>NC_023749.2:29423986-30138625 GCF_000499845.2 Phaseolus vulgaris
CCTGAATCTTGAATCCTGGGCGAGCACCGCACTCACCGCCCTCTCAGTCACAGCGAAATACAACCTGAGAGGGATTCCCGCCAGTGGTTTGCACAGAACCGGCGGGCTCGCCAGATACTCCTTCAGCTTGACGAAAGCTTCCTCGCATTCTTTCGTCCAAGCGAACTTGTTATTGCGCCGCAGACATTGGAAATAGGGATGCCCCTTTTCTCCGCTAGCTGACACGAAGCGAGATAGGGCTGCCATCCGACCTGTCAGCTGCTGGACTTCTTTCACTGTAGCCGGGCTTCTCATCGCCAAGATGGCGGCACACTTGTCTGGGTTGGCTTCTATCCCTTTCAGTCAAGAGAAAACCCAAAACTTTCCAGCCTCCACGCCGAAAATGCATTTCTCCGGGTTGAGCTTTAACTTGAACTTGGCGATCGTCGTGAACAATTCTTCCAAGTCTGCAACGTGCTTGCTTTTCTCCTGCGAGGTCACGACCATGTCATCGACGTAGGCTTGCACGTTCCTTCCCAGCATTGGTGCAAGTACTCGATCCATCAACCTCTGGTACGTGGCCCCCGCGTTCTTCAGCCCAAACGGCATCACCTTATAGCAGTAGCACGACCTCTCCGTCATGAAGGCTGTTTTTTCTTCATCCATGGGATGCATCTTGATCTGATTATAGCCCGAGAAGGCATCCAGGAAACTCAGCAGCTTGCACCCTGCAGCACTATCAACCAGGGCATCAATGCTTGGTAAAGGATACGAATCCTTTGGGCAAGCTTTGTTCAGATCGGTGAAATCGACGCACATGCGCCATTTCCCGTTGCTCTTCTTCACCAGTACGACATTTGCCAACCATTCAGGGTACTGGACTTCCCTAATGTGACCTGCAGCGAGGAGTATTTTGTGTTTCGTCCCTAATCGCCTGCCTCCTCTCTTCATTGAATTTTCTTCTCCTTTGTCGCACCGGTCTCACCATGTTGTCCATCGCCAGATGATGGCACAAGAAGTCGGGATCGATCCCGGGCATGTCCGAAGCGGACCAAGCAAATGCGTCCAGATGCCGCTCAATCACCTTGGCGATCTGGTCCTGGAGATCGACCTCCAGAGATCTTCCGAGCTTGAAAACTTTCCCTCCGATCTCCTTCTCGAGCCACTGCTCGACAGGTTTGGGCCTGGATTCTCTGGCGATCACCGCCTTGGCGATTCCCAGTTCTCTCGCTTCCTCGGGGCGATTCCGCGCCTCTTCCCTCCAGGCCAGCATTTCTCTCCCCTAGCTCAGCGTCTATCATCTCTACATCCCTTCCAGCGGCCTCCTCTGATACCGGCGGTCTGGGCTTCACGCCGGGAGGTGGGGTGGTTGTTACATAGCTCACTGATCTTTTGTTTTTCAGGCTATTCTCATAGCACCTTTTCGATTCTTTCTGATCCGACTTGATCGTGATCACCACCCCTTCCATGGACGGCAGCTTCACCTTCATGTGCCGAGTCGATGGAATGGGCCTATCCTGTTGAGAGTGGGCCTACCCAACAGGATGTTATATGCTGAAGGGGCGTTTACGATGAGGTACTTGATTTTCTCCGTCCTCACCCGGCCTCATCTGTAAACGTGGTTCTCAGTCAATGTACCCCCTGACCTCCACCTGGTCACCAGCGAACCCATATAAGCACCCTCCATAGGGCCTTAGCTGGTCAAGGGGCAATTCCAGCTGCGTGAAAGTCGGCCAGAACATCACGTCTGCCGAGCTTCCTTGGTCCACCAGAACTCGGTGACCTTCCTCCCTGCTGTTATCAACGAAATAACTATGTGATCGTTGTCGTGAGGCACAACGTCCCGAAGATCCTGCTTTGTGAACGTAAAGTCCACTTCCGGCGAGTGATCTTCAAACATGTCCACTGCCATCACCGATCGCGCATACTTTTTCCTCTGCGATGCGGTGCATCCACACCTGAGAAACCCCTGCAATGGTGTGGATCTCCCCGTGGATAGGCATCTCGTGTTGCTGGGCTTCTCCACTTGCTGGCTGGGAACTCGACGCTCCCCCCGTCCTTCTATCCAGCAGATAGTCGTTTAGGAACCCGCTCTTAACCAGATCGTCGAGCTGGTACCCTAAAGACAAGCACGAGTCCAGGTTGTGGCCAAAACACTGGTGGAACTCGCACCAGGCGTCCGGCTTTGACCCCAGCACCTTGTCTCCCACCTTCTCGGGCGCCTTCAACCTAGCAGATATGTTAGGGATAGCGATCAGGTCCGCTAGTCCCATGACAATTTGTGCTTAGGCGGGCGATTGTATTCCCGGCGTGCTGGTTGTTGGCGTGCTGGTTGTTGGCGCGCTTGGCTTCTTCCCTTATTTCTCCTATCGTAAGGATAGCGAGTCCTTTGGTCTTTCCTGGCCGCCGCCGCCGTTTCCAGCACCCCTCTGCGGCTGGATCCTGGTCTGGGCGCGTGGCCTGGCGGGAGCCACGCTGCCTCTCTTCTCGGCGACTTCGCTCTCGTCAGCGATGTGGGCCACCGCAAGTCGCCTAACTTCAGCAAACGTCGCTGGATGAGCCCTGATCAAGGCCTCGCAGAATGGCCCTGGCTGCACGCCCTTCTTGAAGGCATAGACCAGCATTTCTTCATCCTTGGCCGGCGATCTGACCATCTGCGCTCCGAAGCGATTGAGGTAGTCTCTGAGGACTCCCCATGGTACTGCCTTATATCAAACAGATCATAGGACACCCTCGGCGGTGCCTTATTCACAATGTACTGCTCGACAAAGATTTTCGAGAATTGTTGAAAATTGGTTATGTGGCCATTAGGCAGGCTCACAAACCACTCCATCGCCGTTCCCTGGAGCGTACTCACGAACATCTTGCAGTAGACGGCGTCTGACCCTCCCGACAGCATCATCTGCGTGTGGAACATGGTCAGATGAGCCTCTGGATCCTCCACGCCGGTAAAAACAGCTTTAACTGGAACCACGCTCGTGGGAATAGGCGTGTCGGTAATCGCCTGAACAAAAGGCATTGGGAAAACACGAGGTGGCGTAGACGGTGCCACCTCTTCAGCAGAAGAACGTCCATGCTGCTCCTGAAGAGCTCGACGCAGCTCCTCAGTTACCTTGCTGAGCTCCTCGTTCCTGGCGCGAGAGGCTACCAGGTCCTCATGTATCCTTGCCTGCTCTACGCGCGAGGCTTCCACAGTTGCCTGCAACGAGCGCATCATCTCTGCCATCTGCGCCATGGTCATGGCGGCGGCGTCGCCTTCAGCAGCGACAGGCGCCACGGGGCTGGAGCGATTGCTTCTCATTTTTCTCATTAACTTCAGCGAACCACAGAAATACAGCAAACAACACTTCAACCACGATCGAACCAGCGATCAATCGGAGAAGACTCAAGAAACCGCGCAAGAACCCAAGAACACCGCAAACCTTCGAAAAAAGCCACAGCTTCACCAAAAACCACCGTTTCCCCGCGAACAACCAAACAAACGAAAGAACTCGAATCCACCGATCGAAAAGCCAAACGAACGGTTCAACGCAAACTTCACCGAACGAAACTCAAAGAAACTGCGAACGACGGTTGCACCAGCACACAACCGCGCAGAAAACCTCGAAAACTTCCACGAACTCACGCTGTGGATGGGAGCAAGCTTTACACGGCCCCACGTTGGGCGCCTGATGATCCTGCTGTTGACCGGAGCGCTGGAGAATGCCTCGTCAAAGGATCGACGTGCGCACCGCTTCTCACCTCCGTTCCTCCTCGGGATCTATCTCAAGAACCTGCAAAGAAACGATACGGCGCCGCTGCGGCCGATCGCACTCCGACGCTCAAGTCAGTGACGGTATCACCAAATACTAAGAACGAGAACCGTGCAAATCCTCTCTCACTCGCAAGCGTAAAGTGTATGAACTGAACGTGCGTACCTCAGAAAGTTTGTTAAGAGCTCTTATATACCTGGTGACTTTCTCTCTCCTGGCAGTTGCAGACTTGGACACGTGGCCCGCATCCAACCGTACACGTGCCATCATCTGGAGGCTCCCTGACTTGGCGCTGCTTCTACTCTTATTTGGCTAAGTTACGTATGCATGGTACTGCCCAGTGCATAGCAAACTCAGGAGTGCGATCTCTACTGAAACTGGCGAGTTAGGGCCTTCATACACCTTCCCTGTGGTCTCGCCGGCTGCCTTCATAATCTGCTTCTCTTTCATCTTTGGCGATGTGCTTGTTCTGGCGATCTCCGACTGCTTGGTCGCCTGAGTCTACATCTGGCGACTTCATCTTCAACCTGGTGATCGCCTATTCTGGTAAACTGGAAATCGGAACACGCCAACTTAACAATCGGCGACTACACGTGCCTCCCGACTTCCTTCCTATCTGCCAACCTGGCGCCTTGTTAACACGCCTACACTGTAGCAGGGTGCTACGTCATCACACCCGACCACCAAGGCGGTACACAAACTAAACAAGTTCTACCGATTGAATCAACAAGAAACAACAAAGATACGTTTTAGAGTTTGTTTTGGAATGGAAATGGAAGAAGAAGATGAAAAGGACAAGGAAACTTATGTGGTTGGAGCTCTTGGAAATGTGCACACCACTTGAAGGATGGTTGGCTTCAAGATGAGTTTTGTTGCCGCCACTTGAGAGACCAAGAATTCACTCAAGATAAGACTAGAAGAGAAGAAGACACAAGTCTCTCTCAATCACTCACCTATTTGGTAGAGGTTCAATACTCACAAAATCAATCTTATTATTTCAAAGCCCTAAGCCTCCCTTTTATAATGAGGAAGGTCGGTCACAAAGAGAAGCTTAAAGGAGTGTAAAGAGGCACCTTTCTAGTTTCTTCCTAAAACTAGCGCCTATGGTGCTATACAATGGAGGTGTCTTTAAGGTTTCCCTCTTTAGCATATCCTAAAGCTATTCTATATTATTTACAAATTTATACAAAAGAAACTATAAAGAGAGATATTAATTGGAGCCCATTCTTGAATGCTTGTAATCTTCTTTCAGGCTTAGTCATCTCTTTATTTAATTTCTTCTTTATTTTGGGAAGACTAGAAGGAAGAACTTTAAATCCTTGGGTGGATGGCCTCTTCCTCCATTAGTGAAATCCTCTTCTTTTTTATCTCCATCACAGGAGAGCCAGAATGGATTGTGGAGGTAGAAGCCGTCGATGAAAGGCGACCTGGACCTGATGGAGAGGTTCGGGAAAGGGATATAAAGGGGAGAACACCCGCATTAACTCAGAGATCTTAAAGAGAAGGGTGGAAGTTGAGGCAAAAGACCTAGACGAAGCCTCAACAGTTCAAGGTTGCTGACTTGGTGATGCAAAAGGCTCACCCCTACTAGCCAGAGAACAAGTTATCTCTGAATTGGACTGACCCATTTTGCATAGTTGAGGAGCTCAGGAATGGAGCATAGAGGCTAGAAACCCTAGAAGGGGGAACCATTCTTCGAACGTGGAATACGACAAATCTCAACTTTTAGTTCAACTAAGTGATTTTGGTTTAATGCTTTCTTTTTAACAATGTGATGATAAAGGTGATGCTCTTTTTCCCTTGAAGGGGTTTTTTTAACGAGGTCATCTAATGATAAGTTTGTTCTTGAAAGATGATGCATTAGTTTTGTTATTTGTTTAGAGTTAGCACATGATTAGACGACTTGTCTTGGGAAGATTATCCGAGTAGGCGCCCTGTGTGTAAGTTGATTATCTGTTGTCAGGTAAGACGACCTGTCTTAGTAAGATGATTTAAGTAGGCGCTCTGTGTGTGAGTTGATTATTTGTTATCAGGTAAGATGACCTGTCTCGGTAAGATGATCCGAGTAGGCGCCCTGTGTGTAAGTTGATTATCTGTTGCGAGGTAAGACGAACTATTTCGGTAAGATGATCCGAGTAGGGGCCCTGTGTGTAAATTGGTTATTTGCTCTCAAGTAAGATGACTTGTCTCGGTAAGACTATCTGAGTAGGCACCCTGTGTGTAAAGTTGATTATTTGTTCAGGTAAGACGACCTGTATCGGTAAGATGATCTGAGTAGGCGCTCTATGTGTAAGTTAGTTATCTGTTGTCAAGTAAGACGAACTATCTCGGTAAGATGATCCGAGTAGGCGCCCTGTGTGTAAGATGTTTATCTGTTGCCAGGTAAGATGACCTGTTTCGGTAAGATGATCCGAGTAGGCGCCCTGTGTGTAAGTTGATTATCTGTTGTTAGGTAAGATGACATGTCTGGATAAGATGATCTAAGTAGGCGCTCTATGTGTACATTAATTATCTGTTGTTAGGTAAAACGACCAGTCTCGATAAGGTGATCCAAGTAGGTGCTCTATGCGTAAGATGTTTATTTGTTGTCAGATAAGACAAGTTCTAATGTTTGACTTACGACAAGGTAAGACGACCTACCTCGGTGGCAGTATGGGCGCTCTGCAGATAAGTGTTGTCACTAAGTTGTTTAAAATGCATGGTAAGTGGACCTGGCTGGGTGCGTGAGCGAGCACCCAAATTCAGGCGCTCTGCGAGAAAGTTGGGTAATGTGTAGTGGAATACCCCATCATAGATGGTTGGAGGGTGGCTTGTCATACGAGCAAGTATCCAATTTCAGACACCCTCATAAATGAATGAACTTTACTTGACATAGAGTGAGACAGTCAAGCCAAGGAAAGTGTAAATACCCGAGTAAGCACCCCATATAACAAAATCGGGTGAGATCGAGATATACACCTATATATGTCGAGAAGGAGCACTGGCTCGCTACGGCTATGGGGTGTAATTCATCAAAAGGTTAGTTACTTGTTGGTTAAGAATTCTCCGTGCTTTTTCACACTTAGATTGGTCAAGTAGAAGTCTTGTTATCTTTGTTACTCCATGTTGAGATAGCTTAAGTGATTAGTTATTCGCATGTATAAATTGATACATTTAAGTGTATGTACGTTAATAGAAGTCATTAACTTAAGTCAATCAAAGTTTACTAAGCTAAGTAACATACATTGGCTTAGGCAAGTCGAGATTTACTAAGTTAAAAAGCGAAACATGCATGGGCAAAGATAGTCATGATCAACATGCATAAAGTAAAGTGCTTATAGATACAAAGATTTACATTGCCTTTTTACCAAGAAAAATACAAGAGTTGCAGATAAGTGAAAGGTAAAACTATTCATCCTTTAATTGAATGTCGACCACGGTTTTACTTGGGCCAAGTATAGAGAAGTCAATTTCAGGGAGAAGACCTGAGGCTTGCTCAACAGCCTCCTCAAACCCTACAAGGTAGGATTGAGCAACATCGTTCTTGAATGATTCTTTTTCTTTGGCAAGATCCTCGTCTTTCTACGCTAGCTCTCCCTTGAGCTTTTCAACCTTCGCCAAGTGTTTCTCTCTTTCTTCGGTTAAGCTCATGGTCTCCTTAGCCTTTTCAGTTAGGAGAGCTTCAACATCTTGGCGTAGGAGGTTGGATTGCTTGAGCTCTTCTTGAAGACTCTCCATTCCTTTATGGAGCTTAGCAATCTCGTGAGCTTTTTGACCCGTTGACCCTCTCCAATTCTTTAACTTGGTGGCAACCAAGTAACTTGCGACAAGGGCTTGCCCCATTTGCCTCCTAGTTTCATGCACCAAACGGTCTTCCTCGAGGACCATGAACTTTTCCTTCTCCTCGTTGGGTAGAAGGGCCTTCTCGATGTAGGAGGGGACGTTCAAATGTAGGTCCCATAGACCCTTTCCCCCGGAGCTTGTTCCTTAATCCTCTTAAACCACCATCATATCATGTGGCAGAGTTTAGCTCGCTGAAGGAGCATGGTAGGAAGGGGCATGCCTATCTGAATGGGAATGCTCAGTAGGAGCGGTGGTGGTTTTCCTTTTCCTTTTGAAGATCATCTCAGAGTTGGTCTCCTCGTCATCTTCGGTGGGGGTTTGAACGATGGTGGTTGGAGCTTTAAGTTTGAGATCCTTGGGCGCTTGAGCAGTCGCCCTCATCTTCTTAGCCCTTTTCACAAGCTTTTTCCTGTCAATCTTAGCCAACATTCTATCTGTGAAAGAGAATAAGAGGTAATCAGTAACAATAGCAAAGTTAGTCTCATCAAGAGTAGGGATGAAGAGTACCGATATAAACTTTTCAAGCCCCTAGAATGAACTCTGCTTATGAGAAAGGCAGTGTCGAAGACCACCCTTAAGCTTGATAAGAAGTGGAAGACCTCCTGGTCACGCTAAGGTAGATCTTCCAAGTGCCAAGCACCTTGGAAGCGTGGTTCTGTAGTCCATTACAAAGGGAATCCATCCAGAAGGGTTGGATCCCTTTTGTTGCATCGAATCTTAAAAAAATTACCTTTGATGCCCTTATAGGATTGTTGGAAGAGAGAGAGAGCAATGCCCTTCCAGACACACCATTGAAGGAAACCCACATTTGGCGGCCCAAGCGTTTGGTCTCAAAGAAATATAGGAAGACCTCGATAGACGGCAAAAGGCCGAACTGTGTACAAAGGATAATGAAGCCTCGAATGAATGCCCAACTATTTGCGTGTAGCTGGGCAGGGACTACATTGATTTCGGTAAGAAGTTCTTTTTCGAAGTTGAACAAGGGAAAACAAAGGAAAATCTTTTTAAAAACGGTAGCATAAAAATAACAAAAAGGAATCTATCACTTTCTTTTCCAAACTTACAATCACTCTTTCTTAGGGCAACTATACACTCCCAGGAAGTGTATATGGAAGTCTGCTCTAAAAGGGTTGGAGGTGCCCAGGGGTATAAGGTTTTGTAGTCCATCTAAAAATACAAACACAAGCAGAATACAAAAACAATTTCAGACCAGACAAAGCAAGTAAGTCACATGCAGAGATGAAGATACATTCTAGATTCAAGCAATGCAATCAACAAATATAACAATCATCATGAGCAGAAAAGAGTAAATCCAGAGGAACCCCAATTCAGGCAACATTGATGGAGATCAAGTTCAAGACCAAATGGAGGCAAATACTCAAGGACAAGAAGAGGAAGAGGCTCAAGTGCTAGACGCTCAAGGAGTTGGTAGCCCACCTCAAAGGCTCACAAGAAGTCAATTCAAAGCATTAGGAAATAATGGAAGGTTGTTTTCTCTTTTTGTAATTTCTTTGTTTGAAGGTGCTTAGAGGGAAACATAAGAAACCTCTTTTGTAAAAGCATCTTTAGGTCTTTAGTTTAGGAAACTTAGGGGGGTGTGCGTTTAGTAGAGAGGTGTAGACGTAATAGGGAGGTGCCAAACTAAGAGAGGAAGTCACACCTTCCTCATGCTCTAGGATTGGCGCCACTTTTATGTCATTTGGGGGGAATTTTGAATTTAATTAGCTTTTCATTTCAGCACCTCTAGGCTATAAATAAAGGTGTTTAGCTTGTACAATTCAGATTTGGAATTTTGAATTAGAGAAACTTAACTCAATTTGAGAGAGAATTTGTGAGAGCTTGCTTCTCCTTCACCATGTCTTATCTTGAGTGCATTTGGTTCTCTCAAGTGGCGGCACTAGCTCACTCATCTTGGAGTCTTCATCCTCTAAGTGGCGTGATCATCAAACCAAAGCATCCATCTCCATAAGTTCTTCTTTCTTTCATCTCCATTATCATACAAAGCATAAACATGTCTTAGCTTCTTTGTTCGGTTCATCTTCCTTTGCTTGCACTTATGTTCGGCTGTTTGCAATTGTTTCTGTTTTGATTCAGTTCTGTAGCTCCATTTCATATTCTGTTCGGTTCTTATGCTTTCTTAAGAGTTTCAATCGGTGCAATTGCATTTTTACACAATTTGTTCGGTTCAATTGACAATAGATGGCTCCTCCATATGAGTTTGGTGTTTGGTGCAAGTCTTAGTGAGTTCTTGAAACATAGAACCTTGATCCAATTCTATTATAAGTGCCTAAGCTATCTCCAACTCAAGTTGAGTCTGTAGAATGTCAAAGAATCATCTCTTATTTGCTAGTGGATTCATATCATGTGGTATCTAGAGTTTAGGTGTGTTCTTGTTTAATTTTGAGTTGTGTTGCACTTTATTTCAAGAGCTCTTTAATTCTTGCTGTTTATCTTTCTGTTTTTAGGCTTATTTTGAGTTTTATTGCTGTTTTCTTAATTGTGCCTATTATGTGTTTGTGTCTTTTCCTTTTTGAATCCATACAAGTTTTGTCATAGTCATGTTTTTCCAAGAATGTCATCACTTCTTGTAGTACTTTTATTGAATTTTTTGTTTCTTGCTTTGGTGTAATACAGTTTTCTGAGTTTGATACTTGATCCTTTGTGCATTTTCTGTTTTAGTATTGAGTTCATACTTGTATTTTAGATCTATACAAGTTCCTATACATCATTTCCATTATGTCTTTGCTAGTTCTTAATTCTGTTTTTCATTCCTGTTAGGATTCCTCTGTTTTTCTGAAAACTTGCTTACTGTTTCGATTTACTGCAATTGATTTACTCACTGGAAATTTCTGAAATTCTGGATTTGTGTTCTTTAAAGTGTTATAAAAAAGTAGAAAAAATAAGTACTTCAAAATTCCAAGTACAAAAAAAATGATAAATCAAATACAAAAAGTGTTCAATTCTGCCGAAAAAAATACGGTAATCTGGCAGCGATTTTGAAAAATTTATCTCAATTAATTGGCTTACTGTTTTTGAGTAATTCCAGTTCCATTGTTGAGCTAAGATCTTGAACTTTCTGTGGTTAAAATTTCATAATCCAGTTCGCTTTATATCGTTCCAGTTAAATCAGTGAACATCAAGCACAGTTTGCATAATCAAACATGGTCATCATAATTGTGAATGCTGTAATCAGGTAGTGATGCAAATGTTAAGTGATAAGTTGATGAAAGGGAGTACCTTTTGTGATCAAAGAAAGTAGAAGCTTTGAGTGGTGAGATAGAAGAATGCGAGAAATATCGAGTGAGCAAATGTGAAGAGAAGGAGGGAAAGAGGAAGGGTTTTCAAGAGTTGGAGAAATGAAACAGTGAATGAGAACGCGTTTTCGAACGTTGGCTTATACAAGTATGCGAATGTCAAGCGGCAACGATTTCCCACCATTGATGAAAGTGCCACGTGTATGCTTGAGATTGAGTGTGGTGAGACGTCACCTTAGAAACGCTTCGTGCACTGCACCCCACCTAACCTGATATGAATCCAATAGCAAAGAAGAGATGATTCTTTGACATTCTATGGACTCAACTTGAGTTGGAGATAGCTTAGGCACTTATAATAGAATTGGATCAAGGTTCTATGTTTCAAGAACTCACAAAGACTTGCACCAAACACCAAACTCATATGGAGGAGCCATCTATTGTCAATTGAACCGAACAAATTGTGTAAAAATGCAATTGCACCGATTGAAACTCTTAAGAAAGCTTAAGAACCAAACAGAATATGAATTGAATCTACAGAACCGAATCAAAACAGAAACAATTGAAAAACAGCCGAACATAAGTGCAAGGAAAGGAAGATGAACCGAAACAAAAGAAGCTAAGACATGTTTATGCTTTGTATGATAATGGAGATGAAAGAAAGAAGAACTTATGGAGATGGATGCTTTGGTTTGATGATCACGCCACTTAGAGGATGAAGACTCCAAGATGAGTGAGCTAGTGCCGCCACTTGAGAGAACCAAATGCACTCAAGATAAGACAAGGTGAAGGAGAAGCAAGCTCTCACAAATTCTCTCTCAAATTGAGTAGAGTTTCTCTATTACTAATTTCCAATCTGAATTGTGAAGGACCTAAGCCCTGCTTATATAGGAGAAAGGGCTGGTCATGAAGCTTACAACATAAGCTAACCAAAAGACTCTTCATATGCTACTTATTAATAGCGCCTAAATGAAGCATGAAGAGTATTCTTCTAGAAAATTCTAAACTAATGCCTAAAGATGCTTTTACAAAAGAGGTATCTAAGGTTTCCCTCCAAGCACCTTTCCTAAAAACTATGTATTTAAACATTCTATATTATTTACAAATTTATAAAAGAAACTATAAAGAGAGATATTTAAATGAAGTCTATTCTTGAAAGCTTGTAGACTTCTTTGGCTTTAGGCTTAATCCTCTCTTTATTTTATGTCTTCTTTTAATTTTGAAAAGACTAGAAGGAAGAATTTCAAATGTGAAGGTGAATGACCTCTTCCTTCATTAATAAAAGCCTCCTTTTTTTGATTCTCATCATAACCCATGGTGAAACTGCCATGTCAGCCACCAAAGCACTCGAAAAGCCTCTTCGCTTAGCCAAGCTCAACTCGAACCTGGGGGGCTTGTGTACTGGACAGAGTGCTCGAATGCTCGGTGCACGGGCGTGAGTAGGCCAGCTCGGTTGTTGGGCCCAAAGGGTGGGTCATGAGTTTGGCCTAGTTATGTTGGTAAGGCCGTTAGAGACTAATTAAAATAATATTTTTGTTATACATTAAAATAAGTTTATTAACATAATATGTTTTTTAACCTAACAAATAAGTGTGCGTTGTTGTTAAGATACGTAAATACATGCATACAATTGTTGGTTGAAAATATAAAGTTGTTAAATAAGAGAAGCACTGTAAGTAAGGGTGCCCATTTAAAACAAAAATTTTCCTGTTGTTAGCACCTGAAGTGGTGCCCCATTGGCAGGTGGTTTTTCTGTTATTATTTTATGGTTTCAGTAGAGATAAGATTCTCTTGAGAGAAAGTTGTTACAAGAGTAGTTATAAAAGGGGTTTGAGTCCCCTGATAAAGGTACACTATTTCTAAGACTGAGATTGAATACTTATTTGATTTTAGAAAGCTCTCACTGACTTGATCGTCAGAGTGTGATCAATAGGTAGAGCCCCTCTGTTTCAACGAAGTCACGTTCCATTGCAACGAGAAGACGCATAACAAAATCTAGAGAAGACAGGTTAGAAACAAAACTTTCCATTCAACCGACGAGAACAATAACAATATAAGAAAACTAAAGAGAAAAAAATATTTTAAAAAGATAATAAATTTTGTGAAATAAAATTTAAATAGCTAATTTTTTTTTATTTATAATTTTTTTAGCTTAAATAATAAAATATGTATACTTATACTTCGCATCATTTAAACAATTTCCACTCTGAACAAATAAACTCGGTCCATATAGTTATTCTTTATTCAATGTATTGTTTTATTCTTCCAAATAACTATATGTAATATTTTCTTCTTTTATTTAATAAAAATAATGATAATCATAAATCAAAAAATGTTATTTTAAGTTTTTATATAATAAAATAGTTAGAATAATCTAAAAATATGAATAAATGATAATTACTTAAAGGTCCATTTTTATTAATGAGTTAAATAATATTGCATAAATAATAATGATAATTATTGAATTTCAAGTTAAAATTGAATAATATTTACCAATTAATTCTATGAAATATTTTTAATTAAATCAATTAAATTATAAAATTTTAAGAATAGTTTACTGAAAAGCATTACAAATTTCAACAATTTAAAAAAACACTGTTCACGTGATAACCAATTATGACATTATGACTAAATGCATCATGGATTATCAACTATACATTTAGTCCTAATCAATTATACCAAATGGTTGAACCATGTTCAAGTTTTTTATATTCATGATGAATTCTACTTATTTTATTCCTTTTTCTATTGTAACTCGAAAACAACATCTTCTTAGATGTCTTTTTAACCGTGCTCCTTATTCTTCTTATCCCTTTTGGACAGATTAACATTTTGAACTCGTCAATTTTATTTGCTTGACTCGTTTAACTGCTAATCTGGCGAGCCACAAGTAGGGTAGGGTGGACTAGCCCGTTAGTCTGTTCTTCTTTAATTTTGATATTTTTAAAGAGAAATCTCATGCTTTTGAAATTAAAATTAGTACAGTCAATGTTTTATATAAAATTTTATTTACATTAATTTCTTCATACATCCTTCTATTCATTGAAGTATTGTTGATATTCATTTTATTTTGCTAGGCATTAAACTTTCTTTGATTAGAAATGTTCTGTCCGACTGACCTGGGTCAAGAACTGGTGGTGGATGCTTTCCTTATTCTGTCTTTGCTGCTACTATGACTTCGAAACTCCTGAAATTCTCCAACACAGGGTGCTCCACCTGTAGATTACACTCCGACGATCAAGTCACTAAAAGCACTTATATATTATAATGTAGTGTAAATAGCGTAGAATCAACTTACCTTGTGCCTAGGGTCTCAAGGCCCTTTTATAGCACTCGTCAGGAGTTGATAACTGCATAATTAATCTGTTAATATTTCCCCCCATATTTTGGGGTTATATCTTTGCTGAGTATCATATCTGACTGGGTCTTTTCTTGTTTCAAACAACTAACTGAATCAGTTATAATGCACATTTACTGTTTGGGCCATGTTAATTTTACCAAAGATGAATGTTCGTTTGGAGCTATTGAGCCTTTTTGTACTTGGGTTGACTTCCGGATAAAAAAATATATTCAAATATTATAATTGTCGTTCTGGCTAATGTGCTAAACACCCGAGTGTTCGGACTATGGGCCGAACATACCAAATAGTAAGTGTTTGGGTTATGGGCAGAGCATACCGAACGGTACAATTGCCTTTTAATGTATTTTCCAACTGTTAAGGCCGACTTCTTTTCGGGCCATGGGGCCTTTTATTATTTGGGTCGAGTTATGTATTTAGGTTTTAAATTAAGTAGGCCAAGATAGATACGTTTAAGTATACAACCCCCAACTTTGAGTCAAGCAAAGCGAGGCAAAGAGGTTTATCTGTGTTTGACATGAAAAGACATTGGCACAAAGGGTTGTTGGCTCACGATTTTTGAAGCATCACAAGATAGGGACAATTTTACCCCAACGATTGTGTCTTACTATCAACGGTTAGGGGAAACTGTAGTTTTAACTTTTCTTTTTTGAGAGATAAAAACCTTTCTTTTTCCTCAGTCTTCTTTACGCGCTTTCATAGAGTACTTAAAGAAAGGAAACCTCTTTCTTTATAAACATTTTCTAAGTCTTTTATATATTTTGGCATGGTTTTCGTGCCTTTGGTGGCTTAAAATAACTGAGGAAGAGAAAGGACCTTTTGGGAAATGTAAATTCACACCTCGATATTTTGAGGAAGGGATCCTTATAACTTTGCATATTACTATGTGAGGAATTAATGAAGCATTGTAAAACATACTAACCTTGAATTACTCAGAGTATATTTTTTATTTTTGTAGATGAACATATCCGTGGCGATCAGAATCAGTTTAGCGTTTGACTTGATCAATGTTGAGTCGTCTTTTTGGTTTGAAATCTGCAATCCGATTGTTAACTTGGTTAAGTCCCTTTTGGTATTTGATTTTTGCTAGTAGAAATTATAGCGATTTGTCCTGCTCTTTAATCTTGGCTAAGTTGCCACGTAGAACATTTGATAACCGCATTGAGCCTACTTTAGGTTCGATTGGGTTGATTTGTAGGGAATGAAATTATCGAGTGGGTCTGCTCCTCAGGTTCGACCAAGTAGATTTGTAGATAGAGTTGGTCCGACCTTAAGGTTCGACTAAGTCAATATGTAGAAAATGATATTACAGAGTTTGTTCAACCTTAGGATTGGACCAAGTCGATGTGTAGAAAACGATATTACCGAGTTGTTCTGACCTTAGAGTTCGGCCAAGTAGATTTGTAGATAGTGATATAACCAAGTTGGTCCGACCTTAGGGTTCGACCAATTCGATATGTAAAAACTGATATTACCGAGTTGTTTTAACTTAGGGTTTGACTAAGTCGGTCCATTTGTAGAAATTGTTGATGCTCGAGTTGGTCCGATCTTAGGATTCGACCAAGTCGGTGTGTTTGTAGAAAATCGTGATGGCTGAGTTGGTCCGATCATAGGATTTGGCCAAGTCAATCCGTTTGTAGAAACGTCATCGACCAGGTTGGTTCGATCTTAGGATTCGGTCAAGTTAGTCCGTTTGTAGAAGCTGTGATGGTCGAGTTGGTCCAATCTTAGGAATCAGCCAAGTTAGTATGATATGAAAAATTGTTCGTAATGTAGTGCAGGAATAGTAATCACAATTTATTTAATGAGGACACCCTCGTTATTACAGGAAAAAGAGTGTCATCATAAAAGTTTTCATCAAAGTAGTTAAATTGTTCACCAAAGTAGTAAAATAAAACTTAAGACTAACTGTGTACCATATCCTCAAATTACTCCTCCGCTGAGAATTTCCAGTTGATATGCTCTGTTGCCCAACACTTTTATGATCCCGTAAAGTATAAAAGTTTGGTGTTGTACTGCCTTTTACTGGCGAGCTACGATAGGACATCGACATAATCATTCGTCATTCTCGACACATGAGTTATGCCAAATTTGTCAAAGTGTTTGATATGTGTTGTATGTATCTCTTTTTTTTTGCCATAGAGTTAAAATTGAATTATACACTATAAATAATAATTTTTATTGGAACAATGACTATAGACTGTGAACTAGTACACCAGGTAAGTTCCTAAGAAAAAGACGTGGGTACCAATATGTTAGAATGAATGGCTTTAAACTAGAGGGGGGGTGAATTGTTTAAAGAAGATTTTCGCAAACTTTTAAAAGAAGAATGAATTCATCTCAGAAAACAATTGATAAGAAATTCAGTTTACCAAAAACAGCAAACAAAACAGCAAAACCAGAAAAACAATCGGTTGTTTCACAGAAACAATCGGTTGTTTATACCAGCAAACAACAAACAAAACTGAACACAACTTGATCCACTAAGTAATCACAACTTGATCACTAAGCAATCACAACTTGATCACTAAGCAATCACAACTTGATCACCTACACAACAACCAAAAGAATGACCCTGAACACCTCAAGACACACACTCTTCTTGGCCAACACACCAACACCAAGATTGCTGATCTTGATCCCCTCAAGAACACACAACCAGTCTCAGCAAACACAGAAACGAAACTTGTTTCACAGAGTACAAGGATTAAACTTGTTAAAGAAGATAATCTGAAATCAATACAAGCAGAATCCTATTCCACAACTTTGATCAATTACAAACTTTCAGCAATCTCAGCTCTTTGAAAAACTAAAAAACTCTTAACAAAAACTTGTCAAAGATTGATTCTCAAATCTGTTTTTCTGAATTTATTCAAAGATGTAGTTTGTTATCAAATCTTAACAAACTCTTAAATTGCATTAAAAGATTGGTCAAAGCATTTAATGACTGGAGCGTAATCAGCTAAATCATTTAAAGCTCAGTCAAAGATAAAACAGTTTTTCTGTTATGGTCCCAAAACAAACAATCGGTTGTTTCTTCGAATCAATTGGTTGTTTTGGTTCTTAACAGTTCAACCATTTTAAAAACAGTTTTCAATCTTTTTCTCAAAACATCTAAGTATAAACAATCAGTTGTTTCGACAAAACAATCGGTTGTTTTAACTTAGTTTGAAAACATTTTACTTACACAAAGATTGAGATGCTTATGCTTTAGATTCGATCAAGGGGTGGATTACAATACTCAAACTGCCCCAAAACTATACTAAACCAGCACAACAACACCAAGCACAGCCAAGGCTTCAACATCCTTCTAAGGGTTTGGATTCTTCAAAGCTTGAACACCACTTGGTTCAACAATCTCCCCCTATTTGATGAAGACAAATCCCTGATGCTTGTGTTGTACCTGATTGAATCTGAAGCAGTTCCTGCAAGATACAGTTTTGAACAAAGCATAGAACTTCTGATATTTGGTTAGCACAGATAAATAGTAATAAACTTCAGAGCTAAATATCAGAAAATATTACTCATGCAAACTGTTTTAACAACTAAAAAAATAGAAACTTAAACACAACATATATCTCCCCCTATTTGTCTTCACAAATAGACAAAGAGAAGAAATAAAACAAGATATTGTTTTGATTACATTAGAATTAAAGCAACAACAGCAGAAAGAAAGAAAATTTAAAAACCAGATATAAGCACCAAAAATAATCGATTGTTTCGATACACCAATCGGTTGTTTTTCCTTCATTCTTTATCATCAGCAAACTGAAGATCAAAGATTTGGTTTTGGACAGCTTCAATCTGTTCATCTAGAGTCATGAATCTTGCATCCATGTTGTCAAACCTGGTGTCAATCCTCTGGAAATTACTAACACATAGATCATGAAGGCTCCTTGATTTTCAGGGAAGCTATCAAGCCTATTCATCATTAATCTTTCAAAAGGAGACATGGTTTGCATCCTTTCTTCTTGATTTCCAGCAACAACACTTGGTCCAGCATCTTGATAATCTTCAGGTGGATCTTCATGTTGAACATTCATATCAGCAACACCACTAGATGAGGCACCAAGGTCAACATCCTTACTAATCCATTTTCCACCTACTTTGGTAAAACCCATCTTGCTGAGTGATCCATTGTTCAACTCTTGAGTTGACTTGACCAACTCAGAAGTTTCATCTTCAAGGTTCACTTCAAAATATAGTAGAAATTTAGATACTAAAACAGCATATGGATAGTGATAGTCACTTAACCTCATAGCCTTTTGCATGTGCTCTTTGATGATGTGAATCAAATTGATTTTGATCTTCTTCATGATGCAGAAAATATATACCAGATCTTCCTCAGTAAGAACAGAATGATTACTCCCCCTTGGAGTTCGAATCCAAGTCACAATGAGAGCAAGCAATCTTTCATCAAGCTTTAGACCTCCAACCGAGCATGTTCTTACTTGAGCATGTTGATTCTTCAAGCAACTCTTGTAGTATTGGATTTTGTTAAAATCCTCCACTACTCCAAGATTTCCTTTGTTGATTCTAAGGCCAGAGAACTTGAGACCAGCAACAGCAGTCCATACTTCATGAGTTATCTCCATTTCTACACCTTTCACATGAGAAACTAGATTGTTTCCCTCAAACTTTAGGTTTGTGTAGAACACCCTCACCAAATCTGGATATATATTTCCCTTCATCTCCAGGAACTTTCCGAGAGATTGATCCTTGAGCAGCCTTCTCACATTATCAAGCTTTTGACTTTTAAGCCAATCAAAGCATACAACCTTGGGGTTGTTTATCTTCTTGATACTTGTTTCATACCTATACTTCTCAATAAGATCATTGTCTCCAGAAAACTAGCCTTCTAGCCTTCCTCTAGACCTTACAACCCTGGTTTTGACTCTCTTTGAGGTGGGAGGAGTTGATTCCATGATGACAGAGAATAAAACAGAGAAGAGCTCTCTTCAAAGATTTTTGCAAGAGATGTTGCAATTGGTTGTTCTTGTGGAAGAGATCAGCTGCACAAGATTTTATATAAAAAAAATCAATTAGCATTCAATTTTATTTAGTGGGTACCTGATTTTCAGAGAGAGAGGAATTGACTCTGCTCTGCACAGAAAATGTCAGAAAAAGCTGAGAATCACATGGTCTTCACTTGTGATCTTTGACTAGTCATTAAGGCTCTTGAATTTCCAAGATTTTGGAATATTTTCCTTTATGACTGTTGTAACTTCTCTCTGAACATGATCAGCTTTCAACACAGATTCTTTGACCAAGATTCTCTCTTTGAATTAATCTGCAGCGGATAGAAATTCAAAATAGCAATTAAAACAATTTCTTCATAGTGTTGTCAGACCCAAAACAATCGGTTGTTTTTCTGCAGTAGTTAAAACTGTTTTTGAATTTTAACCATGAGCAGAAAGAGTTCAAAGCAGATGATACTAAGTGTATTAAAAAAAAAATTAACCAAGAGAGAGGGAGAACAAATAAAGGAAAGTCTTATCCTTATGTTAAATCTTCCATGAGCCATGTGCTTTATGATCAAGAAGCCTCTTTTCACTGTTGAGGTCTTTTGCATAACATTGATTCAGCTTCAATGACTGTCTTTTTCTTCAAGAACTTGATCAGATGACTCATTCCCTCCTTTTTCTTTAGTTTTCCTGCATAAAAAGATTTCAAGCAACAAGATTTGGTCCCCTTACAAATTTGGGTCCTTTTGACTTTTCTTTGCAGTTAGAAACTTCACATCCCTTAGGAATCCACTTCATAAAACCTCTTGGAACTGAATATTTCCTTATTTTGCAGAACCTAACAGAGTGGCCTTTCTTCATGCAGTAAAAGCATGTAACAACTGGTTGTTTCGTCTTAACAATCGGTTGTTTTTCTGGCTTTCTTGAAAAACTTTTTGAAAACTTATCTTGTTTGTTTTGTGGATTAAAGCCTAAACCAGCCCTTCCAAAAACACAGTTTTGAGATGCCAAGACATTCTCAAAGTTAGATTTTCCTTTCGAAAGCTCATCCACAATACTTACAAGATAGTGCACTTTCTTTTCAAGGTTTTCACAATTTTCACAAATAAGAGTATCACACTTGCAAGAAGAGTTTTTGAAATGTATTTCTAATTTTTCAAAATCACTTTTTGCTTTTTCCAGATCTTCTTCAAGTGATTTAACTCTCTATTCAAGCCAACTGTTAAGATCTTTCAATCGGTTGTTTGAAAGTACCAATCTATTAGCTTCATCATGTGTTTCTTGAAAAGCTTCAAGTAATTCACTGTAATTTTGTTCATTTAAGGAAGCACATGAACTTACATCACTTGAGCTGCAAGATTCATCATCAGTTTCAGCAACCAAGCAGATGTTTGCTCTCTCATCTTCACTTGATGAAGAACTTGATGATGGTATCTCATTTTCATCCCAAGCTATGTAGGCCCTTTTTGTCTTGCCTTTCTTTTCCTTATAACTGGGCTTTTTCTCCTTGCTTTTGTTTGGACAATCTGCCTTTATATGACCTTGCTCACCACAACCAAAACAAGTATAGTTATTGGAATTAAAATCATTGGATTTCTTGTTTCCATACCTATCTTTGTTGTTGTCTTTGTTGCGGTTTCTCTTTAGGAATTTACTGAACTTTCTTGACAGCAAGCTAAGGTTTTCCTCTTCACTTTCATCACTGGAATCTTGTTTCCCTTTGTGCTTGGATGCTTTTAAGGCTATGCTCCTTGTGTGCTTATCTTCACTCTCTTGAACATTGAGTCTATTCATCTCTAACTCATGTTCCCTAAGCTTTCCAAACAAAGAAGCAACACTTAATGATGTTAGATCTTTAGATTCGGAAATAGCAGTTACCTTTGGTTGCCATGCTCTATCAAGACATTTCAAGATCTTGATGTTCAGCTCTTCTTCATCAAAGGTCTTGTCAAGGCTCATAAGGTGATTGATGATGTGCGTGAATCTTTTCTGCACCTCAGCAATTGTTTCTCCTTTAAGCATTCTAAACATCTCATACTCTTGGATTAGAGCATGCTTTCTAGCTCTTTTCACCTCATTTGTTCCTTCATGAGTGACTTCAAAGGTGTCCCACATTTCTTTTGATGATTTGCATTGCGAGACCCTGAAAAACTCATCAGAATTTAAAGCAGAGGTTATAATATTTTTGGCAATGCAATCGAATTTGGCCTTTTTGCTTTCTGCATCAGTCCATTGAGACCATGGTTTCTCAATGACAGATCCATCTTTTCCAAACTTTGGGACAAAAGGACCATTTTCAATTGCATCCCAAATTCCTTTGTCAAGAGATTCCATAAATATTTTCATTCTTACTTTCCAAAATTGGTAGTTCAAACCACAAAACAGAGGTGGTCTGTTAATTGAAGCACCTTCCCCAAAAGGTAGTCTATCAGCCATTAAAAAAGGTTTTTAGGATCAACTTGAATAACTTTCAAGAACCAAGCTCTTGATGCCAATTGTTAGAATGGATGGCTTTAAACTAGAGGGGGGGTGAATTGTTTAAAGAAGATTTTCGCAAACTTTTAAAAGAAGAATGAATTTATCTCAGGAAATAATTGATAAGAAATTCAGTTTACCAAAAACAGCAAACAAAACAGCAGAACCAGAAAAACAATCGGTTGTTTCACAGAAACAATCGGTTGTTTATACCAGCAAACAACAAACAAAACTGAAATTAAAGAGTTAAGGATAGAGAGATTGCACACAGATGTTTATACTGGTTCACTCCAAACCCAGAGCTACATCCAGTCTTCTCAGAAACCCTGAGGAAATCCACTAAGAAATCACAACTTGATCACTTACACAACAACCAAGAGAATGACCTTGAACACCTCAAGACACACACTCTTCTTGGCCAACACACCAACACCAAGATTACTGATCTTGATCCCCTCAAGAACACATAGCCAATCTCAGCAAACACAGAAACGAAACTTGTTTCAAAGAGTACAAGGATTAAACTTGTTACAGAAGATAATCTGAAATCAATACAAGCAGAATCCTATTCCACAACTTTGATCAATCACAAACTCCCAGCAATCTCAGCTCTTTGAAAAAATCAAAAACTCTTAGCAAAAACTTGTCAAAGATTGATTCTCAAATCTGTTTTTCTGAATTTATTCAAAGATGTAGTTTGTTATCAAATCTCAACAAACTCTTAAATTGCATTAAAAGATTGGTCAAAACATTTAATGACTGGAGCGTAATCAGTTAAATCATTTAAAGCTCAGTCAAAGATAAAACAGTTTTTCTGTTATGGTCCCAAAACAAACAATCGGTTGTTTCTTCGAATCAATCGGTTATTTTGGTTCTTAACAGTTCAACCATTTTAAAAATAGTTTTCAATCTTTTCCTCAAAACATCTAAGTATAAACAATCGGTTGTTTCGACAAAACAATCGGTTGTTTTAACTTAGTTTGAAAACATTTTACTTACACAAAGATTGAGATGCTTATGCTTTAGATTTGATCAAGGGGTGGATTACAATACTCAAACTACCCCAGAACTATACTAAATGATATGATTCCAATAGCAAGATATAGATGATTCTTTGACATTTTATGGAATCAACTTGAGTTGGAGAATGAATAGTGATATGATTCCAATAGCAAGATATAGATGATTCTTTGACATTTTATGGAATCAACTTGAGTTGGAGAATGAATAGGCACTTTTAATAGAATTGGATCAATGTTCTATGTTTCAAGAACTCACCAAAACTTGCACCAAACACCAAACTCACATGGAAGACCCATTTCTTGCCAATTGAACCGATTAAAAGGTGCACAAATGTAAATGAACCGAATAGAAAGCTTCAAAAACTGAATTGAACCGAACAAATCAATAAGAAATGAAGAAGAAACAAACGGAACCAGCCAAGGAGAAGATGAACCGAAGCATATTAAGAAACAAGCTCAAATACCGAATGAAAATGCTAGAAAAGGAACCTAAGACATGTTTTAGCTTCATACGAACATGGAGATGAAATGAAAAGATGAAGGAGAGAAGAACTTATGAGGATGGAGAGCTTGGTTAATGGTCACGCCACTTGAAGTGTGAAGGTTCCAAGATAAGTGAGCAAATGACGCCACTTGAGAGAACCAAGGCACTCAAGATAAGACAAGGTAGAGGAGAAGACAAAGTTCTCACACAATTCTCTCTCAATTTGAGTAGAGTTTCTCTATAGCCAAATTCCAATCTGAATTTTACAAGAGCCCACACCTCTATTTATAGTGTGAGGGTGCTGAAAAATAGGTGGGAAAATTCAAATGAAACTCATTTGAAATTCCCACAAAAAACAAGTCACATGGGAGGTGTGACCTTTTTCTACTATGACACCTCCTAAAAACTACACCTACACCTACTCTCCTAAGTCACATGGACAATGTGACTTTATTTTACATATTCATACTTCTTTATTTAATATCCACACCTCCTACAACTATACAAGAGTAATTCAAATGATGCTTCTTTTATTTAATGCTTGGCCTTGCCCCTCATGGGATGGACTTGGGCTTTTTAGGCTTTGTCCTTCTTGGGCTTGGCTTTGGGCTTGGGCTTCGGGCTTGGGCCTCATCTTTTGAGAAGACTAGAAGGAAGAACTTCAAATGTGTAGGTGAATGACCTTTTCCTTCATTAATAAAAGCCTCCTTTATTTGATTCTCATCAAATAGGCACTTTTAATAGAAATGGATCAATGTTCTATGTTTCAAGAACTCACCAAAACTTGCACCAAACACCAAACTCACATGGAAGACCCATTTCTTGCCAATTGAACCGATTAAATTGAACAAGAAAGCAAATGCACCGTTTAAAAAGCTTAAGAACTGAAATGCACCAAACAAATTAAGAAGAAATGAAGAAGAAACAATTGAATCCAACAAAAGAGCATAAGAACCGAACACTACATGAATTTAAGCTCAAAACACCGAATAGAAAGAACCTAGACATGTTTTTGAATTTGAAAGAACTTGGAAATGAAATGAAAAGATGGAGAAGAGAGGAACTTATGAGAATGAAGAGCTTGGTTGATGGTCACGCCACTGGAAGTGTGAAGGCTCCAAGATAAGTTAGCAATGCCGCCACTTGAACCAAGGCACTCAAGATGAGACAAAGAAGAGGAGAAGACAAGTTCTCACACACTCAATCACCAATTTGGGAGAGTTTTGCTACTATAATTCTCAAATCTGATTTATGAAGGACCTATGCCCTCCTTTTATAAGAACAAGGGCTGGTCATTACATAGCTTATTCCCTAAGCTACCCAAAAAGCTCCTAAGCTCACGCCCCCTACTAAGCTCACTCCCAAGCTTCTAGAATTTCCTAAACTAAAGCTTAAAGATGCTTTTACAAAAGAGGTGTCTAATGTTTCCCTCTAAATACCTTTTAATACACAAGAAACTATAAAAAGAGAAAACAATCTTCCACTATTTCCTAATTCCTTAAATTTGCTTCTTGTAAGCCTATGAGGTGGGCTATTGACTCTTTGAGCGTCTTCTACTTGAGCCTCTACCTCCTCTTGTCCTTGATCTTCCACTATTGCCAGAACTTTCCTAGACATGTAGTTTTACACTACTACGCTCTATATCCAGTACAAGAATAATTTCTCTCATGTGATCGAGATCATGATAGTGATGATGATGAAGCGACATCTCAGTTTCTACCGGAACAATGATTGTAGACCGTGAACTAGTACACCAGGTAAGTTCCTAGGAAAGAGGTGGGTCACCAATGCACGCGCTTAAATACCAAGTCTTTCCTTGCGAGATTTTTCCTAAACATGTACTTTTACACTACTACGCTCTATGTTCCTATCGGTTGACTCGATTATCTTCGCGCGCCTACGACAATCACACGCCCAATTATCCCTACTTTTGTTCGTGCCTTCTTCGATCAAACACCTGAAATCATAGAGAAAAATGTCGCCTTAGAGGTCGTTTGCACTCCGACGCTCAAGTCAGTATAGGGCTAGGAAACACCAAAGGGAAGCTGTAAAAAGCTCCTCTGTAATTTGTGTGTGTGTCTTCGCGTAAAAGTTGCATATGAATCGCGTACCTTATTAGGTTTGATACTACCCCTTATATACTCTAGGGTTTCCACTGATTTCGCTAACCATAATTAGGTTTACTGAGGGTGTGCCTTAGCGCCACTATCACCCACTCTTAGGGAAATCTAGCACGTAAGACTCCCTTACTGGAGTGCAACCTCTGACGGGATGACCACCTGGGTACCAACTTGTGCACCTAATCTCTGAGGCCATTCGTCCTGAGAGTGCCCTAGCAGTTCACGTGCCATGCATGCATCTCACCCATGGAACGAGACCCTCACGGGTCGTATCTCTTCCAGTGGCTTTTTACTAGTGTTACGCCTGAACGCGTCATCCACACCACACGCATGGGCCCCTTGTGAACTAGGTTTCTCCCTAACTGATAACTGGTGTGTGGTCTGGGATCCACCTCTCGTGGCCCAACTCTTTTGTTCGAGTCACCGATGTCTGATGTCTCATCGCCCTCACTATATTGCCGAGGACACATTAGTACATCCTGGTGATCGATGCCTGACCACTCTTCGGCACCTTGGCTTATGTGTCTTGCAAGACACTAGCCCACGCCGCTCGTGGGACCCAGCTTACGTGGCTCCATCATTACTAGTGGTCAACGACGCTTGGTCAGTACATAAGTCCCCCAGTCTTGAGCTGTAACTTGTCCAGCGAAGAGACTAAGTCCTCGCCCTGGCGACCCACGTGGCTCTGTGTGATAGGACGTGAACAGTGTACCGAAGTGACACTTCTCTGTGCCCGTTTTAACCTGCGCACACGTATCTTGATCCAACGGCCAGGACATAACGCCGCTTGCGCTTCTTAGTTTACGTTAAGTATTCGAAAACGCGCGCTCCCAATCACTGTTCCCTTATCAGAAACCTCTTGCACGCTTCATCTTCTTCTTCTCCAAGCACTCTCACTTCCCTTCGCGAAAAACCAAAACTTTCAACTCTCGTCGATCAAAGGTATGATTTTTATCCATTGATCGCCTTTGTTCTTTGATTTTGCTGCTTGATAACTGCCTGGGCCTGTTTAAATTCCTCGTATTTTAGGCTTTCTCTGTTTTTTCTTCGTTCCTCTATTTTTCTGGGTTTTCTTCGAGTGTGGGGTTTTTCTGGTTTTTGCTGGGTTACGCCATCACCCTCTTCTAAACCTTTGTTTTCTCCTTTCTTTTTCTTGCTTTTTAGCTTTCTTCGAGATGGCTCAAACGAAAACAACCTCCAACCCTCCTTCCAAAGTAGATTACAGAGCCCTCTACCCCTGGGCCCCTGAGGACCTTCTCGCTGAGACCTCCGCTCTCACCTCCAGTAAGGATGTGATGAAACATAAGGAGGATGAGGCCGCTCATTTGCTTCATGTGTTTGGGCGAGAGTGTGATGCGTACGTGTTCGTCCTACCCTGCGCTGTGGGTGAACCCGTGTGCGCTCATGAACGCGCAAACGACGGGGAACCCTTCTTCTTTCTTTACGCTACCATCTTCAAACGAATCAAACTTCGTTTTCCACTCACGGGGTTCGAGTGGGCTCTACTGGCGGAGATCAACGTGGCCCCTACACAGCTGCATCCCAACAGTTGGGCCTTCGTGAGGGCATTTGGTATCCTCTTCAACCACATCGGGCACACCCCCTCTGTGGACGTCTTCCTTTATTTCTTCGAGGCCAAGAGTCCAGGGAAAAAGCTTTGGGTAAGTTTCAACAGGGTGGCAGAGAGAGTTCTTCTCACCCTGTTTCAACAATCGTACAAGGGCTTCAAAGGGAAGTTCTTCAAGGTGTGTTGCACCGACTACGACCGCACCCTTCTGGATGGCTTCCTACTCTATTGGGTGAAGAAGCTAGAGTTCAAGAAGCCGAGGACTCTTGAGGAGCCGACTCCTCATGATCGCGAGCTCGGCCAAGTCCTCGCAACCCTAGGGGTGGTGTTTAACACTGCCCAACTGATCAAGTATGAGTTCAGCCCCTCTGATCTCAAGGGCTATATTAGTACTTGTCCATACACCTTTCTCACCCCACCTTGCGTGTCTTTGGTTAGCTTGCACATCTTAAGTTTCATTTTTTCTTGTTACCATGCGTATTAGCATACTGCTATACTTGCATACTATGCCCCTTCATGCTTATATGTTTATTCTTGCATTCTGAACTTGCATACTTTGACCTTGATGCAGGTATGGTGCTGAACGAGGAGAAGCGGGCGAGGCTTGCTGACGCCCTTGCTCGTCGCCAAGGGGCGCCTGGGGCCGCAAGTGCCTCTGCTCCTCCCGCCCCCAACTCTGCCGCCATCGCGCCTTCCCCCGCTCCTTCTGTTCCCATTGCCGCAGTACCCCTTGCCACCGTTCAGGCGTCACCCGCTCAAACTCCCCTTGAGAAAGGCAAAAGGGTGGTGGAGATCGAGTCTGACGAGGACTCCAAAGAAGGGCCTGTCTTCAAGAGGCGTAGGGCAATGGTGGTCGCGACCTCTCACTCTACTACTGCGGGCCGCCCTGCATCTTTCAGGGAGCACCCACCAAGTGCTTCCTCACCTCGTGGCCCACTCGCTCTTGAAGGTGGTGGTGAGAGCGCCCCTGGGCATGGGCACACTCCACCTGCACCTGAGCTTCCTGCTATCGTTCAGCATACCCTCCAAGGTTTCCAACCAGGGGCAGCGGTGGGGGTGACCGAGGATGTGGCCAGGGAACACTTGGGACTTGGCTTCGGTGAACTCCTGGCCCAGGCAAACGCCCAGATCAATAAGGCAGAGGCGTTGAAGCAACAACTGGCCTTGGTGGAGGCAAAGACCCAAGAAGACTTAGCTCTGGCGGAGGAGAAAAAGAAGGAAGAACTGGCTTAACTGATCCAAGTCTTCACCAATTGCGAAACCGCGTTGGAGCAGGAACTAAGCAGCCTCCGCCAATCTGAAAGGGAGACCAAGAAAAAGCTCTTTGACAAAGGTCAGGAGTATACTGATCTTGAGTCAAGGGTCTTGACTTTGCGCACCAGGGTGGTGGAGCTGGAAGGGGAAGCAGCGACAACCAAGACCAAGATGGTGAAGCTTGAAGAAAGGGCCACCAATCAGCAAGTGCAGCTTGGTCGCGCGGAGGCTGAGCTCACTCAACAGGCTGAAAGCTTCAAGAAGGCCAAGGCGGACCTGATTGAGGACGCTGCCGACGCGTATGTTGCAGGGTTCGAGGACGCCCTTGCTCAGGTTGCCTGTGCGCACCCTGAGAAGGACGTCTCACCCTTCGTGACATCGAATCTTGTGGTGGATGGGCAGATCGTGCTTAGGGAACCACCATCATAAGTTGTATTTGGTTTCCCAACGGACAATTATTCTTTTAATGCATTATTCGCTTATAACTTATTTGTTTAGATGCCTCAAACTCTTAACTTCTTTAATTTCCTTGGTCTTGCTCTGTCTGAATGTTGCTCTTCTATTCCGCTTAACTTGTGTTCTTCGTCTTGACTATTAACTATTGTACCTCGCGCTGAAGCTCCTAACAACGCCTTTGACAAACATTTGAACTTTGGGTAGCACGGTTGTTTATCTCATCTTACCGCATATTCCACTAGGTAGTGGGGGTATGTATACTAACCTGTATTGACATCGCCCTTGCTTAGAATCAAGAGAGGATTTAACTGTAAACTGCGTTGTTCAACCTTGGCGTTCTCACTCGAGGGGGGGTGTTCTCTGTGAACCTGCCCTTCCCACTCCCGAGACTTCTAACCCAAGGGAAAGCCTGTGACTGACCTCTTAAAAGAGGATTTCTCTGGCGAACCATTTCTCTCAACCTTAGCGTTCTCACTCGAGGGGGAGGCGTTCTCTGCGAACCTGCCTTTTCCACACCCGAGACCTCTAACGCAAGGGAAACGGCTCGTATCTAGCCTCATCTTCACTCAAAGGCGAGGGAGGACTTAGATGGTGAACCATACTTGTTCATTCTTGGTGTTCTCACTCGAAGGGGGGAGGTGTTCTTTGCGAACCTGCCCTTCCCGCTCCCGAGACTTCTAACCCAAGCGAACGGTTCATAACTGACCCTACCTTCGCTCAAAGGCGAAGGAGGATTTAACTGGTGAACTATTTCGACCTTAGCATTCTCACTCGAGGGGGGAGGTGTTCTCTACGAACCTACCTTTCTCACCCTCGAGACCTCTAACGCAAGGGAACGGTTCATATCTGGCGTCATCTTCGCTCAAAGGCGAAGGAGGAATTCACTAGTGAACTATTTTGACCTTAGCGTTCTCACTCGAGGGGGGAGGTGTTCTCTACGAACCTACCTTTCTCACCCTCGAGACCTCTAACACAACGGAACGGTTCGTATCTGGCCTCATCTTCGCTCAAAAGCGAAGGAGGACTTCACTAGTGAACTATTTCGACCTTAGCGTTCTCACTCGAGGGGGGAGGTGTTCTCTACGAACCTACCTTTCTCACCCTCGAGACCTCTAACGCAAGGGAACAGTTCGTATCTGCATTGTACAAAAATTCGAGAATATACTTCAATCAAAATTTATTGGGTGACCTCATTAAAACACCCTTATAAGGGAAAAAGAGCGTCCCCTAAGAACTATGTACAATGCTACTGTTTAAATGAAATAAAACTTGAGGTTGGTCGCATTCCATGTACGCGAAATCGCGCCTTTCTATAACGTCTCAAGCTTGTATGCTCCATTCCCAATGGCCTCTGTCACTCTGAAAGGACTAGTCCACTTGGGGGATATCTTGTTCTCTAGCTGATATGGGTGGGCCTTCCGCATTACTAGGTCGGCGACCTGGAACTGGCGAGGCTTCAATTTCGAGTCGTGCTTGTACTCCACCCTTATCTTCAATGCTTCAACTTTAATTCTTGCTTCCTCCCTGACTTCATCCAGTACGTCCAGGATCACCTTTCTCTCTTCGTTGGACTCTTCAGTCACGATGTTCTGGAAACGTGGCGAGCTCTCCAGGATCTCCACTAGAATCATCGCGTCCGACCCATACACCAAGCTGAAGGGTGTCTCTCTGGTGGTGGATTGGGGAGTGATGTGTTAAGCCCACACTATTCTAGGAACCTCCTCTGCCCAGGTTCCTTTGGCCTTCTCAAGCCTTCTCTTCAAACCTCTGAGGAGGACTCTGTTGGCAGACTCGACCTGCCCATTCGTCTGGGGGTGCTCGACTGATGCGAACACCTGCTTTATTCCAACCTCTGAGCATAGCTTACCTAGTTGTTGGCTTGCAAACTGCATGCCATTATCAAACACCAAGCGCTTCGGTACCCCAAAGCGGCACACTATGCTCTTCCATACGAAGTGCGTGATCTTGTGGGCCGTGATCTGGGCCACGGGCTCAGCCTCGATCCACTACGTGAAGTACTTTATGGCGACCAGGAGGTATTTCATTTGTCTTATCGCTAAAGGAAAGGGTCCCAGGGTATCGATTCCCCATGTATGGAAAGACCAAGGTCTGTAAATCGACCTGAGCTCCTCTGGCGACACCTTGTGTCAGTCAGTGTGTTGCTGACACTGCTTGCACTGCTGTGCGTACCTCGTGCAATCTTCCCTTACTGTTGGCCAATAGTATCCCGCACGAATGGCTTTTGATGCTAGAGATCGTCCACCGTTGTGACTCTCACTTATTTCTTCGTGGAGCTCTGCCATTATCCGCACGCATTGGTCTCCGCTTACACATACCAAGATTGGATGGGTGAACCCATGTCTGAACAGCTCTCCATCAATGAGAGTGTACTTGGAAAAAAATTTCTTGACTTTCCTGGATTCTGTGGGTTCCAATGGGAGTATCCCATCAGCCAGATAGCGCTTGTAGGGCATCATCCATGTCTTTTCCCCTTTGATCAGGCAGATCTGCATTGATTCCTTCCCTAGGATTGGATATATGCTTACCTTGGAAGTCTGGAGTGTTTCCTGGGTCAGTGACCGATGACTCTTCGCCCCTCCTCTCGTCGTGTTGACCTGGTGCACCCCCACCCAGTTATCTGCAGTGAACGTTCGAGGTGTCTTCAGGGTTTCCTGTATGACCGTCCTCTACTTGCCCCCCTTGCCTGAACTGGCGAGCTTAGCTAGCAAGTTAGCTCAGGCATTTTGTTCTCTAGGGACGTGCACCAGCTCGAACACCGTGAATGACCCCTTCAGAACCTGGACGTACCCTAGGTACGTGACCATCTGGGGGTCCTTGGCCTGGTATTCCCCAGTTACTTGACCCGTGACCAGTAGGGAGTCGCTCTTCGCCAATAGACTCTTCGCTCCCATCTCTTTTTCCAATTGCATGCCTGCAATGAGGGCTTCGTACTCTGCCTGATTGTTGCTGGCCTTGAAGGCGAACCGTAGGGCCTACTCGATCAATAGCCCGTTCGGTCCTCCAAGATGACACTTTCCCCGCTGCCTTGTTGGTTAGAGGATCCATCTACAGAGAGTACCCACCGGAAGTCGGTTTCCTCTTGGTGTGCGTCTCCGAGGAGAGCTCTTCGACAAAATCTGCATAAACCTGGCCTTTGATAGGACCTCGGGGCTCGTACTGGACATCGAACTCTAAGAGTTCCACTTCCCATCGTACCATCCTTCCCGCCACGTCCGGTTTTTGCAAGACCTTGCAAATAGGCAAGTCTGTCATTACCACCACTGTAAAACTCTAGATATAATGGCGAAGTCTCCTCCCCGAGAAAACCATTGCCAGAGTCTCCTTCTCTAGGGCCTGGTATCTTACCTCAAGCCCCTGTAAAACTTTGCTCACAAAGTATATAGGCTTCTGCACTTGGTCCTGCTCTTGCACGAGGACCGAACTGATGCTCCATCACAGTGAAGTACAAGCGGAGTGGAGTACCCAGCTGTGGCTTGCACAACAATGGGGGCTGGCTAGGTACTCATTCAGCTTAAGGAACGCCTCTTCGCACTCCCTCGTCCAGATGAACCTGTTGTTCCTCCTCAGACACTGGAAGTAAGGGTGACCCCTGTCTCCTCCAGGCGATACAAATCTGGACAGAGCGGTCATCCGCCCCGTCAACTGCTGCACCTCCTTTACTAAGATTAGGCTTCTCATCGCAAGGATTGTAGTGCATTTCTCAGGGTCCGACTCTATCCCCTGCTCAGTGAGTAAGAAACCCAAGAATTTATTAGCCTCCACCCCGAACATGCACTTCTCGGGGTTCAGCTTCAGTCTATACTTAGCTATCGTCGTAAATTGCTCTTCTAAGTCAGCCACATGCTGATCTTTTACCTGTGAGGTCACCACCATGTCGTCCACATAAACTTGCACATTTTGCCCTATCGTGGGCGCGAGCACTCTGTCCATCAGCCTCTGGTAAGTGGCGCCTGCGTTCTTCAGCCCGAAGGGTATCACTGTGTAACAGTAGCAAGACAGCTCTGTCATGAACGTCGTCTTGCACTCGTCCTTGGGATGCATCTTAATCTGGTTGTACCCAGAAAAAGCATCCAGGAAGCTGAGCATCTTGTAGCCCGAGGCACTGTCTACCAAGGCGTTGATGCTTGGTAGAGGATAGGAGTCCTTCGGGCATGCTTTGTTGTTCCCACGCGCCCGCGAGCGCCGGCGCGTGCGCAACCCGTGAGAGTGCATGAAGCAACAATAGAGAATAGGGCCCACGCGAAGAAGCAGCCCTACGAGCCTAGGAAGCCTCAGGCTAGGGGGCGTGGAAGGGAAGGTAAGCCTGTGAGGCATAACTTCGTGGTAGAATTGAAAGATTTGATAGTTGTGCCCAACATAGCAGTTAGGTTGAAGATGCCGCCCAAGACCGACAAGAAGCTGGGACCTCACAAGGAGGCTTGGTGTGACTTTAACCAGGTGTTTGGTCATCCTATATGCAACTGCTTGGCGTTGGGACACCAGTTGGACGAACTGGTGAAGAGTGGGTTCCTAAACGACTACCTGGCGGAGCCACAGAGGGTTGAGACCCCAGCAACGTCAGGTGAGGACCAAGGGCATGAGATGCCCGTTCATGGGGAGATCCACACCATCTCGGGGGGTTTCTCAGGTGGAGGGTGCACCGCCTCTCAGCGCAAAAAGTACGCACGATCGGTGATGTCAGTAGAGGCGCAAATGGCGGACGACGTGCTCGACATCGACCTTACTTCCACGAAGGCTGATCTTCAAGATGTCATTCCCTATGACAACAACCCTGTGGTGATTTCCGTTGTAACCGCAGGGAGGAAGATGCACCGAGTGTTAGTGGACTAGGGCAGCTCGACGGATGTGATGTTTTGGTCCACCTTTAACAAGCTGCAATTGTCTCCCGACCAGCTGAGGCCTTATGAAGGGTGCCTATATGGCTTTGCGGGAGACCAGGTGGAGGCGCAGGGGCATTTGGAGCTGCGGACCACCTTTACGGATGGTGTTGCATCCCGCACGGAGAGTATAAGGTACTTGGTGCTATGAGAACAACCTCAAGGCCAAGAGGGGGGTGTTCATGGTTATAGAACGCCCACCTAGCGGAGACGGTGACGCCCGCGTGGTGGTCTCCTGCGCAGAGAGCCCTTGGGAAGGGCGACCCGAGCCAACAGGGGATATGGTCGAGAGGCAAATCGAGGGTAGAACGTTCAAGCTTGGTAAGTCGTTGGACCAAGCAGAGCAAGACCAAGTTGCTGGGGTGATAGCACGGCACCTGGACGCTTTCGCATGGTCCACCTCGGACATGCCAGGCATAGACCCAGATTTCCTGTGTCACCGCCTCACCATGGACCCCAAGGTTAGGCCCATGTGCTAGAGAAGAAGGAAGTTTAATGAAGAGACGCGGCAGGTCATCAAAGAAGAAACAAAGAAGTTGATGAGTGTCGGCCACATAAGGGAGATTCAATACCCTGAATGGTTGGCAAATGTGGTCTTGGTGAAGAAGGCCAACGGGAAGTGGAGGATGTGCGTGGACTTCACCGACCTCAACAAGGCATGCCCGAAGGACTCGTACCCCTTGTCAAGCATCGACGCCTTGGTGGACAGTGTCTTGGGATGCAAGATGCTTAACTTCTTAGACGCTTTCTCTGGGTACAACCAGATTAAGATGCACCTAGGGACGAGTGCAAGACGACATTCATGACCGAGCTGTCTTGTTACTGCTACACGGTGATGCCCTTTGGGCTGAAGAATGCGGGCGCCACCTACGAGAGGCTGATGGATAGGGTCCTTGCACCCATGATGGGCAATGTGCAGGCCTACGTGGATGACATGGTGGTGACCTTGCAGGCGAGGGGTCAGCATGTGTCTGATCTGGAAGAGCTATTTGCGACCATGGCTAAGTACCAGTTGAAGCTAAACCCTGAGAAGTGCGTGTTCGGGATCGAGGCAGGTAAGTTCTTGGGTTTTCTACTCACCGAGCGTGGGATAGAGGCGAACCCGGAGAAATGTGCGACAATCCTTGCCATGAGAAGCCCGGCCTCGGTGAAGGAGGTGCAGCAGTTGACAGGGCAGATGGCCGCCCTATCCAAATTTGTGTCAGTTGGAGGAGAAAAGGGGCACCCCTACTTCCAGTGTTTGAGGAGGAATACCCGGTTTGTGTGGACCACAGAGTGCGAGGAGGCATTTTTCAAGTTAAAGGAATATATGGCCACCCCTCCCGTGTTGTGCAAGCCGCAGTTGGGCGCTCTACTCCGATTGTACTTTGTTGTAATGGAGCGGGCGATCAGTTCGGTGCTCATCCAAGAGCAGGACCAGGTACAAAAACCAATATACTTCGTGAGCAAAGTATTACAAGGGCCAGAGGTGAGGTATCAAGCCCTAGAGAAGGCAGCCCTGGTGATGACCAACTCAAGTTGCTCCTAAGAATGTCAAAGAATCATGTATTCTTGTAAACCTTGCTCACCTCAAAAGGCAGCTCTCATTGAAGATTTAAAACATGTTAAACAATCAAATGCACAATATCTTGAGGTGTTGAGCCAAATGGAGACAAGGCTTCGAATTTTGGAAGTACAACGCATGGAGAAAAGATTGTCAAAACTTGAATTGAAGTACGAAAGATCTTCACATTCCAATCATGAAAGACATCATTCTCCTAGGCATTCTTCCAAAGATTTTTCCAATGCTCACGGCCAACATCATTATGGGCTGGTTTTAAAGAGTTTCAACACCTATGGGAGCTTTGAAAAAAAGGAAGAATGGAAAATACACAAACGTGAAGATAGAAGCCAACATGTGATATTGCCTTTTGTTCAAAGTGTTAAAGTACCTAGCTTTAGTGGTAATAGTGATCCTAATGTGTATTTAGATTGGGAGGCTAAATGTGAACAAATTTTCAAAGCCTATGGGGTCTATGAAGACCAAAAGGTGAAAATAGCCTCTTTAGAATTTTTAGATTTTGCCAAGAAATGGTGGCATAGCATTGTAATGGACATTGGATATCATAAGAGACCTCCCGTGGTTTCTTGGAATGATTTGAAAGAGTGTATGCGCGCGCGGTTTGTTCCTCCTTATAGGAAGGAACACTTGTTGAAGTTCCAAAGGCTTCATCAAGGACATAGGATGGTAGATGAATATTTTCAAGAATTTGAAACATCTTTGATTAAAATGAATTTGCATGTTAATGACGAATCAAAGATAAAATGGTTTGTAAGTGGTTTAAGAAGAGAAATTAAAGATTTGGTAAAACTACATGAGTATACTTCTTTAAAGAAAGTGTTTCACTTAGCCATCAAGGTAGAATCACACCTTTTGAAAACAACTTTCAAAAATACTCATGATGATAGTTTCTACAACTCTTCTAGGAAGGATGCAACCAAAGTTTCTACTCAAAATTCTCCTTCAAATTTTTGCAAAGAAACCACTTCTTCCCAAAAAGTTTCTACCCAAAATCCTTCTACCCCTAAGTCATCCACCAAAACTTTAAAAACCAAATGTTTTAAATGTTTAGGTTTTGGGCACATAGCTCTTCATTGTCCACAAAAGCAAACCTTAATGATAAACAAGGTAAAACAAGACCTAATTCACCCACCTACCACACGTGAAAATGAAAAAGACAAAGAAGGCCAAATTGACATGGGTCTTATCCTTCCACATCCTAGGTATTTTCCTTCCTTATCTTTGTCATTACCAAAGGTTCTTACTTCACCACCATCTTGGTTAAAAAATGTTTGGAATGATTTTTTCATACCTCCTAATGGTTGTCACCATTTAAGCGGCCTTTTTCCAAAAGATATCATCATTCCCAAACAAATTTTTCCAACTTGGTCAATTTCTAGAACCTCCTTTTCTGCAATCCCATTGTTTACAAAAGCTAAGTCATGTTTGCCTTTTTCTTCCCCTTTTAATTGTCACAATAAACTGACTTTGTTCTATGTAGGGATTCAGAATTCGTGGACGAATTCTCTCCAACTCGAGGAGTATGATGAGAATCAAATAAAGGAGGCTTTTATTAATGAAGGAAGAGGTCATTCACCTTCACATTTGAAGTTCTTCCTTCTAGTCTTCTCAAAATTAAAAGAAGACATAAAAAAAAGAGAGGATCAAGCCTAACGCCAAAGAAGTCTACAAGCTTTCAAGAATGGGCTTCAATTAAATATCTCTCTTTATAGTTTCTTTTAAATTGTAAATAATATAGAATATTGTTTAGAAAGGTGCTTAGAGGGAAACATTAGACACCTCTTTTGTAAAAGCATCTTTAGGCTTTAGTTTAGAAAATTCTAGAAGCTTGGGGAGTGAGCTTAGTAAGGGGGGTGTGATCTTAGGAGCTTTTTGGGTAGCTTAGGGAATAAGCTATGTAAATGACCAGCCCTTGCTCCTATAAAAGGAGGGCTTAGGTCCTTCACAATTCAGATTGGAAAAATAGAGTAAAGTTACTATGCTCCATTTGTGAGTGATTGTGAGACTAGTTCTCCTTTTCCTTGTCTTATCTTGTGATACATTAAGAGCATTCAAGTGGCGGCAAATTTGCACTTATCTTGGAACATTCATCATCCAAGTGGCGTGTCCATTCCCAATCCTTGCTTCAATCACATAAGTCATCTTCCTTCATCTTGTTCTTCAATTTCAATCGGTAATTTTGGTTTGTTTTAGTGTTCTTCATCGTTTCCACCAATTGTATTTGTGTTTTCCAGCTTTGTTTTCATTTCTGTTCGATGCAGTAGCTTTTCCTTTCAATTCTGTTCGGTTGTTTTAATTTTGTTCTTCATTCTTTGTTGTTGATTCCATTTGACAATATATGGACTTCCATATGAGGTTTGGTTTGGTGCAAAGTCTTGGTGAGTTCTTGAATTAGAACATTGATCCAATTCTAAGTAAAGTTTCATTTCATGACCAACTCAAGTTGCTCCTAAGAATGTCAAAGAATCATGTATTCTTGTTGTTGCATTCACATCACCTGGTCATGGTGTTCTCGGCTAGGAGGCTTCGCCATTACTTTCATAGTTTCACATTGGTTGTGATGACGGACTTACCTATCCGGAAGGTGCTGCAGAAGTCGGACGTAGTAGGAAGGATGGTGTGTTGGGCAGTGGAACTGTCGGAGTTCGATGTCCAGTATGAGTCCCAAGGCCCCATCAAAGGCCAGGTATTTGCGGACTTTTTGGTAGAGCTCTCCTCGGTGGACGCACAGCAAGAGGAGGAAGCTAGCTTCAGATGGGTACTCTCCATGGATGGGTCCTCCAATCAGCAAGGGAGTGGAGCTGGCGTGATCTTGGAAGGATCAAACGGGTTGTTGATTGAGCAGGCCCTAATGTTCGCTTTCAAGGCCAGCAATAACCAGGCAGAGTATGAAGCCCTCATAACCGGGATGCTCTTAATTAAAGAGATGGGGGCGCGAAGTTTGTTGGCAAAGAGCAATTCCCTTTTGGTCAAAGGTCAGGTGACTGGGGAATATCAAGCCAAAGATCCACAGATGGTCGCGTACTTGGGGTACGTCCAGATTCTGAAGGGCTCGTTCGCAGTGTTTGAGCTGGTGCACGTCCCTAGGGAGCAACATGCCCGAGCTGACTTGCTAGCCAAGCTTGCCAGTTCGGGCAAGGGGGAAGGCAGAGGATAGTCATACAAGAAAATCTTAATGCACCGCGAACGTTTGTTGCTGATAACATGGTAGGCGTTCACCAGGTCAGTATTGCTAGAGGAGGGGCGAGGAGTCATAAGTTTGTGACTCAGGAGACGCGGAGAACGCCCAGTGTAAGCGCTTCCCGGTTGTGGAGGGGGAGCCAATGCAGATATGCATAGTTGAGAAAGGGGACACATGGATGACACCCTACAGGCACTATCTAGCCGATTGAATACTTCCGTTGGAGTCTGTGGAAGCCAAGAAGATAAAGAGGAACTCTGCCAAATACACCATCGTCGACGGGGAGTTGTTCAGACATGGGTTCACCCACTCGATTTTGGTGTGTGTGAGCGGAGACCAGTGTACACGAATAATGGCAGAACCCCACGAGGGGATTTGTGGTAGCCATATGTGAGGGCGGTCCTTGGCGTTGAAGGTCGTCCGTGCAGGTTATTACTGGCCGACAATGAGAGAAGATTGCACGAGGCACGCCCAACGGTGCAAACAGTGTCAACAGCACGTCGACTGGCACAAGGCGCCGCCAGAGTAGCTAAGGTCGATTTACAGCCCGTGGCCGTTTAACACGTGGGGAATCGACATTCTGGGGCCCTTTCCTTTGGCGGTAAGGCAGATGAAGTACCTTGTAGTGGCCATAGAGTACTTCACGAAGTGGATAAAGGCTGAGCCAGTAGCGCAGATCACAGCTCATAAGATCCAACACTTCGTATGGAGGAATATAGTGTGTCATTTTGGCGTGCCGAGGCGTTTAGTTTTCGACCATGGCACGCAGTTTGCGAGCCAGCAACTGGGCAAGCTATGCGCAGAGGTTGGGATAAAGCAAGTGTTCTTATCGGTTGAGCACCCCAAAAGAAATGGGCAGGTTGAGTCTGCCAAAAGAGTCCTACTCAAGGGTCTGAAGAGAAGACTCGAGAAGGCTAAAGGAACCTGGGCAGAGGAGGTTCCTAGGATAGTGTGGGCTTACCACACCACGCCTCAGTCCACCACCAGAGAGATACCCTCCAACTTGGTGTACGGGTCTGACGCAATGATTCCGGTAGAGATTCAGGAGAGCTCACCACGTTTTCAGAGTTTCGTGGCTGAGGAGTCTAACGAAGAGAGAAAGGTGAACTTGGATCTGCTGGATAAGGTCAGGGAGGAGGCGAGGATCAAAGTTGAAGCATTAAAGAGAAGGGTGGAGCACAAGCACAGTTCCAAGCTAAGGCTTAGACAGTTCCAGGTTGCTGACCTGGTAATGCGGAAGGCTCACCTGTATCAGCTAGAGAACAAGCTATCCACCAAATGGACTGCCCCTTTCAGGGTGACGAAGGTCCTGGGAAACGGGGCGTACAGGCTTGAGACTTTGGAAGGAGGCGCAATTCCTCGTACCTAGAATACGGCCAATCTCAAGTTTTATTTCAGTTGAACTCTAGCATTGTACACAGTTTAAGGGGACGCTCTTTTTCCCTTTTAAGGGTTTTTTAACGAGGTCACCCAATAAAATTACGATTGAAGTATACATATTCTTGAATTTTTTGTACAATGCAAGGGCGAACCTGTCGTCTTGGTGTTTAGACACCTCGAGAGGGAGTGGCAGCTTCCGCTTAGGACGCCTCCCCCTCGTGCGTGGGTGCCAAGTACGAACAGCAGGGTTCGACCAGCGACAAACCAGTCGTCTTGGTGTTTAGACACCTCGAGAGGGAGTGGCAGCTTCCGCTTAGGACGCCTCCCCCTCGAGCGTGGGCGCCAAGTGCGAACAACAGGGTCCAACCAATGGCGAACTTGTCGTTTTGGTGTTTAGACACCTCGAAAGGGAGTGGCAACTTCCGCTTAGGACGCCTTCCCCTCGAGAGTGGACGCCAAGTACGAACAACAAGGTTCGAGCAGTTAAGTCCTCCTTTGCCTTTGACCAAAGACGAGGCCAATAACGCACCTTGAGGCTAGAAACCTTGAGAGGGAGGGGCAGCTCCCGCGTAGGATGCCCCCTCTCAAACGCGAACACCAAGGCTCAGCAAAAGGATTCCCAGTTAAAGTCCTCTACTGCCTTGGGGGCAAAGACGAGGCTAGTTGGTGTATCCTCCCTAACCACAAAGCATAGGTAAGGATCAGCAAAGGAGTTTCCCTTGTCTAAACAAGAGTTAAGGCAAGGCCAATTAAAGGTTCACGCATGCCCACCTCCATCACGGGTTGCTAAGCAATTAAGGCAGAGGGCGAGAAAGCGTGCTACCTAGAGTTTAAAGTTTTAAAGTTTGTCAAGGACGTCGTACGTCGTATGTTAAAGATGTTAGCATTGAATCGCTGCTGGTAAGAGCGACAAGTTAAAGACGCAGTTATTGACAAACGAAGATAAATAAGGCAAGTAAAGAAAAGTGCAAGTTATATTAAATTACAAGTTTTGCAAGGGGCATTGTTCCAAGATAAGTTACACAAGCTCCTATTGAGGGTGCCTAGGCACGATCTGCCCATCCACGACGTGGTTTGACATCGCAAAGGGGGAGACGTCCATATCAGGGTGCTTGTAAACAACCTGAGCAAGGGCATCCTCGAACCCCGCTGCGTAGGCATCAGCAGTGTCGTCAATGATTTCTGCCTTGGCCCTCTCGAAGGCTTCAACTTGTGCGGTGAGCTCAGCCTCCACCTTGCCCAGTTGCACCTCTCGGTCGGTGGCCCGCTCTTCGAGTCTGGCCATCTTAGCTTTGTTGGCCTCAGCTTCTTCTTGGAGTTCCACCACCTGAGTGCGTAGTGGCACGACCTTGGCCAGCAGGGTGGCGTACTCTTGACCCTTATCGAAGAGTTTCTTGTTGGCATCCAGTTCAGCCTAGCGAAGGGCGTTCATTTCTAGCTGCAGCGCAGTTTCACGATTGGAGGAAGCACGGGTCTGCAGAGCCAGTTGCTCCTTCGCCAAGGCCAGTTCTTCCTTTGCCTTCGCCTCAGCCAAGGCCAGTTCTTCCTTTGCCCTCGCCTCAGCCTCTTGGGAAAAGGCATCAGGTCGAGCAAAAAACTCCCCAAGGCTGACAGCCAGGCTCTCCCGCACGGCAGCTTCGTTCAAACCTTCTGTGGACCCTTTTTGGAAGCCCTTGAGGATTTGTTAAAGGACCAGAGAAAGCTCAAGAGTAAGAGCCGGTTCAGGGAAGCTCTCACCACCGCCCTCGAGCACAAGGAGGCCTTGGGGGGGATGAAGCGCTTGGTGGATGATCCTTGAACGAAGCAGGGCGCCTAGCTGAAGAAAAGTGGGAGGTGGTTGTTATTGCCGCCTTACGTCTTTTGAAGACAGGGCCCTCCATAGTGTCCTCTTCATCGTCAGACACGATCTCCGTATATTAATTATTGTTTTAACCTGGAAATTGGCAAAATATTTAGAATCGACTTTTTAGAATTGAAATACACAAACATAAATATAATCATGTACTCTGTTTAAGAGTCTTAACATGAAAAATCATACAAGCAAACTATATAAACTATATAGGCGAATGTGAAAAAGAAAAAAGGTATAAAATATAATAATGCCTATAAATTTAGGTTAAATATATTTTTCGTCTATCTACTCTCATGCGAAATTGGTTTTTATCTTTAGTTCAAATTTTAGACCTCTTATATACTTATAGTAAGAAACTATTGAAATGAGTTCTTACCATATTTTTTTACTTAACAAACGAATTTACAATGTGAATTAGGGTGTTATAATACTTCATGGTTACTCATTATTGAAATTTTATTTGTTACTTAAAAAAAAAAGAATTGGTAAGAACTAATTTAAATAGTTTTCTATAAGTACTCAGTAGGTCTAAATTTTATATTATAAACTAAAACAAATTTTGTGTTATAATTCAGAACATCTAACCCTATAAAATGTTCTATATTATGATTTAACCAAAACTAGAGAAAATGTTTCTCAAAATTTTAATATATGTAATTTTCATCCACTATTACATCATTAAGTGTTGAATTATAACTTTATATTGGAGAGTATTTATGGAAGTTATTTTAAGTTAAGCAAGATTTGCTATTGGAGCAAATGACTTTCAATAAGCTTAGTTGCATGTATAAGCAAATTGCTTACTTTTTTTTTTATGTTGTAATCAGTTAATGAAACACACGTTTATGTAGGACCCATTAAGCACTTGCATTAGCCATTTTAGCATTAGAGTCAATTTCTGTGTACCGTGCTTATATATTGTTGGCGTGATATTCAGATAAAACATTTCAACAACAGTGGGTTGCTTGCTTGTGTTAATAATTTTGATCAAAATTGAAAATAATTAAAACGTAATCAAGTAATGGCGTATTAGTCTCCACTCCCAAGGAAAAGTTTAGAAGTATCTACCCTAGTTTCTACTAGGAGGTCTCTTTGAAACATCATTAACACTAGGAGTAAAAAAAACCACGTTATCCCCCATTTATTTTAGTCCGGTTTGCTATTGGTTTTGGCAAGAGACACTGAAGTCTTGGTTTGTTGTGTTAAAAAAAATATTAATGGACTAACTTTTTTTTTAATTTTGTTTATATTAAAGTACAAGAAAGAGTAGGTAAATCCCTTGTGTATATTGAACACATAGGGTTTTGTTTATATAGAAAAAGAAAAATATGGGTTAAGCCCATTACATAAAATATAAAATATCTAATAATATCTATAATATCTAATAATATTTAATAATATCTAACACTCTCTCTCAAGCTAGTGCATATAGATCATATGTACTCAGCTTGTTAAAAATATAATCAATCATAGGTCCTCGTAAGGGTTTACTAAAAATATCTGCTAATTGATTATTTGAATTAACAAACTCAGTCTTGATATCTCCCAATATAATCTTTTCTCGAACGAAATGGCAATCAATCTCAATATGTTTGGTTCTTTCATGAAAAACTGGATTTGAGCTGATATGAAGAGCAATCTGATTATCACATATAAGTTTCATTTGAGTGACCTCTCCAAATTGCAATTCTTTAAGTAATTGTTTAAGCCAAATAAGCTCACTAGTAGTCGAGGCCATAGCTCTATATTTTGCTTTTGCACTAGATCTCACTGCATTCCAATGATCTTCACATGGAGAATTAAGAAATTGACTTACCACACTAACTACAAAGAAAATATTAGAATGAGTAACAGTGAGATAGTTCAATTTTCCAACTAATCTCATGAACTTCTCAGGATCTGAAAAAGGCTCCCCCTGATTGGGTAGAAGCTTGACATTGGGATCCATGGGAGTATCAACAGATTTTGAATTCATCAACCCAATTTCCTCCAAAATATCCAATCCATATTTTCTTTGAGAGATAACAATACCAGTATTGGATTGTGCTACCTCAATCCCCAAGAAATATCTGAGTTTGTCAATATCTTTGGTCTGAAAATGTTGACAAAGGTGTTGTTTTACTTGTGAGATGTCATGGTGATCACTACCTGCAAGAATAATGTCATTAACATATACTACAAGATAGATACACCCACACTACAAGAAAGATTAGTTTTAGTGACAAAAGGTTAATGATAAATATAAAATTTGACACTATTAATATATTATTTGTGACTATTGTTTTCCTTGTCACTAATAATACATTATTTGTGACTATTTTTATCCTTGTCACTAATATTGTTTATTATAGTGACAAAACTAAAAAAAATACCACAATAAATATATTAAAAAATTAATAACACATATAATAAATAATTACTAAAAAATATATAATTAAATTATTATTTTTAAAATAAAAATATAGTTAATAAAAAAGTTATTAAATATTTATAAATTAAAAATTATTTATTAGTTTGTTAAAATATGTCATAAATGTTTTTTTTATATATTTAATAAAACAAAATTACAATTAGATATATTTATATTAGTAGTAAAAAATAAGTGTTCAACTTCACATTAAACTCCAGACTCTTTAATGAGGTAAGAATGTAATACACCACTTTATAATTTCATTCTTACGTGTATAATAGCAAATTTAGACATGTACGTATTTATATAAGTGACAAAAAAATTATTAAATTTATATAATTTTATATTTTAATTTGTGATCTTCCTTTTTAGAAGTAAACATTATTTTTATTTTGTGATAATGTAATTAATAGTGATATATAAAATTTGTCACTATTTGTATATTAATTATGAGTGTATTTTAATTTGTCACTATTTCTATATTAGTTGCAACTATCTTTAATTTGTCACAATTGTTTTATTAAAAATGACAAAATATGCATGTCATAAAATAATATAAATTATTAAATTTATATTATTTTATATTTTAATTTATGATCTTCCTTTATAGAAGTAAACATTATTTGTATTTTGTAATAATGTAATTAATATTGATATATATATATATATATATATAATTTGTCACTATTTGTATATTAGTTATGAGTAAATTTTAATTTGTCAGTATTTATATATTAGTTGCAACTATCTTTAATTTGTCATAATTGTTTTATTAAAAATGAAAAAAAATATGCATGTCACAAATAATTATTCTTTAATATAAAATATCAAATCATAAATTTATTTTTCTTTAGATAAGAATATAATTAATATTTTTTTTGAATGCTTATAAAGTAATAAGGATTATATAATATTAATTATTATTATTATTATATCACTGGTAATTGTTAAAAAATATTTTTTTTTCTACTTGAAATTTGAAAATCATCTTTTATTTAAGAAATAACTTTACTTTCATTGTGTCGCTTTACAATTACAATACTTATTTTAATACATTATTTATTTATTCATATCTTAATACATTTTATTATAATATTAGTTAATAATATGTTTACTTCAAATTTAATTCAGCATATAAAATTTTAACCACCTAACTATTCTTTCTTTCTTTTTCTTTCTCTTTCTCTCTTTCTATATCTTATTCATATACTATTTATATAAGTAAATAATAGTTATATGGATAGATAGATGAAAATAAATAAATAGATATGATTCATAAGAATAAACATAATTAATAACAAAATTTGTGTTAGAAAATTATCTAAATCAACAATTTACTTCCAACATTTATCTAATCTCATACCTTTCAAGACCGTGTGTAAAGAGTGTATAGTAAAACCTGAGTTACCTTACACTTCTGTAGTGAGTTTATTTGTAGTATTTATTCACGGGTCTATGTTGTAATGGGTCGAATCTATCAAATTAATTGATTTCTAGTATGATTCACTAATTCATAAGGAGGTATGTTGATATACTGGTATATTTGGATAAAATCTTGTGTGAAACAATATCTTTTACTAAATCAGTGTTACCTGATTTATCGACGTCTCACCCGCATTTGGTGGAGCATAGTGATAACTTGTGATGAGCTTTCATAACTGTCATTGTTGTCATTCACAATGCTTTAAATGTGATTTGACACGGTTGGTTAGTCACCGAGAACCGGAGTGACTAACTCGTTCAGTACTGACCGATACATTAACAATTTGAGTAATTATACAACTAATGTATTAAAGTGAAAATGAAAAATATAAAAAGAATTCATGAAATTATAGAATAAATTATTAAAAATAAATAATTCATCGATGAATAATTTTTTTTATCTTTTCTTTTCAATTTAACACTCTTTTTATTTGATTATATTCTTCTTTTTCTTCATACTTTATAAATAATATAGAATTATACTATTTATTAAATTTTATCTCTTTCTAAAAATAAAATTTATCCTTTTCTTTAATATATTTTATATTATTAATTTGTTTAGAAAAACATGTTATAAAGTTTGTTATTAAAGTCATGCTATATAATATGATTATATTTATTAATTTGTTATTAACAAGATAATATGATTATATATAATTATAAAATATCATTGATTAAGTACAAAGTTTGTTATTATATATAAATGAATAAATATAGAGAATAAGGAATCAATCTCTATTTGTAGGTTTTTTTTATAGGTTAAAATATTCAAAGATAAGTTTGAAAATGATACTTCAATCAGTTATAATGTATATTGTACATATCTGAGTTGTTCGAATTGTAAGGAAATAATATATCTCTAAATACCTCAAATTCAGATAAGAAGTTAGTATTTAGACTTATTATAAGAAAAATACAATTATTCTCTTTGAAATTAGGTTTAACAAATTATTAATATTGTTTTACAAAACTATATACTAAAGTTTGTCATTAACATCATAATATATAATATACAACTATTTAATTATAATTATTACTTTATTATGGAAAAAATAATATATTTAAATAAATAAATACTAAAATATGAATATAATTATATTTAATTTAATATATAATCAACACCTATTTTTAAATAAAATAAGAAAATTAAGTATTACTTTATTAAAAAAATATAAAAAAAAAGTAACCTTATTTATTAAAATAAAAAGTTATAAAAATTTGAGTAACATTTAACATGATTTATAATGAGATAATTAATTTTTTTAAAATTAAATTATAAAGAAATGCATGTTTTTTTAAATAAAATTAAACAAAATGATGTTATTTTGGGATATTTAGATAGATCCATCACATATGTAACCCTAGAATTAAACTTATTCTCAATATTACTCAAAGACTTATATTTGTGGATATCTAAAATTGAAGCAGTAGCTATTTCCTTGATACTTAAGATTGAAACAGTTATTTTCGTGATATCTCTCTGAAGTTGCAAGAAGAGGATCCTATTCTCACTTCTTTTTTGTTTTCATGATTTCTGGTAAGTCCAGACTTAATTGCTTTCTTAGGACTTTTTTTTTTTTGCTTCATGTTGATAAAAGACACTCAAGGCACTATCACATTTTCCTTTCTTTTCATCCTAGATTCTTCAATCTTTCACGGTACTCACGGTACTGTCGCATCTTCGGGTAGAGTGAACTGCGTTTTGCAGCCGCATAAGACGCTTTACGACAGAAGTGGAGGAGTGTTGAGGGAATTTTTGGGGAGGCACGAGGGTTTTCAGAAGTGGAGGAGGATGCTGGTGGAGGAAGGAGGGTTGTGATATTTGAGAGTTTGTTATTATTCTTTCATTCTTTGTTGCAGATAATATTTGCTAGCCCAAAATTTAGTTGGTGAAAGTTGTATCAATACATAAGAGCAATATTGCCTCCTATTATTGTTCAAGAAGGGAAGCTTTGATGTGCCAAATCCAAGTAAAGCCTGAAGCTGTGTGATGTTTTAGGTTTAGGTTTTAGGGCCTGAAGCCTGAAGCCTGAAGCAGTGACAAGAGCATTCAACCGGTTAATTCGTGGTTTTAACTGATTAAATGTGTGCTTGTAACAACTTTTTGAAAATCTGTTTTAACTTATTTGATTGTTTAGATTTGCTCTAACATTAGCATTTCAAGGTTTATAAATATGTTTTTGATTCAAACGTTAAAGGATTGATGAAACAGAAACCTTTGATACTCTGAGCTGAGATTGATTTGAGAGATTTCGGAACTATTTGTGAAAAGGTTTCAACCAAGTTTTTTAGCAAGAGTGCCTTGTGCTTTGATGTCTTTAAAAGAACTGATCAATAGGGTGCTAGTTTTGTGTTTTACCAGGTGTTTTCTAATCCTGTTCAAGTTCTTGTAATTGTTCATATACATTTCAGTATAACTGTGTAAAATCCTGTAAAGTCAGTGGGATTCTGGCTTGAGGTGGTTGTTGTGGGATTCAAAGTCACTTTCTTGTGTGTGGTGTTTGTGTAATCTATGATTGATTGCATAGTGAAAACTCAGTGGTTTGAATGAGGACTGGATGTAGCTCTGTGATAGAGTGAACTAGTATAATCTCTATGTGTAATTCTCTCTATCCCTTCTCTCAATATCTGTTTGTATTTTTCGTTGTCATAAACAATCGGTTGAACTGCTATTTTAACCAATTATAATTTTGTTGTTCTTTCTGTTTGGCATTTTGATTAGCTTTCTGAATTGCTTTTCTGGGTTGATTGGAAAAGTTTTATTCTATGCCAAGTATTTGCGAAAACAATTTGAAAACAATTCACCCCCCCCTCTTGTTGTAGCCATCAAACCTAACAGTTATTTGTTTTTTTAGAAATTTTTACATCTTTGTTTTATTTTTGTTATTATTATTATTTAAGTTGAAATTTTTTCGTTCAACAAGTCATTGAGATTGAAATTAAATGAATTCAGTTATTTGTGTCCCTTTGCTCTCTATGCAATTTTGTTTCTTATTTGCTATATTTTATTTTTCTCAGTATGCAAGAACATCATCACAAAGAAAAAGTTTTGGTTTTTTTACCGAGAATAATTAAATTGACGCATTTAAAATGTTAAAATTTGGAAAAAATGACTGTTATTTTGTTTATACTAATATGACATGTGAACGTTAACAGTAAAAGTTAACTATAGAGACAAAGATAAAAAAAATTACTTTAAGGATTTATCTAAACTGCATAAGTTCATCTTTTTATTCATCAACATGTATTTTGAAAATTTATGTTTCTCCTATAATAAAGTTAGTAATCCAACTTTAAGTAACTTATACCCATTTTCGTTCATGTATATATAATTTTACTTATGTGATATCTTTAAAATCTAGTTATAACTCTACTGAACATTGCTATAACTGGTTTATATTTGAAATTTAAAACTCCGATACAAAATTTCAATATCTTAACACATTGTTGAACTATTTCATTCAAATCTTTAAAGTAATTAAATGGAAAAGCAGAAATAGAAGTATTCCACAATAATCCAAATTGTAAGACATCTCATCTTGAGATCTGAAGAAGATGATCCAACAGAGGACTCATCCATGTCCAACCAAGCACTTCTTGAGTTCTTGTGAAATCAGGCAACAAAAAAAGATCATAACTATTGATAGTGAAATTGGATTAAGACACATGAAATAAGGGACAAGATATTTGGTTGAGTAGTTGAAGGGGAGGGACGAATCAAAGCGACAAGGGGGGGAGAAGTGTTTGGGATATGTAATGTTCTAATTACAAGTGTTGTCAATATCACTTTTGACTTACAATAAGTACATTTTCTTGAGATTAATTTGTTAGTTGAAATATCGTATCTTCGATTTATTCATTTTCTGAACCACTTTTAGAACAGGAGAAAATTAATTCAAAGACACTTTAGGAACCTCCACATGGGAGAGAAAGTGGAAGTGGAAGAGACAAAGAGAAAAGGGTGGAAATGGGGTTTTCCTATATCCCTGGGCTCCTAGTCCCCTTTTAGAAGAAACCTCTGAGTTTACCACTCGTGATATTCCTTATTGTGTGTAATGAGTAGTGGTTTAGATTTGAGCCTAAAATGCTTTCCGCTGGTAACATCCAGCAATAGGGATTTCGGGTCTCCTTCGACCTGGGGGGGTTCGCAGGTCGGGTTTGCTCCGAATTGATTTTCAACTATGTGCATCACGTAACCCTTTTCTGCCAGTTGTCCCATACTCAACATATATTTATTGCTTACTTTCAATACTTACTTCCACTCTTTGATGAAATCTTTATTTTCGTTTAATCTCCTCCTCTATTAACAATTCAAATATTCCATTAAGTTATATTAATAATTAAAATCAATTAATAAATTAAAATTAATTAATAAAATATTAATAATTAAAATCAATTAATAAAATATTAATAAATTAAAATCAATTAATAATAATTAATAATTAAAATCAATTAATAAATAATTAGCACATAAAAATTGACATTAAAATGATATTAATTATTAATTATAAATTAATAATACTGACATCTAATTTAATAAATGTCTTATACATTTGTGATAACTTGTTATTGTCACTATTACAAAAAAATTATAGTGACAATTAATTTATCACTATTGTCTTATATACTTGTGATATTTTATTGTTGTCATTATTACATTAAATTATTAGTGATAAGTATTATTGTCACAATATAGTTTAGTTTTAGTGAAATTTAAAATTATTGTCACAAGTATAATAATGACAAGAGCACTAGTGACAATGTAATTATTGTCACAAGATATTAATAGTGAGATATTTATAAGTTTTAGTGACGAATGATCATATCACTAAAACTATTTTTTCTTGTAGTGCCCGCACTTGAGTGAAGATAAAAAACTGAATGATCTGCTTCACTGCGAGTCATACCAAATTGTTGAACAACATTGCTAAATTTTCCAAACCAAGCATTGCTAAATTTTCCAAACCAAGCCCTAAGATACTGCTTGAGGCCATATAAGGATTTGCGAAGACAACATACCAATCCAGAAAACTCCCCCTGAGAAACAAAACTGGGAGGTTGCTCCATATAAATTTCTTCTTGCAAATCCCTGTTAAGAAAGGCATTTTTGACATTCAATTGATAAAGAGGCCATTATTGAAGAGCAACCATGGCTATGAATAAGCGAACAGAAACCATCTTTGCCACTGGAGAAAAAATATCACCATAGTCTAAACCAAAAATTTGGGTATAACCCTTAGCCACAAGACGAGCTTTGAGACAATCAATAGTACCATCAGGACCAACTTTGATGGCAAAAATCCACCTACAACCAACAACAGATTTCCCAAGTTCCATTATTCTGAAGCGCATTCATTTCATCAAGCATGGTCTGACACCAACCAGGATGGGCTAAGGCATCACTTATAGATTTTGGAATGGATACAGAAGAAATAAACAAAAGGCAAGTATAAAAGGGTTAAGATAATCTATGGTAACTCAAAGCAGTATAATGTGGAGAGGGATTATGGGTAGAACGTATACCTTTACGAATAGCAATAAGAAGATAACGTTTAACTGTCGGATGTTCAACTATCAGAGTCGGAGGGGGATGAGGTGTTGGCACTAGAAGAGAGTCATCTTATGGACGATGAGATGTTTGACGACAACTATACACCTGAAGAGTTGGTGGCGGTGGTGAATCTTTAGGTGCACTAGGCACAACAAGAGGAATATTAACTTGATTAGATGAAGACATAGAAGGACAAGGACAAGACTTAAATTAAAGGAAAGATTCACTAAAGGTGATATCTGCAGAAATAAAATAACGGTTTAGAGAAGGTGAGAAACATTTATATCCTTTTTGTGATCTAGTGAACCCTAAAAAGACACATTTGTGTGACTTAGGAAATAATTTATCAAGGCCAGGACTAAATTTATGAACAAAGCATGTGGACTCAAAAACTTTGGGAGGTAAAGAGTGGAGAGGGTCATGTGGAAATAAAATAGAATGAGGAATTTTGTCATCTAAAACTGAAGATGGCATGCGATTAATGAGATAACATGCACTAAGAACAACATCACCCCAAAAACGTTGAGGAACATCACCTTGGATTAAAATAGTACGAGTTGTTTCAACAAGATATCTATTCTTGTGCTCAGTTACCCCATTTTGTTGAGGTGTATAAGCACATGAAGTTTGATGAAGAATACCATGAGAAGCCATAAATTTTTTAAAAGAATGAGAAAGATACTCACGTCCATTATCACTGCGGAAAATTCGAATGGAAATTCCAAATTGAATTTTAATTTCATTCTAAAATATTTGAAATATAGAAAACAACTCAGAACGAATTTTCATTAAAAAAACCCAAGTATTTATTGAATAATCATCAATAAAAGTAACAAAATACTGAAATCCTAAATTAGACTTAATACAACTTGGTCCCCAAATGTTATAGTGAACTAAGGCAAAAGGAGATGAAGCACGTTGTGAGACACTACTAGGAAAAGAACTACGAATGTCTTCCCTAACTGACACGACTCACATGATAAACTAGATATATTAGACATGCTTGTTTTTTGTTGATAGAGCTACACACACTTGTTTTTTGTTGATAGAGCTACACACGCTTACTTTTTGTTGTGCCATGATATGAGGCTTGATCTAAGCAGATGGCATGTCCCACTTGTGCTCTTTCTATCTAGTTTACATCCTGCAAAATCAGAGTCAGAGTATCCTACTAGATGTATAAGAGAGTGATAAGGATACCATAAGCCCACGGATATTGTGCCTTTGAGATATTTTAGGATCCTTTTGGCAGCTTTGAGATGGGATTCCTTAGGACTGGATTGGAACCTTGCAAAAAGGCAAACAACAAACAAAATATATAGTCTACTCGTAGTAAGATAAAGTAAAGAACCTATTAACCCCCTGTATTTAGTTAGATCAACTTCTGGTCCAGCTTCATCCGCACTTAAGTAACAATTTGTTGACATAGGAGTTGTTGCAAGTTTACAGCTCTCCATTTCAAACTTTTTTAGTATATCATTGCAATACTTAGATTGACACACAAAAATGCCTTCTTTGGATTGCTTGATTTGAAGCACAAGAAAGAAGGAAAGATCCCCCATCATAGACATCACAAATTCTCCCTGAATAGCTTTTACAAAATCTTCACACAATTTTTCATTAGAAGATCCAAATATAATGTCATCCACATATATTTGAGCTAAGATTATAGCAGAATCAGATTTCTTAATGGAAAGAATTTTATCAATCTTCCCTCTTTCATATTGATGAGATAGATAAAAACAACTTAACCTTTCGTACCATTGCCTTGGAGCTTGCTTAAAGTCATACAAGGCTTTTTTTCAACTTGTATACATGATTGGGATATTGGTGATCTTCAAATCCAGGTGGTTGTGATACATAGATCTCTTCATGCACAATCCCATTTAGGAAAGCACTCTTCACATCCATCTGAAAAAGTTTGAACCCATTCATGCAAGCAAAAGCTAATAAAAGTCTTATTGCTTCTAACCTTGATACCGGTGCGAAGGTCTCATCATAATTAACCCCTTCTTCTTGGTTGTAACCTTTGGCAACAAGCCTTGCCTTGTTCCTAGTGATAACACCTGAGTCATCCGACTTGTTCCTGAAAACCCACTTTGTACCTATGACATTCATTTGAGTTGTTTTAGGGACAAGGGACCACACATCATTTCTCACAAACTGATTGAGCTCCTCATGCATAGTTGTTGTCCAGCGCTCATCTTTGAGTGCATCATTGATTGACTTAGGTTCAATCTTGGAGACAAAAGTTGTATGGTTGCAATAGTTTGCTACACTCCTTCTAGTGGACACACTCTTGTTGTTTTGTCCAATGATGTTGTCAACAGATAGATCTCTGGGAATCCTCCATTCTTTTGGAAGATCACTCCGTTGCAGATTTTCAATCGGTTGTTTCGCATAATCAACCAGTTGAATTTTTGTGTTGTTTACCAGATTCTTCAGGAATATGTTCTGTTCATCTTCTTCATTGTTGTCTTTTGCTAAACCTTGCTCAGATTTGTTAGTTTCATAAAAAAAACATGCATATATTCTTCAACAATCATAAGCTTCTTATTATACCCTATATTCATGACTAGATAAAGAATATCCAAGAAAAATACCTTTGTCAGTCTTAGCATCAAACTTACCCAGATTTTCTTTACCATTGTTTAAGATGTAGCATCTGCATCCAAAGACTTTTAGGTGGCCTATGTGAGGCTTCCTTCCATTCAGTAGCTCATATGGAGTCTTCTTTAAGATTGGCCTAATAAGCACACGATTCATCACATAATATGATGTGCTCACCACATCAGCCCAAAAACACTTAGGCATGGATGCTTCATTCAAAATTGTCCTTGCTAGCTCTTCAAGGGATCTATTCTTTCTCTCCACCACTCCATTTTGTTGAGGTGCTCTTGGTGTTGAGAAATTGTGAAAGATACCTAGCTTGTTGCAAAAGTTGTTGAATTTCTCATTCTGAAATTCTCCACCATGGTCACTCCTAATTGCTCCAATGTTGCTGCAACATATGTTCTACAACCTTTTTGCTAGCCTTTTGAATTCAGGATAGGCCTCCTTCTTTGAGTGTAGGAAAATGTTCCAAGTAAACCTGTAAAAGTCATCTACAACCACAAGAGCATACAAATTTCCTCCAAGACTCATAGTCCTAGAAGGACCAAAAAGATCCATGTGTAATAGCTCAAGAGGTTTTGAAGATGAAACAAAGTTTTTCAGTTTAAAAGATTTTCTTGTTTATTTCCCCTTTTGGCAAGCCTCACACACATGTTCCTTCTCAAACTTGAGTTTGGGTAAGCCAAGTACAAGTTCATTTGAAACCAGTTTATTCAAATGAGGCATCTGTATGTGTGCAATTCTCCTATGCCAAAACCATGATTCCTCATGCTTTGTTAGAAGACAACCGATTGATGTAGAGTTAGAAATATCAAGCAAATAGACATTGTTTAATCTCTTACCAACAGGAAGAACTTCCTTGGAGTTTGGCAACTGAATCTCACAAGAGTTTGTTCTGAAGGTAACTTGGTAGCCTCTGTCACAGAGCTGACAGATGTCGAGCAAGCTATGCTTAAGTCCTTCTACATAGAGCACATTATGGATTAAAAAGTTGTTCTCATTGCCTGTGGTACCTTTACCAAGGATTTTTCCCTTGTTGTTTCCATAGGTCACATGGCCTTCTTGTTTGAGAGTGATGCTAACGAATTTGGATGCATCTCCATTCATATGCTTGGAGCAGCCACTGTCTAGGTACCACATATGTTGTTTTCTCACCAACCAATCCTGCAAAATTCAAAATCAGGTGGCAAGATCTGGTCCCCTTACAAATTTGGGTTCATAAATGTTAATTTGATTCCAAGGAACCTTAGGATTCTTAGGAACCCATTTTAGGATATCTTTGGGAACATAAAACTTTCTAATTTTACAGAATTTAACAGAGTGGCTCTTTTTCATACAATAGAAACAACAAACAACCGGTTGTTTCGACCTTATAACCGATTGATTTTTTGTGATGGTTGAAAAAGGTTTTCAACAGCTACTGCTTTTGCTTTGTGGGTTAAAACCCAAAAGGTTTCCCAAAAATACACTTTTGAGATGCTAAAACATTTTCGAGATTTGATTTCCCTTTTGAAATTGTGTCAACAGCTTTCATAAGATACAAAACTTTCTTTTGAAGAGATTCACAATTTTTGCAAATACTAGAATCACATTTACAAGAGGATTTTTGATAAATCATTTCAAGATTTTCAAAATCAGCATTTGAATTACTCAAATCTTTTTCCAGAACTTTAATTTTCTCTTTCAACCAGTTGTTTTCACTTTTCTACTGGTTATTTGAAAGGGTTAATCTTTTAGCTTCTTCATGAGTTTCTTGGAAAGCATTAAGAAGTTGAAAATAATTTTCAGGAAGAAGATGTACTTACTTGGTTTGATCCAGATTCTTCTTTTTCCATAAGACAAACCTCCATCTTGGTTTTTGAAGAAGATGATTCAACAAAGGACTCTTGCTTGTCCAACCAAGCACCCCTTGGGTTCTTGTGACATTTCTCAAGAGTATCCCACATTTCTTTGGCTGAGATACATTCTGAAACCTTGAGAAGTTCATCAGAATCAAGGACAGAGACAATTATGTTCTTAGCTATACAATCAAGGTGATCTCTTTCAGTTTTAGATGATGTAGAATTATTTTTAGACATATGTATGAAACCATTGTTTGAAATAACATTCCAGACTTCCTTATGTAATGAATCAACAAAGAATTTCATTCTTATACACCAAAGCTTATAATTTTCACCACAAAACAGAGGTGGTTTGTTTAAAAAGGCACCTTCCCCAAAAGAAAACTTGCTAGCCATTAAAAAAAACATTTTCAAAAAAACAGAAACAAAAACTTGAATATTTTTCACTAACCTAGCTCTTGATGCCAATTGTAAGAATTGATGGCTTAAACAAGAGGGGGGTGAATTGTTTGTCAAAGATTTTCGCAAAGATTGATTAAGAATGAACCTTTATCAAACAATCACAAATAAGCAATTAAGGAAAGCAATCAAACAATGATACATAAACTGTTTACAGAATTTTAATCGGTTAAAATCACGGTTTAACCGATTGTTTATATCAGCAGCAAAAGCATAACTAAAACAAATAGTTATAAGGAGTTAGAGATAGAGAGATTTACAATTGGGACAAGAAAGAGGTGAGGCTCCCACATTGTAGCAGCTTATGGAGACCATCAGGAATCTTCAAGAAGCCAACGAGCAGTCAAGACAAGAGCAGGAGAGATTACGGGAGGAGTTATGCAAAACCAATGAGGATTTGCATAGAGACCGACGTATCCCGAGAGAGTCAAATCCGCCAAAGAGAGACTGCCTCGAGCCTTTCTCGCGGGCTATTATGGAGGAGCCAGTGCCCACACACTATGTGGCACCCAAGATTACTTTCACAGGGGTAAAAGACCCTAAAAGTCACCTCACTGCATTCAATGCCTAGATGATTATCTCGAGCAGGTCATATGCATTACGGTGCAAGATGTTCATGGGAACCTTCACGGGCACAGCAATACAGTGGTTCAGTGGACTCCCAGATGGCAATATCACCTCTTTTGCACAGTTCGCCAAATTGTTTTGAGAGCAGTTTTATGCAGACCGGGTCAAGCCCATAGTCTTATATGATATCTTCAATGTGTGCCAGAGGGAAGGGGAGACACTGAAGGATTATCTCAACCGATTTTGGGCTCTGATACGACCCAAATCCATAAGAAGATGACCATGGATGCCAACTTTAAAGGGTCATCTCAATAAGCAAAAGAAGATTCCATCAATAGGAGGAATGGTCAAGGAGCAAAACACTTGAAGTTCTTCCTATTATTCTTCTCAAAATTGAGGCCCAAGCCCAACAAGCCCAAGCCCAATCCCATGTTTTCATCATCCACCGTGCCTCGGAGAAATTACTAGGAGCAAGGGGACAAGCATTAGGAGATGAGCATCAATTGATGTCTCTTTTTGTAATTTCTTTAGAGTAGATTTAATATAACATAAAAGGGAGGTGAGGATAGGAGTTTAGGGCTTATGAGAAGAAGTAGAAAAGTCACACCTTCCATGTGACTTGTTTTTGGGCGGCATTTTCAAAGAAATTTCATTTGAATTTCCCACCTATTTCTTTGGTGAAAACCGAACCTCTTAACACTATAAATAAGGGTGCTTGGTTCATGTAAAATAACATTGAAATTGAAGTAAAGTTACTATACTCAAATTGAGTGAGAATTAGTGAGACTTGTTTCTCCTAACTTAGTCTTATCTTGTGAGTCTTTGGGAACTCTCAAGTGGCGGTAACCTCACTTATCTTGGAGCCTATTCACCTTTCAAGTGGCGTGAACCTCTTCCCAAGCTTCAACCACATAAGTTTTCCTATCATTCATCTTTCAATTCCATTTCCATTCCATTACAATTTCTAAACATGTCTTGTTCATGTGTTCTTGATTCCAATCAGTTGTTTTGCTTTGTTTCTTGATTCTAATCTGTGTAATTGTGTTGTTTTCTATTTTCAATTGGTTTAATGTTCTTGTTTCCGCACCTTATTTGTCATTCATTCATCACCTATAATTGTGTTTTTCCTTTGACCTTCAAATCTACTTAACACTTGTTAAGTTAATGTCTAGTGGGGATTTTTCTTAGACTTCTCACCTTAATTGCTTAAGAATTACCAATCTTAATTCTAAAAAGTGTCACCTAATGAATCAACCTAAAACCAACTCACATCAAGCTCTCACTATGAAACTCCGAACTCATGATGAGAACGTCATGGTGTCCGCCTTTGAGCAAGGGGTCGCTCTAGGATCGTTCTGCAATTCCCTTATCAGAAGCCATGCAGAATCTTTCTCCGAAATCAGACGAAAAGCGATCGCCCACATTAATACCGAAGAAGCAGTAGCAGCCAGAAACAATGGTTCGAATTCTCGGCTGACTAAGCCAAAGGAAGTCAGCAAAGCTTGTCGGCCTATGAGGGTTAATGAGACCTCGACTGGGAAGAAGGCAGAAGTCAAACATCACCCTTACAGGAAAGGGGAATTCAAGGAAAGAGGCAAAGAGGAGGAAGTTTGTCCCAAGTTCCGCATATCGTATAAGGAACTGATAGGTATACTAGCAGTGGCTGAAAAGCTGAGATTCCCCCAAAAAGCTAACAAAAATTTGGGAGGAAGAAAAGATATTTGGTGTGAATTCCACAAGGGATTCGAGCATGGTATTGAGCGGTGCATGGCTTTAGGATACCAATTGGCCGAGATTTTGAAGGAAGGTTTCTTGAAGGAGAATCTTGAAGCTGACCAAGGAGAACAACGGGAGGAACCTGTTCTAAGGGGCCAAGCACACGAGGTCCCCGTGCACGTCGAGGTAAATACAATCCGGGGTGGTTTTTCTTGAGGAGGAAGCACGACGACCAAGAGTAAAAGATATGCAAGGGCAGTGATGTCACTGGAGGCAAGAGGCCACGATGACACGCCAGATCCTGATCTCTATTTCACGAAGGCATACTTGGTAGATGTAGTCCCTCACAACAACGACCCAATAGTGATATCTATTGTTATGGTAGGGAGAAAGGTGCATCGGGCTCTCATTGACCAAGGAAGCTCGGCTGATATGTTGTTCTGGTCCACGTTTTTCAACTTGCGGTTGTCCCCCGATCAAATGAGGCCGCATGAAAGATGCTTAGTTGGTTTTGCAGGAGACCATGTGGAGGTACGAGGCTACATTGATTTAAGGACGACATTTACATATTAGGAAGTTGCCAGGACTATCGTCATCAGGTATGTTGTGGTTAATACTCCCTCTGCTTATAACCTGTTGTTAGGGAGGCCTTTGCTGAACATGTTAAGAGAGGTAGCTTCTACGAAGCATATGAAAATGAAGCTGCCATCCCTTGAGGGAAAGGTGATTACGATAAGGTCCAACTAGAAAGATACTCGGAAGTGTTATGAGAGCAGCTTAAAGAACGAAAGGAGTTACAAATCGACCATTATTTCTGATGATGGAAAAGTGGTCGAGGTCTTGGAAGCCGAGTTAGGCCATAGATAACGGTCGGGACCAGCTGGAGACATCCGAGAATGGGAAATCAAAGGAAAGTCGTTAAAGCTCGGTGCCTCACTAGATCAGTAGTTGCAGGACCAAATAGTTGGAGTGATAGCCAGGCACCTGGATGTGTTCGCGTGGTCCTCTGCTGATATGCCTGGGATAGACCCTGATTTCCTATGCCATAGGCTCACTATGGACAACAGGGTTCGACCAGTAGTGTAAAGGAGGAGGAAATTTAACAAAGAAAGGCACTTAATCATCAAAACGGACACTCAAAAGTTGTTGAACGCCGACCATATTAGGGAGATTTAGTACCCGGAATGGTTGGCGAACGTGGTATTGGTTTAGAAGGCCAATGGAAAGTGGAGGATGTGCGTAGACTTTACAAACCTGAACAAGGCGTGTCCAAAAGAGTCGTTCCCACTGCCGAGCATTGACTCCTTGGTTGACAACGCCTCAGAGTGCCGACTACTGAGTTTCCTGAAATGCATTTTCAAGGTACAATCAGATTCGGATGCACCTCAGTGATGAGAGTAAGACTACTTTCATGACAAAGCTTGCCAGCTATTGTTACAAGGTCATTGCCTTTTGGCCTCAAAACCGTTGGTGCCACTTACCAGCGTCTGATGGACAGGATTCTCACCCCCATGCTCGGACGAAATGTGCAAGCGTACGTAGACAACATAGTCGTTACCTCCAAGGAGAAAAAGCAGCATGTGACAAACCTTGAAGAATTTTTTGCGACCATAGGCAAGTATAACTTGAAGTTAAACCCCAAAAAATGTGTGTTCGAGGTAGAGGCAGGTAAGCTCCTTAGGTTCATGATAATCGAGAGGGGCATAGAAGTCAACCCCAAAAAGTGTGTCGCCATCATTGAAATGAGGACCCTTCCCACTGTCAAAGAGGTCCAACAACTGACTGGAAGAATGGCAGCTCTATCTCATTTCCTATCAGCCAGTGGAGACAAGGGTTACTCGTATTTCCAGTGTTTAAAGAAAAACAATCGCTTTGTGTGGACCTCCGAGGGTGAGGAAGCTTTCGTTCAGTTGAAGGAGTATTTGGCCAGTCCTCCTGTTCTCGGTAAGCCATTGTCGGACGTCCCTCTCCACCTATATTTTTTCATAACAGACAGGGCGATTAGTTCAGTGATAGTGCAGGACTGGGACCAGGTCCAAAAGCCAATTTACTTCATCAGCAAGCTGCTACAGGGGCCCGGGGAGCGTTACCAGGCGATCGAGAAAGCTACACTGGCAGTAGTGTTCATAGCTAGGAGGCTACGACATTACTTTAAAAGCCCTCACCCAGATCCCAGGGGTTTTTGGTGGATATTTTTAGTACATGTTTCTTCCAATCAACAAGGCAGTGGAGCTGGGGATATCCTAGAAGGGCCCAGTGAGCTACTGATCGAACAATCCTTGAAGTGCGCATTTAAAGCTAACAACAATCAGGCAGAGTATGAGGCGTTGATAGCTAAGATGTTGTTATCCTAGGAGTTGGGAGCTCAGAGCCTGCTGGTGAAAAGCGACTCGTTACTTGTTACCGAGCAGGTAATGGGCAGATATCAAGCCAAGGACCCGCAATTGGACGCATACCTCAAGTGCATAATGTAGCTGAAAGAAGCCTTCATCGAGTTTGAGCTTGTGCACGTACCGAAAGAGCAGAATTCCCGAACTGACCTCTTGACCAAACTGGCCAGCTCGAGAAAGGGAAATCAGCAAAGTTCGGTGATCCAAGAAACCTTGAAGGCCCCTAGAATGGCGGAAGAGAATCCACCTAGGGACGTCTTGGTGGTAGGTACCCAGGGAGGAAGGAGTCACCGATCGTTGACCCAAGAAACACTGAAAGTTCCCTGGGTAGTGGCATGTGAGGCGCTAAAAGAGGAGGTAATGACTATCTCCCAAGGCAGCACGACCGATACCTAGAATACTCCTTACCAACGCTATCTACCCGACGGATTACTTCCTAGTGAGCCCACAAAAGCGAAAGCGATAAAAAGAAATTCGGGAAAGTACACGTTGATTGATGGCAAGTTGTTTCGTCAGGGATATGCTCACCCTGCTCTTATTTGCATTAGTGGGGACCAGTGCACTCGTGTAATGACTGAGTTTCACGAAGGCATATGTGGAAGTCATGTTGGAGGTCGAGCGCTAGTATTGAAGATTATGCGAGCAGGATACTATTGGCTGATGATGAAAGAAGACTGCGGAAGGTATGCTTAGTGATGTGAGCAATTCCAGAAACACGTTGATTGGCATCACGCAACGGCAGAGGAGCTGTGGTCAATTTACAGTCCATGGCCATTCCATACCTGGGGAATAAACATTCTAGGTCATTTCCCTTTGGCCATACGTCAGATGAAGTACCTTGTGGTAGCTATCGAGTACTTCACCAAGTGGATTGAAGCTGAGCACGTTGCCCAAATCACTGCTCACAAGGTACAACATTTTGTATGAAAGGACATAGTATGCTGCTTTAGGGTTCCCAAACATTTGGTGTTAGATAGTGGAACGCAATTCGCCAGTCAGCAATTAGGAAAACTATGCTCAGAGCTCGGAATAAAACAGATATTCGCCTCAGTGGAGCACCCCCAAACGAATGGCCAAGTGGAATCAGCCAACAGGGTCTTGCTCAGAGGCTTGAATAGAATGTTAGAGAAAGCTAAGGGAACCTGGGCAGAGGAGGTTCCCCGAATTCTATGGGCTTATCACACCACACCCCAGTCCATCACCAAAGAAACACCGTTCAGCTTGGTGTATGGGATAGACGTTATGATCCCCGTTGAATTTCATGAGAGTTCTCCCCGGTTTCAGAATTTCGTTGCTGAAAAATCCAATGAGGGCAAGAAAGTGAATTTAGACTTACTAGATGAAGTTCGTGAGCAAACATGTATTAAGTCGAAAGCGCTGAAAAGAAGAGTCGAGCTGAGACCAAGAACCAAGGTCAGACCTCGGCAGTTTTAGGTTGCCGACTCTGTGATGCTGAAAGCCCATCCTTACCAGTTAGAGAATAAGTTGTCTCCAAAGTGGACATGACCATTTCATGTAGTTGAAGTGCTTGGGAATGGTGGATACAGGTTAGAAACCTTGGAGGGAGGACCTATCCCTCGGACATGGAACGCTGCTAACCTCAAGTTTTATTTTAGTTAATTTGATATTTGTTGTTGAACAATATGGTGTTGAAAAGGTAACGCTCTTTTTCCCTTGAGGAGGGTTTTTTAACGAGGTCACCTAATAAATGGTTGTTTACGAGATACTGTTGCTTTCTTTTGTCTTTCTTGTTTGATTGAGATGCGTGATGCGATGACCTTTTCCTCTGAGAGGTTTTCTGAGAAAAGGTCGTGTGAGCAATCGATTACCCTTGGCAGTTAAATCGACCTTCCTCATGAAGTCGCACTACGGGTAAAGTTGCATAGATGCCTGATGGAAACCAAGTAGAGGATGCTCAAGCCCATGAAGCCCAAGCCAAACAAGGGGCCCAAGCCCAACAAGGGGTCCAAGCCCAACAAGGGGCCCAAGCCCAACGAATCACTAGGAGCATGGCAAGAGCTTTGGGACAAGAGTATAATAAGATGGCTCTTCTTATTTCTTTTATAGAATAGGGGTGCAGATGTAATAAATAGGTGTAAGTAGTAAGGGAGGCTAGGGGGAGTGTAGTTAGGAGTTAGGAGGTGCCAAACTAGGAAGGAAAGTCACACTTCCTTCATGCACTAGTTGGCGCCGAATTTGAGTCTCATTTGAGGCACATTTGGCTTTGCATTTCAGCACCTTATAGGCTATAAATAAAGGTGCTGCCCTTGTACAAATCAGATTTGGAATTTAAAGTAGAGAGACTATACTCAAATTTAGAGAGAAATTGTGAGTCTTGAGTCTTCTTCTTCCTTGCCTTATCTTGTATGCAATGGTGAGCTTCAAGTGGCGGCACTCCTTCACTTATCTTGGAATAAGGCTCCAAGTGGCGTGAATTGCTTCTCCAAGTCTCAAAATCCAGCAAGCTCCTTTCTATAAGTGTTCTTCTTTCATTTCTTCAATTTTCATTCGGTAGTTTCTTAGTTTCTAATGTTTCCTTTCATTTTTACCGTTTGAAATTGTGTTTCCAGCTTTGTTTCAATTGTTTGGTTCAGTACAGTAGCTTATTCTTACATTTCTGTTCGGTTTTCCATTCTTGTTCTTCATTCCTTGTGGTTTGATTCCATTTGACAATATATGGACTTCCATATGAGCTTTGGTTTGGTGCAAAGTCTTGGTGAGTTCTTGAATTAGAACATTGATCCAATTCTAAGTAAAGTGCCATTTCATGACCAACTCAAGTTGCTCCTAAGAATGTCAAAGAATGATGTATTCTTGTTATTGCATTCACATCAATGCCTCATCCAGACCAACACAGAATAAGTCGGGCTAACTCAGTGTGAAAGTAATCACTCAAGTCTAGGCACTCTGTATGATGATTAAATTTGACTAATAGATCACTTGGCCCAGTACAGGTTAACTCGGCCTAGCCCGGTGTGAAAGAGATCACTCGAGTCTAGACTCTTTGCGGGGTAAGTGAAGTTGCATAGATAGGTCGTTCATATTGAGACATGGTGAACAAGCTCGGTATGTGAGAGACACCCGAGTATAGACACTGTGTGGGATGAACTAGCTCAGGGTATGAGAGACACCCGAGTATAGACACTGTGTGGGATGAACTAGCTCGGTGTGTGAGAGACACCCGAGTATAAACACTGTGTAGGATGAGTTAGTCGCGCAGGTGAAACGTATGATTGGTACTCAGGTGTTGTCAGCCGCCTAAGTACAAGGGCTCTGTAAGAATGATTGTTTAGCTGCATAGCTCAGTCGCCCGAACACGCGCCGTGCAAGGCGATACTTGGTGGAATCAAGGTAAGATACTACCTTGACAAGCATTAACCTATGATGGCCATGGTGAATGGTCCGGAAAAAGGTTACTTTCGTTAAAATTTTAATTTCCTAGCAATAAAAACGTGTTGATTGATTAAGTATACGTAGGTGTGTACGCATCATCATAAGCTACTTGAACTAGTTGAAAGTAAAACACGGTACGCATAAGTAAAGAGCTAAGGCGTTGACAAATGAAAATCATAATAAAGATAAAGTATGCAAATAGTGTTAGAATATATGGTCTTAAACAAGAGGAGGGGGTGAATTGTTTAAACGAAGGTTTTGAAAACTTTTTCAGGTTTAATGAAATTCTATGTATAAATCCAGAACAGGAATCAAGTTAGCCAAGAACTCAAACATTTATATAGCAATACACAGAAAAGCAATCGGTTGTTTATACCAGTTAAGCTTAAAAAAAAATTTAAATGAGTTCAGAATAAGCTAGAATCACACAAACAGTTTATACTAGTTCACTCTTAAGCCAAGAGCTACATCCAGTCCCCAGAAAACCATTGGGTAATCCACTAAGCAATCAAACCACATTACAAAACACTAACCACCAAAGTAGTGACCTTGAACCCTTCAAGAAACACATTACCTTTGGCAAACCACACCAAGAGTATTGATCTAGAACACCTCAAGAACATACAATACTCCTTGGCAACACAACACCAAAAATACAGTAGGTTTAGAAAGGATTACACCTGATCACAGTACAATTTGAATTGAATACAATTGCAATCATATTCCACTCTCTCTTGAAAATCCAAAGCTTGATGTGAATCTTAAAATCTTAGAATCAAAATTTGTCAAACTGAACTTCTCAAAATATCTTTCTCACTTGTTTGAAAACATAAACAAACCATTTCTTATTTTCAAAGATTGGTCAAGGCATTTAATGAAGGAGCGTATTCAGTTAGAAAACATTTAAAATAGATTCACCATTCAAAACTGAATTTTGTTAGGATTTTCAAAGAAACAATCAGTTGAAACCACGAAACAACCGATTATTTTGGTTTGACAGTTAAGTCAACCAAACCAAACACCTTTAAACCTTTTTCAAAAACTCCTAAGAGTAAAACAACCGATTGATTAGACAGAGCAACAAGTTGTTTTTCATTTAGTTGGAAAAACACTTGATTTCAAAAAGGTTTTAATTCACATTAGTTTTAAATTCAACAAGGGAGTGGATCACACTTTATTCTACCCAGATCCCACCCAAACACAGCAGCAACACCAGTCTTTCATCAAACACCTTGGATTTGGATTCTTAAAAGCACATGATCACTCTTGATCAACAGTCTCCCCCTATTTGATGAAGACAAATCCCTAGTTGCTTGTGTTGATCTTGATTGAATCTAAAACAGCACCTGCAAAACAAAAAACTATGCAATCCAGATCATCTCTCATAGTAGGTTGTGATGGCACAAAAACCAGTTTTCTACATAACCATAACAGTAGAAAAACCAGCCAAATAGCTAAGCGAAAACACACAAAAACCAGAATGCAGCCGAAATTTAAATCAGAACTATAGTAGTTTTAAGACAACACATAAACCATATTCTCCCCCTATTTGTCTTCACAAATAGACTTTAGGAAGAGATAAAAATAGAATAGTCCAAAAAAAAACAATACAAGCATAGAAAGAATAACAAAACTTGGCTTCAATCTTCTTTCCCATACTACAACTCAAAAAGCTAGTTTTGAACAACTTCAATCTGTTCATCAAGGGTCTGAAAACGTGTGTCCATGCTTTGAAATATGTTGTCAAAGTTTTGAAAATTTGTAACACACATGAAGATTTCTTTGATTTTCAGCAAAGTTGTCCAGCCTATTTACCATGAATCTCTCAAAGGAAGACATTGAGGGATTCTTATTTCCTTGATGTTCAGCACTTGTTTCAGCATCTAAGTCAGCAGCAGGTTGTTCTTCATCTTGAACATTAACATCGGCACCTTCAACGACTTCTTGATCTTCTTCATCATGTTCAGCATGAGCACCACTTGAGGAACCACCATGTTCACCATCCTTACTTACCCATCTTCCATTAATCTTGGTAAAACCCATCTTGTTTAGTGAACCATTGTTCACTCATAGATTTTTGCATGTGTTCCTTGATGATATGGATCCAATTGATCTTGACTTTGCCCATTATGCAATATATGTAGACAAGATCTTCCTCAGTGAGAACAGAATGATTGCTCCCTCTTGGTGTTAGAATCCAAGTGACAATGAGAGCCAACAACCTTTCATTCAATTTCAACCCTCCAATAGAACAAGTTCTTACTTGTGCATGAGGATTCTTCAAACAACTTTTATAATATTGAATCTTGTTGAAGTCTTCCACCACACCAATGTTCCCTTTGTTGATTCTCAAACCAACACACTTTAAGCCAGTCACAGCAGCCCATACTTCATGAGTAATCTCCATATCCACACCTTTGACATGAGAAACAAGATTGTTACCTTCAAACTTTAAATTGGTGTAGAAAACCCGAATAAGATCCGGATAGATGTTCCATTTCATCTTTAAGAACCTCTTTAGCAGTTGTTCTTTGAGTAGTCTTCTCACATCATCCAGCTTTTGACTCTTCAACTAGCTAAAAGAGACAACTTTTGGATTGTTTATCACTTTTCTACTTGTTTCAAAGCGATACTTCTCAATCAATTCATTGTCTCCTGAAAACCAGCCTTCAATACGCCCTCTTAATCTTATAGCTCTGATTTTAATCCTTTTTTATGATGGAGGAATGGAATCCATGAAACCAGAATGAGAGAAATTAGAGAAAACAGAGGAAGATATGAGATGCAGCAAGAGATATGCCAATGGGTTGTTTTTGTGAAGAAAAACAGTTGCAGAGGGTTTTATAGCAAAACAAAATTCTTCTTTGATACCTTGGTTGTAGAGGGTTTCATTCTTCAAGAAAAAATAATCTGGTCCAAGCTTTACACAGAACCACATCATCCCTTACCAGAAAATCATATGGTCAGCACATGTGGATTTGACTAGTCATAAAGGCACTTGAATTTCCAAGATATGGAATATATTCCTTTTATGACAAGAAGTAACTTTCTCCTGAACCAAATCAGACCTCATGACTGCTTTATTGACTCATAATCCCTTTTTTAAAAAGAAATCTGTAAAAGATAGAATGCATAAAGAAATTAAATCAATTTTATGCAATGCTGTCAGAGAAGAAACAATCGGTTGTTTCGAGGAAACAATCGGTTGTTTTTCTGAAGCAATAACAAGTTTAAATATTAAAAACAGAGAAGAATCAAAATGAAATTGTACATGTATAACTCTTAATAGATGAAGATTTTAGCATGGATTAATAACACAAAAAACAAAGACAAAGAAAGTCTTATCCTTTTTGTCATGGAGTCCCTTCGATGAGTCATTATTTCATGATCAAGAAGGCTTCTTTTTGGCTTTCAAGAGGACTTAAGCTGGTACAAAACCTTAAGTCAATTCCAGACAAAATCCTTTTCTTCCAAAAGCTTGATCTGATAACTCAAGAGCCCATGCTTCTTTTAGTATCCCTACAACACAATAAATTCAAGCAACAAGATTTGGTCCCCTTACAAATGTGGGTCCTTTTTATTCACCTTTATCACTGGAAACTTCATAACCTTTGGGAATCCATCTCATAATACCTTTAGGAACAGAATATTTCCTAATTTTACATAATCTGACTGAGTGGCCTCTCTTCATGCAGTAAAAACATGTAACAACCGGTTGTTTCGATCTTTCAATCGGTTGTTTTTCTGGCACTTTTGAAAAGGCTTTGAAATCCCATTTTTCTTGTTTTGAGGATTAAACCCCAAACCAGATTTTCCAAAAACACATTTTTGGGATGCCAAGACAGTTTCAAAGTTGGATTTACCCTTTGAAAGTTTATCCACAGTTCCTACAAGATAGTGGACTTTACTCTCAAGAGTTTTACATTTTTCACAAGCTTTTGAGTCACACAAGCAAGAAGATTTTTTGCAATGCATTTCAACATTTTCAAGATTAGTTTTTGAATTTTCCAATTCTTCTTCAAGAGTCTTGACTCTATTTTCAAGCCAGTTATTCAACCCTTTCAATCGGTTGTTTAAGAGAGCCAATTGATTAGCTTCTTCATGAGTTTCTTTAAAAGCTTGAAGCAATTGACTATAGTTTTCAGCATTTAAGGAGGCACAAGAACTTACATTGCTTGAGCTGCTTGAATCATCACTCCTTCAGCCATCAAACACAGATTGGCTTTTTCATCTTCACTTGATGAGGAGCTTGATGAAGAGACTTCATTTTCATCCCAAGCAATATAGGCTCTTTTTTATTTCCTTTTCTTTTCCTTATTGCTTGACTTCTTTTCCTTGCCTTATTTGTTTGTGCAATCAGCTTTTATATGCCCCTGTTCTCCACAACCAAATCAAGTGTAGTTGTTAGAATTGAAATCACTAATTTTCATATTTCCATACCTTTCTTTGTTGGATTCCTTGTTGCGGTTTCTCTTCAAGAATTTGCTAAATTTTTTGGACAGCAAACTAAGATTTTCTTCCTCACTTTCATCACTTGAGTCTTGCTTATTCTTGTGCTTGTAAGCTTTCAAGGAAATGTTCCTTACATGTTTGTCTTCACTTTCTTGAACATTTAGTCTATTCATCTCCAACTCATGTTCTTTAAGCTTTTCAAACAAGGAGGTTGTTGTCAAAGATGTCAAGTCCTTTGATTCTGAGATAGCCGTGACTTTCGGTTGCCAAGATCTATCAAGACACTTGAGAATCTTGATGTTCAACTCCTATTTGTCAAAGATTTCTCCAAGACTCATTAGATGATTGACAATGTGAGTGAATCTCTTTTGTACTTTAGCAATTGATTCTCCTTTGAGCATTCTGAACATCTCATACTCTTGTATTAGAGTATGTTTCCTTGCTCTTTTCACATCATTTTTTCCTTCATGGGTGACCTCTAGAGTATCCCACATTTCCTTAGCATATGCACATTGTGAGATCCTGAATTCATCAGAGTTCAAAGCAGAGGTTATGATATTCTTGGCAATGCAATCAAACTTGGCCTTTTTATTTTCAGCATCAGTCCATTGGGATCATGGTTTTTCAATAGAAGATCCATCCTTTTCAAATTTAGGAATAAAATGGCCATTTTCAATTGCATCCCAAATTCCTTTATCAAGAGATTCAACAAAGATTTTCATTCTAACCTTCCAAAACTGATAATTCAAACCACAAAACAAAGGTGGCATGTTAATTGAGGCTAGGAGCGTCTAGGACAAGAAGACCAAGCTAGGAGCGTCTAGGACAAGAAGACCAAGCTAGGAGCGTCTAGGACAAGCTAGGAGCGTCTAGGACAAGAAGACTTACTTGGATCAAGCTATGAATGGGAGAGTGGCATACTAGCACATATTCCGTGAAGGCCCAACAAGTGTAGTTTAGCTTTAATTGGGGTGTAAATAGCATAGCCATGTGGACAAATGTTTATTTTTCTGCACATTAGAATTAAGGAGTAGTTAACCTTGATTAGCTAAAGGTTTCTAGAAGCCTTCACTAATCAAGGGACGGTTTTATGAAGCCATGTGCACCCATGTGCTCCATGTGCCCATGTGCCTCCACATTTCCATTTCATTTTGCTTACATTTCATGTGCACTTAGCTTAACATTTACGGCCTCCTTAGCCTATAAAAGGAGATGCCTAGCACTTGTATTTGAAAGATTAATGAGAGTAATGTTATGCTGCCAATTTAGTGCCATACATTGCCTTTGCCTAGTTTGTAGGACCTAATCTTCATCTTCACCATCTATCAAAGGGCTAGCCGAACCTCCCTTCTTCCATACTCTTCATGCACCTTCAAGGTCACCACAACTCCTAGGAGGACCTTGCCCATTTCATACATAAGCTTCCGCACCATTTTTCACAAACATCCAAGAAGAGCTCCATGAGAATGCCATCATTTGGTATCTAGAGCATAGGTTCTTCAAAGATGAGTATCTCTTGGTCATTTTCTTTTTGAGTTCTTCTTTAATCCGTATTGTTCTTCATATTCCATATTGTCTTGCTGTTTTTTAATTTTTTTTCTTTGAATTGGTGTGCTGTTTGGAAATTCCAATCGGTGCATCTTGTTCAATTGTTCTTGAGCAATCTTTGTGCAATTTTTGGTAGGTCTCCATATAGTTTGTGTTGCTATTTTATTTTAGGAATTTTATTTAGTTCATTTTATGTTCATTTGAGTATTTTAATTTCTGAATCTATATGTGTTTTGTCTAGTCATGTTCTTCCAAAATGTCATCAAATCATAGTAGTACTTTGTTTGGCTTATTTGTTTCTTGATTTTGTTATAAATGTTTGGTTTGAATCTGCTGTGTTTTTTATCCTTTGGTGCCTTTTATTTTTAGCTTGAGTTCATCTTTGTGTTTAGATCTACACAAATTCCTTTTCACCAATTCCATTGTGTTTGTCTTTTGGTATCTTGCTGGTTTTTTTTTCCTGTTTTTTACAGAATCCCCTGTTTTGCATAACTCTGTGCTGGCTGTTTTGCTTAAGAAAATTATTTTCCCACATAGGAAATTTCTGATTCTCTGGATTATTCAAGATTGAGGTGTTACAGAAAAGACAAAAAAAGAATCAGTTCAAAAGAGTCAACAGAAAAAAAAAATGATAAATATTATAAAAACAGTATGCAAATCTGGCGCTACAGTTGGCGTAACTGAACACTGATTTTAGAAAATTTATTAAAAAGAAATGGTTTATGCGTTTGGAGTGAAACCAACGCCAGAATTTAGTTGAGATCTTGAATTATTTGCATATAAATTTTCAGAAGCAAATCTTAAAAGGGCAGCTCAGCATAAATCGGGGAAAGTCACGCTTTCTGGCCCACAACAATTATTTCAGTGGTGCTGTTTTTTATTTTGAAATCAATTCTAGTGCTATTCTTAGGATCCATTTTGTGTGTCTACCTTTCTTTGAGTACCTTTATTTGCTTGTCTAATATTTCTTTGGAACTCTTTCTAGTTGTCACATTTAATTCCTTTTGTGTGGTACTGTTTTTCCAATTAATTTGTTTCTTGCTTTAATTCTTTGGCCTCTAAATTTGGTGTTGGATTGTTTTCCAATTGGTGCTTATTTGAGTGGAAATTTGACTTGAGTGAGGTCTAGTTTACTTGATAGGTGCTGGATTGGAGAATTAATTCCCTAATTCTAAGAGGAACAAAGGCAAGGGCAGAAACAAATACCTACCAAAAACACCACAAACATTTGGAAGGCCCAACAAAGCAAAGACAACCAAGGAAGTGCCAATAGAAAAAAAAAGATCAACAAAGAAAGTTTCATTTATTTTCTTTGCAACTTAATTTTTGTTAATTACTTCTTTAATTACGCAATTAGACGGTGAGTGTGTCTTCAAGGGCTCCAAGTGTCCAAGAAGTCTCACCTAGGGCCGATTAGTGTAGAACTATCTAGTTTAGCAATTGTTAATTGTTTTAATTGCATCTCTTTGCTTTAGATAGTTACGTTTTTAATTATCTTGTATTGCTTAAAGCTTGGTTAATTAGCTAGTTCGCATTGTTTTCTTGCATTAAAATTTTGATTTCTCCAACTTAATTGTGTTTTAAGTGATTTACTAAGAGAAAGCTTTGTGTGAAGACATCAAGGGATAGTTTTTGGCTAAGGCAAGGCTTGGTATTTAAGTAGTCCACTGTGACTCACCTCCCTTACCTGGAAGACTACCTTCTTTGACTTCCCTAAATTTTCTCAAAGTAAAATACTTCTACACACAAAGCTCTAATCATGTCTTCTCATTCTTCAAAGTTTATGGAAAGTGATATGAAATCCATCAAATCCCTTTTGAAACAACTTTCCAAAGATATTCAATCAATTTCATCTAAACAATTGGAGAATGAGGCCAAAACTAATAAACTGACTAAAGCAAAGGATGAGAAGTCTCAATTTTCAAAAAAATTACATTCTCATGCATTTAGCTCTAAACATCATGATTATCTTGGGGAAGAAAGTCTTAGGACAAATGAATATCATCAACCATCCCCTAGGAGTGCTAGAAAAGAGAGACAAGAAAACCTAAAGGAAGCTAAGGTAGAGCTACCTCATTTATATGGAAAAGAAGATGTAGAAACATATCTATATTGGGAGATGAGGGTAGAGCAATTGTTTGCTTACAACCATGTGAGTGAAGAAAAGCAAGTACCCTTAGCTACCTTAAGTTTTCAATGTGATGCTATGTATTGGTGGAATGCCCTAAAAAGAGAGAGACATCTCCACAAGGACCCTCCCATTACATCTTGGAATGACCTTAGGGGAGCCTTGAGATGTCGCCATATTCCCTCACATTACAATAGGAAGTTGATGGACAAGCTCCAAAGACTTCATCAAAAAGATATGAGTGTAGAAGAATATTGGTAAAAGATGATATCATATATTGAGAGGGCAAGGATTAACGAGGACAACCATACCACCATAGCTAGGTTTCTAAGTGGTCTCAAACTTGAGATAAGAAACAAAGTTGAACTTTTACCTTATAGAGATTTAAATGACTTGATTCAACTTAGCATTAAAGTTGAAAAACAAATTTTGAGAAAACAATCAAGTCAAAAACAAAGTTCATACTATGTATCTTATGACAAGGATGAGTTCCATAGAGGGGAAGAACATATACAAGAACCATCTCTAGAACTTTCCCAAAACCTAACCAAGCATATCTCTCACACTCAAGCTAGAGAAATGCCATGTTTAGAATACCTTGGCAATGATCAATTAGCATCTCAAAGTTCCAATGAAAGATCTATGATCTTAAGGGACAAAGATGAGAATAGTAGCCAAGAAAAAGAAGCTAGTAAGAGTGATGAAAATGTAAAAATAGAAAAGAAAGAGAACCTTGTGAAACAAAAGGAGTAGGAGAAGAGTGTTCCTTCCCACAAGGTCATTCAACAAGGCAAGCACATTGAAAATACCCTTGAAAACATGCTTCTTGTTGAACAACCTAGCCTTACCTCTTGTAAAGGAACACTTGCAAGCATGAGCAAAAAAGAAGAGTCTTTAAAAGAAGCTTGCATAGATAAAGATAAAGTAGATTATTTCTCATATGTGCTAGGATATCACTAAGTGAATGTTAAGTTATCTATAAGCATCTACCAACACAATTTTTTATGTGAAGTAGTGCCTAAAGAAACTTGTCATGTCTTATTGAGACAACCATTGCAAAGTGTACAAATTTTCATAAACAATGGTTGTAACAACGAAACTATCTTTACACATAAGAGAAAAAGTCTTCATGAAGGAGAACTCATGGGTCAAATTAGAGTTGATAAAACTCTAGAGCTTTTAAAAGGAAAACTTTTGTCACCCATGAGAAAAGAGGTTCAAAGGCATTACCTTAGGTACAATTCTTGTTTTAAAACTACACCTAAGGCAATGTCTCAAGAACTCTATACTCCTTCCCCTTTTGTAAATGATCCTTCGGAAGACACAAATTTCATTTTAGAGCTTCCTAGGACAACAAAAGGTTTTGATTCGATTTTCATGGATAAACTTTTCTCTAGAGAAGTGCTACATCTTCATGGTTTATCCTCAAGCATAGTGTTGGATAGAGCTCCAAATTTCGCAAACCATGATTTGAGGATTCTATTTGGAAAACTTGCAACTAAGTTGTACACTTTAAATTCTTATCATCCTCAAAGGCATGGTCAAAATACATTTGAAAATCTAGCTCCTTCTACTATGTCTAGAATAATCATAAAAGACAAACAAAACTCTAGAGATGAGCATACACACCATAAAGTAGTTCACAAAACTACTTATAATTCTACTTTTGAGGTCATATGTGGGCTAAATCATCTTTCTCCTTTTAAGTTGTTACCATCTTCTATAGAATTTATGCCTAAAGAGAAAGTAACCACAAATGAACATTTTCAAATAAATGAGATGATTATAGAACACATACAACCATCAAAAGAGAAATATTGTGAAAAGTTGCCAAAAACAAAGGAAAACCAAAAATGGCAACTTAGTGAAATAAATTTTCAAACTAACACCTCTGCTTTATTTGATGATTTTCGTAGGTACAAGTTTGACCCGGGAGGGCAATCCTAGTTCTCAAAGCAAGAGGCTGCTATCCGAGATCCAATCTGAATATCTGAGGATAGATCTTCTCAAGAAGGAGGAGATGATGGACACCATCCAGCCACAACCATTCCCCTAGGAAGCAAAAGCATTGGATTTGAGGACAAATCCTTTTCAAGAGGGAGGGGATGATGGAAGAGGGCCAAGCACAACCTTCCATGAAAGGCAAGAGCCAAGTCAAGAGCGTCTAAGATCAAGCTAGGAGCGTCTAAGACCAAGCTAGGAGCGTCTAAGACAAGCTAGGAGCGTCTAGGACAAGAAGACCAAGCTAGGAGCGTCTAGGACAAGCTAGGAGCGTCTAGGACAAGAAGACTTACTTGGATCAAGCTATGAATGGGAGAGTGGCATACTAGCACATATTCCGTGAAGGCCCAACAAGTGTAGTTTAGCTTTAATTGGGGTGTAAATAGCATAGCCATGTGGACAAATGTTTATTTTTCTGCACATTAGAATTAAGGAGGAGTTAACCTTGATTAGCTAAAGGTTTCTAGAAGCCTTCACTAATCAATGGACGGTTTTATGAAGCCATGTGCACCCATGTGCTCCATGTGCCCATGTGCCTCCACATTTCCATTTCATTTTGCTTACATTTCATGTGCACTTAGCTTAACATTTACGGCCTCCTTAGCCTATAAAAGGAGATGCCTAGCACTTGTATTTGAAAGATTAATGAGAGTAATGTTATGCTGCCAATTTAGTGCCATACATTGCCTTTGCCTAGTTTGTAGGACCTAATCTTCATCTTCACCATCTATCAAAGGGCTGGCCGAACCTCCCTTCTTCCATACTCTTCATGCACCTTCAAGGTCACCACAACTCCTAGGAGGACCTTGCCCATTTCATACATAAGCTTCCGCACCATTTTTCACAAACATCCAAGAAGAGCTCCATGAGAATGCCATCAGGAATCCTCCAAGTAGGAGGTGATGTCGACGTCCTAGTCCCAAAGGCCTCTCCTTCTTGAGCTCTCTGCACCCCCTTCAAGAGGACACGAGGTGGTTGGAAGGACGTGGGAAGGATGCAGAAGAGGAGTAGCGTTTGAAGCTCCCTGGCCTCGAGAAGGAGAAGGAATCGGGCTAGTGGCACGAGCAGCTCTCCCTCTTTTCCTGGTGAAGACAAAGCCTGAGGCAGTGTCCTCGTCGTCCTCGGAAGAAGTAGAGGCAACCGCCGCCTTCAGTGGCAAATGGCTGGCCATCTTTGCCTTCGTAGCCAGTTTCAGCAAGTCCTCCTTGTTAAAACGAGCCAACATCCTATCTGCAAGGAAGACACGAGAAAGATTGGTTACATTACGCAAGCAAAAAATTTATTCTCTAAGGTTAAAGGGGAAAAAGTGTACCGGTGTAACTCTTTAAAGAGTCCAGGTCAAATTCGTTGGCCAAGAGTTAGGCAGTATAGAAGGCAACTGGGAGGCTTGTGAAAAATTTGCAAACCTCCTGATCAGCAGGAGCTAATTTGTCTAGGCGACGAGCAACCTTGAAGTTGGGTTTTTCAGTCCAGTATAGGAGAAACCCATCTAGAAGAGCTGAAAAAAAGAACCCAACATGCATTCAAGAACTCATACGACAGCATATGATTAATCAGTATCAAGCATAAGCATAAATGGATGAAAACTGAATGGTCCCAGGCAGAGCATGCGTTCGTGAAAGGTAAATAGTTGAGATGAGAAAAAGGAGTACCTTTTGTGGTTAGAAGAAGGAAAACTTGGAGAAATGAGAAGGAATGTGTGAGGAGGTCTGAACAATAAGAAGGAAAGGTGCAAGTTTTGAAGGGCTTTAGGGGTTTTAGTGTTTCTGAAACAAAGTTTTGAAAGAAGAGGGAATTTGAAACAGTTGAGTTTCGCTGCAACTAAGGCTAGGACACGTGTGCATGTGGGGGCCACGTACAGTAAGATGTCACTTCAAAGACGCTTTGTGCGTCGCGTCCCACCTACCTCTGGGAAATGGTCACGTCAGCAACCAAGGGTACTCAAGAGACTCTTCACTTAGCCAAGCTCAGCTTGAGCCTTGGAGGCTTATGTACTGACAAGTACTCGGTTCTCAGTAGTATTTTCATATGCTCAGTTATTTTGTGGAGTGGGAGGTTAGCTCGGTCGTTGGGCCTGGGTGAGACTTGTGCGGATGGCCTTTTTTCAGGGTAGGCCCAAAGCGCGCGGTAGGGTCGTTACGCAAAGTAATTTCATATATACACCTGCTTATGGATATGTTTGGGACGGTGAATATAATATTGTTGTTATTTTGCATGTTGTGAGTATGTGGAAATATTTTCTATTGCATGTTTTTGTTGCATATCTATTACACGTGACTAGTTGCTATTAACCCTATTAAGGTAGGGGGATGCATTGGTAACAGAAGGTGGGCCTACGAATGGCACCTGAAGATCATTGGTGCCTGTGGCAGGTGGTTTTTCTATTAGAGATAAAAGATTAATGTGCTTAGTATATTTTCAGTTAAGATTTGCTTATCTCCAGGGAGAGTGGTTGCATGTTGCATGTGCGACAATAAAAGGAGAGTAAGTCTCCAGGTAAAGGTACGTTGTTTTTTATACACTTTTTTAACTAGTTACTTTTGGTAAGCCCTAGCTGACTTGATCGTCGGAGTGTAATCAACAAGTAGGGCGTGCTCTGTCTCAACAGAGCCTTATTCTAGTGCGACAAGGAGATGCAGAATCAATTCCAGAAGAGGTAGATACAGAAGGGGTTATTCAACCTGAAGTCAACCGGCAAGAACAATAGGTATAGATTATATGTTTGTATTGTTAATCTAGGATAATAGGTGTATGACGTAATTAATTGGTCTTATAAAATTTCTCTCACAAAAAATATTTATTTAAACACATTTCCTAATTAAAGATATATATTATCAAACCGAAATATGTACAACATTTAATATTTATAAATCTCATTCACCACTTTCAACTATTTTTTTAAATTATTTGTTTTACCATTTTTGTGTGTATGCATTTATTATTATATTTTTTTATAATTATTATTAACGATACCTTATAATTAATACGAAATTAATTAGTTAATATACATTATAAAATGATGATGCTAATATTAATTAATTTAATAAAAAATTGAATTTTAATTTTTCAAAAGTAATTATTTATTAAAAATAAATTTTAATTATTTATTATAATTGGTACTAATGATAGTAATCGAAAAATGAGAAATTAAAATTGTATTTCTTATAGTTGGTACTAATGATATCTTATGGTTAATATGTAATTAATTAGTCAATAGCTTTAATAAAATGATACTCCTAAAATTAATTATTTTAAAATTTAATTTTAAAATTTTAACTTTTTAAAGTAATTATTTACTAAAAATAAACTATCCTATTAAAAAATTATAATAAATGGGTCATTTTTCTTCTCTAACTAAAAAATTACAAATTATCGATTTTACACGTGTATTATATAGAATATTAATATAAATATTATAAACTTATAATATATAAAAAATATATTATAATTTATAATGATGTTTATAAATTTATCATATATTAATTAAAAAAATATAATTATTATAAATTTATAATTTATATTAATACGATATACATAAGTTATGTTTATGATAAATTAAAATATTACAATATAAATTTATTTATAATTGATTTTATTAAATATAAATAAACATATATGATATTGATAAAAATCAAAAAAATAATACAATATTAATATTAAAAAAAGTCAATATTCATAATTAATTGATGAATTAGAATATTATAATATAAATTTATAGTTTTAATAAATACAAAATATATATATATATATATATGTGTGATAATGATAAAAATAAATAAAAAATGTGAATATATATAACTTCTATATTCATATTTTGTATTTTATAAAATTTTGTTTTATCACTTATTTTTAAAATATAGCAAAACAATCCTTTATTTACTTTTTAATACTAAACATAATTATATATAAATGATAAAAATAAAAAATACTAATAGAAGATACCAGGATCTGTCCTCATCTGATACCATATTACAAAGTGAATTTTAAGTCTAACTCAATCCCATAAAACCAGCTCATGAGGTGAGGTTTGCACCCAGTTATATACAATGAAATGTCATCATCTTTAGTCGATGTGGGATCTCCAACAAAGTATTTGTTAGATTTCTAACTCTAACACAATTTTAAAAAGGAAAAATACATTAATTTTCTAAAAATTCAAACTTTATTGTATAAATTGTTATTACGAGTATAAAAATAAGAAACAAATCCTTGTGAACCAGTTATGAAATACATCTTTCTACTCCAAAAAATAATCTGGAACATACTTGTGCACATAAATCTTTATTGTCGATTTATATAATTCATAATTATATAATATATAGATCCGTGTACCCGTGTACTACATTTTAGAGATTTTACGTATCTCTGTGTCCATGTCGTGTCAGTGTCTATGTTGCATAGGTCACCACTAACTTTTCTTGCTTAATCTACTATCGGGTTTTTTTAAATTGCAATAAAGCAGTTTGTTTTTAAGAACATGTCAACATTTTATTGCAGATTTAACATTTCGATAAAATATACCATATTTAAAAAATATGGTAAAATATATGAGAAAAAAATTGGATAATAAAATTCGTGAAATCATGATAGAGGTAGATAATTTGTAAAATGGCCCTCTTCTTTCCTTTTTTAACTTGTCTATGCATCACACTACCTTATAAGAAAATAAGAGCAAAACTAAAATTTGATCGTTGAGAGGTGCAGAAAAGACTAGCACAGTGGTGCTAAAAGGTCAAACATTGGCACAGATTCAAATGGGTATTATCATTCATGAAATTTGTCACTTTTGGACCACATAGTGACAAATGCACCCTTTATGGTGAACCTCTGAAAGGTTTGTTCCCCATGTAATAGAATTTGAGAGCGTCGAGCACAAAGGGTACCTTGTTGCCCCACCGATTTTAAATTTCTAAAGCACTAATCCCTATGAGATGAACAGGGAAACTAAAAAGAAACACACAATATCAAAGAGAAGAAGAGAAAATGCAGTTAAAATCCAGGCATGCATAGGCCAATATCCCGTTTTATTGCATGAAAAAAGATAGATTAACTGTTATTTAGTGCTAGTTCACTTCTGTAGCCGACAACTTTTGGTTAAAATGTATCCAAAGCCACAAACCTACTTGCAAAGAAATGCAACAAAGCCACAAAGCTTAACCAGTGTTTTGCATTCCAGCAGCTATACCCTTCATTGTCAAAATAAGGGTATCCTCCAGACCAGGAGCATATTCACTGGTAGGGTTGAGTTTCACAAGCTCAGCAGCTGGGTTGCTTGATTCCATGTAGTCTTTGGACAAATGTGGCTTCAAGTTCACATGGTAGTCAGGATCACGGATACGCTTCAGTGTGTAGGCTTGCAGGACATTAAGGGTTGTGGTGTACGAATCACGAAGACGAAGTCTTTGCTTCAAGTAAGGATCTCCTTCAAGGAGATCTCTGTGTCCAGCAACCTACAAACAAGATGGTACCATCATAAATATCAAATAATAATATAGATATGAAGTCTACAGCAGTAATAATAAATTACCTGTAGGAGAAGCCTCTTGGTTTCTTCATACATAGACCTTAATCGCTCACCAAATGACCACAGTTCCTCTGTCACTAGGAGTTTGTCATAAAGGGCTGCAATCCCGGGGTCTCCCTTAGCGAACACCATCTCAACTAAGTCAATGGTGACCCTGAAGAAAGGCCATTGATTATACATATCTTGAAGCATTTGCAGATTCTTTGGATCCTTCTTAACTACATGCCTAAATGCTGCCCCAAAGCCAAGCCATACAGGCAGATGGAACCTTGTCTGAGTCCAAGCAAAGATCCATGGGATTGCACGGAGTGATTCAATTCCTCCACTTGGCTTTCTTTTTGATGGACGACTGCCAATGTTCATTCTTCCGTACTCCAACTCAGGAGTTGCCTGCGGTTTGCAATATTCAGTTATAAAGAAAATAAGTTGAGAAATTGCAAGAAAAATAGTTGACTTCAAAGGAAAGAGCAAATGTTTCTTAAATCATCAGATATATAATTGTATTCCAAATCAAGTTTTTGTAACTGATAATACTATATTTGCAAGATTCTGGGAAAAAATAAATGATAACCAGCAGCCATAAATGTTATTGACGAAATATTTTTAACATTAAGAATGTTTACATGAAGTTCATCTTGTATGGAAACAATATTAATGCAGTGTTGGTTAATTATGGCAATTAGGTTATCATTTGAACTGCTAGATTTCAAGGACATCTTTCTATACTGAAGTATTCAAAAATAACTTACACATCGGAAGTACTCAACGAAACGGGGTTCCTGGAAAACAATGGAGCGATACTCCTCTGTAGCAATGACAGCCATCTCATCCATGAGGGCACGCCATTCTGGTTTTGGTGCCACAGGAGGGTGCATTCCATGCTCAAGTGTAGCAGCAGTAAAGCGCTGAAGTGTTCTGAAGCACAAGTGCTCCTCTCCAAATGACTGTTCAATAACTTCGCCCTGCACTGTTACCCGAAGTGAGCCATGAATTGTATCTGGTGGCTGAGATAATATAGCAAGATGAGTGGGACCTCCTCCTCTTCCCACAGTCCCTCCTCTGCCATGGAACATTGTAAGCTTAACACCAAAGTCTTTTGCAACCTTTATGAGTTCCTCTTGAGCCTTGTACAGTGCCCAGGCAGCAGAGAGACGGCCAGCATCTTTTCCTGAGTCTGAGTACCCTATCATAACTTCTTGTTTCCCATTGATACGGTCTCTGTACCAATCTACAGAGAATAAGCGGGCCAGTGCAGCAGGAGCAGCCTCAAGATCAGCAAGCTTTTCAAACAATGGGACAACCCTTAATGGCTGCTTAACATGACATTCACGTTGTAAAAGTTCGACAGCAAGAACATCAGATGGAGCTGTTGCCATTGAGATGATATAAGCACCAAAGCTGTCTGAAGGAAGTTCAGCAATGACATGGAAGGTTTCCAATACATCAGCAATTTCATCTGTTTTAGGAAGGTCGGGACCGAAGAGAGGGCGCTTTCCACTGAGTTCAGATAGCAACCATTCCTGCTTGCGTTCCTCTGACCATTCTCGATAAGATCCAATCTCCAAGTGCCTTGTAATAGCATCCATAACATCAGTGTGCCGATCGGATTCTTGACGGATATCAAGCCTTACAAGTGAAAGCCCAAATGTGGAAACTTGGCGCAAGAAATCAAGAAGGCTTCCATCAGCTATTGGTTGGTCACCACAAGCACACAGCGACCTATAACACAATTCAAGAGGCTCCAGGAACTACAAGAAAAAATTGGAGGTTATATGGTTTATATATAATATATTAAATTACTTATCACGATTATTCTGAAAACTCATAATCTTGCATTTTCAGAGTTGTGGACTTGATGATGTTTGAACCAAATTAGTAAGAAATTAGAGTTGAGAGAAGAAACGTTGTCAACTTAACAGATATTTACTACAACTATTAGCAACACACAATTCTCCAAGTGGTTTGAAAATGATCCTCTTTAAACTTTTAGAGGGATCAACCAAACCTAATACATGTCAGTATTCCCTTAATCAAGAAGTGAAACAGTTCATAAGGATGGGAAATTTAGCACTGCTACTAACATGAACATCAAAGAATGAACTAGTCATATTTGTATGGCTTGCGAAAATGGCAAGAAATTCAGAGTGTTAAAAAATGAACATAATCTAAAGCCAAAGATTGGAAGCAATAATGAGTCACTTCAAAGCACTTCCTTATAGGTGAAAAAGTTCAATTATTTGTATCTCACAAAAGTTTATCAGACAATTTTCGGATGATACCTGTTCGACATTTGTGAAGGTCGTCTCCTCAGGGATTTCAGAGCTTCCATTGGCTAACAACTGCCGAGCACGTTCACGTGTATTATATAATTTGTCCCTTACATCACCGAGAATAACACGATATGGCTCATTTGGAGGAATCTGTTTCCAAAACTCTGGAGCAATAAATATTTATTATCATTCAATACTATTTACTAATCAAAAGATTCAATTCTAAATGAATCAACCAGTCCGAGAACCACCACATTAGTTTAGTATTGAAAATGAAATTTTCCTATCAATGTCATAGATTCCAGTAAAGAATATAAGTTTATTGATTGTAATTCAGATCAAAATGTTATCATTGCTACATGGTACACACCGATATAATGTTTTGCATCTCTCTTTGAGGAGGTAAGGAGTTCATCAGAACGAACACGTAGCTCATCATTGCAGCGCCACATAGACAACTGCCAGGAGCAAACAAGAAGCAAGATGTTAAAACACTAACCTTGATGCTAGAATAAAATAGATTATCTGTAATGACCAGTATATTTGATACCTCAAACATGAGATCCTCAATCTGAGAGAAGTACAAATTAGCAGCCATCATTCTAGCTAGCAAACACACATCCCTTGTAACTTCTGGAGTTACCCTGGGATTACCTGCAACACACATTAGGCAGATGGTAAGACAGTGATTAATACAACACGAGCCACATGCTCTGGAACTATTTGACACTGAAGATGATAGCTTAATGTAGAAAAAAAACTGAATAAGGAACATGAAAGTGTAAATATTTTGAATCTATACCAAATACATACTTCAGCCAAAAAATTCACGAATTTAACAAATAATACAGCATAAAAAGGAATATTTCCACTCATTAACTGCTTAGGAAGAAAAGAAAGATACCATCACGATCTCCTCCCATCCAAGAAGAAAATTGAATAACAGGGGCATTATGTGGAATACGTTCATTTATGCCAATGTTCTTCAAAGCTGTGTCAACTCGGCGCAAAAATTTTGGTATGCCTTTCCAGATGGTCTCATGAAAGTAGCTCATTCCTGCTCTCATCTCATCTTGAGGTGTTGGAGGGGTCCTTCGAATTTCATCTGTACGAAATGCAGCTTGAATCTGCATGAGAGAAACAATATTAGAGCCTTAGCCATACCAAAAGGATTGGCATATGGTCAAATGTAATTTTAATCACCAATTTGAAACCACAATAAAATTGAATCCTCGTTTTATAAAAGTCCGTCAATAGAATTCAAATCTAATTGAAAAATTAGAATAGAAAATTCAAACGGAAGAATCAAATCCTTAAAACTAGAGCTTTTCCGCTAACCAGCAACATAGACTGAATCAAAGCTAAAATATAATGAAAAATATTTTAAATAAGTAATTTGACCAACAATAAAAGATTAAGTATTTAATACTTTGATCTGATGTTGCACAGGTTGAAGCTAGATTAGATCATCGTAACTGTAATTATATAAAAGTTTATGCCAATTCTCAACCCATACACAAGATGGCAAATGCTTATGAAAACCAAAATGTTTTAATTTTGGATACCAAACGCATAAATCCACTCATTATGCAATGCTTCCCACAAAAATAAACATACAACACGCCTACCTCTGATTGTTTTAGCTGAACCAACAAAAATAATGTCACTACTTAATAAATCAAAAGGTTATGATGTCTAAACACCATGGAAATATCGATCTCAATTATGATGTTTACCTAAAATAAACATATAGGCAAAGTTGCATAATACTCTAAGTAAGAACCAACCATGTGGCTGTCATTAATGTCATCATATAAGTATATAGAATCAAGAACAATCAGCAGTTAGGTACCTCTCTTTGTAAAGCCTCATCAAGCTCCTGCTTATCATCTGGTGTTATGTCTTTAGCATACAATTGTGTCAAGCAATTCCTAATCCTGAAATAAAAGAAGGCAATTATTGTCAACTGAAAGATAAATGTTTAGTTATGAAAACAGCCCAAGTGGTAGAAATATAGGATTTCCCTTGTCAGGGATTAAATATCACTGGTTTTCAGCGCAGTAAATTAATAAATATCTAACAAATGGAGTACCGATTCACCTCCTCCGACCTACATTACAAAAATCATGATTGAAATAAGTAATGGACAAACCTGCCATGCTTTTGCAACAAAGATCTACGAACAGATTGAGTAGGATGAGCAGTTAGGACCAAATCTACAGTTTGGCTCTTCAAAGCATCAAAGATTTCTTGAGGGGTCTTTTTCAGTTGATTCACAAGCCTCTTGAAGGTCTCTTCAATATCTGACTCGGTGATAGCAGAATTCTCATCAATAAAATCACCCTTCTTCAATAACTTAATCCTTCTACGGTAAGCAATTTGAACTTCTTCAGCCAAGTTGGCCAAATTAAGCATATGAGCAAACGACTTGGAAATCACAATAGAATCCCCAGCGTCAAGACCAGTTAGCATGTTCCCAAGTTCCTCCAACTTCTGAGGGTTATTCTGCCCTTCATACTCAGCAGACAGCTCATAACAATCTTGAACCTAGTCAACATCAAATTACCAAAACCAATAAGCCACATCTATGCAGTGAAGAGGAAAAAACACAAGCCAGACTTTTTGTAGGCAAAGCCAATATCCAGGTACAATTGATTTGATTTACCAAAGCATGAATAGGTATTTCACTAAAAAATTAAAGGAGCATAATGACAAGAAACACAGAACAAAGAATTCGGGATTCATAAACTCACGAAACATAGTTCAAACCACCCATTCCAGAGGGCATACATAGCCCGGATCAAGAGGATCACTAGCAATTCAAAAGTAACTGCAGGGGAAAGCAGATTTAAATCCAAAGGAGCATAATGATTTTGAAACTTATTATTCGTTTTATATGTTAATTCGTAAATTTTATTTCTAATGATGCAGTTGAAAAATTCTTCTCTAGAGTCTCACCAAATTACCATTTTCAAATACCAAAATCCTTACCATTTCACAAAAAACAAACAGGGTTTCAGAAATCCGTCAAAATGAAGCCAAAGCTACCATCTTTTCGTCTACCATCTCATGAAAATTGAAATGGAGAATCACAAAACCATCACTATCGGGCCAAAAATAGGGTCTTATCATAAACCCCACAAAACTAAACCTAACAAAAACTTGAAAAGTGTAGTGTGGTGGGACTGAAGGCATGGCACTTACAGTTTCTCTAATATCACCCCCATGCAAATCCTGAAGAATGTCAAGGAAGCGGTCCAGCAATAAAGCATCGTACTCAACAAGCTTGTCATCATCAGAAACCTTACTTGGTACCAGCAACCTCAACTGAGCATCAATTGAAGCCATCTTCTCTAGGTTCCTTGTGGCCATCCTCTCTCTCTCTCTCGCTCTCTCTGTATATGTATATATATGTATCACACAACAGAACCAAACACAGCAGAATACACAATTTCAGTGGCTTTGCTTTTCACTCTGTGATTGAAAAGTGTTATACGAGAGTGATGCAATAATCTGGCAAAGAAAAAGGTGTCTCACGAGAGTGATGCAATGTGGTGGCCTGAAGATCAAAAGCAGAGAATTAAGGCAACAAAGGGTAAAGAGACTGAAAGAGATCTCGTAGGATCAAAGCTAATAGTTCTTCCTCCTATGATCTCTGCACGAAAAAGATTCACAAAAAGTGTAGAACTTCAACAAAAGCCAGGACACTGACTGAGAGAGAAAGAGAAGCATGGTTTGAGCTGCAGAGGACCTTGAATTTATAGAGAAAAATTATTACCAGGTCAGTTTTTTTCCTTTTAAATTAAGCGTGTTTGATTAAAGATTTAATCAATATTGAAATTAATGATGAAACTGTGATAACATTATCTTTTTTATCAAGTAACTGTTAATTTATTTATTAAATATTTATATCTATAATAAAGAAGAGGAAATTCTTTGTCGTATATATTTTATATTTCTATTTATTTTTAATTTTTGACTCATCCAAAATTATTTTTTGTATGCATGTTACATTTTTATCATTGTGAAAACTAAGTAAAAGAGGTAAATGTGGATACAGAGGCACAATCGTGTCTGTATTTCCACTAGTATATATAAAGGGGATTTCTCATTATAATCAGTTTTTTGTGTAAACAAATTTTTTCTAATTCTACCCTTATTTAATATATCTCATTTTATTTATATAATAGAATATTTTGTTATTTCATATGAATTACTTAAAAAATATATTTTTTTATTTTTTAAATTAATATTAATGTGCACGTTTTTATATGACTGTCACACTCTTCCCTTAGTTCCTTATTTTAAGACAACAAAAAGAAGATACTCTCACACATTTTCACACCAAATTTCACATATAAAATAAAATAACTTTCACTTTTAATCACTACATGCACTCCATTTTTTTCTTTTCAATTTCGACTTATCCAAAATTATTTGTATGTATGTTACATTTCTATCATCGTGAAAATTGAATAAAATATGAAAATGTGGGTACACAGGCAATCGCGCCTGTGTTTTCACTAGTTATATATAAAGAGAATTCTTTTTTATAATCGTTTTTTTGGTGTTTTTCTGATTTTACCCTTATTTATTATTTCTCATTTTATTAGTACAATGAAATATTTTGTCATTTTATATGAATTACTTAAAAAATAAATTAATTTTTAATTTTTTAAATTAATGTTATGAGACAATTTTTATATGCAAACTAACTACCCACTATTCCCTTAATTCCTTATTTCAAGGCAACAACGGACAGAAAGAAAGAGAACATATTCTCACTATGCTCCATTCTTACATCAAATCTCACGTTTCAAATAACTTTCTCTCTCTCCACTCCATTACCAATCCCTCTCTCTGCTCCATTATCAACAACTCTTTTATTTGGTAAAAACATCATTCTTTTTGTATCTACCATCAAGTGAATCTTAAAAATTTAACGTAAACATCATCAGATTCTCCGATTACAAAACCACCAATGGAAAAAAAAAACTTGAAGAAAAATAAGAGAAACTCAAAGGTTGATTAATCAATTCATCATTTTTATTTTCTATATTATTTTTTGTTTTTTTAATTTCGACTCATTCAAAATTTATTTTAAAAAGAAACTAAGAGTGTTTTTTTTTAAAAATTAGGTTAATTTGATAAATTTGAAGAGAGGGTAGAATTTTAGTAGCTGCGTCCCACTCCAATGTAATAAAATCCGTTTTTATATAATTATAATTTATAATAAATAGATATTTTAAATCTATAAATATATTATGATTAAAAAATTATACTTTAAATTTACTGCAAATATTTTAAATTATAATGTAATATTACTGTTGATATTTTTTTTAAAATTAACGAGATTTGACTTAACAATAAAGATAAAAGATAACATATTGAAATAAATGGATAAAATCAATTTCATTCCACTCGTTTTATCTTTATATCCAAATTTTAATAGTTTCTATTAATAATCAATATATATATATATATATTAAATTATTTGTAATAAATTCAAAATATACTTTTTATTATTCAAAAGTGTTTATTTCTACCATTAATAAAAGGAATTTTTAACTTTTTTATATAAACCATTAATAAAAGATATTTTTTAAAATATAATTTATTTCTCTTATTGTGTTTGATATAATTTTAGTTCACTTATTTAAAATAAATATTTTTATTTTAAAAATAATTTTTCATTTGTTGTATATTTTTTCTATTCCTTACATGTTAATTAAGTAAATTGTTTTTCTCTTAAGTAAACATGTTAGGCATACAATTTATATAAATAAAAATAATATACATATAAAATTAAAATTATACAAAAATTAAATTAAATAGAAAAATAAATTTATTTTAAAATAAAATAATAAAATATAATTTAAACAAAATATAAGATCAAAAGTATATTTAGTTTATTTAGTTTATTTTGTTCACATGAATGGAATAATGAAAAAATCTGTGGTTGAAATTAAATATTGATTTGTGTGCAAATACTCAGGGCTACATTGATGTGTGATTTTCTAATTGGAGCAATTTTTTTTTCTTTTCTTGTTTGTCAATTTAGGTCCTTTTCTCCGTAAAGATTCAGTCTGTGTCAGTACAATACATTGCTCACCTGACACGTGTTCAAAAAGAGATAGTGCAACATAAACGGAATTCTTACGGGGTAATTGTTTTTTAATGAAATGTGAGCATGTGAAAAGAATTATGAATAAGGGGAAGTCGTGAGAATCTCGTATGACGTTGTGAAAAAAAAAATGAAATATAATTACCTAGAACTGAAATAGATTTTGGTATTATTTTACTTTGATTTATATTTTTTTACAATAAAATTATGTTACGTTAATACGATTCTTTTATATTTATAATTTTTAAAAAATTAACCTTATTTCGTAAAAAAAGAGAAAAAATGTTCATATAAAAAAATCAATATAAATAAAAAAAATTAAAGATAAACAAATTATTTAAAAGAAAATTGTACCGTCCTGGTAGTCGGAAGTGATGACGTGGCATCCTGCTACAGTATAGGCGTGTTGGCAAAGCGCCAGGCTGGCAGAAGGGAAGGAAGTCGGGGGGCTCGTGAAGCCGCCAGTTATTAAGTTGGCGTGTTCCGATCTCCAGCATATCAGAATAGGCGATCACTGGGTTAAATACGAAGTCGCCAGATGTGAACTCGGGCGACCAAGCAGTTGGAGATCGCCGGAGAAAGCACATCGCCGAAGATAAAGGAGAAGCAAATTATGAAGGCGGCCGGCGAGACCACAGGGAAGGTGTATGAGAAAAGCCCACCAGTACGAGATGGAGAATAAGCTGTCGCCCAAGTGGACGGGACCGTTCAGAATAACCGAGGTGCTCGGGAACGGCGCCTACCGCTTAGAGACGCTGGAAGGAGGGGCGATTCCTCGCACTTGGAACGCCACGCACTTGAAGTTGTATTACAGTTGAGAACTTTTGTAAGTAAAGACGAACACAAAGGTTATTTACGATGTTTCTGATAAAACAGTTTGAAGGGGGCACTCTTTTTTCCCTAAGGAGGGTTTTTAATGAGGCCACCCAATAAAAGAAGAGTTTACGAAGTATAAGGCGTTTTCAGATTGCATGTTTGCTATTTTCCAAAAGTTTTGAAGAAAGACCTTGTCACTTGTACGTGATTTAAGGCAAGTAAAGATATATCGCATGTTTTCTAAAAAGTTTTTAAGTCCTCATCGTTTTTCGGCGATTGGAGGCACCAGTTAAAGTTTTAAAGTCCTCATCGTCTTTCGGCGATCGGAGGCACCAGATGAAAGACCTCAACGCCCTCGTGCGTTCTGAGGCAAGATAAAGACCTCCTCGCCGTCGAGCGAGTGCAGGCGAGGAAGAGTAAAAAGTCCTCAGTGTTTCTAGGGGCGAGAAGATGTAACCCCTGGGGCAATGTAGAGGCACCAGTGAAAAGTCCTCCCTGTTTCTGGGGGCGAGAAGATGTAACCCCTGGGGCAATGTAGAGGCACCAGTGAAAAGTCCTCCCTGTTTCTGGGGGCGAGAAGATGTAACCCCTGGGGCAATGTAGAGGCGAGTTAAAGACCTTCTTGCCTACATGTGAGCTTAGGCAAGATAAAATCCTTCTCGTCTCGAACGAGTTCAGGTATGGTGCAGAGGGTGGAAGAAGTTTGGAAGGTGGCTAAGGTAGGTTCGAAGAGAACGCCTAGTCAACCGGTCTTTTGTTCTGAAGTTCAGGGAGGTAAAGAAGGATCCCAAAAGGCAGTTCTCCCCCAGACAAAGGAACAATGGCCAAAGCATGAGGCTAGAAAGAAGCTGATATCACCAAGAGTCTTTGGCGATCGGGAAGAGTTCAAACAACGGCGAGAAGGTTAAAAGACCTGTTTGGTGAAGCAGGTCGAGTGGAGCGGTGTTTAAGCCAATGACTGAGTTACAGTTCATTGCTTGAGGGATATTTTTACGATAAGGTTAATTGCCTTAAGGTTACGAATTGTTAAGTGTTTGTTGCTTAAGGCTGAAGTGATCCGAAGCAGTTAAGCCAAAGGTTGTACCTACAGTTTTCCTAAGTCATTTCTTTGAAATTAAACAAGCAAGGAAAGTTGAAGCGAGTGAAGAAGTTATAAAAGGGAAAACGTAGCCTTTGTCATTAACAGTTAACAGTTCAGAGCATATACACGAAGGGACATAAAGTTTATTACAAGTTATAATACAAGGGAAAGCACAAAGGTAGCAGATGAAGAAGAATTGATTAGTCTTCAGCAGGAACGACTTTTCCATCCACCACTTCATTGTTCAGCGACACCATGCTGAGATCCAGGTCGGGGAACAGGCAAGCAAATTGTTCCCGCGCAGCTTCGAATCCAGCAGCCAGAATTTGAGCGGAGTTCAGCTTGAGTTCTTCAATTTGCTTCTGAAGTTCCTCAATCCGCTTCTTGAGGTCTTCAGTTTGCTCTTTCAGCTCTTTATTCTGTTGCTCCAGCTCTTCAACCTGTTTCTTGAGTTGTTCATTGATCTCTTGAGCCTGGAGAAGGTCTTCAGTAACCTTTTTGGATTCCGCTTGCGCTTGGGCCAGTTCAGCAACTGCCTTTCCTTTCTCTTCGTTGGCTTTGGCAAGATCAGCTATGGCGTCGTCCCTCGCCTTTTCCACCTGCCCAAGGAGGGTCTCTCGGTCAGCTGACCTTTTCTCTAGTTTTTGCACCTTGACGGCGTCAGCCTTCATGAGAGCCTCCAGGTCAACCACTCTGACGCGAAGGGGCACAATCTTGCTCTCCAGTTCAACCTTCTCTTGAGCAAGTTGATGCACCTTGTGGCGAAGGTCAGCGGCCTCCTTGCGCGCCAGCCTGAGCTCGGTGTTCATGGCATCCTCCACTCGGGAGTGTTCGATTTCTGCGAGCGTCAGGTTGAAAGACAACTTCTCCACCTCGACCCTCATAGTGCTGTTTTCGGTTTTGAGGTTGAAGAGGTCGTCTTGGAGCCTCCTGGTTGAGCTCTCCACAGCTCTGGTTATGATCGCTAGGATATCTTCTGCTATGGTCTTCAACTTGGCACTTAGAGGCTCCCACATCCTTGTGACCTCCAAAGGGAGGTTTGCTGCTTGTAGAGGCACCAGGTGAGCCTGTTGTTGGTTCTCGTCGCCACCTTCCTTAGCAGGATCTTCAGTAGGCGCTTCCTGGCGTGGCGACGGAATCGGGGATTCGGTGATTAGAATCGGAGAGGTATGAGCAACCTCATCCCCGATTAGAGCAGCTTCTGCAGCTGAGGCGTTTGAAGGGGGACCCCCTCCAGCTGACACATATGGTGTAGAGGCGCTTGGGGGGTCCTCCATGAAGTTTGGCTCTTGGGCCTCAACTGCAGGTGGCGCAGTGGCCAGTGGGACCGCTTGGACTGGTGAGGCAGGAGCCCGTGGGGGTGGCGATGATGGAGGAGGAGCAGGCGTCGACGGAGGTGTTGAGGTTGGAAGAGGGGGTGGAGCAGGCGGTGAAGAAGGTGCCACCCTCTTCCTCTTTGAGACCAAACCATCTTCGGTGGCCTCGTCATCTTCTTCCTCTTCCTCGTGGATCACCTGAGGGGCTTTCCTTTTAGGTCTCTTGAGGACCAATTTCTTGCGTTGGGCAGGTTCCTTGGGAGGTGATCGCCCTTGGACGATGGCTGTCTCCACCACCGAGTTGGGCACCGTTTGAGAACCTGTCGCCAACCCGTGGTTTCGGGCGAGCGCCTTCAGTTCAGCGAGCATGCCTTTGCCTAACATGTTATCTGCATGGAACGAAAATGCATGGGTTAACTCAAGGAAAAAATAAGTGCATAAGGTAGTACACAGCAAAGCAGATGATATGTGCAGGAAAGATAAAACCAAAGTCTTGCGCATAACGCACAAGACGCCCAGAAACAGCTAAACAGAAGCAGTATTAAAACAACAGTTTTTAATGTTCTAACCTATTCGAATTTCTAGCTGGTCTTCGTAAAATTCGAAGCAGATCAAGGTGGTGGTAAGGAAAGTAATGTTGGCGTCCGCCACCCTTTTCCAGAAGAGACAGAGATCTCTGTCCAATGCTCCCATGCTGTCAGGACTTCTGGGTCTCCTGAAACAGCTCTTGGACTCTTTCTTCCCCTTGTCCACCCAGTACAAGGGGAAGCCGTCGAGAAGGGAGGCGTCCTTGTCATTAGCGCGCACTTGGACGAACTTCCCCTTCAAGTCCTTGTAGGATTGCTGGAAGATAGCAAAGATGGACCTCCCAGCAATCGCGTTCAAGCTAACCCACAGGCGGTCTCCTGGGTGCTTGGCTTCGAAGAGAAACAGGAATACATCCACGGATGCGGGCAACCCCAGGTGGTCGCACATCACTTGAAAAGCTCGAACAAACGCCCAGCTGTTGGGGTGAAGCTGGGCGGCGGCAATGTTGAGCTCGGTGAGGAGTTCCCTCTCGAATCGGGTGAAAGGGAACTTGAGCTTCACCTTCTTGAATAAGGTCGTGTAGACGAAGCAGAAGGGCCCGTCGGCGCTCACTTTGTCATCGGCACAAACAGGCAGATCCGGGGGGCAAGGCAGCACCATCATCTTCTCGTCGTGCTCCTTGTGAAATGATTGATGAAGCTCATCCCCCTTAGTCAGCCGCAAAACTGCTCCTGCAGTGTTCACAGAGGATGTCTCCCTCAGAAGGGTCGAGTTGGCCCAGGGATACAAGGTTTTGAAGTCCGGCAGGGGAACGGGGGCTCCTCCGGCGATAGGTGGAGTCGCCTGGGCCAGGACAGGACGGGAAGACGCAGGCCTCTCAGCCTGGGAAGATGAAGCGCCACGAACTCGTGGTGGATCGTGTGCTTGTGAAGGGGGGTTTCTTGATGAAGGAGGAGGATTCGGGGTGATCTTTGTGCGAGTCATGGTTGCAGCTGCAAGGGAAGAAGAAAAGGAAGAATGATCAGGGGTTACAGAGGCTGACTCGATCATAGAAGGAAGGTGAAAAACGAACGAATGTAGGTTCGTTGCGACGATTGACGAAGCCCTGAGTTACGCAGAAGGATAAATGGAAAAGCAACCCACAGCGTATGCACCAGGCAGTTACAGGATGATGCGAATCGGTTAAAATGCAAGGAAAACCAGCAGAAGAAGGAAAGTAGGTACCTTTTGATGATCAGGAAAATGATGAAGGTTGATGGTGATTCAGAATGCTGGAGAGCGCTGAGAGTTTTCCGCAGAAGAAAGTGAGAACGTTCGTGAATGCGAGGGAAAGTGATGGAACAGTGTTGAGTGAAAATAGGTTTAAGGGTTTTTTCGAAATGGGTTTAGGAAGCGCAAACGGCAGCTGAAGAGAGCCGTTGATGAAGCCACGTGTCGAGCGATGAGTGAGGGGTTTGGTGGAGCGTCAGAAAAGCAGAAGGTACAACCGTTTGGAATTCTGCGTCAGTGCCACGTAGACCGGTGTTGACGTGACTCTTTCAGTCTTTTCGCTAGACAAGTCTTCGCTTAAGACTGGGGGGCTTGTGTACCGCCCTGGTAGTCGGGAGTGATGACGTGGCATCCTGCTACAGTATAGGCGTATTGGCAAGGCACCAGGCTGGCAGAAGGGAAGGAAGTCGGGGGGCTCGTGAAGCCGCCAGTTATTAAGTTGGCGTGTTCCGATCTCCAGCATATCAGAATAGGCGATCACCGGGTTAAATACGAAGTCGCCAGATGTGAACTCGGGCGACCAAGCAGTTGGAGATCGCCGGAGAAAGCACATCGCCGAAGATGAAGGAGAAGCAAATTATGAAGGCGGCCGGCAAGACCACAGGGAAGGTGTATGAGGACACCCTAACTCGCCAACTCCAGTAGAGATCGCACTCCCAAGTTAGCTATGCACTGGGCAGTACCATGCATAAGTAACTTAGCCAAAATGAGAGTAGAAGCAGCGCCAAGTCAAGGAGGCTCCAGATGATGGCACGTGTACGACTGGATGCAAGCCACGTGTCCAGGTCTGTAACTGCCAGGAGAGAGAAAACAACCAGGTATATAAGAGTTCTCAACAAACTTTCTGAGGTACGCATGTTCAGTTTATACTCTTTACGCTTGCGAGTTATAGAACTGACTGTGAGAGAGGATTTGCACGGTTCTTGTTCTCTTAGTATTTGGTGATTCGGTCACTGACTTGGGCGTTGGAGTGCGATCGGCCGCAGCGGCGCCGCTCTGTTTCTTTGCAGGTTCTTGAGGTGGATCTCGAAGAGGAACGGAGGTGAGAAGCGGTGCGCACGTCGATCCTTTGACGAGGCAGTTTCCAGCGTTCCGGTCAACAGGCAGGATCAGGTTTCCTTCATGATATCATGTTTCCTTTCATATCTTTTACATTCCGCACCACACATCATTCTCACCTTATAATATGTTTTCCTTTTTCCTTTGGAAGTGAACCTTCACACTACTTAACCACTTGGTTAAGTTCGTGTCCAGTGGGAATCTTCCCTAGATCTCACCATATAATTGTTAAAATCTCAATCATAAGTCAAGTGTCACCTCTAAAATCAACTCACATCATGTGGTATTCAGAGCAAGGTTATTTTATGCTTATTTGCTTTGAGTTGATTTCGGCACTTTACTTTCTTGCACCTTTAAATTCTTGCCTTTACATTCAAGCAAATTTAAATTCAGCCTTTACTTTCTTGCCTTTTACATTTTGGCTTTCTTTTTGTTCATTAGCTTTCAATTCGCTTTTGAATTTTATTTTGTGTCTATTTTTGTTCTTACCTCTTTTTGTTTGAGTTATATGTTCTTAGTGTTTCTAGGAGTCCTTATTTGCTTCTACTTATTTTGCTTTTAATTGTGAAGGTATAAAAGTACTTAGAAATTTGTTTAAGTGGAAGTATATTTAGTTCCAAACATAGATTTCAAGTGATCATTTAATTTGAATCCCAAACTTTTTGTGACAATTGGAAGTGAATGAAAAATATGCACGACAAGAATTGTGGACATCTTAATTCCATAAACCAAAAACAAGGATAAAAAAAAAACAAAAAGTTGCGCAAATATCATTTCCTTTTTCAAGACCAACATTTCTAAAAGTGGATTCATTTTATTTGGCAAATTGATTTCATTGATCCTTTTTCTTTTACAATTTCTAACAAAAGTAAAACTTCATAGTTAAAGGTTAAGTAAGTATCTTAGAGTCTTTTTGTGTGCCTTTTCTTGCTTGTCTTTCTTTTAAAAAAATTTGTCATCATCTCTTTTTCCAACTTGGTTTAGCTTCATTGTTTTGAGCTTTTCTTGTTTGTCATTTAAAAATTCTTTAGTTTTGTTGTGGTTCTTTTGGGATAAAGTGTTAAGGGCTTTGTCTGTTTTCATTTGAGAGCTTGCAACCCCAAGTTAGACCTTCGTTGATAGAAAAATTCTTTTTTAGTGCTTTGTTTATTTTTCCTCTTTGCTACACAATCGAGTGACTCAAATGAGGAGAGGGTTATTAAATTTTTCTTTCACTAATTGTTTGTTTTCTTTGTGCAATTTTTATGGCTTTTCTTTCTTTAGGGGAATCATCCAAACCTCAATCTCCTCAAAAGGCTTTTCTTATGGGTGAGCTTGCGACAACCAAGAGATCTTTAGCCCAAAAAGAGGAAGAAATGCGGGAATTGGAGGAGAGACTTCAAAGACTTGAAATGACACCAAAAAGACAACCTAGAGGAAGGAGGTGAGAGAAAAGGAGAACTTCAAGGAGCTACAACCATTTCAGCTGCCAAAAGGAAGATGAAGATTGGAGAATTCACCAATATGATGAAAGGCTCCACCAACACCATCCTTCTAAAATTTATTTTCCCTATGTAAAATTGCCTAGTTTTAGTGGGAAAAGTGACCCCAATATTTACCTAGGATGGGACGCTAAGGTTGAGCAAATATTCAATGTGTATGAGGTCCAAGAGGACCAAAAGGTAAAGCTAGCCTCCCTAGAATTCTTAGACTATGCCATGCAATAGTGGCACCAGACTGTAATGGACATTGGGCTAAACAGGAGGCCAGTTGTGGTCTTTTGGTATGATTTTAAAGAATGTATGCGCACGCGGTTTATTCCTCCTCATTATAGGAAGAAACTCTTGTTGAAGCTCCAACAGCTTCAACAAGGACCTGGAAGTGTAGATGAGTACTTTAAGGATCTTGAAACTACTTTGACTAAAATTGACATGCATGAAAATGAGGAGTCAAAGATAACTAGATTTGTAAGTGACTTAAGAAGAGAAATCCAAGATGTGGTAGAATTATATGAGTATTCCTCTTTAGAAAAATTGGTTACCTAGCCATCAAGGTTGAATCACAACTTTTAAAGAAAACCCATTTTAAAACTACTCATAATGATGGCTTCTATAAATCATCATGGAAGAACAAAAATCAAACTTCTTCAAAAACCTTTCCTTCCAACTTTGTAAAAGATTCCACTTACAATCCTAGAGTTTCTAAACCCTCAACTTCTACACCTAAGTCACCTACCAAAACCTAAAAATGTTTTAAATGTCTAGGTTTTGGGCACATAGAAACCAATTATCCTTCAGAAAGAACCATGATGGTCAAAAGAGGGGTTGTCAAGAGTGATCATAGCTCTCAAAGGTCTAAGTCCCCTACCTCTTCAAAAAGCCAAAGTGAGGAAGAGTGTGAGTTACCATGTGAGGGAGACTTGTTAGTGATAAGGTGCATGCTTGGTCAAATTCAAAAACCTTTTGATGAAAGGCAAAGGGAAAACATTTTTCACACAAGGTGCCTTATCAATAACAAATTGTGCTCCTTAATTGTGGATGGGGTAGTTGCACAAACGTGGCAAGTACAAGAGTGGTGGAAAAACTTGGGTTATCCACCATCTCGCAAAACCCTATAAGCTCCAATGGCTTAGTAAAGATAGGGAAATCATGGTTAATAAACAAGTCCTCATAACTTTTGCTATAGGAAATTATAAAGATGAGGTTTTATGTGATGTTGCGCCAATGGAAGCAACACATATTTTTTTGGGAAGGCCTTGCCAATATGATAGACAAGTTCTACATGATGGCCTAACCAACAAAATGTCTTTTAACTTCCAAGGGCACAAGGTTATCTTAAAACCCCTCTCTCCCAAAGAAGTTCATGAGGACCAAATAAAAATGAAAAACAAAAGAGAAAGAAAGAAAAGAAAAATCGGGTCACAAAATATCATCTTACACAACTAAATCAATCATGTTGACTCGTGCCATGCTACAAACTGCACCTCCAGGGTGTCTTTCTTCCTTATCTTTTTCATTACCAAATAAAACTAATTACTTGACATCTTGGACAAAGAAATTTTGGGATGAACATCAAACACCTCCTAAGGGTTTCCACCTTTTGAGAGGATTTACATCACCAAGTCCTTTCACCCCCAAATATTCTTTCCCAAAATGGCTTGTATGTAAATATTCTCCTTTTGAACTCCCCAAGCTTAAGGAACATAAGTTAGTTTCATTTCCTACACCTTGCACTCTTTTATATGTGAACAAACTAATTATGTTATTTGCAGGAGTTCTAAATACGAGGTCGAATTCTCTCAAACTTAGGAGGTATGATACAATCCAAGCCATAAAAGGAGATGACCAAGGACTCAAATTACCATTCACACTATGAGAAGTCATCTCAACTTTCAAGTGAAGACCCCGTCAAAGATCTACCAGACCTCACCAAAAGGAGAAATGGGCAAACACCAGAACACCAAATGTTCTTCCTTCTGGTCTTCTTAAGAATAAAACAAGTTGTAAATAAATTGGACTCACTTTAGGGGTTCAAATAGCAAGATAGGCTAGAATAGGTGCCTTTAGCATAATAGAGGGTGTAGTTATCATTTTAGCTTGTTTTTTACCTAATTTCTTGAAGAAGTGGCCTAAGGTGTAGTTTTGACTTAGTTAAACCCTAAAGGCGTTTCACATTTACCATCCTATCCTTGCTCATCTTGTTTTCCAAGGCACACATTCCTATAAATAGGGTGTCTTACTCCATGTATGTTCATGTTGAATTTTATAGAAGAAGGAAAACTTTGCACAAATTGTGTGAGGCTAGTTTGCTTTAAGCATTAGGTCTTATCTTGAGTGAGTTGAGAGCTCTCAAGTGGCGACCCTCTACAAGTGGCGTGTCCAACTCTCTTCCATCACTATAAGCATTCTTCCTTCATCTCTTCTTCCATTTCCATACGCCACTTATCATTTTTTGCTTCCTATATTTGTTTTGCTTCATCTTTTCCATTCAATTTCATTCATGATATCAGGTTTCCTTTCATGTCTTTTACATTCTGCACCATACATCATTCTCACTTTATAATGCTTTTTTCCTTTTACCTTTGGAAGTGAACCTTCACACTTACTTAACCACTTGGTTAAGTTCGTGTCCAGTTGGAATCTTCCCTAGGTCTCACCATATAATTGTTAAAATCTCAATCATAAGTAAAGTTTCACCTCTAAAAGGGAACAATCTAAAATCAACTCACATCACAACTTGTCCCCACAATATCAGGGAGTATGCGAATTCTTGGTGAATATGAAAGTTGTTTTTGACACTTCCTTCCTCTTGGTACCTTCCTGGCGTTTTGAAAACCTATATTGGTACTCCTCGTTTCCCACCTTTGGTAACATAAACTCTATTACTGTACTTAACCGCTTACTTGTTTTCTTTTGCAGAAAGGATGTTGTCCGACATTGACAAATTGGAAATGGTTGAACATATCAGAAAGATGAGAGTTGCTACCAGCCTAGGCAAGGATCCTCCAAATCAAAAAAAGGAAGGCCCCAATCGAGGTCGCTCCCACCCCATTCGATAAGGGCGAGCGCACCAATTCGTGCCTTGTGTTTAAGAGAAAAAGACAAGAAGTCGCTCCCCCAACTGAACACTTTAACTCGGATGGTCGAACTTCACATTAGAAGGTCGTCAGCATCCAAGAATGTGAGGCTGAATTCTCCCACAGGAAGAGCTTATGGGATGCTGGTTTCAACGCTCTTGCTCACAACAAGGCATCCTTTCTTATTCCCGGAGACAAAGCCAAACTATATGTTTAAGGTGAAGACCTTCTCTGTCGCGACTCTTTGAAGTTGTTCAGTCAACCATTTTTCTTGGTTTGCTTGGTTGATGACAAAGCTTAAGATCACCAAGCGTCTAAAGCACAAAAGTCCAAGGAGATGCTAGAGCTCCGCACAAGATGGACAACCTCAAAATAGAGAACAACCAACTCAAAGACTTGCGCTAGAAAACTGAACACCTCTACAACGAGAAGACCCAAGAAGCCCTGACTCTGACCAAGGAGAGGAACAAACTACTGGTCGAGATAGAGAACTGGAAGAAGGAGATGACACACAAGGAAGAAAATGCCACCAAGACAATCAAAACCCTCAAATATGATCCTTCTTGGCAGGTTTTGAAACAGCCTTGGAACAAGGAACTGTAGTGCACCCAACCCTTGACCTCTTTGCCTTAGACCCAGGTAAGACCTGGTCGATGAACAATTAAGGGAGGAGTAATTTGAACATTTTAATGGTCTGTAATATGGTAGCTTTCTTTTCCATTTGAACAATTTGAACACTTTATATTTTTATCAGTATCTTACTTATTGCCTCTGATTCGCTTTAACATGTACAACTGTTTTAAAACCTTTACGAATGCATGCCATAACACTTAACTTATCATATAGCAAACTTTGACTAGCTTAAGTATAACAACTACTATCAATACACATGTGGATACTCTATTACTTACACTAACTCATCTCTACATCTTGGGCATGAAGTAATAAAGATAACAAGAATCCAACTTAGGTGAATCTAAGCATGAAAAACTATGGAGTTCCCACATAACAAAGAACTAACCTTTTGATGAACTATACACCCATAGCTAAGACAAGCCTATACTCAATCTCAACTTTCATAGGTGTATTTCACAAACTTGGCCAAGGGCCATATACCTTGATCTCACCAAGCTTTGCTTCGCAAAGCATCTGCTCAGATAATCATACCTGCCCGAACTTGGTCCTCTTATTCTGCGCTAAGAATAATTCATTCATCACTCAGGGTAACTAAACTCAGATAACCACTCATACACCAAGCTAACCCCTCTTGTATAAGCGAATGATTCTACTACGTATCATTTAATCATTTCAAAGAGTGCCTTAACTCGGGTGACCGTTCACACATTGTGTTAGCCCGACTTACCAGGTACCAAAACAACTTATCTGTAACATCTATGTGCAGAGCGCCTATACTCAGGTAGTCGTTCTTACGCCGAGTTAGGTCGTCTTACCTTGCATCGAGTCAAACAAATTATTTTGCAGAGCGCCTGTACTCGGGTAGTCATTCTTACATCGAGTGAGGTCATCTTTCCTTGCCTAAATAGTTCCTTTACATCAATTTTACGCATAGGGCACTTATACTCAGGTAGTCGTACTGATACCGAGTCAGGTTGTCTTACCTGACACTAAATAACCAATTTACACGCAGGGCGCCTATGTACTAAGGTAGTCGTACTAACATCGAGCCAGGTCGTCTTACTTGACACTTAGATAAAGGGAATCACAAATCAATCTAGTCTCATAGGGCGCCTATGCTCGACTTATCGTGTGCTAACTCAAATAAATTAACAAAACTAATGCACCATCTTTCAAGAACAAATTTATCACTAGGTGACCTCATTAAAAAACCCCTTCAAGGGAAAAAAAACATTACCTTAATCATCATATTGTTAAAAAAGAAAGCATTAAAACAAAATATCTTAACTGAAATAAAACTTGAGGTTTGCCACGTTCCACATTCGAGGAATGGTTCCCCCTTCCAAGGTTTCTAGCATGTACACTCCATTCCTGAGCACCTCAACTATGCGAAACGGACCAATCCACCTCGACTATGCAAAATGTATTCTCGCACCCATCTAGCAAGTCCAGGTTCACCTTCCTTCATTGGATTCCTTAACAACAAAGATTTGAAACTGAGGAGAACTCTCTTGTATTTCCACTAGTATCATGGCATCTGACCCATACACCAAACTGAAAGGTGTTTCTTTAGTTTTTGATTGAGGGGTGGTGTGATAGGCCCACAGGATTTTGGGAACTTCCTTTGACCAAGTTCCCTTTTCCTTCTCCAACCTCCTTTTCAACCCTCTCAACATGACTATATTAGCTTATTCGACTTGACCATTCATCTGAGGGTGTTCTACCGAGGCGAATATTTGCTTTATTCTGAGCTCCAAGCATAGCTTACCCAACTGTTAACTAGCAAATTGGGTTCCATTGTCGGAAACTAGGTGCCTCGGGATCCTAAAATGATACACAGTGTTCTGCCACATAAAATGCTGCACCTTGTGAGTAGTTATCTATGCAATTGGCTAAGCTTCAACCTGTTTGGTGAAGTATTAAATGGCCACAATGAGATATTTCATCTGACGTATCGCCAAAGGGAAAAGACCTAGCATGTATATTCCCCATGTATGGAAGGGCCACGGGCTATAGATGGATCGCAGCTCATCGGCTAACGTGTGGCACCAATCAACGTGCTTTTGACATTGCTCACAGCGTTGGACATACTTCACGCAATCCTCCTTCATGGTCGGCGAGTAATACCCAGCTCGGATGACTTTCAACGAGAGAGCTTCGTCCCCCAATATGGCTACCACAAATGCCTTCATGCTACTCGACTATGATGTGAGTACACTAATCTCCACTTACGCAAGTGAGGATTGGGTGGGTATAGCCGTGATGAAAAGGTTTGTCATCTATCAAGGTATACCTCCCCGCATTCCTCTTAACCATCTTAGCCTTCGTAGGCTCGGCAGGAAGTAACCCATGAGCTAGGTAACGTTGGTAAGGTGTTATCCAAGTCTCTATGGTGTCGACCTGCAAAACCTCAAGAAAATCATCTCCCAACAACCCGTAGGCAGTTATCCTTGGGACTTTCAGAGTTTCTTGAATCATCGAATGACGCCTTCTCTCTTTTCCTGAACTGAGCCCAAAACCTTCACATGGTGGACCTCGGTTGGTCCTTCTTCAGCTGTCCTAGACAACTTCAATATCTCCTGAATTACTGACCTCTGCCGACCTCCCTTCCTTGAACTATCCAACTTAGATAGCAGGTCTGCTGGAGAGTTCTGCTCTTTGGGAACATGAACGAGGTCGAACGTAGAGAAGGTTGCTTTCAAGATCGTTACATACCTGAGATTTGAGGCTAGTTGCGGATCCCTGGCCTGATACTCACCCGTGACTTGCCTAGTGACAAGCAACGACTCACTCTTCACCAACAACTTTGTGTATATTCACATATATTCTATTATAACAGTTTAATATATATCGACATATATATTTAACTAACAATTTTATATTAACATGTGACCAAACTTATTATTTTCTCCATTCTAATTATTCTTCACTGGTCCTACCAATGAAACTGAGATGACCACAGTCAAATTCTTGGACCGAGGTCCCGAGCATTCCTGTCTAGTACATAAGCCCCCCAGGCTCGAGCCGAGCTTGTCTAGGCAAAAAGTCTTACCAATGTTGGCAACTGACATGAAACTTCTACAGAGAGTAGGTGAGGAGTTTACTTACATCTTTTGACTGAACGTCTACCCTCAAGTATCGACGCCTTCTGATATGATTCCACTAGCAAAGTATGAATGCTTCTTGACATTCTTAGGAATCATCTTGAGTTGGATATGAGATAGTCACTTTAAGATAGAATTTGATCAAGGTTCTATAATCAAGAACTCACCAAGACTAGTACCAAAACCCAAACTCATATGGAAGTTCCATGTATTGTCAAATTGAACCGAACAAATTGATTGAAAAGGCAAAGGCACCGAATAAAATGTGTAAAAACTGAATTGCACCGAACAATTAAGCTAGAAAAGGAAGAAGAACCAAAGATGAACAACATAATTAAAATGACCGAAGCAAAAATAGCAAGGAATTGAAAATGCCGAACAGAAAAAGCTAAGAAGCAAGCTAAGACATGAATATAACAAGAGAAGGAAGGAAGGAGAAGAGAAAGCTCATGAAGATGGAGGAGTGGTTGGATGATCACGCCACTTAGAGGATGGTGACTCCAAGATGAGTGTGCAAGCCGCCACTTGAGGTAACCATAGAACTCTCAAGATAAGACTAAGTGAGGAAGGCACAAAGCTCTCCAATTCTCTCAAAAATTGAGTATAGTTTCTCTAATCAAAATTTAGATCTCCAAAATACAAAGGAAGCACCTTAATTTATACGCTAAGAGATGCTGAAAAATAGGTGGGAAATTTCAAATATAACTCATTTGAAATTCCCACAAAAAACAAGTCACATGGGAGGTGTGACCTTTTTCTACTATGACACCTCCTAAAAACTACACCTACACCACTCTCCTAAGTCACATGGACAATGTGACTTTATTTTACATTTTCACACTCCTTTATTTAATAACCACACCTCCTAAAACTATACAAGAGTATTTCAAAGCTTGGCCTTGCCCCTCATGGGATGGACTTGGGCTCTTTGGGCTTTGGCCTTCTTGGGCTTGGGCTTGGGCTTGGGCTTTGGGCTTGGGCCTCATCTTTATTTTATGTCTTCTTTTAATTTTGAGAAGACTAGAAGGAAGAACTTCAAATGTGAGGGTGGATGTCCTCTTCCTCCATTAATAAAAGCCTCCTTTATTTGATTCTCATCATACTCCTCGAGTTGGAGAGAATTCGTCCACGAATTCTGAATCCCTGCATATAACAAAGTCAGTTTAGTTTTACAATTAAAAGTGGAAGAAAAATGTAAACATGACTTAGCATTTGGAAACAATGGGATTTCAAAAAAGGAGGTTCTATAAATCGACCAAGTTGGAAAAATTTGTTTGGGAATGATGTGATGTTTTGGAAAAAGACCTCTTAAATGGTGACAACCATTAGGAGGTATGAACAAATCATCCCTAACATTTTTTAACCAAGATGGTGGTGAAATAGGAACCTTGGGTAATGAAAAAGATAAGGGAGGAAAACACCTTGGAGGTGAAAGGATAAGACCCATGTCAACTTGGCCTTCTTTGTCTTTTTCTTTTTTACTTGTGGTAGGTGGGTGAGTTAGGTCTTGTTTTACCTTGTTGATCTTTAAGATTTGCTTATGTGGACAATGAAGAGCTATGTGCCCAAAACCTAAACATTTAAAACATTTGATATTTGAAGTTTTGGTAGGTGACTTAGGAGTAGAAGGATTTGTAGTAGAAACTTTCTTTGGAAACATGGTTTGTTTGGAAAAATTGGAAGGAGAAATTTGAGGAGAAATTTTGTTTGCATCCTTCCTAGAAGAGTTGTAGAAATCACCATCATGAGGATTATTGAAAGATTTTTTCAAAAGATATGATTCCACCTTGATGGCTTTGTGAAACACTCTCTTTAAAGAAGAATATTCTTTTAATTCTACAAAGTCTCTAATATCTCTTCTCAAACCACGTACAAACCATTTAATCTTTGACTCTTCATTAGCATGCATATTCATTTTAGTCAAAGTTGTTTCAAAATCTTTAAAGTATTCATCTACTATCCTATGTTCTTGAGGAAGCCTTTGGAACTTCAACAAGTGTTCCTTCCTAGAAGGAGGAACAAACCTCGCGCGCATACACTCTTTCAAATCATTCCAAGAAACCACGGGAGGTCTCTTACGATATATAATGTCCATTACAATTTTATGCCACCATTCTTTGGCAAAATCTAAAATTTCTAAAGTGGCTAGCTTATATTTGTGCTCATATAGGATTTCATGGAGGTCAAAAATCTGTTCACATTTAGCCTCCCAATCTAGATACACATTAGGATCACTAGAGCCATTGAAACAAGGAAGCTTGACCTAAGGTAGTCTAGCCTTTGCATCTTGGTAGTAGCCATTTCCATGGTGATGTCTCTCCCCTTGGTTGTGATGTCTATGTCCATGGAATTGGGGTGGAGTCCTCCTTCTCCTATGGTCCTCTTCACGGCCTAAGTCATTGGAAGAACCTCTTTATGAAGGTCTATGTGAATGATGCCCATCATTGATAGAGTGAGATGGCCTAGCTTGTTGCACCTCCATCTTTTGCAATTTCTCTTCCAAACGCCTAATGGTGCGTTGAGCTTCATGCAATTCACCAAGGACCGAAGCTTTGGAAGGAGAATTCTGCTTGTAAGATGCACCACTTGAATAGCCAGCCATTTGCAAATGAAAACAGCAAACACACAAAAACAGCAAACAAGTCAAGAAACAAAGTTAGCAAAAAAAAAAAAAAGAATTTGGCACCCAAAATTGCCGAAAAGAAATTGGCCTTAAAAATCACTCTTAAAGAAATAATATCCTTGCACCAATCTGATCTTGAGGTCTTAGGAATCCTCAAATGAAAGATGTTAAAGCAAGGCACACCAATCTCAAAGTCAACCACAACAAAACCAATGAAGCAATAAAGACAAACAAGAAAAGGTATAAGCAATTAAAGGCTAGAACAAAAGGAATACTAGATGTATGACAAACTCAAAGATTAATGAATAAAAGACAAGCAAGAAAATAAGGAACTCAATGAGAAAGTAGGCACACAAAATAATATTAAAGAAAAGCACTAGAGTGGATGAAGAAAACAAAAACAAGCTACTGGAAAATATTTTTTATGCAAATTGTGCTTGTTGTTCACTGATTTAACTGGAAGATATAGAGCGAACTGGATTAAGAAATTTTAACCACAGAAACTTCAAGATCTTAGCTCAACAATGGCACTGGAATTACAAAAACAGTAAGCCAATTAATTGAGATAAATTTTTCAAAATCGCTGCCAGATTATCGTATTTTTTTCGGCAGAATTGTACACTTTTTGTATTTTATTTATCATTTTTTGTGTACTTTGAATTTTTGAGTACTTCTTTTTCTATGCTTTTATAACACTTTGAAGAACACAAATCCAGAATTTCAGAATTTTCCAGAGAGTAAATCAATTGCAATAAGGAAAAACAGTAAGCACGTTTTCAGAAAACAGAGGAATCCTAATAGGAATGAAAAACAGAATTATGAACTAGCAAAGACATAATGGAAAATGATGTATATGAACTTGTATAGGTCTAGAATACAAGTATGAACTCAATTCTAAAACAGAAAATGCACAAAGGATCAAATATCAAACTCAGAAAAATTATATGACACCAAAGCAAGAAACAAAAAAAATTCAATAAAAGTACTACAAGAAGTGATGACAATTATGGAAAAACAAGACTAAGACAAAACTTGTATGGATTCAAAAAGGAAAATACTCAAACATATGATAGGCAACATGAAGAAAACAGCAATAAAACTCAAATAAGCCTAAAACAGAAACGTAAATTGCAAGAAATTAAAGAGCTCTTGAAATAAAGTGCAACACAAATCAAAAATTAAACAAGAACACACCTAAACTCTAGATACCACATGATATGATTCCACTAGCAAAGTATGAATGATTCTTGACATTCTTAGGAATCAACTTGAGTTGGATATGAGATAGGCACTTTAAGATAGAATTGGATCAAGGTTCTATAATCAAGAACTCACCAAGACTAGTACCAAAACCCAAACTCATATGGAAGTTCCATGTATTGTCAAATTGAACCGAACAAATTGATTGAAAAGGCAAAGGCACCGAATAAAATGTGTAAAAACTGAATTGCACCGAACAATTAAGCTAGAAAAGGAAGAAGAACCAAAGATGAACAACAGAATTAAAATGACCGAAGCAAAAATAGCAAGGAATTGAAAATGCCGAACAGAAAAAGCTAAGAAGCAAGCTAAGACATGAATATAACAAGAGAAGGAAGGAAGGAGAAGAGAAAGCTCATGAAGATGGAGGATGGTTGGATGATCACGCCACTTAGAGGATGGTGACTCCAAGATGAGTGTGCAAGCCGCCACTTGAGGTAACCATAGAACTCTCAAGATAAGACTAAGTGAGGAAGGCACAAAGCTCTCCAATTCTCTCAAAAATTGAGTATAGTTTCTCTAATCAAAATTCAGATCTCCAAAATACAAAGGAAGCACCTTAATTTATAGGCTAAGAGGTGCTGAAAAATAGGTGGGAAATTTCAAATATAACTCATTTGAAATTCCCACAAAAAACAAGTCACATGGGAGGTGTGACCTTTTTCTACTATGACACCTCCTAAAAACTACACCTACACCACTCTCCTAAGTCACATGGACAATGTGACTTTATTTTACATTTTCACACTCCTTTATTTAATAACCACACCTCCTAAAACTATACAAGAGTATTTCAAAGCTTGGCCTTGCCCCTCATGGGATGGACTTGGGCTCTTTGGGCTTTGGCCTTCTTGGGCTTGGGCTTTGGGCTTGGGCCTCATCTTTATTTTATGTCTTCTTTTAATTTTGAGAAGACTAGAAGGAAGAACTTCAAATGTGAGGGTGGATGTCCTCTTCCTCCATTAATAAAAGCCTCATTTATTTGATTCTCATCACCTTCGTAGCTAGAACAACTCTCTACTTCAACTGATTACTGCATCGATTTCTCGATGCCTAACTTCATAGGGTGCCCATTCAAGTAGTTGCATCTATCTCAAGCTCGATCATCTTTATCATATATCATACCAAGTAGTCTCATCTTCTCAGAGCATCTATATTCGAATGACTCTATTCATTCTGAGCTAGATCGTCTTAGCATGTACCAAATTGAATAACTCATCTTCACAGGGTGCCTATACTTGGATGATTCTATTCATTTCGAGCTAGGTCGTCTTACCATGTATGAACTCTAATAACCTAACCTCTACAGAGCGTCTATGCCCGGATGACTCTATTCACTCCGGACTAAGACATTTTACCATGCCTTTTTGTTTACCAATGCAGTGCGCCTACTCGGCTAACTGAGTTACATCTTATCATGCCTTATTGCTTGCCAATGTAGTGCGCCTACTCGACTAACGGAGTTACGTCTTACCATGCCTTTTTTCTTGCCAATGTAGTGCGCCTACTCAACTGACTGAGTTACGTCTTACCTGCCTTATTGCTTGTCAATGCCACGACCTACTCGGTTGACCGAGTTACGTCTTACCATGCCTTATTGTTTACCAATGCAGTGCGCCTACTCGGCTGACCGAGTTACGTCTTACCGTGCCTTATCGCTTGTCAATAGAGTGCGCCTACCCGGATGACCGAGTTACATCTTACTGTGCCTTATTGCTTGCCAATGCAGTGCGCCTACTCAATTGACCGAGTTGCGTCTTACCATGCCTTATTAGGGCATTAACAGACTTGCCTATGACGTATAAATACATGCAAAAATACTTTGTCACACATACTCGGTTAATTAATCTCACAGGGCGCCTATACTCGGTTAACTTTGTCTGTTCCGAGTTAGGTCGACTTACCATGTACTAAACAAATTAATCTCAGGGCGCCTATGCTCGGTTAGCCATACTTACATCAAGCTAGGCCGAATTACCATGTGCTTAACAACAAATTCATCTTCAAAAAGCGCCTATACTTGGATGACTCTATTCATTTTGATCTAGGTCGTCTTACCATGTGCTAAAACAAAAAATTCAACAAAAAATTCATCTTCACAGGGCGCCTACAACTTATGTGATACTAGATAACCATTTCACACACAGAGCGTCTGTACTCGGGTAGTCGTACTGACACCGAGCCAGGTCGTGTCTTTATGTGCTAACTCAACTAAATCTACTGAAATAATGCACCATCTTTCAAGAACAAATTTATCATTAGATGACCTCATTAAAAAACCCCTTTAGGGGAAAAAAAGTGTCGGCAAGGGAAACACAGAAACTTTAAAATGTCTGAAAACACATTATAAATAAATTTTTTAACTGAAATAGAACCTGAAGCTTACTGCATTCCACGTTCGTAGGATGATTCCACCGTCTAAAATTTCTAGCCGATAAGCTTCATCGCCCAACACTTTTATGATCCTGTATAGTATAAAAGTTTGGTGTTGTACTGCCTTTACTGTTGAGCTACGATAGGACATAATCATTTGTCATTCTCGACACATGAGTTATGGCGAACTTGTCAAAGTATTTGATCTTTGTTGCATACATTTCCTTTTTTTCTTCTTTTTCCATAGAGTTAAAATCGAAATATACGCTATGAATAATAATGTTTACTAGAGCATTGATTGTAGGTTGTGAACTAGTACACCAGGTAAGTTCCCAGAAAGAGAGGTTGATTACCAATGGACGTGCTTAAATACCAAGTCCTTCCTTGCCAAAACTTTCCTAAACATGTATTTTTACACTACTACACTCTATATCCAATACAAGAATAATTTCTCTCATGCGAGAGTTCACGATAATGATGATGATGAAGCAACATCTCGGTTTCAACTAGAACAACGATTGTAGATCGTGAACTAGTACACCATGTAAGTTCACAGGAAAGAGAGGTGGGCCAACAATGGACGCACTTAAATACCAAGTCTTTTCTTGCCATAATTTTCCTAGACATGTACTCTTACACTACTACGCTCTATATCCAGTAACAAGAATAATTTCTCTCATGTGAGAGATCATGATAATGATGATGATAATAATATCACAACAAATTTAAATGATAATAAACATTTGTGTTGTCTTTAGAATAACATGATAACAAATTAAATATATTTGTGACTTTCAGACTAATATGATAAAAAATTTAAATAATAACAATTATATTCTTTATCTTCATAATAATATCACAACAGACTTAAAGATCATGATACTTAATCATTTATGTTATCTTCAGAATAACATCATAACAAATTTACATATATATGTTATTTTCATAATAATATGACAACAAATTTAAAAATAAAAATTATATCTTTCATCTTCAGAATAATATCACAACAGTCTTAAAGATAATAATTAATCATTTATGTTATCTTTAAAATAACATGATAACGAATTTACATATATCTGTTATTTTCATAATAATATGATAACATATTTAAATAATAACAATTATTTCTTTCATCTTTCGAATAATACCACAATAGACTTAAAGATAATAATTAATCATTTATTTTATCTTCAAAATAACATGATAACAAATTTACATATATATGTGATTTTCATAATAATATGATAACATATTTAAATAACAACAATTATATCTTTTTATCTTCACAATGATATCACAACAGTTTTAAATGATAAAACATTTATGTGATTTTCATAATAACATGATAACATATTCAACTACAATTAAATTTGTTATCTTCACAATGATATCACAACAGTCTTAAATGGTAAATCATTTATGTAATTTTTATAATAATACGATAATAGATTTAAATAATAACAATTATGTTTGTTATTTTAAGGAATCTCAACAGATTTAAATGATAATGATCATTTATATCATAGTAATTAGCGGGATCAATTTTACCTGCCTCCATGATTTGTTGCAAGGTTGGGGCTTTGCTTCCTTCATACCCCAACAATCCTTACCTCGTGTTTCTCATCATGTCGAAAGGCTCGATGGTAAATAGGGATGAGATCAAGTTTTATCGGGCCCCACGGTGGGCGTCAAATGTTCTCGCCAGTTGATTGGATGGGCAATCTCCGCTTCTAGTCTGTCTCCTCCTGGCGCATTGGAACAATGCTCCTGGCGCATTGGAACAATGCTCCGTTGAGACAAAGAGGGTTCTACCTATTGATCACACTCCGACGATCAAGTCAGTGAGAGCATACAAAATAATAATCAGTTTCAGTCTCTAGTACTCATAAACAACATACCTTTAGCGGGGGTCTCAAGCCCCTTTTATAGTTATTCCTCTAACAGTTTTCACCCACGAGAATATAATCTCTACTAAAAGCATAAAATAATAATAGAAAACTACTTGCTCACGTGCACCTTTCATGTTTGGGTGCTAACAACAGGAAAATATTCTGTTAACGGACACCTTTACTCACGATGCTAACAATAGAAGAGAATCCCGTGCACCTTTATTCTTAGGTACTCTCCACTTATTTAACAGTTTATATATTCAACTAACAGCAGGTCATGCATATATTTAATTTGTATATTCACATATATTCTATTCTAACAACTTAATATATATCGACATATATATTTAACTAACAACTTTATATTATGACCAAACTTATTTTTTTTTATTTTAATTATTCTCCACCGGACCTACCAATGAAACTGGGTCGAGCCCATGACCTGCTTTTGGACCCAAAACCGAGCTAACCACAGCCAAATGCTTGGACTGAGGTTTCGAGCATTCTTGTCCAGTACACACCTTCATTCCATATTGTGTACGAATTAATTTGAGAAGTAATTTTTAGTTTATTTTATTTTTAGTGAATTTCGTATCTTATACTCGATTTATAAGTTTTTATTAATCACGAAACTTTTTAAAGGTTTTATTTTAACATGTACTTTTAGATTTTTTATTAATCAGGAAACTTTTTAAATGTTTTATTTTAACATGTACTTTTAGATTCCACAAAAATTCTTCGTGCAGTTTAAATAATTTACAATACTTTTATTAAATTAATGTTTATTGTTTGATACTCATGCAATACATAAAATATTTCTAAATAAATAGGTTGAGGGCAATAAATTTGCTAAAAAGAGGTCTACCAAAAACAAAACTTTTTGAGTTCACTATTCACTACCTTATGAGATACTATAGTTTGATGTATAATTATGGGAGTTTTTAATTATTTTTTTCAACATCAAGATGTCTTTATGCCATTGATCATTGGTCCATAAAAAATAGTTAAAATATACCTCGAATATGCCAACTTCTAAGACTAGTCAGATACCACTACTTCAATTTCAAGGCTTCCCACCACCAGACTTATTAAATTATACTCAATTAATATTTATTTTCATCTTAGTTTCAATTATATATGAGAATTTTTGTGGTTACTTAAGTTTTATTTTTAAAATTAAGATTTTTAAATTTTTTTTATTTAAATTTCTCAAATTCTCATGTTTATCTAAATATTTAAGTATTATTTAAATATGTTGGTATTATCTAGACAACTTCGTTATAAAAATTCACAAAGGAGAAAAAGAAAAAGAAAAGTGAAATGAGTTTCTTCAAGAGTTAACATTACTTTATTTACACGTTAAAAAAAAATAGATAAGTTATATGGTGGAATTTCTATAAACTATGTTTAACTTTTAAATGAAATAATTTTATTTCTTTTACTAATTTATTTAAAGAAGTTCGTTCAATCATAATGAATTTTAATGTGATCTAGTTTTTAAATATTATAAGTAAAAAATTTAGTATAAGTTTGGTAAATTTGAAAGATTTTAAGGGGTGAGATCATGGTTTCAAGAAGAAAATACATTTTCCTAATGTAAATTTTAATGGTTTGGATAGTGAGTTTTGAGAACAAAAAAAGTTGAATACAATATATTTGATTAAATTTACGATGATTTTAAGTAAAATGAGAATTTAAAGGAAGACTCAAGTTTACCTAATCATTTTAAAATAGAAAAAATTAATTAACTAAAAAAAGGAAGAATCTATGTAATCCAACTAAAGGAATAAAAGAATCAAATTACTATTAGAGCACTATTTATTTATCATGTGAAATTAGATTATTAATAGAACACATTTTTACAATAAGTTTTGGCACCACTACTTTTTTTTTTATCTACATATTTTTTTTATCATTACAGAATGAAATTAAATTAAGGATAAATTTCTTTTTTATCTACATCATACCAATATTTAAATCAGATTATTCACTCTATATGTGTTATTCTCTTGTTGTACAAGAAATGGTAAAAGTCAATTTGTTTTTCTTAATTATTGAAATTATTTTCTTGTGGCAGTAAAAGGTTATCTGGTATATAAAAATTGTTATTCCATATAAGCAAATATACTTTATTGAAACAATATTCTTTTTTTTTCTCTCTTTCTCCTTCCCCCTTTTATATGATTTTTGGGGTGAGTAGGGACACGTTCTTTGTCTTTATTAAATGTAAAAATTTGATCTAATTATTTATTTCAATATGAACTCGTTCCTTTCAACACCTAAAATAAATAAGATAAAGTCAGGTTAATTTAATGTTTTAATATAATATGTTAATATTAGCATTATATATAATTCGATTATAAACTAAATCAATGTAATACTGAAATTAAAATATATTTTAATATTATTATATATATCTATATAATATTATGTTATAACATATTATTTATTAGTTAAAAGTTTATGTTTAGCATACAATTGTTTGCTTTTTTTTTTTAATAAATTGTATTTAAAAAAAATAGTACAATCAATCGGGTTGATACAGTTCAGAATGTATCTTATTCTAAAAAGTATATTAAATTTAATTTTGAAACTTGAATTCATTCTCACTAAGCGAGTTTGGTTTAACTTTGCTAGTTTGCATTATAAATTATACTTAATTGTAATTTTACATCTTATATTTTACAAAGTTTATAAATTTCGTCCCAAAATTTTATTTTTTGCAATTTTAGTTTGTTAATTTTGAATTATTTATAATTTTCGTGTTTGAATTTTTTAAGGTAATTTTAATTATTTTTAATTTTAATTTTTAAAATATATTAAATCACTATCAAATTAAATTTAAAAGTATCTAGTTGCTAGACTCTCTTTATTCTTCTAAAAAAAATTCATAAGTATCATGTGTTTCGTCAACATTACTGCCATATCCAAAGTAAAATAAATATAAAAATTGAACTGAAAATTAAACAAAAAATATGAATAACAAAAAATTAAAATACCAAAACGACATAAAAAATTACACTAAAACTACATATAATTATAAATTAAAAGATTAAAATTATTAATTTTGTAAACTATAAAGATCAAAATTACAATTGAACAACGGAAACACATATATGTGAATGGTATGTGATAGAAGAAAAAAGAGATAAAAAAACGTCGCTATTTTTCATATTAATTTTATTTGAATAAATCTAATTATCTTCATTTTATTTTGTTATCAGAAAAAAGATTATTTTCTAACAAACATATATTAAGTTTTCCTCTACTGATAAGTATTTTTAACAAAAACTATTAATCAATGTAAACATATGGCCACTTAATGCCCTGACACACTATTCCATTGACATAAAAAATTGTAATTTCATTACACTATAAGGCATTCTATTATATAATATATGAACTTTTTTACAGAAGAAATTTATGAAAAAAGCTTTATGCAGTGCCTCTCAAATAAGTTTAATTTGTTTTAATTAGTTGTGAGCATATATTGTAAGTGAACGAAATTGATTTCCAACAATGTGTTGTAGCACTTTTTTATTCTCTTATTTTATTTTCCTCTCCTTTCTTATTATAAGACTTATTATGAATCTTTTTCCTTGTACTAAGAAAGGTGCACGTGCTAAAATTATTTGAACACTACTTTGAACATAATATTCATTTTATTTATTCTTGGTCCATACTCTATAATCACCATACAATAGAGAAGTCTTTTAAAAAGTTATAAGGATGAATTTGTAAAATGAAATGGCCCTTCGTTAATCAATTGATGCAAGTGGTTTGGGAATCACATTCTCCACTTTTTATGCTTTTGCATCTTAATTTAGGCATCTCGTCAATGTTAAACTACTTCTATCAAAATAAAATGGCTTAGCTTTCTAATCTTTTATTTTGATCCACTAAAAGAAAAGTTTATACGACATATATGATGATTAAAAGAAATGCTTATAAATTTGAGGAATATTACTAAAATATATTTTCTAAATATAAATAAAAATAAAATATAAATGTGCTTTTGGTTTCAAGCACAAAATGATTATATGGCAACATTTAGTAGAAGGAGTAACATCATCACTTTTGGTCATAACAACATCAATTATTATTATTTTAATCTCTTGCTAACATTGCTCCAAAAAAAGTATTTACTTCGGATATTTATGATTATTTATATCATTTTTAAATCTAATTTATTAATGTGATAAATTCAATAGTTTAACATTAGTTATTGTACCAATACAAAATTGAGTAATATTAAAATGGTTATAAAATCAATATAATATATGTCGTGTACATGAAATAAAAAACTTGCTCAAGGACATATTACATCAGTTCCTTAAGGCATCTTATCTAATATGTACCAACAAATGAAAAAAACAAAAAAAAACTACTTCTTACTTAAGTTATTATTTTATGCTACTAATGTAATAAGTAACCTGAAAACTTGATGTAGAAAATATTACATTAGTTGTCTTAAAGAATCGATGCAATATGTATTGCTTTTTCATTTGTTAGGTATATATTACATCAGTTTTAGTTATAATTGATGCAATATATCATTATAAGAAAATCATTAAATAACAATCAAACTTTGAGATAAAAAATAATTAGTCATTATATTGACTAAATTAGATACTAATATTAGTATCTAAATTAGCTACCAAAATTTTAGATATTAATATTTTAGATTCTAAATTAGTCTCTGAAAGACTGATAAAGACCAATTTATAATATAAAGTACTTAGTAGCTAAAACCTTGGTAGTTGATGATTACATATCAATTTAGAAACTACTTTATATATTTTTATTAATAATAAAAACTACTTTAGATACCAATAATTTTTTTAGTTTATAAAATGGTCTCTAAGGTAGTCAAATATAACTAATTATTTTGGTCTCTAAAATGAATTTCTATTGAATGATTTTCTTGTAGTGTATATTGTTTTTTTTTTTTTTAAATAATAACAAGGTTCTTATGCATTGCCAAAATTATACTTAAAACAACAACATTTAATTAAGTATATCAGCATCAATCATATGTAAACTAACCATAGATTTTAATAGTAGAAGATGAAGCTTTGATGCCTCCAAATCCGTGAAAAGAGCTTGATGCATGTGCTACTGTGTTTGGGATTTAGTTCTAGGTTGTTTAGAATTTGTAAAGCTCATTCTTAATTCAATGCATAGCTGAATCAATCTGTTTTGAAAATGAAAAGTTTTTCTAAGCCAAGGGAAAAACAACCGATTGATTTCTCAGTTTAATTAGTTATTTTACACCTAGCTTGTTAGGAGGGTTTTCAAACTGTTTTTTACTTGGTTGACTATTTGTCAAAACTAATTCAACCGGTTAAAACGACATTTCAACCGGTTGATTTTTGAATTTCTTAACAGTTTTTCAAAATCTTGTTAAATCTGTTTTCAGTTGATTTGAAACTGTTTTGGCTCGTGTTTAACTGCTTAAAACGGCTAGATTGAAGAGCTATGAAATTGGTTACCCTCAATATTTGAAAAGCACAAAAAGAGAGATTAAGAAACATTTTTTAGGAAGATTTGATTCAAGCTTTGCTAGATTGCCTAAGGCTGTGTCATTGGTTTAAGAAGTGAATTAGGAGCTCTGTGATTTCCTGTACACCAGATGTAATCTGTTCCTTCTATTCTTGTAATTGTTTTCATTTTGTATACTTATATACTTGTAAAACTGTGAATCTGTAAGGGAGGAAGGTAAACTTAGACTTATTTTACGAGGTGCGAGAGCAAGCACACGTCAAAGTTGAAGCCTTGAAGAGAAAGGTGGAGCAGAAGCAAAGGTCCAAGCTAAGATCTCGACAGTTCCAAGTTATCGACCTGGTGATGAGAAAAGCTCACCCTTACCAGTTGGAGAACAAGTTGTCTCCCAAGTGGACTGGCCCATTCCATGTGGTAGAGGCACTCGGCAACGGAGCATACAGACTCAAAACTCTAGAGGGTGGAGCTATACCCCGAACGTGGAGCGGGGCCAACCTTAAGTTTTATTTCAGTTAATGTATTTTTGTCAATCTTATGAACAATTTGAATAATTAAGGGAACGCTTTTTTCCCTTTCGGGGGCTTTTAATGAGGTCGCCCAATGAAAACTATTCTTGGAAAGATGTTTTGCCAGGATACTTCATTAACACACAAGAAGGCGACTTGACCGATATGTTATCCGAGTAAGCGCAATATGTTCATGATTGACAAACTAAACGAGGTGACCTATTCCTCAGGTAAGACTCTGGGGCTTAGGTCACTCAACGATCAAACTATTAACTTTGGGAAACCTCCTCTCAGTAAGACTCTGAGTCTAGGCACGCTGAATGGGGTTAAGATTATTTACCCAAGGGCAGGTAGACTGGCCTACCTTGGGATCAAGGAGTAGACTTGGCGTGTAAGCTAACCCTCGAGTCAGATACTCCAAGTAATAAAAATTGTTTAATGAGTAGACTCGGTGTGTGAGCCAAACACCCAAGTCAGATACTCCAACCGAAAGACCTTAATAGAGTGGACGTCGTGTGTGAGATGACACCCAGGTCAGACATTCTAAAGGTCAACAGGTTAAGAAAGAAATACCTATAACTGGATATCAGATAGGACGACCTCTGCTCAGTAAGACTCTGAGCTCAGATACCCTGAAACATAATCAGCCATAAACTAAGAGTGTCTGGCTTAAGTTAGGGAAAAATGACCTGGCTTGGTGAGATTCTGAGTCCAAGAGGTACTGAACCACGATTAACAATACCTAAGAGTGCACAACCAAAGGTATAGAGAGCAACCCACCTCGGTGTTAGTAGAACCACCCGAGCTCGGGAATTTTGTGAAGAAAAAACCAAGGTTAACCCAGTGGGGTAGCACCACGAAAGTGTTAAGAGTAGACTTGGCGTGTAAGCCAACACTCAAGTCAGATACTCCAAGTAACGAAAATTATTAAATAGTAGTCTTAGCGTGTGAGCCAACGCCCAAGTTAGATACTCTCAGCCATTAAAGGTCATTCAAAGGGCAGACTTGGTGTAGAGATTGGCCCTAAGTCAGATGCTCAAGTCACCCCAAGCCTTGGGGAAGGATGTGTGAAGAAAGAGAATAAACTTTCCAAGTGCAGAAGTCCTACGCGACCAAACCGAAAATTTGAATCCCTGTGTAGCTAGTCAATGCTCAAGCAAGTGTGACATCCTTCGTAGTTAGAAGGTACAAGTCATCCATGAAATAGCTCCGCCAAGAGCGTTAAGATTTCCCATGCTTAATCGGTGTACTACATTGATAAGGTGGTTAGTCATATTCAGCTGATTAATTTTTGATATTTGTGTTTATCGCGATGTGCATTACTGATACCTTAGTCGAAGTATGACAAAGTTAAGCAAGGTAATTAAAGGTGCTAACATATATAAAGGGTTAGAGAAATTGTTCAAAGATCTGCAAAAGACAGCTGATTACAAGTCAACTCAAGACTCTTCCTCGTCCACCAGTCACCCATCTACCATAGTCTTTCCCAAACATGTTCGGAGAAGTCCATTTCAGGGTAGATTCCCGAAGCTTGGGTGACGACATCTTCAAAATCCGCCATGTATGAGTTGGCAGCATCATCGTGAGGGCCTCCCTGACCTTTTCCAGCTTCTCGTCCTTCTGAACCAGCTCCTCACCTCTCTTGGCCAACTCCTCCTTCAACTTTTCACTTCAAACTGGAGCTTCACGTTCTTGTTAGATAAATCTAGGGCTTCCTTCAGTCAGAAGAGCTCTATACTCTTTTTACTTTTGGTAAAGTTTGGCCCTTTCGTGCTGGAGACCATCCACTTGCCGCGAGAGCTCGGCGACCTTTTGAGACTCCTCTTTAGCTGAGCTTTTCCATCCCCTTAGTTTGGAGATGGCCAGGCAATTCGCAGCTAAGGCTTGCCCCAGTTTCCTCACTGCTTGCTCCACCAGTTGGTCCTCCTCCAAGCTCTCGAGCTTCTTTTTGGCCTGGGCAGATAACAAGGTCTTCTCGAGGAAAGTGGGGGCATCCGAGGTAGGATCCCACAGTCCTCCCCTTGGCATACTTGCATCCACGCTCTCTTGCACAACTATGTCTAAAGAAGGAGGAGGGCTGGGTGAAGGGGCTTGAGGGGAAGGCGTGCGACCATCTGAGGCAGAGTGCTCAACAGGTTTAGTAGTAGCCTTTCGCCTCCTCTTGAAGACTGGCCCAGAGTAAGTTTCTTCGTCATCAGAGGGGGCGACCTCAGCAACAGCCTTGAGCTTCAAATCCTTAGCAGGAGAAGCTTGGGCAACAACTTTCATCTTTTTGGCCCTGACTGCTAGGTCCTTCTTGTTCAGTGTACCCAGCATGCTGTCTGCATAAGAAACAAGGGTTCGGTAAATAGACATGCAAGTCAACACCAGCAAGAGTACAGGAATGAGAAATACCAATATACGCCTTAAGTCCCACTTGGGAGAACTCTTGGTCTATTAGGGTGGCGATGTCAAAGACCACTTTTAAGCTGGAGAGGAAGAGGCACACCTCTCGTTCCCGTTGAGGCATCTCGTCCAAGCATCTGGCGCCTTGGAATCTCGACTTCTCAGTCCAATACAAGGGAAACCCATGTAGAAGAGTTGGGTCCCTCTTGTTGCAGCAGGTTTTCAAGAATTTGCCCTTGAAGCCTTTGTAAGATTGTTGGAAGAGTGACAAAAAGACTCTCCCAGCTACCCCGTTGAAGGACACCCACAACTGGTGACCAAGGCGTTTGGCCTCAAAGAAATAGAGGATCACTGATGGCAGATGGTCGAAATAGGTGCAGAGGATGGAAAAACCCTGAACAAACGCCTAACTATTTGGATGTAGCTGGGCTGAGGCGATGTTTATTTCGGTGAGGAGTTCTTTTTTGAAGTTATATAGGGGAAGACGGAGAAGGACTTTCTTGAACACAGTGGTATAGAAGTAGCAAAAAGGACCATCTTGGTCTGAGGATTCATCGCAACAGATTGGCTCATCCTCCTTACAAGGCACTAACTTAAGGCCTCTATCATTTTTCCTACTGAAAATACATTTTTTGGGACGTTCACTTTTCATATAAAGAACTATTTCCTCGAGGGAGGTATATATGGAGGTTTCTCCTAAGAGGGTATCAAAGGCCCAGGGTACATGGCTCGATAATCCATCATTCAGTATATCTAAAACAAGAAAAACAAACAAGGAAGGTACAACACACATTCAGGCAATAAGAACAACGCGCATTCAAGATTAAGGAAAAATAGCGAAGCTAACAGAGATAGCAATCAGAATCAAATGAATGCAGAAACAGTCCCAGAACATTCGATACGATCATGATAAAAGCATTAAAAGATGCCAATGCATAGTCGCAAATTAGAGGGGGTACCTTGTTTCAAAGAACGCGTCGAGGCGAGGAGGTTGCCCAGGATGAGGAAGGAGGTCCAAGAGTTTGAAGAAAGGCGCAAAGGTTTCGTGAAAGGAAGATGGAACAGTGAGAAACGACGAAGTTTTTGAACGTTATAAAACCCAACGTTGGGAAGGGCAAGCAACAATGCGTTCTAGCCGTTGATGAAAGGCCACGTGTGTGCTTGTGATGGAGTGTGGTGAGATGTCCACTCAGAAACGCTACATGCATCGCGCTGCATGCGCCACTACCCACGAGACACATAAGCCACCAAGGGCGAGCAAATAGCCTCTTCGCTAAAGCAAACTCAGCCTGAGCCTGGGGGACTTGTGTACTGGACCAAAGTGCTCAGAGCTCAGTGCTCGCTGGTCGGAGCTCAGCATCTGCCTTAGACAGGTTAGCTTGGCTATTGGGTCAGGTTGATGGGCCATGTGTTTTGGCTCGAGATGTGTGTTTACTATTTTCTTGTATACTTTATACAACCCCTTGTGCAAAAGGCTCAGACGGTTAATAAGCGGTAGTGATTGACCTAGGGGTGCGCTTAATGCGTATGGGTCTAACACGAGCAAAAAGGTTTTCTCCACACCTAAGCCCATGTGTGCTAGGGCACAATGAGTTAGGTTGCATGCACGATACATGGTGCCTCGCCGCAGGTGCCTACGTGAAACAGATTGGACCCCGATGCTAGTACATGAGTTGGTGCCCTGGTGGTTATTTTGTTAAGATTTTATACACTCCAAAGAGGAAAAGTTATGTTCAGCCGCGACGCTAAGAGGATGTGTCCTAGAACAAAATATCTTCCTGATGCATAGGCTTTCAGTTGAGATAAGACTCTCGTGATAGAAAGCTGCTACAAGAGGTAGGCTATAAAAGGGACTTGAGATCCCACATAAAGGTATGCTGTTTCTAAGACTGAAACTAGTTACTTCTTGATTCTATAAGCCTAGTATTGACTTGATCGTCGTAGTGCAATCAACAGGTAGGACCCCCTCAATCTCAATGAAACCGTGTTCCAAACACAGAGAAAGGAGCAAATTCCACTGAGGTAGATGGAGGCAGAGCTTGGGATTGGAGTCAACCGACAAGAACAATATTATTATTATTATTATTATTGATAAAAATAATAGTAATTACCGTCAAATTTAAACATAATAAAATATTGTTTTACAAACATAATAGTAATTACAAACATATATAATAGTATACTTGTTCTACAAGTCATTAAATCTATATAGCATTTCTAATTTAAAAGGATTTCACTAGCTCTAAATGGTTAGTAAAGAATCAAGATTAAGAAAATAAAAACATGTCATATTCATTTCAACATAATATCTTATATTAGGTTTAAAATATCATAGATTAAATTAATTTGAAATAATTTTTAACCTCTTCAAAGTTTTGTCATACAACAATTCCAACTTTGAAATTTTCTAAATCTAATCTCAGTCAATATAACCACTCCAAACTCATGAACCTAACAATTTTGAAATTTCACAATCTTAAAGCTTTCAAATCAATACAATGTAATCAAACTAAAGTGGTTTCAACCAAAACAAGTCAAACTTCCATCTACACCTACTTTACATGACATTACATATATACAATTATATCACTAATTGATCAATAAAGAACTGATGTTCAAACCAAAACCAAACATATGCATGCCTCTCCAATTTCTTAACTCTATTAATTACTAATCCAAACTTCAATATGAAAGCAAACATCTTTCATTTTTAACAACTATCAATATAATATATTCTCAAATTCTAAACTCCTACAAAAATATGTTAACTAAAATGAAGTAAATTTAGTTAACTCTCCCTTGCGTCAAATTATAACTACTCTAAACAAAGCTCTAACAAATCCTGATTTAACATAGAAAACTCAAACCTACCCATAGGAAATTCTGATTATCAAATTGAAAGTACCACTGTGAACATAAACTAGAAAAGAATTATCTTTGTTCATAAAATTACACATGCAAACGCACATTCCTATGCATATAAACCACCCAACATGCAACAAATTGGAGAGAAAGCAGCAAAAAGAAACTTAATGTAAATAAAAAAAATTGATTGGTAAGTTTTGTTCTCCTTTCTGCTAACATCATTAGGACATACTCTAATTTTGAAAAGGATAAACAAATTTCTCAAAAAATTAGAGAGAAACAACTGAATTTGTTTTAGAAAAATAATTTTTGTGAAATAAAATTTGAATAGTTAATTTTTTTTTAATACACTTTTAACTTAACAAATAGAATATTTAAACTTCATCTCATTTAAACATATTCTATTTTTAAACACCTTACAAAAATTGCTAACATAATTCAAACATTTTAGATTAATTTTTTTAGTTTTGGTCAAACTCAGCCAAATATAAATAAACTCATTGTTATTTGAGTTGTGCATTAGATTTTAGTGTTAAAGTTCATAAATCTAATCCAACCTATTAATATAATATTTATATCCTTTAACATCTACATCATGTTTCTAAGTTAGTTCTAGTTTAATTTATTTAAATGTATTATTCAATCAAAATGCAAATATATATATATATATATAATATAATTATTTGAAAGTTAGATCCAAAGACAATGACAAAGAAAAAAAAGTAATTATTAAAATTGTAAAATAAATATTCATTATCCAATTTAATCTATTATTGAAAGTTATCAGTTTAATTCAAACTTAATATAAGAATGACATTAAGTTGATCCAACCAAAATTATTTTGAATACGTCTAACATATAAAATCCAATCCTACTCATTAATACCTCTGAATTTGCTACCTTCACAAATTCTATGTTAAATATCTATAATCAATTACACTACAACTTGAAAATTTGCACTAAACCCCAACCTTGACCTTCCACGCAATATTATCTATTTTTCTTCTATTTAGGGTTACTAGAAAACGTGAAACAATAAAGTGGGAAAAAACTAAAAGAGAAAGAAAGTTCACAAAAGAGTGAAAAAAAACATGTGATTTCGTGTGTAGACTGACTATAAAAGTCAAACTGTCATTTTCTTTAGATGTTTCTCTCTTATTAGGCTTTTACAAATTTCAACATTTGTTAATTGGTAGCGCCCAAATCATTGATTATTTTAACCTTAGATCTAGAAAGACCAAGAACTAGAAACATAAAATTGTCCTGAAACACGAACTCTTTGAAGAGAATATAACTATCACCAAGTTACGTGCATGATCTTGAAAATAATATCCAAGGGTATGTTCTCTTCACAGATTCTCAAATATATTCTACTGTAAGTTACGATTTTGACTTGTACGGCTTTTAGACTTTGTAATCTATATACTTTTTTTAAATTGTTACTTACATCTCTCTAATTTACTAATATACCGTTATTTTATATATAAATATTTTAAAAAATTTATAACACTTTCGAAAAATAGGATTAAAATTTCAATTCAAAGTAGTTTTCGAAAGTCATTATCAAAAAAATCATAAATTGTCTTCAAAAGGAATAATATTCACACTGTTTTAGAATAATAATAATACGTACTAGTAAAGCTCATTACAAAAAAAATAATATTTTTTTAAGAAACTTAATTAATATTTAAGAAGAACTTTGTTTGCATATTAACTAACATCAACTAGTAAAGCTCATTACAAAAAAAAATATTTTTTTTAAAAAAATTAGTAATAAATATAAATTGTGATACAATTTATATATTATTTGTGACTATTTTTTTATTTTTCATAAATATTATTTATAATAATGACCAAATTAAAAAAAAAGTCACAATAGTTATATTAAAAAACTTAAATATACCTATCATAAATAATTACTAACAAAATTGTATAATAAAATTATTTTTCTTATAATAAGAATATAATTAATATATAATTATTAAATATTTATAAACTAAATAAAATTTGTGTCAAGAATAGTGTTATAAATTTATGTATTTAATATAAAACTTACAGGTACATGTACATTTATATTAGTGGAAAAACAATATTAAATTTATGTAATTTTAAATTTGAATTTATGATTTTTTCGTAAGTTAACATTATATTTTCATTTTCATAACACAATTAACAGTAATATATATATATATATATATATATATATATATATATATATATATATATATATATAACTTGTCACATTTTTCTATATTATTTATGACACTTTTTAATTTGTCTAAAAATTTCATTAAAAATAATAAAACATATATGTCACAAATAGTTACTGATTGATATAAAATGTCATATATGATAAAATTATTTTTCTTTTTTTGAAAAGACTATATTTAATAAAAAAATATATTTATATTAATAATAATCAAATAATATTAATTTTAATTATTATTATATCATTAATAATTATTAAAAAATATTAAATTTTTTCTACTTTAGATTTGAACTAATAACCTTTTAATGAAACAACTTTACTCACATTATCCCATTTTAGAATGTGTAACAAATTCATTTGAATTTATATCTTCTTTTCATTAGTCAAAATTAATTTCATCTTTCAATAACAAAACTATTAAATTTGTTTTATTTTAAATTTGAACCCACGAGTCTTTTATTAAAAAAAACAATTTTATTTCCATTGTGTCACATTCCAATTTTGATACCTTTATCCATATACTCATATTTCATACCTTTATAAATTATTTATTATGATATTAGTAAATTACATATTTATTTCAAATTTAAATTTAGCTTATGAAATTCAAATCGTCCAAACTATTTAGTGTTTTTGACGATTTTAACCTTCGTTAAGTGCATTATCTGGTTTTTTTTTCTGGAACATTCAACGATATGTTAACGGATTATCGATGGTTTTTACTAACCCCTGGAAAAACTATTATTTTCATGTGGTTATGTAAACTCTTGTCACTTCCAGTGGTTTTACAAACCCTCGTTATTTTTAGGGGTTGCCAATCCCTCATTACACTACAAGAAAATCATAAAATAGAAACCAATTTTAGAAACAAAAAATAATTAGTTGCTATAATGACTAAATTAGAGACCATTTTAGGGACTAAATAAATTTTTGGTTTCTAAATTATTTTCTATTATTGTTAAATGGTTTCTAAACTGGTATCTAATTAGCAACCAAGGTTTTTGCTACCAAATTTATAATCTAAATAATTGGTAGTTAAAACCTTGGTTGCTAATTAGATACCAATTTAGAAACTATTTAACAATAATAGAAACTAATTTAGAAATCAATTTTTTTTTAGTTTCTAAAATAGTCTCTAATTTAGTTACTATTGTAACTAATTATTTTGGTCTCTAAAAATTGGTTTCTATTTGATGATTTTCTTGTAGTGTTACTTCCAGAGGTTTCCCAAACTCCCATTACTTTTAGGGATTTCTGAAACCCCATTAAATCCAATTTTTTTGTGTATTTTTAAATGAGTTGTGTTTTTTTCAATGGGTTATTTTCTTAATACACATAAAATTTGAAACAACTAAAAAATGATAAAAGAAATACATTTTAAAATTTTGAATTTTATAATTAAATATAACATTTGATAAAGGAAATAAAGAATAAAGTCTACAAATTAAAGGTAAATTAATATAAACATAAAAATATTATTTGTTCTCAGTCATAAAAATAGACATAATAAAGAATTAAACAAGATTCTTCTGGGTTGAATATTTTATAATTAAATTTTTCACTTTTATGACAAAATTGAATTTATCTTATTGAGCAATTTGGTGGATTAATAGGTCCCTTTCAATTTTTCCAATGCCCAATACAAGTCAATTAGAAACAATTTTCTTCATTTAGTATGTAATCTTTAGACAATGCAATAATGATTAAAATGCTTCATCTTGTTACCAATGTAATAATAAAAACGTAGAATTTGTCATTTTTTTTATAAAACTTTCATGTTCGACATTACTATTCAACTTGACATTTCATCTATGCTGACGTCTCAAGTAACAACAATCATTTGTCATCACACGAAAAAAAGTATTATTAAAAATAAAAGAAAAAGGAAAGAAAATAAAAAAAATATTGGGTGACTAGACCAAATATGTTAACAAAAACGGTACATAGGTAGACTATACCTATTCATAAAGAATTATAAAACATACTAGAAGGAAACCTATTATACCAATGAAATGATTCTCTATGAATAAATCCTAAATTAGCCAACTTATCAGCACACACATTTCCTGTTGAACAAGGTGCTTTGATGTCTCCAAATCCAAGTGGATTGCTGCTGCTGGTTGTGTGTGTGTCTTGTGTAGTTTGAATTTCTTAATCCACTCAAATTGATGATCCAAGGTTGTTTGATTTTAATCCTTTTGAAAAATATGTATTTTCAAAGGAAAGTGAAAAATCAACCTATTGAAATTTCGATTAAACCGATTGTTTTACACTTAGTGTATTTTGAAAAAGATTTGAAAAAGCTTGACTTTGGTTGACTTTGTTGTCAAACCAATTCAATCGATTGTTTCGTGTTTTCAATTGATTGTTTTTCCTAAAACTTAACAAAATTTTTGTTAAGTGGGTTTAATCTGTTTTAATTGATTTAAAACTGTTTTGGCTCTTGGATTAAATGCATTGACCAACTCATTGGAGTTTAAATAAGTTGTTTTACGCTCCTTGTCTTGATTGATTCAAGAGAAAAACATTCAAATTAGTTTTCCAAGATTACTAAAAGCTTTGAACCTTTTCTAAGAGTGGAATAGGATTGTCCTCTATTCATTTTGCTTTAATCTGTGATTGTACCTAGATGTACTCATTTCTTTCTCTCTTGACTACTGTATTTCTGTGAGAATTGTTGTTGTGCAAATTCAGAGGTTGTTCTGAAATCTGTGGTGTATTTGCCATAGGTGGTGTGTGTTCTTGAAGGGTCCAAATGTGGGATATTCTTGAAGTTACTCATGAAGGAACAAATGATGTAAAGAGAGAAAGAAAACATGCTCTAATTAAAGAGTATGAGATATTTAGAATGCAAAATGGGGAGACCATTGCTGATGTACAAAAGAGGTTTACTCACATTGTCAACCATTTCATCAGCCTTAGAAAAATCTTTGAAAGGGAGGAACTCAACATCAAGATCCTCAAGTGCTTGGACAAATTTTGGCAGCCCAAAGTCATAGCCATCTCTGAATCCAAGGATTTGACTACATTGAAAACAACCTCCTTGTTTGGAAAACTTAGGGAACACGAATTGGAGATAAATAGACTGAATGATCAAGAGCATGAAGAGAATCATGTAAGAAGCATTGCTTTGAAGACTGTTGGTCATAAAGATTGTCAAGTATCAAGTGAGGACAATGATAGAGAAACTCTTAACTCACTAACCACGAAATTCAACAAGTTCTTGAAGAAAAAAACAACAAGAACCAATCCTCAAATAGGTATAACAACAAAAAACTCAATGATTTTAATGCTAACAATTATACCTGTTTTGGATGTGGTAAACAGGGTCATATCAAAGTTGATTGCCCCAACACTGAAAGCAAGGAGAGAGGACCAAACAAGAAATTTGAGAAGAAGAGGAAAACTAAAAGAACCTACACTGCTTGGAAAGACAATGATGTTTCTTCCTCTTGCTCATCATCAAATGGAGATGAAGAGGCAAATCTATGCTAGATAAAAAAAATGGGGAGAATCAGATGCAAGCAGTGGTTCTTTGATGGAAAATCAGCATATGTGGTACCTAGACAATGGCTATTCTAAACACATGACAGAGGATAAAACCAAGTTTGTCAATCTTTTCCTCAAACAAGAAGGTCATGTGACTTATGGAGACAACAACAAAGGGAAAATTCTTGGAAGAGGAACCATTGGTGACAAGAAACTTTCTTGATTCATGATGTGCTATTTGTGGAAGAACTTAAGTTTTGAACATGGATTTGATATCTCCAAATCTCTATGGATTTCTTGAAGGTAGGATGTAGCTTGTGTGTGTGTGTTCTAATTAGTTGGAATTGTAAATCCACTCTTAGTTAGGATTCAAAGATGGTTTAAATCAAATCCTTTTGAAAAAAAAAGTGTTTTACAAAGAAGTGGAAAAACAACCAGTTGTTTTATCGTTTCAACCGGTTGTTTTACACTTAAAGGTTTGTGAAAAAGGTTTGAAACTGTTTGGCTTTGGTTGACTTAGCTGTCAAACCAATTCAATCGGTTGTTTCGATAAATCAACCAATTGATTTTTGAATTTTCTTAACATATTTTTGCTGAGTTAGTTAAATCTGTTTGAAGTGATTTTAAAACTGATTTAGTATTGCATTAAATGTTTTTAACTAAAAATTGGGGTATAAATCATTTAAAAATTGGGGTATAAATCATTTTTACAAGATTGCTTTTGAAATCAAGATTTCTCCGAGATAAGGCTTTGGATTTTGTGTAAGAGTGGAAATAGGATTGCCCTGTACTTTCTTCTATTCCATAATATTATCAGCTGTGATCTTTCTTTATCTTTTACAATTGTATTTCTGTAAAGGTTTGTGGTGTGTGTTGTATTGTTAAAGGAAGTGTGTGTTCTTGAAGGGTTCAAGATCACTTTTTTTGGTGTGTATGTGATTGTAATTTTTGGATTGAATCAATATAAATCTGTTTGTGTGATTCTCTCTTTCCTTAATCTCAATTATAGTTGTTTTGAGTTGTTTTTATAAACTGATGATAAAAACAACTGGTTGAATAGCAAAAACAACCGGTTGATTTTCTATAAATCAACTAAAATAGTTTTGTGATTTGTGCATTCTCATTCCTTTGGCTTTGGTTCTTCATTGACTTTCTCCATACCTTCAAAGTTTGCAAAAAATGTTTAAAAATAATTCACCCCCTCTTGTTTTAGGCCTACAATTCTAACAATTGGTATCAGAGCAATGTTCTTGAAAGTTACTCAAGTTTTGATCCAAAATATGTTTTTCATGGCTGATAAACTGCCTTTTGAGGAAGGTGCTTCTATAAATAGACCACCACTGTTTTGTGGTGAATTACCAATTTTGGAGGGTAAGGATAAAAATCTTTGTTGAACCAATTAACAAAGGTATTTGGGATGCAATTATAAATGATCCTTTTATCCCTACCTTGGTCCCAATGGACTGAGCAAGAAAGTAAAAAGGCACAATATGATTGTATTGCTAAGAGCATTATCACATCTATACTAAGTTTTGATGAGTTTTTCATGGTGTCTCAATATGAAACTACAAAGGAGATGTGGGATACTCTTTAAGTGACTCATTAAGGCACAAATGATGTGAAAAGAGTAAGGAAGCACACTCTCATATAAGAGTATGAGATGTTCAAAATGTAGAAGGGAGAAACAATTGTAGAAGTGCAAAAACGATTTACTCACATAGTAATTCATCTTATGAGTCTTGGGAAGACATTTGATAAAGAGGAGCTAAATATCAAGATTCTCAAGTGTTTGGATAGATCATGGCAGCCCAAAGGTACTACCATATCTGAATCAAAGGATCTAACCTCCATGACCACTGCCTCATTGTTTGGAAAGTTGAGAGAGCACGAGTAGAGATGAACAAGCTAAGTATTCAAGAGAATGAGGACAAACATGTGAGGAAAATTGCATTGAAGGCTGCTGGGAACAAAAATTGTCAACATTCAAGTGATGACAGTGAATAAGAGAATCTTAGCTTGCTGTCAAAGAAATTCAGCAAGTTGTTAAAGAAGAACAACAACAAAAATCACACCAATGACATGTATGTTTGCAAGAAACCTACTGAATTCAATACTAACAAATGTACATGTTTTAGATGTGGTGAGCAGGGGCACATAAAAGCTGAATGTCCTGATAAAGAAAGCAAAGAGAAAAAGTTCAGCAAGTGGTTTGAAAATAAGGTCAAATAAAAAAAGGCCGACATTGTTTGGGATGACAATGATGTCTCAGCATCAAGTGGCTCTTCAAGTGAAGAAGAAGCAAATTTGTGTCTAAAGGCCAAAGGTGAAAACGACACAAGCAATGTAAGTTCCTGCTCCTTTGTTAATATTGAAAATTACAGTCAGCTTCTTAAAGCTTTCAAAGAAACACATGAGGAAGCTAATATATTGGCTCTCTTGAACAATCGATTGAATGGTTTAAATAATTGGTTGGAAAATAGAGTTAAAGCACTGGAAGAAGAGCTGGAAAATAAGAAAAATGATTTTGAAAATCTGTAATTGATTTATAAAAGCTCTTTTTGCAAGTGTAGCTCTAGTTTTTGTGATAACTGTGAATCTCTTGAAAAGAAGGTTCACTACCTTGTAAAAACTGTGGATAAGCTTTCAAAAGGAAAATCAAACTTTGAGACTGTTCTAGCATCTCAAAATTGTATTTTTGGAAAATCTGGTTTGGGTTTCTATCCACAGAGTAAGAAAAATGGAATTTCAAAGCCCCACTCCACTTTAATAGAAAAACAACCGATTGAAAAATTGAAACAACCGGTTGTTACATGTTTTTACTGCATGAAAAGAGGGCATTCTGTTAGGTTATACAAAATTAGGAAATTTTCTGTTCCTAAAGGTGTTATGAAGTGGCTTCCCAAGAATCCTAAGGGTTTAAAGGATCCAATTGATGCTCATGGACCCAAATTTGTAAGGGGACCAAATCTTGGTACTTGATTTTGTCTTATGCAGGATCCCTTGATAGAAAATCAACATATGTGGTACCTGGATAGTGGGTGCTCCAAGCATATGACAGGGGTGAAATCCAAGTTTTTCAACCTTATCCTCAAGCAAGAAGGGAATGTGACCTAAAGAGACAACAATAAAGGGAAGATTCTTGGGAGAGACACCATTGGTGACAAGAGCAACTTCCTTATTCATGATGTTCTATATGTAGAAGGACTGAAGCATAGTTTACTCAGCATTAGTCAGCTGTGTGATAAAGGTTATCAAGTAACCTTCAAATCCAGCACTTGTGAGATACTTCTACCAAAAGTATTGTTGATTGGTAAAAGGGTCAACAACATTTATCTTCTTGATATCTCACATCCTAGTTTTAACCAAACATGAGGAATCATGGTTATGGCATAGAAGAATAACTCATATTCACATGCATCATTTGAATAAGCTTATATCTAAAGATCTTGTAATAGGATTACCCAAGCTCAAGTTTGAGAAAGACCATATATGTGAAACTTGTAAAAAGGGGAAACAAATTAAGCATTCTTTTAAGCTGAAAAATGTGGTTTCCACTTCAAAACCCCTTAAGCTGCTCCACATGGATTTATTTGGTCCTTCAAGAACTATGAGTCTTAGGGGGAATTACTATGCTCTTGTTATTGTTGATGATTTTTCTAGGTTCACCTGGATACTGTTCCTACAGAATCAAGTGTGAAAGAGAATATTTGACTTAGACTTCTTGTTGTAGATTTTAATTGTATTTTGATTGCTTGAATGTCAAGTGAATTTCTTTAATAATGTATCATGGCTATTTGACAGTAAAACTTTCTCTAAAGAATAACTTTTTTCTAAAATGATGTTTTCCTTCACTTGAATTATGAATGATCTCATTTGATGTCTTTAAATACAATATCACTCATCTATAGAAAGGTTGTGTAAGTATTTTTATTCTAGTTCTTCTTTGCCAATAATCCTTGGTTTGTGAAATGTCTTAATTGATGTAACAGAAAAACAACTGATTGTTTTCATGAAACAATTGATTGTTTCCCCTCTGACAACATTGCATTAAATTGGATTCAATTCTCTATGCATTGCTTCTGTTGCAGATTCTTTCTCCAAGCTGTTTCAACTCAATTTTCATTTATCATGGGTTTGATTTCACTTTGAAAGGAAGTTACATTGGCCATAAAGGGAATATAATCCATATCTTGGAAAATTAAGAGCCTTTATGACTAGTCAAAGTCTACATGTGTTTTCCATGTGATTTCTGGTGCTGACTTACGTGGGACTGTGTGCCTCTAAACAGACTCTTTTTCTTGAGGAAAACAACCCTCTAAAACCCAAAATATGAAGTTGTTTTTGGTGCCTATATAACAATACTTTATTTAGGTGTTTTTCTTCATGAAATCAACCAATTGCCCATATCTCTTGTCTCTTCTCAAATCTGATACATTTTTCTTCTTGTTTCAGACATCTCTTTCTTCCTCCATGGATTCCACACCTCCTTCCACTAAAAGGATGAAAACATATGGAATAAAGAGAGGAGGGCGCTTAGAAAGATGGTTCTCGGGAGAGGATGATAAGTATCTCCATGAGACTAGTAGAAAAGTTGTCAATAATCCAAAACTTATCTCTTTCAATTGGTTGAAGGAGCAAAAGCTTACTAAAGTGAGGGTTCTTCTTAAAGAACAATTGCTGAAAAGGTTCTTGGAGATGTCAAAAAACATTTATGCTCACCTTGTTAGAGTTTTCTACACCAACCTCCAATTTGTTGGTAACAATCTTGTCTCACACATAAAAGGAGTAGATATGAAAATTACTCATGCTAGATTTTAAGTTAAGATTGATCTTTCTAGAGCCATTTCCACCATTAAGGATTTCACTTGCCTAGTGGGTAATTCTTCTAAAGGCTCTATGAGGAATGATATGTTCGAATTCTATGTGCTTTAATTCTTTGATATTAATACTCATAGTGGCAAAGTTCTTCATCCTCTTCCTGTTAGATGGGAGTTTCATTCACCAAGTTGGGTTAAAATTAATACTCATGGTGCTGCTAGGGGTTCTCCCAGTCTTGCTACTTGTGTTGGTATTTTCTTGTATTTGCTTGTATTTTCTTTTTTTTTTCTTTTTTTAATAATACTTTTTCCATGTGGTGGCAAATGATTGTTGATACTTGAGGTGTCACTCTAACTAAGATGTTAAGTTTCATAGTGATATTGTTGAACCAAGTGTGTTCAAGCTTTGAAGAATCCAAATCCTCTGAAGGGTGATGAAAGGGTAGTTGTGCTTGCTGTTGCTGAGCAGTCTTTTAGTTAGGATATGGGGTAGATTTTATGTATATTCCACTCTTGATTGAATCCAAAGCATAAGCATTCTCAATCTTTTAAAAGAAAAGTGTTTTCCAAACTAAGTGAAAAACAACTTGTTGTTTTTTTGAAACAACCGATTGTTTTAAACTTAGATGTTTTTAGAAAGATTGAAAACTGTTTTCAAATGGTTGACTTGCTGTCAAAATCAAAACAACTGATTGATTCGTGGAAACAACCGATTGTTTGTTTTGGTACCATAATAGAAAACTGATTTGTGCTTTGATTGAGCATTAAATGATTTTCTAACTGTTTACGCTCCAGTTTTTAATGCTTTGACCAATATTTAAATGAAATGAATAGTTTGTTAAGATTTGATAACAAACAAATTCGTTTTAATATAGAAAACAGATTTGAGTTTTTAACTAATTTTTGCTTAAGAGAAAGAGTTGAGAATTGCTTAGAGATTGAGATTGATCAAAGAGTGTGAGATAGGATTTTCATCTTGTACTGATTTCAGATTTGTTCTGTAACAAGTGTAATCCTTTGTACTGTTGAAAGAAACTTTTTGTGTATTGCTGAGAAGTGATGTGTGTTCTTGAGGGGATCAAGATCAGCATTCTTAGTGTTGTTGTGCTGGACCAAAGGGAGTGTGTGTCTTGAGGGGATCAAGGTCACTTCTTTGGTTGTTGTTGTAAGTGATCTAGGGTTGATTGGTTAGTGGAATTCCATAGTGGTTTCTGAGAAGACTGGATGTAGCTCTGGGTTTATAGTGAACCAGTATAAATCTCTGTGTGCATTCTCTCTATCCTTTAACTCTTTAAATTCAGTTTTGATATTTGTGAACTGGTATAAACAACCTATTGTTTCTGCGAAACAACCGATTTCTTTTCTGGTGCTGTGCTTTTTGCTTTGTGTTTTGGCAAACTGATTTCTAAATCAAGTGATTCTCGAAGTAAATTTGATTCTTGGCTTAAAAGTTTTTGAAAACCCTCTTTAAACCATTCACCCCCCTCTAGTTTAAAGTCATACATTCAAACAATTGGTATCAGAGCTTGGTTCTTGAAAGTTATTCAAGTTTGATCCGAAAATATTTTTCTATGGCTGGAAAACTATCTTTTGAGGAAGGTGCTTCAATCTACAAACCACCTTTATTTTGTGGATTGAATTACAAGTATTGGGAGGCCAAAATGAAAATCTTTGTGGAATCTATTGATCAAGGAATTTGGGATTCAATTGAGAATGGTCCTTTCATTCCGAAGTTTAAAAAGAATGGTTCTTTGATTGCAAAACCTTGGTCCCAATGGACCAATGAAGAATGTAAAATGGCCAAGCTTGATTGTACTGCTCAAAACATAATAGCTTCTGCACTTGATACTAATGAGTTTTTCAGGGTATCAAAATGCAAAACTGCTAAAGAGATGTGGGACACACTCAAGGCTACTCATGGAAACATCAACGAACCAAAGGAAGCAAGGTCAAGAAGTCAAGAAAGAAGGAAAAGAAGGCAAAACAAGAAAAGCCTCAACCTCTGCTTCATGGCCCGAAAGGAAGATGACTAAAGTAGTGTAACTTCATCTAACTCCTCAAATTCTGAAAATTATAGTCAATTGCTTCAAGCCTTTCAAGAAACACATGAATAAGCCAACCGATTGGCCCTCTTGAACAACCGGTTAAAGGGAATGAATAGCTGGCTTGAAAACAAAGTCAAATCACTGGAAGAGGAATTAGAAAATTCAAAAACAGATTTTGAAAACCTTGAAATTGTTTACAAAAACTCCTCTTGCAAGTGTGATACTCTTGTTTGTGAAAATTGCGAAAATCTTGAAAAGAATGTCCACTATCTTGTTTCAAAGTCATTTTTGAAAATTCCAGAAAAACAACCGATTGGACCATCAAAACAACCGGTTGTTACATGCTTCTATTGCATGAAAAAAGGCCATTCTGTGAGGTTCTGTAAAATTAGAAAATATGTTGTTCCTAGGGGCTTTATGAAGTGGATTCTTAAGTGTAGTAAAGGTTCAATTGATGAAAGTAAACCAAATGGACCCACATTCATAAGGGGACCAAATCTTTGTACTTGAAAATCTTCTTTGTAGGAAAACTTGGAGGAGAGCAAGCAACAATGGTACTTGGACAGTGGATTTTCCAAGCACATGACTGGGGACAAATCAAAGTTCCTGAGCATCTCCTTTAAGTAAGAAGGGCATGTCACCTATGGGGACAACAACAAGGGAAGGATTCTTGGGAGAGGATCCATAGGAGACAAAGACATCTTGGTCATCCATGATGTGCTCTATGTAGAAGGATTAAAGCACAATCTGTTGAGCATTAGCCAACTGTGTGACAAGGGATATCAAGTGATGTTCAAGACAAACACATATGAAATCTGTCTACCCAACACCAAAGAGGTAATGTTGGTAGTTAAGAGAATCAATAATGCTTATCTTCTAGATATCTCTTCACCATGTTCAATTGGTTGTCTTCTATCCAAGCAAGATGAGTCTTGACTTTGGCATAGAAGAATTGCTCATATTCACATGAATCACTTGAACAAGTTAATTTTAAGGGATCTTGTGATTGGGCTACCAAAGCTCAAGTTTGAGAGGGACAATATTTGTGAAGCTTGCCAAAAAGGGAAACAAGTGATAAGCTCTTTTAAAATAAAAAAAAATGTTGTCTCTTCTTTAAAACCTCTTGAGCTACTTCACAAGGATCTTTTTGGACCCTCAAGAACTATGAGCCTTAGTGGAAATTACTATGCTCTTGTTATTGTTGATGATTTTTCTAGGTTCACTTGGAATCTCTTCTTGGAATCAAAGAGTGATGCCTTTTCTGCATTCAAGAAGCTAACAAGAAGGTTGCAAAATAAAAAGAACAACAATATAGGCTCAATAAGAAGTTATAAAGGAGGAGAATTCAAAAATGAAAAGTTCAACAAGTTCTGTGAAAAGATGGGGATTCTGCATAATTTCTCTGCTCCAAGAACTCCACAACAGAATGGTGTGGTAGAGAGGAAGAACAGGTCCCTTGAAGAGCTAGCAAGGACAATGCTTAGTGAGTAATCTCTTCCTAAGTATTTTTGGGCTGATGAAGTTAGCACTTCTTGTTATGTGATGAATAGAGTGCTAATTAGGCCAATTCTGAAGAAGACTCCTTATGAACTCTTTAATGGAAGGAAGCCTAACATCAATCATCTCAGAGTTTTCAGTTGCAGTTGTTTCGTTCTCAACAATGGAAAGGAAAACCTAGGGAAGTTTGATGAGAAAGCTGATCTTGGCATCTTCATAGGGTATTCTCTCACAAGTCATGCATACAGAATCTACAACAAGAGGTTGATGACTGTAAAAGAGTCTGTTCACGTTGTCTTTGATGAGGTAGATCGCAGAAGCATCCAAATCCCGAAGACCAGTACTGAAGAGGATGAACAAAGCATCAGTTTGGAGAAGCTTGACATCAGTGCAGAAAAACAACCGGTTGATTCGCAGAAACAACCGATTGAAATTCTGCAACAGAGTGAGCTGCCCAAAGAATGGAGGATTCCTAGAGATCTGTCAGTGAAAAACATCATAGGGCAGATAAAGGAAGGTGTCTCTACACGTAGCCCCATCTTAAACTTCTGCAGGCACATAACTTTTGTCTCTCAAATTGAACCAAAGTCAATTGATGAAGCTCTCAAGGATGAAAAGTGGCTTGAAGCTATTCATGAAGAGTTGAATCAGTTTGCAAGGAATGAGGTATGGTTTCTTGTCCCTAAAACAGCTGAGATGAACATCATTGGTTCGAAGTGGGTGTTCAGAAACAAGTTGGATAAAGATGGTGTGATCACAAGGAACAAAGCAAGGCTAGTTGTCAAAGGCTACAATCAAGAGGAGGGCATTGATTATGGTGAAACCTTTGCACCTATTGAAAGGTTGGAGGTTGTGAAGCTGCTGCTGGCTTTTGCATGTATGAGTGGTTTTAAACTCTTCCAAATGGATGTCAAGAGTGCCTTCTTGAATGGCTACATCGATGAGGAAGTGTATGTGGATCAACCACCGGGCTTTGAAGATCATCAACATCCAAATCATGTCTTCAAGTTGAAGAAGGCTTTGTATGGACTGAAGAAAGCTCCAAGGCAGTGGTATGAGAGGCTTAGCAACTTTCTGCTGTCTCATGGTTATGAAAGGGGAATGGTAGACAAGACTCTCTTCATCAAAAAGTCAAATTCAGAAATTATTCTTGTGCAAATCTATGTTGATGACATCATCTTTGGTGCTACACAAGATAGTTTGTGTGAAGAATTTTTGGCTACAATGAAAGGTGAGTTTGAAATGTCTATGATGGGAGAATTGTCTTTCTTTCTTGGATTGCAGGTTAAGCAAACAAGAGATGGGATCTTTCTATGTCAATCAAAGTATTGCAAGGAGATTCTCAAGAAATTTGAAATGGAGGGTTGCAAAGAAGCAAGCACTCCAATGCCATCAAGCTGCTACATGGATGCTGATGCTGCTGGAAAGGGAGTAGATCAAACCAAATATAGAGGATTGATTGGTTCTTTGCTATATCTAACAGCTAGTAGGTCGGACATCATGTTTGCGGTGTGTCTTTGTGCAAGATATCAAGCAAATCCTAAAGAGTCACACTTCAAAGCTGCAAAAAGAATTCTGAAATATCTCAAAGGAACATCAACTGTTGGGTTATGGTATCCTTCTCACTCTCCCATTCATTTAATTGGTTATTCAGATTCTGACTTTGCAAGTTGCAAGCTAGATAGGAAGAGCACAAGTGGAACTTGCCACCTTCTTGGTTCAAGCCTTATCTCATGGCATAGCAAGAAGCAAGCATGTGTTGCTCTCTCTACTGCTGAGGCTGAGTACATAGTTGTTGGAAGCTGTTGTGCACAGATTTTGTGGCTCAAACAACAACTTGCAGACTTTGGATCGCAAATCAGCAAAGTTCCTTTGATGTGTGATAACACAAGTGCCATCAATCTTACCAAAAATCAAATTCAACACTCAAGGACCAAACATATTGAGATACGCCATCATTTCATCAGGGATCATGTAAGTAATGGGGACTGTGAAGTGAAGTTTGTAGAAACAAAACTGCAGTTAACTAATATCTTCACTAAACCATTACTAAAAGAGAGGTTTTTCTTTCTAAGAAATGAGTTAGGTATCCTTGATCTTAATAATCTCTCTTAAATCTGTTTTAAATACATGTTAGAGTCTATTTGTGAAGACAAATAGGGGGAGAATTAATTGGTTCTTGTGTATCTTTTTCTAAAACTGTTTAAATCTGCTGAGATCTCTGTTATTAAAACTGTTTTTGCTACTGCTGATAGAAACAACTGATTGTTTTGTGTAAACAACCGATTGTTTATCAGGAAATATGCTTTCAATGTGTGAAAATCAAAATCTGCTGTTGTAAGAAGCTTTGGACTGTATATATGCTATTTTTGCAGGTACTGCTTCAGATTCAATCAGATCAAACACAAGCATCAGGGATTTGTCTTCATCAAATAGGGGGAGATTGTTGAACCAAGTGTGTTCAAGCTTTGAAGAATCCAAACCCTTTGAAGGGTCATGAAAGGCTAGATGTGGTTGTTATTGTTGAGCTGTCTTTTAGTTAGGATCTGGGGTAGATTTTATGTATATTCCACTCTTGATTGAATCCAAAGCATAAGATTTCTCAATCTTTTAAAAGAAAAGTGTTTTTCAAACTAAGTGAAAAACAACCTGTTGTTTTGTCGAAACAACCGATTGTTTTATACTTAGGTGTTTTTAGAAAGATTGAAAACTGTTTTCAAATGGTTGACTTGCTGTCAAAACCAAAACAACCGATTGATTCGTGGAAACAACCGATTGTTTGTTTTGGTACCATAATAGAAAACTGATTTGTGCTTTGACTGAGCATTAAATGATTTTCTAACTGTTTACGCTCCAGTTTTTAATGCTTTGACCAATATTTAAATGCAATGAATAGTTTGTTAAGATTTGATAACAAACAAATTGGTTTTAATACAGAAAAACAAATTTGAGTTTTTAACTAACTTTTGCTTTAGAGAAAAAGTTGAGAATTGCTTAGAGATTGAGATTGATCAAAGAGTGTGAGATAGGATTTTCATCTTGCATTGATTTCATATTTGTTCTGTAACAAGTGTAATCCTTTATACTGTTGAAAGAAACTTTCTGTGTATTGTTGAGAAGTGTTGTGTGTTCTTGAGGGGATCAAGATCAGCATTCTTAGTGTTGTTGTGCTGGACCAAAGAGAGTGTGTGTCTTGAGGGGATCAAGGTCACTTCTTTGGTTGTGGTGTAAGTGATCTAGGGTTGATTGCTTAGTGGATTCCCCAGTGGTTTTTGGAAAGACTGGATGTAGCTCTGGGTTTATAGTGAACCAGTATAAATCTCTGTGTGCGTTCTCTCTATCCTTTAACTCTTTAAATTCAGTTTTGATATTTGTGAACTGGTATAAACAACTGATTGTTTTTGCGAAACAACCGATTTCTTTTCTGGTGCTGTGCTTTTTGCTTTGTGTTTTGGCAAACTGATTTCTAAATCAAGTGATTCTCGAAGTAAATTTGATTCTTGGCTTAAAAGTTTTTGAAAACCCTCTTTAAACCATTCACACCCCCCCCATCTAGTTTAAAGTCATACATTCTAGCATCTCTAACATGAGAGATTTTAATAAAAAAAAGGATTTAATCTTGGGGCAATTTTCCTATGTCTGCTACACACAAACTTTCTCCCTTGAGAGATACAACCTTTCTTGGGACACTGCGACAACCTAGTGTCTGTCAATCCTATCATCCATTCTTTCTATACTGGGGAAATCTTTTATTGGTTTATCCACAAATAAATAAATTCATACCTTGTTTTTTTATATTATTATCTATCGAAATTGGGACAAATTTGGTTTCACATGTACACCTTACTTAAAGTCTCTCTTCAAAGGGGCATGCGAAAGACAACATATACTAATGTTGCACAATCCCAGTTCCAAACCTTTTCAATCATTTTTTCCACATTTTTCATCCAATTGGATTCAAGCATACATGCATTAAAGAAATGATTCAAAAGAAAAGGTTAAATGAAGATTTGCAACATCACTCACTTTCAGAATAGGCCAATATTATATTTTGGATAGAGGCCCTCTCCGTGGTAATGGCCATTTAATCCTTTTTATCGTTTGGATCAAAACCTTGTCCATGAGAATGGTTACCAATTTGTTATTATCTTTCAGATAGAGGTCCTCTCCTTGGTAATGGTCATCTAATCCTTTTTATAGTTTGAATTAGAACCCTCTCCATAAAAATGGTTACAGAGTTTATTTTATCTTTCGAATAGAGACCCTCTCCGCGGGAATGGTCATCTACTCATTTTTATCATTTAACAGTTGTTCTCACTGGTTGACTTCGTTGTCGTTTGACTTCAACGACAGCTTCAGGCCTCGCCTGTCTCCTCCTTCTCACGCACTCCTCTTGGTTGAAGAACGTTGTACCTGTAGAGACAAAAGGGCGCCCTGGCGGTCGTTTGCACTTCGACGCTCAAGTCAGTACTGGGGCAAAGAAACAGTAAGTGAATAAAGTAGTTTCAGTCTTAGAATCGGTGTACCTTGTTAGGGTTCTTACCACCCTTTATATAGGTTGTAACTAGGGTTACTTCTATTATGTTACCCATATCTAGGGTTCTTGGGAGAACGTCCTTGCGCCGCTATTACACAATCTTAGCGTAATCTGGCACATAAGACTTCCCTTTACCGGAGTGCAACGACTAATAGTGTGGCCGTCAAGGTAAAAACTTATGCACCACTGCTCCGGGGCCATCTGTTCTATGGGTGCCCTAAGTATTCACGTGTCATGCATGCAGTCTTTCCTTGGAAACCCTAACCCTAACGGGCCTCAGTGCCTCCAAGGAACACTTGCTTGTGTACCATACACACTCCATGCATGATCCTCTCGTGACTTAGGTCTTTTGCTGGTATCTAGGCGTTAACTTCATGTTAACTCATACTGCTTGTGGGACCCAGCTTACGTGACCCACCATTGCTATCAGCCCACCAATGTTCAATGTCTTTCTCTCAGGCCAATGACCGAGGTTTGGCCTGTACACAAGCCGCCCAGTCTCGAGGTGTAATTTGTTTCAACGAAGAGGTTTTTAAGTGATCGCCCGCGGCGACCTACGTGGCACTGGGTGACAGGATGTGAAAAGTGCACCGAAGTGATGTCTCACCATACTTTTTTATCAGCGTACACGTGGCAAGATCAACGGCTAAGGCTTGTTGCCGCTTGCGCTTCCTCATATACGTTTAAACCTTTAAACCCATACGCTCCCTTTACTGTTTCATTACTTCACTTAAGCATTTCTCAAACATTTGTTATTATCGAAACACTCTCTCTTCCTCTTCAAATACCTCATCATTCGAACCCTAATTTATTCAAAGGTACGATTTTTACTTCATGATCACTCTTGCTTTATAATTCCGATGCTCATAACATGTTGTAACTGTTCTGGGACTGTTTATGTTTTCCGCATTTTACGTTTTCTCTGTTCTTCGTTTTTGAGTCTCTGTTTTTCTGGACTACTGAGTCACACCTATCTTCTTCTTCTAAGCCTTCGTTTTTCTTCTTCCTTTCTTGATATGATTCCAATAGCAAGGATGAGATGATTCTTTGACATTCTATGGAATCAACTTGAGTTGGAGATAGCTTAGGCACTTTTAATATAATTGGATCAAGGTTCTATGTTTCAAGAACTCACCAAAACTTGCACCAAACACCAAACTCACATGGAAGATCCATCTATTGCCAATTGAACCAATTAAATTGTGTAAAAAGGCAAAAGCACCGATTAAAAAGATCAAGAACAGAAATGCACCGAACAAATAAGCTAGAATTGAAGAAGAAACAAATGGAAACAACCAATGAAACTATGAACCGAAGCAAAGCTGAAAATAAACTGAATTGCCGAACCAAAAAGAAGCTAAACATGTTTTAGGAATTTCATATGAACATGAAGATGAAAGAAAGAAGAACTTATGGAGATGGATGCTTTGGTTTGATGATCACGCCACTTGGATGGTGAAGGCTCCAAGATGAGTGAGCTAGTGCCGCTACTTGAGAGAACCAAATGCACTCAAGATAAGACAAGGTGAAGGAGAAGACAAGTTCTCACAATTTCTCTCTCAAATTGAGTAGAGTTTCTCTATTGCTAATTTCCAATCTGAATTCTACAAAGGCAAGCACCTTTATTTATAGCCTAAGAGGTGCTGAAATGAAAAGCTAATTAAACTCAAATTACCCCCCAAATGACATAAAAGTGGCGCCAACTTAGAGCATGAGGAAGGTGTGACTTCCTCTCTTAGTTTGGCACCTCCCTATTACGTCTACACCCCTATACTAAGCTCACACCCCCCCAGCTTCCTATATTTTTCCTAAACTAAAAACCTAAAGATGCTTTTACAGAAGAGGTGTCTAATGTTTCCCTCTAAGCACTGATCCTGCCGGTTGACTTAGCGCTAGAGCGTTGCCTCGTCACGAACCTCTTCACCAGCTTGACTCCACATGCCCTTCAAGTCCACACCACAGAAAGCCTCTCTGAGAACCTGAAAACACAAGGTGGCGCCTCTGCGGCCGGTGGCGCTCCGACGCTCAAGTCAGTAACAAGAACACCCAAAAACTGAGAGAAAATATGCTCTGTAGAACCGTACTAAAGGCACACAACCCTAGCAATGAGCCGTAATGAAAAACGTACCTATGCAAATTCTGTTAAGTTTACCTTTATAGCTAGGTTTCTTCTCTCTCCAGGCCGTTATGCTTTTGGACGCGTGGCTTGCATCCAGCCCTGCACGTGTCGCCATCTGGGCTGGGATAGCAGGTAGCGCCTTGCCCTACACGTGTCATCTTCTGAGCTAGGATAACTTGAGCGTCATTTCTCTATTGCACCCAACCCTACACGTGTCATCATCTGGGTTGGAGTAACAGGTAGCATCCAACCCTACACGTGTCGTCATCTGGGTTGGGGCGACTTGAACGTTATTTCTGTGTAGTAACCAGCCGCGCGGCTAAGTCCTCTACTCAAGGAGCAAGCTAGCACGCAATATGCCCTAGAACACCACCTGACAAGGCGAGTATCAGGTGCAGAAAAATGCACCATCTCTATGACATCGCTTGTCGTTAGTGGTACCTTCCTTATTGCTACACCATGCATGTTCTAGCTGGGGGAACCTTGCCACCAGTGAATGTCCACTCTGGGAATCCTGTCGCTGATGGACAAGCTGTTCCCTTCAACTTGCTCGACCTCCATGCCCCATGCTAGCGCAACAATCATCTTGTTGGACTTACACGCTTGGACTTACTCTTCTGAGTTCCCAGCAGCCTTGACTGAGTCTGTTGGGAAATCCGACGACGTGCTTCTTGCGGCAATGTCAGGCCGCCCGGTTGCCAATCGTCTAACACGTCAACGTTATACAATCTCGGCGACAACCGATCATGTACGTTGTAGCACGCCGCTTCCACGAGCGGCGACTACACTAGCTTCTGAACCACTCGCCCTTCTCTAGCCATGTGCTCTGCTAAACACGCTTCACGTAGTCACGCTAGACACGTCATCACACCCGATGACCTGGTCGGTACAAGCACCTTTCTAAACACTTTTCTATATTATTTACAATTTAAAAGAAACTATAAAGAGAGATATTTAATTGAAGTCCATTCTTGAAAGCTTGTAGACTTCTTTGGCTTTAGGCTTGATCCTCTCTTTATTTTATGTCTTCTTTTAATTTTCAGAAGACTATAAGGAAGAACTTCAAATGTGAAGGTGAATGACCTCTTCCTTCATTAATAAAAGCCTCATTTATTTGATTCTCATCATTTCTCTTCTCCTTCTTTAGCTTTTTTATCGAGATGGCTCGAATCAAAGTTACACCAAACCCTCCTCCTCTTGTCGACTACAAAGCCCTCTATCATTGGGGTCTTGATGACCTCCTAGCCAAAACTTCCCAAATTACCTCTTTAAAGCTATTGATGTGTACAAGGAAAGCGAATCTGACGAGAAGTTTTGCATCTTCGGGAGGGAGCACGACTTGTACGTGAAGCTCATGCCTTGTAGGGAAGGCGTGTTGAACAAGATGTTTTGATGTCTCCAAATCCAAGAGGAAAGCTTGAAGACCTTGCTGTTGGGTGTGTGTGTGTGTTGTCTAGTTGTTTGAAACTTGTTAATTCACTCCTTAAGATGATCCAAGTTCATTTGAATCTTTAACCTTTTGAAAAGATGAGTTTTCTAAAAAGCTGTCAAAATTTCAACTGGTTGTTTGAAACAACAGGTTGTTTTACCTTAGTAGTTTTTGGAAAAGGTTGAAAGTTGTTTGATTTGGTTGACTTTGCTGTAAAACCAAATCAATCGATTGTTTCGACAAAACAATCGATTGTTTTCCTGAAAACCTTAACATAATTTTGTTAAGTGGTTTTAATATGTTTTAAATGATCCTAACTAACTTGGCTCCTTTATTAAATGCTTTTGAGCACTTGGTTGGTCTATATAAAGGTGGTTTTACGCTCCTGATCTTAAAGTAAGAGAAAGAGTTTATCAAAACAGTTTTTCTAAGATTTGAAAGAGCTTTGGATCATTCTTAAGTGTGTGGAATAGGATTGGGTTGTAATTCTAAACTTTAAGCTTTGTAATAGCCAGGTGTATTCTATTCTCTTCTTCCTTGATTACTGTATTTCTGTAGTTGTGTTGCCAAGGAGTGTTGTGTGATTCTCTCCTTCCCTGATCTCACATATATCTGTTTTAAGTTGTTTTTATTAACTCCTGATAAAAACAACCGATTGTTTCGACAAAACAACCGATTGTTTTTCTGATATCATCTTAAAACAGTTTTGGGTATTTGTTTCCTTCATTCTTTTCTCTGTAATTCAGCATTGATTTTCATTATACCTTCAAAGTTTGCGAAAATCCCTCATAAACAATTCACCCCCTCTCGTTTAAGGCCATATATTCTAACAAGGCGAACTAGTGTGTGTGGATGATCGTGCAGACCCTGAAGAATCATTCTTCTTCATGTACTCCACTATCTTCAAGCGGATCAAGCTTCGCTTGCCATTCACGGGGTTTGAGCGTGCGCTCCTAACTGAGGTGAACGTGGCCCCTACCCAGCTGCATCCCAACAACTTGGCCTTTGTGCGGGCCTTTGCCATCCTCTGCAACCATTTTGGCCATACGCCATCAGTGGATGTTTTCCTCTTCTTCTTCGAGGCGAAGAACCATGGAAAGAGGCTATGGATCAACGGGGTGGTGGGAGAGTTCTTCTAACTCTCTTCCAGCAGTCCTACAAAGTCTTAAAGAAGAAGTTCTTTAAAATATGCTACAACAAGCATGATCCTACCTTGTTGGACAGGTTCCCATACTACTGGGTGGAAAAACCAGGGCTCAAGAAGCCAAGGATCCTGGAGGACTTGAGCCCGCCCGATCGTGAGGTGTGCGGCTTCCTCACCAGCCTGGGGGCGGTGTTCAACACTGTTGACTTGATAAAAAATGTGTACCACCACAAATTCCTGAAAGCCCATATTGGTATTTGTTTCTGCCTTTACCTGTCTTTGCTTGTATGCTCTGTTGGCTTAGGTTCTCATGTATTGTCACTTTCTTGCGCATATATGGTACTTGATGCAGAGAAGAGGAGGAAACTGGCTGAGTTGGTCTCTCGACACAAGGCTGCTCTTGCCGATGTCGGTGCCTCAACTCCTGCGGGCACCCCTCCTGCTGCTACCTCTTCTCCAATCTCTCCTGACACAACCCCTATCGATCATAGGCAGAAAGGGGTAGTGGAGGCTATTACCTCTGAAGACGAGGATACCTGCACATGCCTCGTCTTCAAAAGGAAAATAGTGGCTGATGTCGCAGCTCCATCGCACTCAGCTTCAGATGGTCGCGCTCCCTCCTTCAAAGAAAACCCTCCTAGCGCCTCCTCCCCTCGCAACCTCGTGGTTCTTGAAGGCGGGGGGAGAGCGCCCCTGGAGGTGAACACGACATGCCTCCTGCTGTTGATCTGCTCGCCTTCCTCCAGCAGGCCCTCGAGTGCTTCCAAAATTGGGAGGTGGTGGAGAGCCCAAGTGAGAACTTCCTGCAAGGTCGTGCAGCCAAAGGCCTTGGCTAGTTTCTCATCGCATCCAGCCTCGCTATGACCAAGGTGCAAGGCTTGCAGACTGAGGTGCAAAAGCTGAGGGAGGCTGCAAGTCAAGACGCCCTCCAGATCAAGAATCTCTCTTAGTGCGAAACTGCCTTGTATCTGGAGGTCGCCAAGCTGATAAGGAGACCAAGAAGCTTTTATTGGATAAGTCCCAAGAGACTCTGAGCGCCCATGCTAAGACCTTGGATCTCTGAAAAGAGGTTATTGACTTGCGAGAAAAAGTTGAGGAGTCGCAGGCTAAGATGGCCAGACTCGAGGAGAAGGCGACTCAGCAGGAGGTACAACTTGGCCAACTAGAGGGAGAGCTAGCCCGCAAGGACGAATTCTTCAACCAGACTAAGAAATAACTCACTAATGACGTTGTTGATGCTTATTGGGTAGGGTTTGAGGACGCCATGGCCCAGGTTGCCTGCGTGCATCCTGGGGTGGATCTCACTCAAATCGGCGTTAGAAAGAGAGTCATTGATGGGCAGTTGGTCGATGCTGAGTGACTTCTCCCTTCCTGTACTTATTTTGTAGCTTGGAGAACAGATAACTTGTATATATTTTTACCTATGAAATCTGCTTCCTGCTTCTCTGTGTTGGTTGTTATCTGCCTGCATTAGCTTTACTAACCACACCTTTAGCGAGTATTGCCACCTTAAGTAGCAAACTTCTTTCCACCTGCTTCACCTTCTTCCAATCTTCAATGCCTTAAGGTATTGGTGGTGTGCGTACGAATTCTTAATTGGCCTTACTTTCGTCACATAAAGATAAGGAAAAACTCTTACTTGTTTCTGACCTTACCTTGCGAGACAAGGGAGAGGCCTGCTTGCCGACTTCGTCCTTGCCTCTCAGGGAAAAGGAGATGTCTTACTGGCGATACTGGGGAACCATATTGTTCTCCATCTTGGTGTTCTTACTCAAGAGGGAGGCTCAAGAACCATATTATTCCCAGTCTTGAGATTTCTAACCCGAAGGAGAGGTTTGTAATTGATCCCGTCTTCTCCCTTGAGGGTAAGAGAGGATTTAACTGGTGAACCATACTGTTCGACCTTGGCGTTCTCACTCAAGAGGGAGGTTCACAAAAAACCATATTGTTCCCAATCTTGAGACTTCTAACCCAAGGGAGAGGTTCATTACTGACCTCGACCTTGCTCCAAAAGGACAAAGGAGGATTTAGCTGGCGAACCATACTGTTCTCAACCTTGGAATTCTCACTAGGGAGGTTCACGAAAAACCCTATTGTTCTTGGTCTTGAGACTTCTAACCCAAGAGAGAGGTTCATTAATTGTACTGTACAAAATACTTGAAAAATCTTTAACTGAATAAATGAAATTTTATTGGGTGACCTCGTTAAAAAACCCCTTCAAGGGAAAAAGAGTGTCCTCTAAAAATGTGTACAATGCAATAACTCAACTGAAATAAAACTTAAGGTTGGTCGCGTTCCACATACGAGGGATCGTTCCACCTTCTAAAGCCTCGAGCCTGTATGCTCCATTCCCTAGGGCCTTTGTCCCCCCTGAAGAGACCAGTCCACTTGGGAGACAACTTGTTCTCTAGCTGGTATAGGTGGGCCTTCCTCATCACCAGGTCGGAAACCTAGAACTATCGAGGTCTTAGCTTGGAGTTGTACTTGTACTCCACCCTTCTCTTCAAAGCTTCAGCCTTGATTCTTGCTTCCTCCCTTACTTCATCCAGTAGGTCCAGGTTCACTTTTCTTTCTTCATTGGACTCTTCAGTCACGAAGTTCTTGAAACGTGGCGAGTTCTCCTGGATCTCTAGAGGAATCATTGCGTCTGAACCATACACCAAGGTAAAGGGTGTTTCCTTGGTAGTGGACTGAGGAGTAGTGTGGTAAGTCCACACAATTCTAGGAACTTCCTCTGCCCATGTCCCTTTGGCCTTCTCCAGCCTTCTCTTCAGACCTCTGAGCAGAACTCGGTTAGCATACTCGACCTACTCATTTGTCTGGGGGTATTTGACTGATACGAACACCTGTTTTACTCCCAGCTCTGTACATAGATTGCCCAACTGTTCGCTTGCAAACTGGGTCGGACACCAGCCGTTTTGGGATTCCAAAGCGGCATAATATGTTCTTCCACACGAAGTGCTAGATCTTGTGGGTTGTGATCCACTTTGTGAAGTACTCTATGGCAACCACAAGGTACTTCATTTGCCGCACCGCTAAAGGGAAAGGCCCCAGAATGTCGATCCCCCAAGTATGAAACGGCCATGGGCTATAGATCGATCTGAGCTCTTCTGGAGGCGCCTGGTGCAAGTCAGCATGTTGTTGGCACTGCTTGCACCACTGTGCAGTCTTCCCTTATGGTTGGCCAATAATAACCTACGCGAACGACCTTTGATGCGAGAGCTCGGCCACCAATGTGACTCCCGCATATCCCTTCATGGAGTTCTGCCATAATGCGCGTACACTGCTCACAACTTACACATACCAGAATAGGGTGAGTAAACCCATGTTTGAACAACTCTCCATCGATCAAGGTGTACTTGCTCAAATTTTTCTTGAACTTTTTGGCCTCTGTAGGCCTCCAGCGGGAGTATCCCATCAGCCAACTAGTGTTTGTAGAGTGTCATCAAGGTTTCGCTAGGTAAACCTGCAACGACTCCTTCCTAGAAACTGGGTATGTGCTTATCCTGGGCGTTTTCAACGTCTCCTGAGTCAACGACCGATGACTCCTCTTCACCCCTTTCGAAGTGTTGATCTCCTGGATTTCTGCTGCATTATCTGTGGTAGTTCAAGGTGTCCTCAGGGTCTCCTGAATGATTGTCCTCTGTCTACCCCCCTTGCCTGAACTGGCGAGCTTTGCTAGCAAGTCAGCTCGAGCATTCTGTTCTCTAGGGACGTGTACTAACTCGAACACCTCAAACGTCTCCCTCAGAATCTGGACGTACTCTAGGTATGCGACAATCTGAGGGTCTTTAGTCTAGTATCCTCCTATGACCTGACCTGTGACTAACAAGGAGTCACTCTTTTCCAGCAAACTTTTCACACCCATATCCTTAGTTAATAGCATTCCAGCGATCAAGGCATCATACTCTGCCTAGTTGTTACTAGCCTTGAAAGCGAACTGCAAGGCCTGCTCAATCAATAGCCTATTTGGCCCTTCCAAGATGACGCCAACCCCACTACCCTATTGGTTGGAGGAACCGTCTACAGAGAGTACCCATCTAAAACCTGCTGCTTCATGGTGTGTGGCTGACGAGGAGAGTTTTACCACGAAGTCAGCATAAACCTGCCCTTTGATAGGGCTTCTGGGCTCATACTGCATATCGAACTCTGATAGCTCTACTGCCCAACGCACCATTCTTCCTACCACATCTAGCTTCTGCAAGACCTTGCGAATGGGAAGGTCTATCATCACTATCACCGTAAAGCTTTGGAAGTAATGGTGAAGCCTTCGCACTGAGAACACTACTGCCAGGGCCGCTTTCTCAATGGCCTAGTATCTCACCTCAGGCCCTTGCAATACTTTTCTCACAAAATCGGCTTCTGTACCTAGTCCTGTTCCTACACAAGGACCGAACTGATCGCCCGATCAGTGACTGCGAAGTACAAGCGAAGCAGGGTACCCAGCTGCGACTTGCATAACATTGGTGGATTGCCCAGGTACTCCTTTAGCTTGAGGAACGCCTCTGCGCACTCCCTGATCCATACGAACCTGCTAGTCCTCTTCAGGCACTGGAAATAGGAGTGTCCTTTGTCCCCTCCTGCTTACACAAATCTGGACAAAGCGGTCATCCGCCCTGTCAGCTGCTGCACTTCCTTCACTGAGATCGGGCTCCTCATTCCTATGATTGCAACGCACTTCTCAAGATTTTCCTCTATCCCACGCTTAGTGAGTAGGAAACCCAAGAACTTGTCTGCTTCTATCCCAAACACACACTTCTCGAGGTTTAGGTTCAATTTGTACTTAGCTATCGTAGTGAATAACTCTTCTAAATTTGCTACGTGTTGTTCCCTTTGCTGGGAGGTGACCACCATGTCGTCTACATACGCTTGGACATTTCGCCTTATCATGGGTGCTAGTACTCTGTCCATCAGCCTCTGGTAGGTCGCACCTGCATTCTTAAGCCCAAAGGGCATCACCTTATAACAGTAGCAAGAGAGCTTTGTCATGAACGTTGTTTTGCATTCGTCCCTGGGATGCATCCTGATATGATTGTAACCAGAAAAGGCATCCAGGAAGTTGAGTAGTCTGCAGCTAGCTACACTGTCTACCAAAGCATCAATACTGGGCAGCGGGTAGGAGTCCTTCGGACAGGCCTTGTTCAGGTCTCTGAAGTAGATGCACATTCTCCATTTTCCACTAGCCTTCTTCACCAACACCACATCCGCCAGCCACTCAGGGTACTGAATCTCCCAGATGTGGTCAGCGCTTAGCAGCTTTTGTGTCTCTTCTCTGATGACCTGACGCCTCTCGTCATCGAAATTTCTTCTTCTTTGGCGAACAGGTCGTACCTGCGGGTCCATGGTAATATGATAACACAGGAAATCAGGATCTATGTCAGGCATGTCTGAGGCAGACCATGCAAAAGCATCTAGGTGTCGCGCTATGACTTCGGCAATCTGGTCTTGTGTCTCTAGGCCTAAGGACTTGCCAAGCTTGAACCTCTTTCCACCGATCCCCCTTTCCAACACCACTTCTGCAAGTTTGGGCCGTCTCACCCGGGCGATCTCTACACGGGTGACCCCTTCTTCCCTTGGAGGTTGGGTGGTAACAACGAACACGCCCTTTTTCGTCTTGAGGCTATTCTCGTAGCACTTCTTAGCCTCCTTCTCATCATACTTGATAGTGATCACCGTCCCCTCGAGGAAAGACAACTTCATTTTCATGTGCCTCGTAGAGGCCACCGCTCCAATCCTATTCAAAGCAGGTCTACCCAAAAGTATGTTGTAGGCTGATGGAGCGTTAACAACAAGATACCTAATGTTTGCAGTGCGTGATGTTGTGCCATCTGTGAAGGTCGTCCTCAGCTCTATGTGTCCACGCACTTCTACCTGGTCTCCAGCGAAACGATATAAGTTGTTGGTATAAAGTCTCGACTGGTCTGGACAACTTATTGAAGGTCGACTAGAACATCACATCGGCTGAACTTCCTTGGTCCACGAGGACGCGATGCACCTTCCTTCCCGCTATTACTACCGAAACCACCACTGGACATTGTCATGTGGAACGACGTCCTGGCGGTCGGCCTTGGTGAAGACGAGGTCGACATCAGGAGTCTGATCCGCCTCCTGTACCTCTACTACTATCACCTCTCGGACACACTTCTTCCGCTAAGAGGCGGTGCATCCTCCTCCTGAGAACCCTCCAGAGATAGTGTTGATCTCACCATGAATGGGCACCTCGTGCCCCTAATCACCTCCCAGGGCTCCTGACGCCTGAGCCCCCTGCGACTCTTGTAGGTAGTCCTTCAAAAAAGTCGTTCTTCACTAGTTCGTCAAACTGGTACCCCAGTGACAAGCAGTTGTGTATGGCGTGGCCATAGGCTTGGTGGAATTCGCACCAGGCATTCTTGCTAGGCCCCAACTTTTTGTCAGTCTTCGAGGGTGTCTTCAGCCTTTTTGCTATATTAGGAATAACGATCAGCTCCTCAAGTTCCACCCGACAGTTGTGTCTAGGGGGTGCATCTTCCCTCGTTCATGCCCGGGTCAGGGGCTTCCTTGTCTCATATGGTTGCTAATGGATTTGTGCCTTCCTATTTTCGATTTTGTTGATGAATTACGGAAGCTTCACGGATTGGAGATGGAACAAGGTTCTCCTAAGAGTGGTGGTGACCTTGAAGGTGCATGAGAAGTAGGATTTGAGAGTGGTGAGGCCAACTCTACTTGGAAAGGGCGAATTTCTGAAGATTAAAAGCCTAACCTGGGAGGTTTTGGGCAAAGAGTGATATTGACACAATTTTGACAGCAATTCACTCATGTATTAATCTTCCATTTACATGACCCAAGCTCATCTATATATAGCAAGAGTGGGCTCAATATGAAAAAGAGAATTGGAGGGAATTTCAAATGTTGGTACATGGGAAGGTGGCTCCTAAATTCAGTACATGTGAGGTAGGTTCTAGAATTCTTCCACGTGCTAGGAGTTCTAGAACCTTACGCTCCACTTAGGCTAAATGTGGGCTGGAGCTAAGTTTAATTAGGAGTAGGAAACTCTAATTAAACTTAGGTTAGCATTTTAGGTACCACTTTGCATGTTTCAACAAAAATACAAAAGAATTAAACTATGCTACTTTTGACAAAAATGTAAAAACTATTCTACACTAGAGTTTATGACATGTAGAATGCGTCCTCTTGATCCCTCTTTGACCATAACTCTAGTGGTTGCCTTAATTTGATATTTTGGTGGCCTTTCAATGGATTGGTGTCGGGGCCTCTTCCATCAGTTGCTGCTTTACCGAATCTTTCTTCTCTATTATCGCCTCATGCACCCTCATGGGTTGAGGTCGACCGGTTCTTCGAGGTCGGCCGCGTTTTTCTGTGACCCGATCTTCTGCGACGATGTGTGCCATAGCCCTACGCCTGATCTCGCAAAACGTCTTTGGGCAACATCTTATGAGTGAGTCGCTGGTAGCACTCCTTTGGTGAAGGTGTGCACCGTCATGGCTTCGTCCTTTTTCTGTAGCCTTACCACTTGGACCCCAAACCTGTTTAAGAACTATTTCAAGGTCTCTCCCTGGTATTGCTTTACGTCAAAGAGATCGTAAAAGATCGGAGGGGGAGCCCTGTTGACAATGTACTGTTCTCTGAACAACGTTGAGAATTGGTCGAATGAAGTAATGTGTTCGTCAGGGAGACTGACGAACCAGTCCAACACTATGCCTGCCAACGTGCTCATAAATAGCTTCCAATATATAGTGTCGGAACCTCCTGAAAGCATCATCTGGGTGTGGAACGCTGTGAGATGGGCCTCTGGGTCCTCTACGCCTGTGAAGGTGACCTTCGGGCCCATGGACGTGGCTGGTATCACGGTGTCCATGATCACCTGAGAGAACGGCATGGGGGGAGCCTTAACTGGTAGCGGTGGGGCTCGCTCATCCACAATACGTTCTCCTACGTTCTGCAAATTTCTGCGCAGTTCTTCATTGGTTCTGCGTGTTAGAATATATGGCCTTAAACGAGAGGGGGGTGAATTGTTTAAAGGGGGTTTTCGAAAACTTTTTAAGCTAGAACAAAATACTTTGAATGAAACTCAATCAGAAATTCAGTTAGCCAAGATATAAAGCACAAAACATCAAAGCACCAGAAAAACAATCAGTTGTTTCTTCGAAACAATCGGTTGTTTCTTCAAAACAATCGGTTGTTTATACCAGCAAATCAATAACAGCTGAATTTAAATGAGTTTAAGGGAAGAAAGAGATACACAAACAGTTTATACTGGTTCACTCTTAAACCAAGAGCTACATCCAGTCCCCAGAATCCACTGGGCAATCCACTAAGCAATCAAATACAAATTACACACAAAACCACCAAAGAAGTGACCTTGAACCCCTCAAGAAACACACTTCTTTTAGTACAACACACACCAAGAATGTTGATCTTGACAACCTCAAGAGCACACAACACTCCTTGGCTTACAACACCAGAAATTACAAAGTATTCAGAACGAATTACACTTGTTACATAATGAATTGAAATCAATACAAATGTAATCGTATTCCACTCTCTCTTGAGAAAAACCAAAGCTGAATAGTGAATGTTCAAATCTTGAAAGCAATCTCTCTCAAATTGAAAAATTCAAATCTGTTAGAATTCTGTTAGGATTTTCAAACAAACAATCGATTGAAAGCACGAAATAATCGATTGTTTTGGTTTGACAGCAAGTTAACCAACCAAAACAGTTTTCAGCCTTTTCAAAAACACCTAAGAGTAAAACAATCGGTTGTTTTTCACTTAGTTTGAAAAACACTTTAATCTTAAAAGATTTGAAAACACTTTAGCTTTAGATTCAACAAAGAGTGGATTACACAGATAACATATCATATCCTAAACACAGCAGCAACTTCAGCCTTGCATCAAACACTAGGATTTGGATTCTTCAAAGCCTTTGATCACACTTGATGCAACACTACGCATCTCTTTGTTGTTTGCTTGCGATCTGGCCAGATCAACCTGGAAACGATCCTGGTCGACTCTAGACGCTACTACCGCCTCTTGAAAGGCGCGTATGGTTTCCATGAGTTGTTGCATGGAGATGTTCTCCCCTCCTAAGGGTGCAACAGATCCTTGCCTCGTACTCCTCATATTGCTGGTAGGCTCTTAACACGATTGTGAGTGGGACCTGGTTTTATCAGGCCCCACGGTGGGCGCCAAATGTTCTTGTCGGTTGACTTGGTTGCCGTTTGACTCCAACGACAGCTTCAGGCCCCGCCTGTCTCCTCCTTCTCGCGCACTCCTCTTGGTTGAAGAAGGTTGTACCTGTAGAGACAAAAGGGCGTTCTGGAGACCGTTTGCACTCCAATGTGTTAGAATGTATGGCTTTAAACTAGAGGGGGTGAATGGTTTAAAGAGGGTTTTCGCAAACTTTTAAGCCAAGAATGAATTTACTTCGAGAATCAGTTGATAAGGAAATCAGTTTGCCAAAACAAAAAGCAAAAAACACAGCACCAGAAAAACAATCGGTTGTTTCGTAGAAACAATCGGTTGTTTATACCAGTTCACAAATAACAAAACTGAATTTAAAGAGATTAAGGATAGAGAGAAAGCACATAGAGGTTTATACTAGTTCACTCTAAACGTAGAGCTACATCCAGTCTTCCCATAAACCACTGGGGAATCCACTAAGCAATCAACCCTAGATTACTTACAACACAACCAAAGAAGTGACCTTGATCCCCTCAAGACACACACTCCCTTTGGTCCAGCACAACAACACTAAGAATGTTGATCTTGATCCCCTCAAGAACACACAACACTTCTCAACAAACACACAAGGTTTCTTTCAAAAGATACAAAGGATTACACTTGTTACAGAACAAATCTGAAATCAATACAAGATGAAAATCCTTTCTCACACTCTTTGATCAATGCAATCTCTAAGCAATTCTCAACTTTTCAAAATCTCAATCTCATTGCATTTAAAGATTGGTCAAAGCATTAAAAACTGGAGCGTAAAGAGTTAGAAAATCATTTAATGCTCAGTCAAAGCACAAAATAGTTTTCTGTTATGGTACCAAAACAAACAATCGGTTGTTTCCACGAATCAATCGATTGTTTTGGTTTTGACAGCAAGTCAACCATTGAAAACAATTTTCAACCTTTCTAAAAACTCTTAAGTATAAAACAATCGGTTGTTTTTCACTTAGTTTGAAAAACACTTTTCTTTTAAAAGGATTGAGAATGGTTATGTTTTGGATTCAATCAAGAGTGGATTATACATAAAATCTACCCCAGATCCTAACTAAAAGACAGCTCAGCAACAGCAAGCACAACTACCCTTTCATCATCCTTCAAAGGGTTTGGATTCTTCAAAGTTTGAACACACTTGGTTTAACACAACGCTCAAGTCAGTACTGGGGCAAAGAAACAGTAAGTGAATAAAGTAGTTTCAGTCTTAGAAACGGTGTACCTTGTTAGGGTTCTTACCACCCTTTATATAGGTTGTAACTAGGGTTACTTATGTTCTGTTACCCATATCTAGGGTTCTTGGGAGAACGTCCTTGCGCTGCTATTACACAATCTTAGCATAATCTAGCACATAAGACTTCCCTTTACTGGAGTGCAACGACTAACAGTATGGCCGCCAATGTACCAACTCATGCACCACTACTCCGGGGCCATCTGTTCTATGGGTGCCCTAAGTATTCACGTGTCATGCATGCAGTCTTTCCTTGGAAACCCTAACCCTAACGGGCCTCAGTGCCTCCAAGGAACACTTGCTTGTGTTGTACCCGAATGTACCATACACATTCCATGCATGATTCTCTCGTGACTTAGATCTTTTCCTTGTATTTGGACGTTAACTTCATGTTAACTCATACTGCTTGTGAGACCCAACTTACGTGGCCCACCGTTGCTATCAGTCCACTGATGTCTGATGTCTTTCCCTCATGTCGATGCATCTACTCATTTTTATCATTTAACAGTCAAACTGAGATCCTCTCCTTGGGAATGGTCATCGTGTCACAAGCCCAACCCCGTCTGGCACAAACCCATCCCCGTTTGGCACAAACCCAATTTTCTGACACGTCATTTGCTTCTTTCAATTTTATGAAACCCGAACAAAATCGGTGTCTCTATCTTTACTTACCTTTTTACTACGGTAATATGAAAATAGTAAAAACAAAGAGGGGCAAATGTCAACATCAAATTTCGTCCGGATATTTAAAACTTTTTTTCAAAAAAAAGGTGAAAAATGTTAAAAAAAAGAAGATAATTAAAAAATATCTTTTAAAATTTGTTGTCTGTGAAAAAAAAATGGAGTAAGAGGATGCATTTTAGTTTTGAAACTAAAGAGAAAAAAGATAAATTAAAATGAAAAAAAATCTTATTTTAATTAGATACTCTTGTTTTCTTCGGGCACCCATAGCCTGTCTCGCTCATTATTCTTTACACACCCTTGTTTCTCTTCACACATCCTAATCCATCTCGCTCATTACCTTTGCACACCTTTGTTTCTCTTCACACACCCTTAGTCCATCTCGCTCATTACTCTTTGCACACCTTTGTTTCTCTTCTTACCCTTGTTTGTCTTCACCCACTCTTTGCCACCCCCTTATTTATCTTTGCCCATCCTCTTGTTTCTCTTTGCCTACCCCCTTGTTTCTTTTTTACAAGTTCTTCCTGCACCATATCAATTTCAACCTACACCCTATATTTTTAAAATTTTCCAAAATTAAGTCTATTTTGGATTTGAAAATTTGAAATTAAAAAAATATAATTGGAAAGTCAAAATTTCGTTTTGGAAAAAGAAATCCAAAACGCAAAATATACATTCCAAAAAAGAAAATCGATCTGAAAATGAATTCTAGAAAAAAATGTCAGAATTCAAAAATGTATTTCGGAAATTCAAATTCATAAATGTATTCTGGAAAAAAATATTCAAAATACAAAATTTGAAAGTGCATTCTAGAAAAATATTTATTGAATTCAAAAATATGTTTTAAAAACTCAAATCCAGAAATATATTTCAAAAAAGAGATTTTAAAAATATTTTTTTCTTTAAAGACATTTTCATTATTTTACACGGATATTTTTAACATTTTGAATGGGCTGATTTGGTGTATGATGGATGGAATTGATATGATTTAGGGAGAATTTGCCTTGTCTTTGCCCAATCCCTAGCCCATTTCACTCCTTACAATTCACACCCACCTTTCATTTTTCTAACCTTTCTCTCCTCTTATGTTTATGTCCCCCTCTTTTTCTCATTTCATCACAACGCTCGTTCACATTCACACACACACTCCTTTTATTGATTTTTCACGTACTCGCAGCCACCGCGCTTCAGCAGTTCACAACCTCCCTGCACTACCGCACAAGCAGGACGACTCCAGCCACCACAGCCGCTGCCGCCAACACGCACTCCAACCATCGCGCTCAAGCAGTTCACAATCACCCTGACCACCGCACCAGCCATCGCAGCCGCCACCACCACCCCTACACCTTGCAGCCATCCAGCAGCCGCCAAGCACTCCAGCAACACCGCACTCCACCGTTCGCACCACCACTCCTGCACCGCCAATCGCTCGCCCCTACGCCGCTGATGCCGACGACCTCGCTCCGTCTCATCCGCCAACCGCCGCCGCGCCGCACCACCGCATTGCTGCCACGCCACCACCCCAATTTCCACCACAGCTATTCACCCAACTTTATGAGAGGGGGACCCACGTAAAAAAGTGAGAAAAGGAAATAAAGAGAGAGGAGATAGAAGAAGTGTGTCCCACGTTTTTTTAAGGAAAAAGAAAAAACTGGGCTCATTCTTCTAGCTCAGTGTGATTTGCTTGTAGCACCCGTCTCTTACACACCTCCTCTGGTTTTAAGAAAAATAATATCGGCCTATTCTGTTGGCCCAACTACCTTTTTTCTCGCCCCGCCTCTCTTTTACCTGCGAAACTCGAGCAAATTCTTCCTGCACCATATCAATTTTAACCTCCACCATATCAATTTTTTAAATTTCCAAGAATACCCTCCTGCACCATATCAATTTTAACCTCCACCATATCAATTTTTTAAAATTTCTAAAACTACCCTCCTGCACCATATCAATTTTAACCTCCACCATATCAATTTTTTAAATTTTCAAAACTACCCTTATTCCAAATTAAAAAATCCAAAATAATAATTATAATTGAGAAATAAAAAAGTACATGCTGGAAAAAAAAATCTGAACACAAAACTTAAAATACATTCTTGATAAAAAATTTCAGAATTCAAAAATATGTTTCGAAAAGTGAAATCCAAAATATTTCAGATAAAAGTTTCAAAAATAATTTTTCCCATTTTTGTGTAAGGTTATTTTCGTCATTTAGGAGAGATATTTTTGTCCTTTTCTAGAGCTGATTGGGTGCATGCTGAAATTGATATGGTGGAGGGAGAAATTGCCCGAAACTCGTCCAATATTTTAATAAAAGAAAATACGGGCCCATTCTGCTGGCCCAGCTATCCTTTTTCTCACCCCCCATCTTTTACCGTTGCACACCCTCCTCTTGACTGTTTCTTCCTTCACCTCCATAGGTTCTTCTGCCACTCCCATAGAGTAGTTTTTGGATTATGTAATCCGGACACACATTTGAAAAAATACTTTTGGATTATATAATCTGGAAGCTAAAAAAGACTTCCAGATTACATAATACGGAAACTAATCATGCATATGAAAAAAGGGTTACGGATTATATAATCTGGAAGCTAATTATGAATTTGAAAAAAGACTTCCAAATTACGTAATCCAGAATATTACAGAAGGGTATTTTTGGAAATATAAAATTTATGGAGGTGGGCGAAGAATATATGGAGGTGCAGTAAGAAATAGCCCCTCCTCTTTTAAGGAAAGAAAATTTGAAACCATTTCACTGGCCGAGCGAGCCTTTTACTTGTTGTTGCACCCCTCTTTTACTTGCGCAAGCCCTCTCTTTTTTTAAAATTTCTTTAAGATAAATAAAAATATAAATAAATAGTTTTGACATTAAAAAATACCGAAAATATAAAATTTCAAAAAATAAATTTAACAAAATATATCTTTTAAGGCAAAACTATGTGATATTTGACTTTTTCAAAATTTCGGTTTCACTTATTTTTTTAAAACTCAGCTCACATTTACACAAATATTTTGAAACAGTTTAACTTTATTTCTAAGTCGATCCTGATTTTCCATTGTGAATGAAAATACGTAGGAACAAGGTTAATCCTTGTCGGGTCCAAATAAAAAAATTTCAAAAATATTTTCTTTATTTTTGCATATATTTGTATTTATTTGTTTTCAGGAAAAAATAAACTTTCTTGAAACACCACACTCGTAATCGACTTTGAGCAGACGTTGCAGAGTGTTAATACCTTCCCTACACGTAACTGACTTCTGAACCCTAATTTGGTTTTGCAAACCATCACTTTATGTTTTTTTCCTAGTTTTCCATAATAAATTATGGCGTGACTCCATCTCTATTTTTTTTTAAAACTAGTTTTTGTTTCGCTATCTCGTCGTGATCTTGGTTGTGACAAATGGTAACTCCACTGATGTTAACAGAGTCAGGAATTCGTGTAAAACGTTTGTTTTTTTTTATGTTTTATATTTCCCTTTTTTCTGGACATATATTTGTTTACTTATTATTACTAGATTATTGAATCCTAGGATAGAAAACAATATTATATCTGTCTAAGAATTTTCTGGTTGCTTTGCAAGCGAGGAATTGGGTATGCTTAATCCTTCCTTCACACACACACTTTTGAATATTATGAATGAGACCTTATACATGGGTCTGAGAAAGCTTAGAATTAGAAAGGGTTGTGTAACAATGTCGGGACGAATGCACTTCCTCTTTGACTATTGTGAAAACCCTAGCTATAGTCTGTTCTCTTTATTTGTATTCCCACATCTAGTTGACTTCCAAATGTTGTAGGGAACGATAAGTACCAATAAAATCTTCCATACTACCAGTAATGTGAACATTAGGATTAGAATCAGCATAGAGGTTCCTATAAAAATTCAAAATATGGTCCTTAATGAGCATGGAAAAAAAATAGTATTTTTGTCCCTGTCTTTAAATTAGAGCATCTCAGTCTTCTCATTCCAAAACAAGTATCGACAATGAAGGGCATGATCAAGCTCCTCTGTAGTAGTCTTTTTTTGACAAATAAGCGTTTTAAGGACTAGTAGACTAGTAGTCTCCAAACTTTGCTGGATAGCAAGTAGGAAAGTCTGCTTAAGAATCACTTCATTCTGAACATTACCAAAAGAATTTTTATTCCAACTTCTGAGCTTAATTTTCAGCCTTTTTAATTTATGTTGCAAAATATACACAAAACAACCAACAACAATATTATTCCAAGAATCATGAATAAGCTCCATAGACGATTTATCCTGAAGCTACATATTAAAGAATCGAAAAGCACTAGCCTTATGTAAATAATTACTAAAAGAAAGACTAACAATTTTAACAAGAACTTGATAAGTAAAAGAGGATCATTCATCCATACACTTTTCATTACATAAAGCTCAATCAAGCTTTCTATCAATTCTCTGTAACTCTTTTCTCTCGTTACTCCAAGTATAGCAAGGACCAGAGAAAGGAATACAAGTAAGATTATTACTATAATCCAATCAAGAAATTCATTACAAGAAACCTGATTAGAAGAAACCCCACTTTTGTAATCATCAGTCGAGAGAACAACATTAAAATCTCCCAAAATGCACCAAGGACAGAGAATAAGCTAAGATCCCCCCACAAATGTCTTCTAACGGAGTATTTGTTAGCTCCATAAACCATTGAAAAGAAAAAACATTTATCATGAAAAAGGCAGTTTACGAAAATAAACTGAGAATTAACCAGGAAATTTTGGACAAGATGTGGGACAGCAAAAAACAAAAGCTTAGCAACTTTATTAATGATATGAGAATTAGCAACAAAATGCAGATCATCAGTTTGGAAAAGAGCATCCAAAGCGTTAGTGTAAAGCACAATGGGTTCAGTAATGAAAACAAGAATAATTTTATGTTGTTCAAGTAAATTAAACAACATCTCCACAGTTTTTTGGTTTGTCAGGCCTCTGGCATTCCAAGAAAAAAAAAAAGACAAGAAACCTTCATTGCAACTTTTTGGAATGAACTGCCTTAGCAGTTTTTTTTTAGATTTACCAGCCCCTTTAGGGATCTCCCTGACATTCTAGTGGTGTGTAGAATATCATCCCCATTATCATTAGCATTCTCCTCGGCCTCCCTATGACAACCCAAAATTTAAATGCCACCTAATTTTCTGTAGTGATTTGCTCATTATGATGTAAATCAATAATTTGAATTGGGATAGTTGGCTTACCAGTAATAAGGTCGTTTGTAACACCTTCTTTTTCTAAACCTGGAAGGGATGAAAAAGGGTTTTGCAGAGCCAACATACTGCTATTAGAAACTAGAGCTTTACCAACAGCAAGTGACTGCTGCTTCATAGGAGAACTCTTCCTTGGTGGAGATGGAACAAAAATAGTATCAGAACACTGCAACATATGGTTGGCAATAACATCATCAAAAGATTTGGAAGCAGTAGCCTTATCAATAACATCTGTAGCAACTTGTGAATGCGGGTTAACTTCTGCAAAAGGTGATTCTAAAACCTTGTCATGATTTGAAGCGGTGTTTGACAAATTTTGTCTTTATCATGGTTCGATGCATCCTCCAAGGGAGGCATGTCAACAAATATATCCTCCCCTCCATCTAATTTATCTTGATCAAGCTGCCCCAGCTGTTTCCTAACTTTAGTGCCACTAGAAACTGAAACAAACCACCTTAACAAGCAGATGACTAAGGACACAACATACATTTCACAATTAGGGCAGTCATCTCAGCATACAAGACCAGGCCCCACCAAACCTCAAGAGAGCCTCAGCAGAAGAAGAACCAAACATAAACCAGAATATCAAATGTTTTTCCTTCTAGTCTTTTCAAAAGGCAAGTTTATGTAAATAAATTGGGCTCACTTTAGGGGTCTAAATAGAAGAGTAAGCTAGAGTAGGATTCACTTAGCATAAATTGGGGGTGTACTTAGCATAAATTGGGTTTGTGCCAAGCCCACCTTTCATGATAAGTGCACCTAGATTTAGGATTTTTTGACCTACCTTCTTGAAGGTTTCTCACAAATGACACTCTCTCCTATATAAAGGACACATTGAATTTTGAAAGTAAAGAAAATCTCTCAGAGTGTTTAGTGAGCTGAGTCTTCTATTATTTTTAGATCTTATCTTGAGTGCTCTACACTTCAAGTAGCGGCTCTATACCACTCATTTTGGAGTATCCCATCCTCCAAGTGGCATGACAACCTCTCATTTTCAAAAGCTTTCTTCATCTCTTCACCTTTTTCCTTCCTTTTCTTCGTGCCACTTTTCTTCATTCTCTATGTCATTATGTTTTCTTTTTCTTATGTGCTTTTCATTTCCGCCCATCATCATTTAAATCACCATATAATTGTGTTTTCTATTTTCCCTCTAGAAGTGAACCTTCACACTTACTTAACCACTTGGTTAAGTTCGTGTCCAGTGAGATCTTCTTTGAGTTTCTCACCATATTCTTCTTAAAAATAAAAAACCATAAACAAAGTGCAACCCATAAAATGTTTAATCTTAAAATCAACTCACATCAGAAACTGTGGTTGTCAGATTTCCATCTGAGTTATCTAAGATCATATTCTGAGAATCAATCACTTCAATAGAAATTTTCTTCCTATACTCTTTAGGTTGCTTATGAACCACTTGAGCCCTCACAGTGTTCCCTTGCTCTCTGTTGTCGATTTGTTTTGAGAAGACTTATGTTGAGGACCAACAACAACAGGATTATGGGCATTAAACACACGACACTGAGAAAGATCATGCCCAATCATCTTACAATAAGAGGAAAATAAAGAGAGCCACTCATATTCCACATTAGCTATAAAAGCAAACCCTAAACGTTCAACCAAGAGCGGATAAATGATCAATATCAACAATCACTATAGCAAAGAAAAACCCCTATTTTTTACATTGTATGATCATCCAAAGACAAAGGGGTACTAATTCCTCTAGTAATATAAAATATAGCCCTCGATCTCAGATATTATAGAGGCAAATTGTAAATTCAAACCCAGGCCTGAGTTTTAGTGATTTTCATAGTAGATGGGAAAAAGTCTTTTGTTTATGAAAACAACCTCAAGAAGGCAAGAGATAACTACCATGAACCAACCCTTAAAACCCACCTCATGTCCTCTAAAGAAGAAAACTCAAACTCATAGAAACCCTTACCTAGACGTATAACTTTCCATGGTCCGAGAGCTTTCCAAATAAGCTGCAATTTTTTGGTTAAATCAAGGTGTGTAAGGGGTTGATCACCCTTAGATAAAATAATCCTCCCATGTAAGTGATTATTGTAGTCTTCAAGTCCCACCAAGTAATCTTCCTCCTCAACCCAGAAAGCAACCATGTCGCCCTTGATATAAGGTGTAGGTAACTGCGACAAAGGGATGTCACAGGTATTGGCCAAGGCTTGGGCAAAGGTTTTTCTTTATCCTTGTGTAGCATAAAACTTCTTAATTGGAACCATAGTAGTTAATATTGTGCGATTCACGATACGTATCATTCAAAACGATATGGTTTCACCCTCCAACGATGCAAATCGTTTGAAGAATCGTTTTCGTTCCTAAATCGCAGTTGTATCGTGCGAATCGTACGAAGAATCGTTGAATTGCGAAACGAAACGATTTCGTATCGTGTGAATTAGTGTGAATTTTAAAACCCTAATTTTTTTACCCACGCGAACCTCCACTATTTCACGTACTGCTTTTCCTCTCCTCCAACAGCGACGTCCAGCGTAGAAGACACGCGTCGAGAGGTGCGAAGGATGGCAAAGTCAGCGACAACGGAGCTCACAACAGCCAAGATGCGTGTGACAGCAGGAGGTGTGAAAACAACGACAGGGGACAGAAGAGGCACGCGACAACGATAGTTACTGAAGGCGCAATAGTCATCGGAGGCGGCAGAGCTCACAATAGTGAAAAGGTGTGCGACAGCGACTGGAGGCGCAGTGGTTGTAGGAGCTATGGTGGTTGCGAGAATTGTGGAGACACAAAAGTAGGAGGAGGAGAGGAGGAGAAAACGGTGGGAGTGATTCTTTCTGCTTTTTATTTAAAAAAAATAAAAAATAAAAATGATAAACAAAATTTGTTTAGTAACATGTATGCACCACATTATTATTTTTTTTAGAGGTTCTTTTGTTGAAATCGTGTGGTATCTATATAGTTTATGTATCTTGCATGTATACCTATCTTATATATTTAAGTATTGGTTAAATTTTTTAATATTTATAAATATTACGATTCAACTACCATGATTGAAATCCCTTTTTTCTCTTTCAAACAACCCAAAGAATCAAGAACTCTGGAGAGCCCTATGACATTCTTGAATTTCGAAGACTCCTACACGCATTGAACTCCAAGAAAAGATTCGCACCTCCCGCATTCTTCAAGAATGCATAGCCCAACCTCCCGCGCAACTGACCTGCACCGCAAGCAAGATAAAAAAACGCACCTTGTTGGCTGCACCACTTGGAGTGCTGCAAAGCACACCTCCGCGCAACTGGCTTGCACAATAAGCAATCAATGCACCTTGTTGGCTCCTCCACGTAGACAAATGCTCCACGTAGAAACCGCATGCGCGGCACACCCACAATCCACATGCACTGCTCACTCACCACTGCTGCAAAGCATTAACAATCCTCTGCACCTTGATAGACAAAGGTAGGGAGTCACACAACCGCAAAGAAAGCAACAAAGCCTTCAAATTGACGCCGGCAACCGAATAACAGCCCAAACCCTTAAATTGAGATTGCATTTATGAATATAGTAAAGTACGTTTTGTTCCAACATTAAATTCTTTTAGCAAGATAAAAAACTTACCTTGTTGGCTGCACCACGTGGACTGCCGCAAAGCACACCTCCGCACAACTGGCCTTCACAATAAGCAATCAATGCACCTTGTTGGCTCCTCCACGTAGACAAATGCTCCACGTAGAAACCGCATGCGCAGCGCACCCTCAATCCACATGCACTGCACACTCACACTGCTGCAAAGCATCAACAATCCTCTGCACCTTGATAGACAAAGGTAGGGAGCCACACAACCGCAAAGAAAGCAATAAAGCCTTCAAATTGACGCCAGAAGCCGAACAACAACCCAAACCCTTAAATTGAGATTGCATTTATGAATATAGTAAAGTAAGTTTTGTTCCAACATTAAATTCTTTTAGCAAGATAAAAAAACGCACCTTGTTGGCTGCACCACTTGAACTGCCGCAAAGCACACCTCCGCGCAACTGGCCTGCACAATAAGCAATCAATGCACCTTGTTGGCTCCTCCACATAGATAAATGCTCCACGTAGAAACCGCATGCGCGACGCACCCACAATCCACATGCACTGCACACTCACCACTGCTGCAAAGCATCAACAATCCTCTGCACCTTGATAGACAAAGGTAGGGAGCCACACAACCGCAAAGAAAGCAACAAAGCCTTCAAATTGACGCCGACAGCCGAACAACAGCCCAAACTTAAATTGAGATTGCATTTATGAATATAGTAAAGTAAGTTTTGTTCCAACATTAAATTCTTTTTGTCCTGTTTTTACAATTTATCTAAGAGTGTACGTTCAAAGATAGTCCGACACTCAAGTTAGATGAGGTGTATTTAATTGTTTATTTTAGATTCAAATAACCATTCTCTTTTACCATGAAGTCTCCTCTTATTTATACTTTTATGGACTTTGTATTTGCACCGACCTGTCCTCGGACATCGACGTCAGGGATCGACATCGGACCTCGCCAACAGAGGGAGAGATCGGACTTTGGTGGTCTGAACAACTATATTGGGCCACATAAGGTGGGCCCTAGAATTATACTAGTTACCAGTAAAAACATCAGATATGAGAGGAAGCCCTAAGACACGAGGGGCCCATGCAGGTGGTGTGTATAGCACATTCAGGCGTGACACGAGTAAATAGCCCTTGGAGGCGCTAAGGCCCGATTAGGGTTTGGGTTTCCAAGGGAAGCTGCATGCATGGCACGTGAATACTTAGGGCACCCACAAAACAGATGGCCCTAAAGATTTGGTGCACATGTTGGTACCTAGGCGGCCATTCTGTTAGTCGTTGCACTCCAGTTAAGGGAAGTCTTATGTGACAGATTACGCTAAGATTACGTAATAGCGACGTAGGGAAATTCTCCAAGGAACCGTAGACATGGGTAACAGAACAAAGGTAAACCCTAGTTTCAACCTATATAAAGGGTGCTAAGAACCCTAGCAAGGTACACCGTTTTTAAGACTAAAACTAATTTATACACTTATCGTTTCTGTGCCCTAATACTGACTTGAGCATCGGAGTGCAAACGGCCTCTAGGGCGCCCTTTGTCTTTGTGTTTTCAGACATTCATCAAGGAAAGGCACGTGCAAGCGCATGGATTCTGGACGTGAGAGTGACATAGACACTCGAAGACGTTTTAGGTCAACCGATAGGAACATTTGGCGCCCACCGTGGGGCACGATCTAAAACACTGTCCCACCAGCAAGAACCAGAAAGATTAGGAATATGAGAAACACGAGGCAAGGTCCACTGGGATATGAAGGGAGCGAGGACCCCACCTTGCAACAAATCATGGAGATCCTGAGAGTCCTCCAATGAGTAAACGAAGAAACCAAGGCTGAACGATTGAGGCCATTCATCGAGCATGGAATGTGGCAAACCTTGGGTTGTATTTTCAACTAAGATATTCTAGCCTAATGCTTTCTTTTTTAGCGATGTATGATAAGTTTGTTCTTGAAAGATGAGGCAGTTAGCTTTGTTCATTTATTTGAATTGGCACATGGTAAGTCGACCTAGTTGGGCATAAGTATGAGCATAGACGCTATGTGGGATTGATTTGTTAATTGATTTGCTTAAGCACATCACAGGTAAGTCAACCTAGCTCGGTGTCAGTACTACCACTTGTGTCTAGGAACCCATGAGTAAATGATTACCTAGTGGAAGGTAAGACGGGGAGCATGTGTACCATGCAAGAAAGCTAGTCAGCTCGACCCAAGTGTTTGGGGGAGGTCATCTCGGTGTTTGGGCACAAGAGCTGAGTCATGAGCTCGGCTTAGATGTTGGTCAGCCCAGAAAAGTAACAAAGATAAAGAGATATTTTATCTGTTGTGATATTATTCTAAAGATAAAAGATAAAGAGATATTTTATCTATTGTGATATTATTCTAGAGATAAAAGATAAAAAAAGATATTTTATCTGTTGTGATATTATTCTGGAAATAAAAGATAAAGAGAGATTTTATCTGTTGTGATATTATTCTAAAGATAAAAGATAAAGAGATATTTTATCTGTTGTGATATTATTCCGGAGATAAAAGATAAAGAGATATTTCATCTGTTATCATGTTATTCTGAAGATGACGTGAATGATTAAGTGTCATTTAAATCTGCTGTGATATTGTTATCATGATCATGATCCCTCGCAGGAGAAAGTTATTTTTGTTACTGGATATAGAGCGTAGTAGTGTAAGAGTACATGTCTAGGAAAGTTTTGGCGAGGAAATACTTGGTATTTAAGCGCGTCCATTGGTGACCAATCTCTCTTTCGTGGGAACTTACCTGGTGTACTAGTTCACGATCTACAATATGCAACAAAGATCAACTCTGACATATTTTTCAGAACTCATGTGTCGAGAATCACAAATGATTATGTCCTACCGTAACTCGACGGTAAAGGGCAATATAACACCAAACTTTTATACCATACAGGTTTATAGAAGTGTTGAGTGACAAAACCTATCAGCTGTAAATTCAAGACGATGGAGCCATTCCTCGGACGAGGAACGCACCAAGCCTCAAGTTTAATTTCAGGTTTTTTTTAATGAGGTTGCCCAATAAAATTTCAGTTAAAGATATATTTTTGCAATTGTTCAGTGAAGTAAGCGAACCTCTCCCTTGGGTTAGAAACACCAAGATTGGGAATAATATGGTTCTTAGTGAGCCTTTCTCTTGCGTGGGAACGCCAAGGTCAAGAAGAGTATGGTTCGAGAGTTAAAATCCTCCCCTGCCCTAAGTGGCGTGGATGAGGTCAGTTATTAAAAGCTTGTCCCTTGGCTTCATACAACAAGGTTGCAGTTAGATATTAAGACTTTTCCCTTGACTTTTTACAGCAAGGTTGCGGTTAGATATTAATACTTATCCCTTGACTTTTTACAGCAAGGTTGTGGTTAGTTATTCAGACTTGTCCCTTGACTTTTTACAGCAAGGTTGCGGTCAGTTATTCAGACCTATCCCTTAACTTTGTACAGCAAGGTTGCGGTCAGTTATTCAGACCTGTCCCTTGACTTTTTACAGCAAGGATGAGGTCAGTTGTTAAGATCCTCCCTTGATTCATACAACAAGGATGAGGTCAGTTATTAAAATCCTCCCTTGACTTCGTACAGAAAAGATGAGGTCAGTTACGAACCGTTCACTTGGGTTAGAAGCCTCGAGATTGGGAGATGATGATTTATAGAGAACACCTCACCCTTGAGTGAGAAAGTCAAGGTTGAACAGTATGGCTCCCAGTTAAAATCCTCCATTGCCTCTATACGGCAAGGACGAGGTCAGTAAGCAAACCTCCCTCTTGTGTGGGAATGCCAAGGTCGAGAAGAGTATGGTTCCAAGTAAGACATCTCCCTTGCATTCATACGCCAAGGTCGATAAACAGTAAGGTTGATAGCGAACCCCAGTAAAATCTCTCTTTGGGGGGGCAGTAAGGTGATTCAGATGGAACGACCCAGGCTCAGTAAGACTCTGAACTCGGGTGCCCAGAATCGTAGCTAGCCATGCCTAAGATTGTTTTGCTTAATCCAGCAAAGATAACCCTATGGGGGTAGAGTTGCACCACAAAGGTGTTAAGAGTAGACTTAGTGTGTAAGCCAACACTTAAGTCAGATACTCTAAGTTGCCGAATGCCACTTAAGGGCAAACTTGATGTAGAGATCGACCTCGAGTCAGATGCTTAGGTCACCCCTAATCTCGGGGGAAGATGTGTAAGAAAAGCGATAAAACTTTCCAAATGCATTACGTTGATAAGGTTGTCAATTAAGGCGTACATTGGCCAAAGGTAGTTAAGGTTTACTGGGTTATCACCTACCCCTGAAAAATCGTTGTTAGCCACCTAAGCACTCAATAGTCTCTTCGCTAAAATGAGTTACAACTCGAGACTGGGGGGCTTCTGTACCGACCTGTCCTCGGACATCGACGTCGGGGATCGACATCGGACCTCGCCAACAGAGGGAGAGATCGGACGTCGGTGGTCTGAACAACTATATTGGGCCACGTAAGGTGGGCCCCAGAATTATACTAGTTACCAGTTAAAACATCAGATATGAGAGGAAGCCTTAAGACACGAGAGATCCATGCAGGTGGTGTGTATAACACATTCAGGCGCGACACAAGTAAATAGCCCTTGGAGGCGCTAAGGCCCGATTAGGGTTAGGGTTTCCAAGGGAAGCTGCATGCATGGCACGTGAATACTTAGGGCACCCACAGAACAGATGGCCCTAGAGATTTGGTGCACAAGTTGGTACCCAAGCGGCCATTCTGTTAGTCGTTGCACTCTAGTTAAGGGAAGTCTTATGTGCCAGATTACGCTAAGAATACGTAATAGCGGCGCAGAGACATTCTCCAAAGAACCCTAGACATGAATAACAGAACAAAGGTAAACCCTAGTTTCAACCTATATAATGGGTGCTAAGAACCCTAGCAAGGTACACAGTTTCTACGACTGAAACTACTTTATACACTTATCGTTTCTTTGCCTTAATACTGACTTGAACGTCGGAGTGCAAACGGCCTCTAGGACGCCCTTTGTCTTTGTGTTTTTAGACATTCACCAAGGAAAGACACGTGCAAGCGCAGGGATTCTGGACGTGAGAGTGACGTAGACACTCGAAGATGTTTTAGGTCAATCAACAGGAACAATATTGTTGCAAGGATTAGTGCACGCCCAATAATCTCTTAATTATATTTTATTTTTTTTAATTAACATTAACCTATTTAACCTACGAATTGCCGTGAGAATCGTCTTTACTAAAAAGACCGTGATACCGTCCACGGAAGCCGAGTTCTCGGCCTCTCGATTTCTTGTAGAACATGTATGGTTAATTTTCTAAATTTATAAACTTATAAGATTTTTTATTTTATTTTAAACAACTATATATATATATTAAAATAATGTTTTTATTTATTTACGATTTTTTAAGTAATTTGTTATTGGAGATATATACTTTTAGTTTATTTAACTTAAAATGTTTTTTTTTTATAAAAAACCGCCCCTTCATGATAAACATATAAATTCTTGAATATTAAAAGAATTTCCAAATAAAAGATATTAAAAAAGAAGTTAAAAGAAAAAAAATATAAATATTAGGGTCTTGAGGTTTCATTAAATTTTTTATTATTAAAATAAAATTAAATATTACTTCTTAAAAATATGTTATAGAACTGAAAACAATTAGAAGAACCACAAAAGTCTTTAAAAAATTCTTATAAGAAATTCTATTGGAGATGGTGTTAGTAAATTTTTGTATGATCCACATATAATTTAATATCATTTATTTTTTATTATTAAAAGAAAAATTATATATCATAAAATCATGAATATGTACATTGTTCAAACTGTCTAATTATTTTTCCATTTAGACATGATTGGCTTCACAGAAGTAATTAAGTTTGAAAGAGTTTTTTTCATTAACCTAGTTTTCTGATGAATTAGGAGTTTGATTTTCAGATCAGGAATTTCTTTAAAGCAGGAGTATATAATATCTATTTTATAATGTTTTATTCATCAAATGAAATAAGTACTATGTATGTACATATAGGATTCTGTCTTCGAATAAGTTGTTGCCTTATCATTATGGGTCCAAATCCAGGATACGAATATATTCTTAGTAGACCCTACAAGGTAACACCAATGTCCCTTTATAAAAGTTCATTTTCTTTCTCCCCAAAAAGAAATAAAAATATTTTAAGTTATAACTTTTAAACAAAATTCTAATTTTTCTTCTTCTATTTTATAAAATCGGGTTTTGATCTTTAATTGTTTTTATGATTTTTGTCTATCATTTTGTATTTATTCAAAATTTTATTTATGCATTTTTATTTTAAAAACTTTGGCTTACAATTAATATTAAATAATTAATCTTGTTTGGTTTATAATCTGATCCTGCCTATTTTATCGTCAAATCTGGATCGACTCTGCGCTGTGTTAGCTTCGGTCCTTCGCCTTGATTCACCTCAAGAACCTGCAAAAGACAGAACGGCGCCGCTACGGCCGATCACGCTCCGACGCCCAAGTCAGCGACTGAACCACCAAAGTACTAAGAGAAAACTAAGAACAGGAACCGTGCAAAATTCTCTCTCAGCGTACTCAAGTTCTCGCAAGCGTAAAAGAAGTAATCTAAAACACACGTACCTCAGAAGTTCGTTAGAATCTCTTATATACCTGTGCACTTTCTCTCTCCTGACAGTTACACATCTAGACACGTGGCTCGCATCCAGCTGTACACGTGTCACCATCTGGAGCATCCTTGACTTGGGCGCCACTTCTTACTCTTCAGGCCTTTGGCTAAGTTACTTATGCATGAAACGACTCAGCGCATAGCTGCCTTGGAGCGTGATCTCTTCTGCGTGGCGAGCACGGGTGCCTTCATACACACCTTCCTTGTGGTCTCGCCGGCCGCCTTCATGATCTACTTCACTTGCTTCACCGTGCATGTTCAGGTAAACTATTCCCCGACCTCAACCTCTGGCTAGCTAGGAAATGACTATCTGACGACTTCATCCTCTGCTTCAAAGCCTAGAACAAACCTCCCTGACCTTTCGGCGATGTCCTCGTTTCGGCGATCTCTGATCACTTGGTCTCAAACCCGGTGACTGCCGGTTTAGGTTTGCTAGAGATCGGAGCACGCCAACTTAAGGACTGGCGACTACACGAGCCCCCCGACTTCCTTCCCTTCTGCCAGCCATGAGCCCCGCTTAACACACCTACATAATAGCTTACTGCCACGTCATCACTTCCGACTACCTGGGCGGTACACAAGCCCCCCAGTCTTAAGCGAAGACTTGTCCAGTGAAAAGACTAAGTGGTCACGTCACTGCCGATCTACGTGGCGCTGGCGCAGAATTCCAAACGTTCGTACCTTCTGCTTCTCTAACGCTCCACCAAACACCTTTCCAATCGCTCGACACGTGGCTTCATCAACGGTCATCTTTAGCTGTCGTTTGCGCTTCCAAAATCGTTTAAAAAACCCTTAAACCCTTTTCGTTTTTACTGTTTCATCATCTTTCTGCCTTCGAAACGCTCTGAGTCTTCTCTGCAAACCCACGACGCTCTTCGACTCTCTCAATCCCCAACTCCCTTCAACGCTTATCTGATCATCGAAAGGTACCTCTTTTACTTCCTCTGTTGATATTTGCTGCATTTTAACCGATTCGCATCATCCATTAACTGTCTGGTGCATACGCTGTGGGTTGTTTCTTCTTCTTCTCCCTTTTCGTAACTTAGGGCTTCGTCTTCCATTACTTTCATCACAACGAACTTTCGTTCGTTCGTTTTTCATCCTTCATTCACAATCGAGTCGACCTCTACAACCTTCGCTCACCTTTCTTTTCCTTTTTCCTTTGCAGTTCCCGCGATGGCTCGTACAAAGACCACCGCGAATCCTCCTCCCTCGTTGCGAAACCCTCCATCCCAAGCGCATAACCTACCGCGAGCACCTGGTGCTCCCTCTTCCCAGGCTGAGAGGCCTGCAACCTCTCGCCCCAACCTTGCTCAGGCAACTCCACCAGTCGCCGAAGGAGCCTCCATCCCCACTCCAGATTACAAGAAGCTTTACCCATGGGCCAACCCAACTTTGCTGAAGGAGACTTCTTCAGTGAACTCTACATTGGCGGTGCTACGGCTGAAGAAAGGGGACGAACCCAACCTCTCGTTCCACAAGGAGCACGATGACAAACTGATGGTGCTGCCTTGCCCTCCTGATGTGCTGATCTGCGCGGATGACAAGGGGAACAACGGCGAGTTGTTCTGCTTCGTGTACACTACCCTCTTCAAGAAGGTGAAACTCAAGCTTCCCTTCACCTGTTTCGAACGGGAACTATTAACCGACCTCGACATCGCCGCCGCCCAGCTCCATCCCAACAGCTGGGCATTCGTGCGGGCGTTTCAAATTATGTGCGCGCATTTGGGACTACCGGCCTCGGTAGATGTCTTCCTCTTCCTGTTCGAGGCCAAGAATCCTGGAGATCGCCCCTGGGTGAGCCTGAACGGGATTGCTGGGAGGTCGATCCTCTCTATCTTCCAGCAATCTTACAAAGATTGGAAGGGAAAGTTCGTCCAAGTGCGCCAAAATGACCGAGACCCTTCGCTGCTCGACGGCTTTCCCTTGTACTGGGTAAACAAGGGAAATAAGGACTCCAAGGGAAGCTTCAGAAGGCCAAGAAGTCCTGACAACATGGGCGAGTTGGACAAGGATCTATGCCTCTTCTGGAAAAGCGTGGCAGCTGCTAATATTACCTTTCCCACCTCTGCAATAATCACCTTCGAGTTCCTCGAGAGCCAACTCGAAGCTCACATAGGTTAGCACCTACTTCGACCTTTAGGTTTTGTCTTGTGCTGCATCTCTATTACCTGTCATTGGGCGTCCTGCTTGTTGCACACTAGACCTGGTTTTTATTTCCTGCACCATTTGTTTGTCTCGTTGGCACATGTACTCATATATTTCACCTTTGCCTTTGCGTTTACTTGTATATTTTTGCACTATGCAGATCTCATGCTGGGCAAAGGCAAGTTAGCTGAATTGAGGGCGCTCGCCCGAACCCACAGATTGGCGTCGGGTTCCCAAACTGTGCCTAACTCGGTGGTGGAGATCGCCGCTGCTCAGGGCAGATCGCCCCCTCGAGGCCCAGCTCCTCCAGAAGCATTGCCCGCTCCTCAACGAAAGAAACTCATCTTGAGGAAGCCAAAGAGGAAAACTCCTCAAGTGGTCCAAGAAGATGAAGAAGAGGACGATAAGGCGACTGAGGATGGCCTCATTACCAAAAGAAGAAGGGTGGCACCTTCTTCACCACCTGCTCCACCTGCTCTACCAACACCAACACCAACACCAACACCACCTTCTCTCCCGGCTCCAACACCGCCAGTCCAAGCAGTACCCTTGGCGGCTGCACTTCCTGTGGTTGAGGCCAACGAGCCCAACTTTATGGAGAACCCTCCGAACGCCTCCACGCCATTCGTATCCGCTGGAGAGGGTCCTCCTTCAACTGCCTCAATCGCCGAAGCTGCGCCAGGTGGGGATGAAGGCGCTCATAACTCGCTAATAATCATTACCGAGTCCCCCACATTGCCGCCACGCCAGGAAGCCCAACCTCATCAACCAATTCAAGAGGGTGGTGGCGAGAATCAGCACCAGGCTCCTCCAGCACCTCCACCAACAGCGGCTACAAGCCTTCCCCTCGCGGTCAAAGGAATCTGGGGGCCCTTCACGACTAAGCTCAAAATGATGGCAGAGGACCTCCCCTCTATCATAACAAAAGCTGTGGAGAGCTCCAACAAGAAACTTCAGGATGATATCTCCACACTCGAAGAGGAGAATCGCCTGAAAAGAATCGAGGCGGAGAAGTTGTCTTGCAACCTTATGATGGCGGAAATCGAACACTCGAGGGTGGAGGACGCCATGAGCACCGAGCTGAGGGGAGCGCGTAAGGAGGCCTCCGATCTGCGCCAAAAGCTGCATCTCCTAGCTCAAGAGAAAATCGAGCTGGAGAGCAAGATGGTTCCCTACCGTCTCAAGGTGGCTGACCTGGAGGCATCAATAAAAGCGGATGCAGCCAAGGTAGAGAACCTTGAGAAAAGGTCGGTCGATCGGGAGGTTCTCTTAGGAAAAGTTGAAAAGGAGAGGGATGACGCCGTGGCTGAGCTCGCCGAAGCCAGATAGGAGAATGCAAAGATCGTTGCAGAGCTGGCCCAGGCGCGGGAGGAAAACAAGAAGGTTGCTGAAGACCTCGCTCAGACTCGCAGGGAAACTGAAGAACTGAAGAAGTGAGCTGACGAGCTGAAGCAGCAAACCGAGGGGCTTAAGAAGCAAAACGAAGAGCTCGAACTGAGCTCCGCCCAAGTCCTCGCCGCTGGGTTCGACGCCGCCCTGGAGCAAATCACCTGCCAGTACCTCGAGCTCGACCTCTCCATGGTGTCACTATATAACGAAGTAGTGGATGGGAAGATCGTTCCCTCTGAAGATTAGTCATCTCCCTCCACTGCTTATTCCCTGATACCTTTTTGCACAATGCTTGTAATATTTCTCCTCTATTCTGATGTACTTGAACTGATACTGCCTTCATTATAAATTTTTCTGCTTCTTCATTTGATCTCTCTACTTGCTTTCGGATCCTTCTCTACCTTCCCTGAGGCGCCTTTCGGATCCTTCTCTACCTTCCCTGAGTTTCAGAACAATAAGCTGGATAGCTAGGCGTTCTCTTCGAACCTACCTTAGCTATCCTTTAAACTTCTTCCACCCTCCACACCGTACTTGAACTCGTTCGAGACGAGAAGGTCTTTAACTCGCCTGAACTCGCTCGACGGCGAGAAAGTCTTTAACTCGCCTGAACTCGCTCGACGGCGAGAAGGTCTTTAACTCGCCTGAACTCGCTCGACGGCGAGAAGGTCTTTAACTGGCCTGAACTCGCTCGACGGCGAGAAGGTCTTTTACTTGCCTGAACTCGCTCGACGGCGAGAAGGTCTTTTATCTCGTGCCTCTACATTGCCCCAGGGGCTACATCTTCTCTCCCCTGGAGGCACTGAGGACTTTTTCTCTTTCTCGCCTGCACTCGCTCGACGGCGAGGAGGTCTTTATCTCTTTCTCGCCTCAGGACGCGCGAGGGCGTTGAGGTCTTTTAAACGCTGCTGGTGCCTCTGATCGCCGAAAGACGATGAGGACTTTTAACTTTAACTGATGCCGCCAATCGCCGAAAAACGATGGGGACTTAGAAACTTTTAGAAAGCATGCAACATAACTTCAAACTCGCCTTAAATCACATTCGAGTGACAAGGTCTTTTTTCAAAACTTTCGTAACAACAACAAGCATGCAATCTAAAACACTTTAAACTTCGAAAACTCTTCTTTATTAGGTGGCCTCATTAAAAACCCTCCTTAGGGAAAAAAGAGTGCCCCCTTCAAACTGTTTTAACAGAAAGCTTGCAAAACTCTTCGTGTTTGTTTTTACTTACAAAGCTTTTAACTGTAATATAACTTGAGGTGTGTGGCGTTCCAAGTGCGAGGAATCGCCCCTCCTTCCAATGTTTCTAAGCGGTAGGCGCCGTTCCCGAGCGCCTCGGTTATTCTGAACGGTCCCGTCCACTTAGGCAACAACTTGTTCTCCATCTCGTACTGGTGGGCCTTCCTCATCACCAGGTCGCCTTCTTTAAACTGCCTCGGCATCACCTTCGAGTTATACCTTCGTTCAATCCTTCTTTTCACTGCCTCAGCTTTTACTCTCGCCTCCTCCCTGACCTCATCCAGCAAATCCAGATTTAGCCTTCTTTCCTCATTCGAGTCTTCCGCTACAAAGTTCTGGAATCTCGGCGAGCTCTCCTGGATTTCCACTGGAATCATTGCGTCGCATCCATAGACCAAGCTAAACGGGGTCTCATGGGTTCCTGACTGCTCGGTGGTGTGGTACGCCCAAACTATACGGGGTACCTCCTCAGCCCACGATCCCTTGGCTTTCTCTAGTCTTCTCTTCAGGCCTCTCAGCAATACCCGATTGGCTGACTCTACTTGGCCATTTGTCTGAGGGTGCTCGACGGATGCAAATACTTGTTGAATTCCCACCCCTTCGCACAGCTTCTTCAACAGGTGACATGCAAACTGAGTCCTGTTATCTAACACCAGGCGCTTAGGCACACCAAACCGGCACACGATGTTCTTCCATACAAAGCTCTCGATCTTGTGTGCGGTGATCTGGGCCACTGGTTCTGCTTCGATCCACTTGGTGAAATATTCAATTGCCACCACCAAGTACTTCATCTGCCTGATCGCCAATGGAAAAGGTCCCAGAATGTCGATCCCCCATGTATGAAACGGCCAAGGGCTGTAAATCGACTTCAACTCCTCAGGAGGCGCTTTGTGCCAATCGGCGTGCTGCTGACATTGCTTGCAACACTGTGCATACTTCTTGCAGTCCTCCCTCATTGTTGGCCAGTAGTAACCTGCACGGAGGGTTCTTGCGGCCAGAGCTCGACCCCCGACGTGACTTCCGCATATCCCTTCATGGAACTCGGCCATGATTCTTGTACATTTCTCTCCGTGCACACATTCCAGGAGTGGGTGTGTGAACCCAAACCTATACAACTCGCCATCAATCATTGTGAACTTGCTAGAGTTCTTCTTTATCTTCCTAGCCTCCGTCGGATCCAGCGGGAGAAGGCCATCTGCCAGGCATCGCTGGTACTGTGTTATCCATGTGTCTGGCTCATGCGTAGCGCAGACTTGCGTCATGTTCACCCTCTTTCCCCGACATGCTCTTATTCTCGGCGATCTCAAGGTCTCCTGAGTCAAAGACCTGTGACTCCTCGCCGCTTTCTCCGTCGACTTGCTTATTTGAAGAACCAGGTGATCTGCCACAAATGCTCTAGGCTTCTTCAGAGTTTCTTGGATCACCGTCCTCTGCCTACCCCCCTTGCCTGAACTGGCGAGCTTAGCTAGCAAGTCAGCTCGGGCATTCTGCTATCTGGGCACATGGACCACTTCGAAGGAGACAAAGGAACTCTTCAACTCCCGCACATACTCCAGGTAAGCCGCCATTTATGGATCCTTGGCCTGGAACTCGCCTGTTACTTGTCCCGTGACCAACAGCGAGTCACTCTTAGCCATCAGCACCCTAGCTCCCATCTCCTTGGCCAGCAAGATATCGACGACCAACGCCTCATATTATGCTTGGTTGTTGCTGGCTTTGAAGGCAAACCTTAGGGACTGCTCAATCAGCACGCCGTTGGGCCCTTCCAAGATGACTCCAGCACCGCTACCCTGCTGGTTTGACGATCCGTCCACCGAGAGTACCCAACGGAAATCATCCCCCTCAACTCGCGTTGCTTCTGACGATAGCTCGACCACGAAATCAGCAAAAGTCTGCCCCTTGATCGGACCTCGGGGCTCATACTTGATATCGAACTCCGACAGCTCCACCGCCCACTTCACCATCCTCCCAGCTACATCGGGCTTCTTCAGAACCTTCTGGATGGGCAAGTCAGTCATCACCAGTATTGTAAAACTGTGAAAATAGTGGCGCAACCTCCTCGCCGAAAATACCACAGCCAGCGCGGCTTTCTCCAAGGCCTGATACCTCACCTCCGGGCCCTGCAGCACTTTGCTGACGAAATAAATAGGCTTTTGAGCCTGGTCCTGGTCTTGGGCGAGCACCGCACTTACCGCCCTCTCAGTCACAGCAAAATACAACCTGAGAGGGGTCCCCACCAACGGTTTGCACAAAACCGGCGGGCTCGCCAGGTACTCTTTAAGCTTGACGAAGGCCTCTTCACACTCCTTCGTCCAGGCAAACTTGTTGTTCCGCCTTAAACACTGAAAGTACGGATGGCCCTTCTCTCCGCTAGCTGATACGAAACGAGACAGGGCGGCCATCCGACCTGTAAGTTGCTGCACCTCCTTCACGGTAGTCGGGCTCCTCATCGCCAAGATGGCAGCACACTTATCAGGATTAGCCTCTATTCCTCTTTCAGTCAAGAGGAAACCCAAGAACTTCCCCGCCTCCACGCCAAAAATGCATTTCTCGGGGTTTAGCTTCAACCTGAACTTGGCGATTGTGGTGAACAACTCCTCCAAGTCCGCAACGTGCTTGCTCTTCTCCGGCGAGGTCACGACCATGTCATCTACGTACGCTTGCACATTCCTTCCCAGCATAGGTGCAAGTACCCGATCCATCAACCTTTGGTACGTGGCCCCCGCGTTCTTCAGCCCAAAGGGCATCACCTTGTAGCAGTAGCACGATCTCTCGGTCATGAAGACGGTCTTCTCTTCATCCATGGGATGCATCTTTATCTGATTGTACCCCGAGAAGGCGTCCAGGAAGCTCAACAATTTGCACCCTGCAGCACTGTCGACCAGGGCGTCTATGCTTGGCAAAGGATACGAATCCTTTGGGCAAGCCTTGTTCAGATCAGTGAAATCGACGCACATGCGCCACTTCCCATTGCTTTTCTTCACCAGCACGACATTGGCCAGCCACTCAGGGTACTGGACTTCCCTGATATGGCCTGCAGCGAGGAGCTTCTGCGTTTCATCCCTGATCGCCTGCCTTCTCTCCTCGTTGAACTTCCTTCTTCTCTGTCGCACTGGTCTGACCTGCTTGTCCATTGCCAGATGGTGGCACAAGAAGTCGGGGTCGATTCCCGGCATGTCTGAAGCAGACCATGCGAAAGCATCCAGATGCCGCTCTATCACCTTGGCAATCTGGTCTTGTAGCTCAGCCTCCAAGGATCTTCCCAACTTGAATACCTTTCCCCCGATCTCCCTTTCGAGCCACTCCTCGACGGGTTTGGGTCTAGCTTTCCTGGCGATCACCGCCCTGGCGATTCCCAGCTCCCTCGCTTCCTCTGGGCGGTTCCTCGCCTCTTCTTCCCGCTCGGCGTTCTCTCCCTCAGCCTCAGCATCCATCATGGCGACGTCGCCCCCGGCGGCCACCTCCATCGCTGAACCAACAACTCGCCACTTTGTTGGCCTGGGCTTCACGCCGGGAGGTGGCGTCGTTGTGATGTAACTTACTGACCTCTTATTTTTCAGGCTATTCTCATAGCATTTCTTCGCTTCCTTCTGGTCAGATTTGATGGTGATCACCACCCCTTCCATCGATGGCAACTTCACCTTCATGTGCCTGGTTGAAGGCTCAGCTCCTATTCTGTTGAGTGTTGGTCTTCCTAACAGAATGTTATATGCTGAGGGAGCATTCACGGCGAGGTACTTGATTTTCTCCGTCCTTGAGCCCGCCTCATCCGTGAATGTAGTTCTTAACTCTATATACCCCCTGACCTCCACCTGATCGCCAGCGAAACCATACAAGCACCCTCCATAGGGCCTCAGCTGGTCAAGGGGCAACTGCAACTGTGTGAAAGTCGGCCAGAACATCACATCTGTCGAGCTTCCTTGGTCCACCAGAACCCTGTAGACCTTCCTTCCCGCCGTAACAAGTGAGATGACTATTGGATCGTTGTCATGAGGCACGACGTCCCTGAGATCTTCCCTTGTGAACGTGATGTCCACATCTGGCGAGTGGTCCTCGAACATGTCCACTGTCATCACAGACCTCGCGTACTTCTTCCTCTGCGACGCGGTGCATCCACCACCCGAGAAGCCTCCCGCGATGGTGTGGATCTCCCCGTGAGTGGGCATCTCGTGCTGTTGAGCCTCACCACCCGCCGGCTGGGAGCTCGACGCTCCCCCCGTCCTTCTGTCCAGCAGGTAATCATTCAGGAACCCGCTCTTGACCAGGTCGTCGAGCTGGTATCCCAACGCCAAACACAAGTCCACGGTGTGGCCAAAACTCTGGTGGAATTCACACCAAGCGTCTGGCTTTGGTCCCAACACCTTGTCGCCCACCTTCTCGGGTGCCTTAAGCCTGGCTGCTATGTTGGGGATGGCGATCAGGTCCGCCAATCCCATGATAAACTTATGCTTTGGCGGGCGATTGTACTCCCTGGGGCGCCCTGGGCCCCTGCCCTTGTTTTCCCTTGGATCATAAGGATGGCGGGTCCTTTGATCCCTCTTGGTTGCCGCTGTCTCTAGCACCCTCTGTGGCTGGATCCTGGTCTGGGCACGTGGCCTAGCGGGGGCCATGTTCCCTCTCTTCTCAGCGACCTCACTTTCATCGGCGATGTGGGCCATCGCAAGTCGCCTAACCTCAGCAAACGTGGTGGGGTGAGCCCTGATCAGCGCTTCGCAGAAAGGTCCCGGCAACACGCCCTTTTTGAAGGCGTAGACCAACATCTCTTCGTCCTTGGCCGGCGAGCGGACCATTTGCGCCCCAAAACGATTTAAGTAGTCCTTGAGGGACTCTCCCTAGTACTGCCTTATGTCGAACAAGTCATAAGACACCCGAGGCGGCGCCTTGTTCACTATGTACTGCTCGACGAAAAGCTTCGAAAACTGCTGGAAATTGGTTATGTGACCAGTAGGCAGGCTCACAAACCATTCCAGCGCTGTTCCCTGGAGCGTGCTCACAAACATCTTGCAATACACAGCATCCGAGCCTCCTGACAGCATCATCTGCGTGTGGAACGTGGTGAGATGCGCCTCAGGATCCTCCATGCCGCTGAAAATAGCCTTCACGGGTACCACACTCGCAGGGATAGGCGTGTCTGTGATCACCTGAGCAAAAGGCATGGGGAAAACGCGAGGTGGCGACGACGGCGCGACCTCTTCAGCGACTGGGCGCCCTCTCTGCTCCTGAAGAGCTTGGCGCAACTCCTCAGTCACTTTGCTGAGCTCTTCATTCCTGGCCTGAGAGGCGACCAGGTCCTCATGCATCCTTGCCTGCTCTATGCGCGAGGCTTCCACATTCGCCTGCAGCGCACGCATAATCTCCATCATCTGAGCCATAGTCATGGCGCCTTCAGCAGCAACTGGCGCAACTGGACTTGAACGGTTGCTTCTCATCTTTCTCATGAAAACTTAACAGATCACAATGAGCGACGAACGAAACCTCCTCCAGCAACGATCGATCCAGCAATCAATCGGTCAGAACTTCGCAAACTCCAAAGAACTTCAAGAACACAACCTCAACAGCAAAACCTTCACAGAAACTCGCAACTTCACCACAGACCACCGCTTTTCCACCAAAACCTCTGATTTACCGGTCGAAAATCCGAACGAACGTCGAAGGTTCGATTTTATCGATTAAAACTCGCGTAAACAGCGAAAAACCTCTCCTCACCGAACAAGAACCTCAAACGAACGGTGGAAAACGCGAATTTACCGAACAAAGCTTGAATGAACGGCGGAAAATGGTTGCACCAGCACACAACCACACAGAAACTGCAGAAACTTCCAAGAACTCACGCTGTGGATGGGAACAGGTTTTACACGGCCCCACGGTGGGCGCCTGATGATCCTGCCTGTTGACCAGGACGCAAGAGCCTTGCCTCGTCAAATCTGGATCGACTCTGCGCCGTGTTAGCTTCGGTCCTTCGCCTTGATTCACCTCAAGAACCTGCAAAAGACAGAACGGCGCCGCTGCGGCCGATCACGCTCCGACGCCCAAGTCAGCGACTGAACCACCAAAGTACTAAGAGGAAACTAAGAACAGGAACCGTGCAAAATTCTCTCTCAGCATACTCAAGTTCTCACAAGCGTAAAAGAAGTAATCTAAAACACACGTACCTCAAAAGTTCGTTAGAATCTCTTATATACCTGTGCACTTTCTCTCTCCTAACAGTTACACATCTGGACACGTGGCTCGCATCCAGCTGTACACGTGTCACCATCTGGAGCATCCTTGACTTGGGCGCCACTTCTTACTCTTCAGGCCTTTGGCTAAGTTACTTATGCATGAAACGACTCAGCGCATAGCTGCCTTGGAGCGTGATCTCTTCTGCGTGGCGAGCACGGGTGCCTTCATACACACCTTCCCTGTGGTCTCGCCGGCCGCCTTCATGATCTACTTCACTTGCTTCACCGTGCATGTTCAGGTAAACTGTTCCCCGACCTCAACCTCTGGCTAGCTAGGAAATGACTATCTGACGACTTCATCCTCTGCTTCAAAGCCTAGAACAAACCTCCCTGACCTTTCGGCGATGTCCTCGTTTCGGCGATCTCTGATCACTTGGTCTCAAACCCGGTGACCGCCGGTTTAGGTTTGCTAGAGATCGGAGCACGCCAACTTAAGGACTGGCGACTACACGAGCCCCCCGACTTCCTTCCCTTCTGCCAGCCATGAGCCCCGCTTAACACGCCTACATAATAGCTTACTGCCACGTCATCACTTCCGACTACCTGGGCGGTACATAATCTATAAATAATAAATTAAACTAAAAGGTAAAGTATAGAAGAAATGTGTCTTATATGTGGTGAGGATGATTTTCTCAAATGATCAAATCTTAACATAATTTTTGTTAAATTAATGACTGATTAAAGGAGGACATTAGTAGTATAATATTAAAGATGAAATAAAATATTAAAAATAAGGGGATATTATTTGTTATCACGTGGAAAGTGCAATACAAGTTGAATAAATTTCAGTTCAAAGAAGATGTAATTAGTCTGTTAAAAAAATAAGAATTAAAAAAGGTGGGGTCTTCCACTGGTGGGCAACTGAGTTAATGAGTTTCAGTGAAAGAAAATATTATTTTGGAATGACATAGTGAAATTGTGGGAAACCATATAATACTTTACACGAATGGGAAGAATGGTAGCAAGACTTAATTCCAAATTTAATTTAATAATAATTAAATATAATTTTAATAACTAATCAAGCCAAGCACTCTTAATTAGTGAACAGTAAATGTAATGAATGTTTTAAATTGAAAATTGAAAAATAGATAATTAGAAATTGAAGGATAAAAATTGTTTAAATAAATAAAATTGTGAATTTTACAAAATTTAGGGATCAAATATAATTAAACCTAAACTACAATATATATTCACTTACTCTTAATTTCTTATAGAAGTTATATATAGAGCTAAAATGAAGAACATAGAGAAAGCAATGATGGTAAAAAAAAAACCCAAAAGATATAAATAACGGAGGATATATCATACATGGGTGCATAGCTCTAATTTCAACAAGGGAAGACAAGAATTTAAGGGAGTTGTAACCTAAGGGCATGTCTATGAGAATTTCACTTGGATCTTTATGCTTTTATATTAGTAAAGCTTGAAAGTAGAAACACACATGAGCCTCAAACTTAGAATATCTTATGTTCTATTTTATTAATTTTTTTTTGTCAATTAATTTGTTATACACTCTATTTTCATGTAATGACATATATTTATGAACTTATAAATAAATGAATTTATAAAATAAATAATCACAAACTCTTTTATTAGAAAAATGTCATATTACATTGTCCAAATTTTATCAATCCTCATGTGAATATTGTGAGGAAACCCAATCAAATTCATTAAACAACAGAAGACATAGTATATTGACTATTATTCCAATCGACATGGTATTCACATATTATATTAGTTATTATTTTGGTTGAACTACTAACAAATATAATATATGTGACAAACTAATAAGAACAAATAAATTTGAGTTCTTGTTCATTTTAATATAGTTTTTTTTTTTATGTTTTTTCACTATCACATTCTTCTCCTTATTAAGTGTTGTTGTAATGCTCACAAAAAGTTCCTTCTTTACTCTTAATCCTCCTTGTTAATAGAAGCTCCTCCACCTTTTACATATCATCACAATATTAGATTGTTTGTTTACTTTTACTTTCTAATGTTTCTTCTAGTTTTTTTCTATCAACAATAAAAGTTGAATTAATTGGAGTATTTAAAGAATACTCCAACTCTTATAAAAAAAAAATAAAAATTAATCACGGTAGCTAATATATGTAATGTAATCATTGTAGCCCATGTATGTAATGAACCCTCTACATATCTCTCTTAAGTGAGTCCACCTAATCCAAAAATCTAGAAGCCTAAAAAACCTAAAAGCAAAATATAAAAAAAGGCGCATATCCATTAAGGCCATAACTAAGCCCAAAAGAATAGGCCATTAGAATTCTATGTCATAGGACCTTTGTAGCTTTACAGAGAGACAAGCAAAATCAGTATAGCTTTGGTTTGAGCTTTACAATATACTATACCTTTACTTCTTCATTTGGAGGTACAACAGTTTTACATTTCAGTGCAACAGAGTAGAAGATGCATCAAAAACCTCAAAATCTTAGCCCTTCCATTTACAAGAATATATAATGTTGATGAATCAAGACACCCCCTCTTCCCATCATATATGTTAGAAAGTACTAATTTACATAGTCATATGTCTTTTCAAAATCTAATTTTAAAATAATACACTCTTTTTCCTTCTTCTTACACTATTAATAGTTTTATTGGACACAATCACACTTCCTTCTAAAAAAGTAGATTGCTTAAAATCAATGACTTTATGAAGAACTCTATGTAATCTTTTTGTAAGGATTTTAGACACTATTTTATATATAGATCCAACTAGTGAGATGAATCTATATTGTTCTAACTTATGTGGATTATCGAGTTTAGGTATTAGGCATATGAAGGTTGGTTCCTTTTGCCCCCTTGCCTAGGCAATGAATGAATTTAGCAACCTTTGTAATGTCCTGACAAAGGGTATTCCAATTCTTTCTGAGAATGTTAAAATTATATCCATTTAGTCTTAAGATTTTTTGTCCGTTCCCACACTGCATCCTTTATCTCCTCGTTTGTGATTACATCTGTCAAGAATTCATTATCCTCCTGAGATAGGGTGAAAAAAGTAAAAATATTAAAAAGAGTAGAAATAATCAAATTTGTTCCTTAAAAACTATTTGTTTTAATGAAAATGAGGGATTTATATTTCCTAAATTACAACACACCATTTGATGAAAAAAAAAGTGAACTTTGTCAAATTTGAACAAGTGGAACAATTGATATGGAATAAAAAGAAAAAAAAAGGTTATAAAGACCAAAAAAACACTTAGTAGGTTACCTAATAAACTATAAGTGTTTTAGTAATTTAAAACAAAAATGGGTATGGGGATGAAGATAATTATTAAACGGGTATGAGAACAACAACGAGACGAATATGTATTTATCCTTATCCTAATCTCCAGTTTAAAAAATCAAGTATTACTCATACCCATACTTATACACAATTAATACAAAAAATCTCTATACAAATTAAATTCAGACAATACCCACAAAACAAGTTTATTTATCATCCCTAATAAAGTGTCTTAAACAACATATTTAAAAAGTATATTACAATAGCATTATTATCAAAATTCATGATATATATATATATATATATATATATATATATATATTATTCTGACCTCGAATCCGTGGAGATAACATTACTAAGGTCAATCACTGCATTCAAGGCATTGTCCCTCTGGAGCTTGCTTGGAGTTTAATCACAATTTTATCCTTAAAAAGTGCTTTAAAGGATTAAGGGAGGAAGATGTATTTAAATTTTATTTGACCTGAACTCCTAATCGATGTAGTACTATTAGGCGTATTGAAACAAGTCCCCCCTATTGAGGACCAAGGGAATAAATGTTTGTTTTTTGAACCACTTTTCCATTCCCACATATGACGCAAATGTTCTGACCTCAAGGCCATTAAGATAGCATCACTAGGATCAATCAACACGTGTGAGGGATTGTCCGTTTTGGAGTTTGGAGCTCTAGTACTGTTGTTCTTAAAAGATGCCTAGAGAGTTAAGGGAGGAATGTGTATTTAAATTATCCTTAATTTTGACTTCTAAACGATGTGCAACTATTAAACATACCAAGACACATCCACCCACCGACTTACGCGGGCGCGCACATACACACATATATATATATATATATATATATATATGACATTTAATTTATATTTATTAAAGAATTGATTTTTTTAGATAATAATATTAAATTTATGATAATTGATTTTTTAAAAATTACTCTTAAATAATAAATGTATAAAGGGAAAACAATAGTAATGAAGTTTTAATTTTTGAAATTCAACTATTCAATTATTCAATCTTTATAAGAAAATAAAAAATTATAATACTTATTATTTATGAACTAAAACCATTGCTATTACAATTTTTCATATCTATTAAGACTTTTCTTTGAAATTTTCTATTAAATTCGTAAAAAAATAATTGCCTACGTATATTTTTCATAAATTCTGGGAACTTCAAATAAATATTTGCAGAAAAAATTCTATAAAATATTTTTTTTTTCAGAAATGAATTAAATGTATTTTGAAAAAAATATATAAAGTATAATTAGAAAAAAAAATTGTAAAAAATTATTTCAAAACATCTTATAATTTGATATACAGAAGAGTAACAGGTTCTATTTTTTCTTGCTATGCCGATTTTTTTTTTAAACTTCCAACAAAGACATATCGGCTAAAAAACCCATAAAAAACAATAAAATTAACCCAAGATTGCAATTGCCCTATAATTTATTGGTTTCTGACTTGAACATGAAATTGAGGGCGTTGAATAATTCCTAATCGTTAATCATTCTCCTTATTAAATATTACTGCATAGATTTCAATTTCAACCATCATCCACATATTGAATTCAATTTTTTGATTAGTTTTTGCTTTCATTGCATAGCATATAGAATTACGGTTTATTGTTATTGGTTTAACAACCCCATTAATTAAATTTGAAGATATCAAGATTACTGTGATATGATAGGCTTCAACTCTTCTTAAACATAGAAAAACTAACTTAATAAATGTAGTAAACATTACTTTTGGGACTCAAACATCTGCCTCTCTCGTGATACTATAACTCTGATCATATACTAATCTCACCTGCGATTATGTCACTCGTAATCAGATACTATAATTTCGTTATGAATATTATAATGGTAATTAGTTTCATGAAATTTGACATATAATAAGAATTAAACATGAGATTTGTTTATGAATAAATGTAGAATATAACATAAATTTGAATAAAAATATATGATTTAAATTATTTTTGATGCAGCAAACATAGCGGATCGAGAAAAGATAATATTTGGTGTCATCATCCATTTTCCTTTTGAAGAAAATTGGTGAGAGTACGATGCTGAGTTGTACCTTAGGGCTAAAGGTAATTAAAGATGAAGGGTAAGTGGCGGGCAGAGAAGAAAGGAGCAGAAGGGCCAGTAGGAGGAGTGCCCTCACATTCATGAGGCATCTGATAGACAAATAGTGCCATGGCAACAAGAACCCAATTTTCAGTCTAATCATGTTCACACAAAAGATCAAAACGGGTGTGTGAAGTGTGGGGATGCTGTTGTTGGGGCTAAGTATCTTCCCCTTCACTGTCTAACAAAATGGGAAAAGAGATTTGTGGGGTTCAGTATCTTTAGACCAGTTTAGGAGCTAGGAGCCAAGCCAAAATATTCTCAGAGGACAACATGCAGCACTACCATGTTTCTGTGGAAACCGAGGAATTGAAAACGACAACCTTACCCTTGTCTGTTTACTTAGGCAAGATTGATTTTCATATATGATCCTTCTCTCTGTCTGAAACCGTCTTATCATTTTTATTGCTTCATCTCTATTTTGTGTACTAAATAGAGAAAAATGATGAATCCTGATATTTCTCATCACTACCAAAAAAAACCTATATATCATTTTATAGTCCTACAGCAGTATATTTTTATATATGTTAACATACAATTTATATATATATATATATATATATAGAGAGAGAGAGAGAGAGATATATATGATCATGGAATGGACCTTAAAGCTTACCAGCTTTTACATAGTAAATATATAATTGACTTGTCTACAGTTAGGTTAATAACAGTCTGCACAGGTAGTAGTAAAGCTACAAGAATTAACAATAGATTGGGTCCTGATAATGCAAAAAAAACCATGAGAAAATAAACAGTATCATTGGAAGTTCCGTTGGATGTAATGGAGGAAGGTTTTGTAGTTGTGGGAAATGCCAAAGTCATCCACGTTCAAGGGAGAAACTTGTGGTGTGAGGGAGTTGAAGTTTGATGCTTTTTGAGGTAATTGCTACCGTTTTTTTATGAGCACTTTCTAGTACTCTCCTTTTGAATAAATTATTTTTCACTGATTGAAAAAATTGGGTGGGGGACTTTGAAAGAAGAGCAAAATGAAACATCTCTATAACTTTCTGCTCTTACTATATAAAGAGAATTAATCATGGGTGTATATGGGGAATCTTTAGATAAGCTATCATTATATTTGTGCACGTTTCTTTGTCACCTAACAGCAAACAGGTCTCTCATCATTTAAGAAATGCTGAACACCTCTGTTAATGTAAGACAACTAATGGTATATAATGAATGCTCTTGCTTTGCTTTGGGTTTTCTTATCAGCAAAAACTTATTAAAAAAAAAGTAATATAATTTCAATAGGTCAGTCATATCACAATCAAAGAGATAAGTTATGCACCAATCAAAATATTAAGCACTAATTTTCTTCACCTTAAATCTTTTATTAATGATAAAAAATATATAAATAAAAATATTAGGAATACTCTAACTTATATATAAAAATCTATATAATAGTATAAGCAACTCAAAGTCTACACCAAAACCCCTAAGTTATGTGGTGATCAACCAGATACAAATACTCACCTTGAGACAAAAGATAAAGATCTCAACTTTAATAAATACTGAGTAAAATATAAAGGCTTTCTCTTCGTAGTTCAAGACAACATTTACATACAACAAAAAATTCTAGTGGATTTATAGAAAAATATTTGCATTTATTCCTTTCAAACAAGAAAAATCAGCAAAAAAATGGATTTTAGAGTTCTTTTTATCAACAAAAATGGTTTTCAGAGTTGTTGAAGATTTTAGTCCCTGCACCTGCACAATTCAGAACATAACCAACAAACTGTTTCCACACCTGATGACATACCCCTATATGTCCTTAAAGATTGCACAATTAATATAAGAAATAAATATAGTAAATTAACTTGACTGATTTCAGAAATTCACCATTTAAAATATAATGTTTTTTTTTATATTAGAATATTTATACTTTATCAAGTGTGTAAAGATTTTCTTTGATTCCAAATCTCCCATATTATCTTTGCTATTTAGATCAATAAGATCAATCTGATTAAAGTGTTGGTCAATCATATTATTATCAACAAAAGACTTTCCTACCCACACATCACATATATTTCACACCTTAAAAGCCACCTTACAAATAAATAACAAGTGGGTTACATATAGTTACCCAACTTTAGTCCCCTTATGTTGTAAGTTTGCATAAGTTACTACTTTCCCTTTAATGATGCGCCACACAAAATATTAAGATGAGGAAAGAAATTTTGTTTTTCAAAAAAAAAAAAAAAAAAAATAAATTGTTGCTCATCATTACTTTGTGGCACTAGCTTTGTATAAGTTGATTTTGCAGTATGAATAGATATACTCATCTTTCTTATAAATATTAATAGATATACTCTCGGTTCATTCATAAAGTTTACCACCATTTCATTCTTCCATTAAAATCACTCTTTTCTCCTAATAACCTTCCACTGCCACTAGTTATCATGCCACGGCGTTATCTGAGTTTTATCAACTATAAATAATTTTGGAGTAAAGAAATAACTAGAAATTTATTTTTCATATTTCTACGTTAACCTTTGATGAGTAACTTTGCTCACTAAAAAAAAATCGTAAAATAAAAACTAATTTTATAAATAAAAATAATTAGTTATTATAATGATTAAATTAAAAATCATTTTATAGACTATTTTTTTTTTGTTTCTAAATTAGTTTATATTATTGTTAAATTGTTTCTAAAATTGTATCTAATTAGCTACCAAGGTTTTAACTACTAATTATTTAGATTATAAATTTGGTAGCAAAGGTAGATAATTTGATAACAATTTAGAAACCATTTAACAATAATATAAACTAATTTAGAAATCAAAATTTTTTTAGTTTTTAAAATGATTTCTAATTTAGTTACTATAACAAATAATTTTTTTTTTTAAAATTGATTTCTATTTCATGATTTTGTTGTAGATTTTTTTATCAACGTGTTGTAGTTACTATAATTTAATGAGAATAGCAAGTTATTTTCAAGATATTGAAAATAAATTTTGAATTATAATATATAGGTTAGCCTTCATTATTGATGTTTTGATTGTGTAATTCAGTTGACAGGTCTATATGCTTAAATTTTCCTCTCGAGTCTTTCTCCTAATAAGTTGTTTATTTTTTATTATTACTTTATTGGAAAATATCTTAAATAGTATGCCTTAAAGATCTTACTTATTCAGCTTTATATAAATTAGCTCGACATCCATTAAAAATAATGTTATACTATCAGATATTCCTTCAAAGTTAAAATATATCATAACCTTTAGATGAAATTAATAGGTGAATGATAGACACTATTAATCTTCTAAGATGATTGCTTTAAATGATTTGAACTGTGAGAACGACCCAAAAATTATAACTCGAAAAGGTATCAAAAGATTGCAAGACAGTGATATATAATGGTGATCATTATCTAATTCAAGTCCAGTGGTAATGTAATATTTGTGATTCACTAAATATTACGAATAATTATAAAATTATGCATAACAAAAATCAAAACATGTTGCAATTCCCATGCATATCAGACTATATTTGACTATTTCTACAAAGTGCACACCAAAACTTTGTTTTCAAGCTGAAGTCACAACAAGCTCATACCCAAAAGAAAAAGAAAGAGAAAAATTACTGTTGCCCTAAAAATTCAGGGGAAAGAAACAGAAAGGAATACACAAAACTTTATGGACTGGACTTTGATTTGAAAGAAGAACAACTTAGAGAAGGGTGAAAGCACCAATAGGCTGAGACTTATGTGCAATTCCCCCAAACAAAGAAAGGTTATAACTTTGGGGTCTGGAAAAAGGGAGAAGAAAGATTAGTGTGATGCATAAAGTGGTCAAACAGTGTGCCGGCAAAGAGCTACAGTTTGAAATAAAGAGTAGTGACAAATATCATGAAATTAAGAATCAGCAGCAGGAATCAATTTGCTGTCAACTCTGATCCTTTATGGTGTATAATAACCAAACTGATCATGATGAGACTTGATGCAGATAATGATTCTAAAACGAGACTCACATGAGTAGTTTATGCAACAATTAAAGGATGAACTTGGTGTGAACAGTTATTAATTAGAGCAAAAATTCCCTCTAATAAGACTTCTTTACAGTCAATAGTGTTTTTAGCAAGAAGTTATTGCATGGTATGTATATCACTAGAGATTACTAATGAGATTATATAAAATAGTTAATAATATGCCATATTCCTTTTTATCAGCAATATGCCATATAAAAGCTTATTGGAATCATATAATTATTTTTTTTCAATCTTTCACATGTTTATCGTGAGTTTAGTTATGTGTAAAAATAAGAAAGAACTGGTATAATATCTATTTCTTTAATTTTAGAATATTAGTCTTTTAAATTATAACCAATTAAGAAATATTTAATTAATATAAATTTAATAAAACTGTCCTTAATTTTTTTAATTAATTTGTGTTTTTTTTCAATATAAGAGATATTGTATTAATCATTCTCAACTATATAGACTACTACAAGAAAATTAATAAGTAACAACTAATTTTAAAAATAAAAGATAATTAATTACTATATTAACTAAATTAAATATTATTTTATAAATTAAAATATTATTAATATTAAAATTGATTTTTATTATTAATAAAAATTTATTAGTTACTAACTACTTTAAATTTTAAATTAATTTTTGTAATAATTAATTTAGAATTTTAGGTAACTAGTAGCTAATATCACAAATTTAAAAATTATTTTATAATTTTTTTATTAATGATATAAAATATTTTAAATATTAATAGTTTTTTAATTTATAAAATAATATCTAATTTAGTTAACTAATTAATTATTATTTTTAAATTAATTATTATTTCATATTTTTTTATAGTGATTATATTATTGAAAACAATAATAAAACCTGAAAAAGAATACTGTTGTTGTTAAAAATTGATAAGAGTAATTTTTTTTGGAATAAATAAAGTATATGTGATATGCAGTTAAAATTTCAATTTGCTAATAAAAATAATAAAACTCCACTATATGTGGTACGGAAATTAGTGAAGACTATAATTATTTTATTTTGAATTATACAATAAGTTCTCATGTTTATTTAATGTTTACTTAAACTAAATTAACAATTAAAAAAAAACAAGATGTACGAGGTTTCCAATATATCTTTTCTTGCTTAAAAAAAGAGTTTTGGGTTTATAATGATTATATTATTGAAAACAATAATAAAACCTGAAAAAAAAATACTGTTGTTGTTAAAAATTGAAAAGAGTAAACTTTTTGGAATAAATAAAGTATATGTGATATGCAGTTAAAATTTTAATTTGCTAAAAAAAATAATAAAATTCCACTATATGTGGTACGGAAATTAGTGAAGACCATAATTATTTTATTTTGAATTATACAATAAGTTCTCATGTTTATTTAATGTTATACTTAAACTAAATTAAGAATTAAAAAAAATGTACAATTAGGGGAGGTTTCGAACATACTTTCTTGTTAAAAAAAAATAGTGGAGGATTTTTTGTTTGAAATTTTCACAAGGAATATTACATTGAAGCCAAAAAATAATAAAAAATTGATGGAGGCATTATCACCCCTTTTGGATGTGCTATAAATTATATATTTTTTATATTTTTATAAAGATTAGAGTATCCTTCCAATATTATAATTATTTTATTTTTTGTCAATAAAAAGAAAACTGAAAATTTTCTTAGTTATTACGAGATATATATATATATATATATATATATATATATATATAATCAAATTATTATGATATTTTATTGCATTAATAACTTTATATATAAAAAAGTGAATTTATTGATTAAATCATTAAATTATAATTTCACATGATTATATTTTTTATTGATTAAAAAATAAAATAAAATAAATTGAAACATTTAAGGGATGGACAAACCCTTATACAAAAGTTATGTAACATTAGCCCCATCCTTTCATGCTCAATAAAACCCTAAAAACTCCTAAACCATGTAACCACAAGAGTCTAACCACCCAAAAACATGCAAACTTCTTCCTACGAGCAAATCTTGCCCAAAAAGCAATATGATATACAAAAGCAATATGACACCTAGAGAAAAAAAATTAAAGAGTTATTTAGATTATAGGATATAGGATAAACACTTATTAAGAAACACTTATCTTAGGTTGATGTAGGGTGTGAAAACCTTCCTTCATTATGTTAAGTTAATAGATGATGTAATACCCATCAGACGATCTCATGATCTAATCTTCTATGTGTTTTGATGATGATAAACACTACAAATGTGTTAAGTGTTCTAAATAAGTTATTAAGTGTGCAACAATTGTTAGAAAGACATTAGAAGGTCTTTCAGCACGAGAACTTGTTAGAAAAAAATGTCAGATAATATGTGCAATGGTATGCACAATCAAACATCACAAGGCTCATGATAAAAACACATTTATAAAGAGCAGACACACACCAAACAATCTGTGCAATACAAGCAAGCATCACATAGAACACACGTGCCAGATGATCTAACATAAGAGAGTGTCTATCATTGACCTTCATATTATTTAAAACGTCTTCCTTATATTGTATGAATTAATCTTTGAACTTATTTAATGAATGAAATTGCACCATAAACTAAGAGCACGCTAAAATGATAAATATCCATGCTTAAAATGGACTTGAGAAATAACAACACTTCTATGGAAACCAAGTTAATATTCTATTATACAAATTCTTTTAAACTGTATTAAATAGATAATGTTGGTTCAGAAATAGTTTTGAAAATAGATAAATTTAATATAAATAAATAAAATTTTCAAATATGTTTAAATGTTTCAATTTGTATTAGTTGACAATGACTATTTTAATTACAAATGAAGAAAAAAATTTAAAATATTATTCTTTAGATTGGAATTAATAGATAATTGTTGATAGGAATTAATAGTTTAGTGGTATATTTATGCAATTAAATGAATATCTAATGCATAATATAGACATAGGAATATAAATCTCAATCAAGGATGCATCATATCAACAATTTTCACTTAAAGTGTTTGACGACCAAATGATCAAGTTAATTAAATAGAGTGATATTCATCAAGCATTAATGATAAATTACATTAATGAAGAGAGAATGAGGAAAAGTGTAACTTGGGAATTTCTAATCAATCAATTCGCAAAGCTTATTATGAAGATCCAAAGCCTAAGCTTCAAATCCTCTTCATTAAAAGAAGCAAGTGACACATGGAAGATGGCACCACCTAGCCCTAAGCTAGCACTAATTTGATGCCTAAGTTAGGTTATCTACCCTAGAATGTAACCAACTCTCTCTTTTAGGGTTAGGTTATTTAAACTAATCTATTCACGAAGCAAATACAAGGCCCAAATAATATTCTACTCTACTTTGTACAATTATTTACAAGGCTCAAAAGAAGAAAGACTTAAACGTTGGATGTTTTCCTTTAGTAATGTTCGTCTTCTATGAACTTCTCAGCCTAAGTTGTGGTGGTTTGGATGGACCTCCATCAAACCCTCCCTCTTAGCAAAAATCTATCCTCAAATCTTCATCATGCTCCAAGGGTGGAACCGTTATTTTTTCATTTATGTAGATTTTCCTCCAAGGTCAAATATCATCTTGTAAAAACAATCAAACAATAAAACAAGTGATATTTTTCCAGAAGAAAAAATAAAAATGTAAAACCAGAACTTCCTTTCAAGGTCAATGCTGTAGAACATTGGAGCTTTGATGTTTCAAATCTATGAAGGTTGAAGCTGTGCTGCTTTTGGGTTGAGCTTAGTCTAGGTTGTTTAGAATTCTTGTAAAGATCATTCATAGTCCCTTGCACAAGCTTGCTCAATCCGTTTTAAAAGAGAAAAGTGTTTTTCTAAGCAAAGAGAAAAACAACCGGTTCAAACCTCGAAATAATCGGTTGTTTGTCACTTAGATTGTCTGAAGGTTTTAAAACTGTTTTTGACTTGGTTAAATAACAATCTAACCAATTAAACTGGTTAAAACGACTTTTCAACCAGTTGATTGTCACATTTCATAGCATCTTTTTGAAAACTTGTTAATCTGTTTTGCTATTGAATCAAAACTGTTTTGACTCATAATTGCTGGCTAGAATGGCAAGTTTTGAGAGCTATAAATAAGGCTTTTCTTTTGGAAACAAAAACACAATACATATATCAAATAAAGTGAGATTGAGATTTATTTTCAGAAATTTTTTCAAAGGTTTGCAAGATTGCTAAATAGTTATGCATTGGTTCAAGGTCTGATCTTAGGAGCTATGTGATTCTTGTAAACTCAGGTGTGATTTGTTCCTTTCATGATTTTTCTATTTGTTCTTTTATAAACTTGTGAAGTGTGTGGAAATCTTGTAAAGTCAGAGGGTGTTCTGACTAAAGGAGTGTGTAGCAAAGAGGGTGAGTGGTTCTTGTGGTATCAAGATCACCTCTTTGTGTTTGTGTGTATTGTAACCTGTGAGTGGTTACTAAGGGAACCTAGTGGTTGTTCTGGGAACTGGATGTAGCTCAAGGTTGAGTGAACCAGTATAAATTGGCTGAGTAATCTCTCTCTCTCACTTCTTATAAAAGGTTTGATTTAATTCTGCTTTTGCTGCTGCCACAAACAACCGGTTAAAACGAAGTTTCAATCGATTGAAATTCTGCAAACAATTTCTTTTGCATTGTTTGATTGCTTTTCTTGATTTTTTTTTTGATCTGTGGTTGTTGATAAAGCTTCATTCTTATTCAACCGTTGTGAAAATCTTTTGACAAACAATTCACCCCCCTCTTGTTTAAGCCATTAATTCTAACAAATGCATCCCTTACCTATTGATAGATAAACATATATGATCCAGGGGATGATTTTAGTTTTATCCTTATGGATTGGTTTTTCTACCTTATTAAGATACTTAATAGTTTGATTTAGCTATTTTATTTCAAAGGTTTTCCTATAAAGGAGTGATATCCATTTCTGGTTCAGTTATAGACAAAGGTCTTTTAATTTTTAGTTGTGCTTATAGTTGGTTTTCCCTATGGTGGCAACTATCTAGCCACACACAACCAAAAAATAAGGAGAATGAAACCTAGAGGTTGTTTATGGACTTACTTGCAAATATGAGTCTAATTGTTTTTTTTTTTTTTAGGCCCAATCAAAGGAAAACTCTAGGATGAAGAAATATACAAAGCATATCCAAGAAGATCTCCAATTCATTAAAACATTAACTAAAAGTTTGTCATCAATTCTATGTAGTAATTGTTTTTTAAATTTTGGTTTACTGCTTTTATTTGAGTACAACTTGCAATCTATTTTCATAATATCAACTGTTGTTTGGTGACCTTAATAATTTTACGTAATTGAGTTCTATACTTGTTAGTTTGAAAACAAGTTCTGTAAACATACATTCTATTTTTTCTTGAGTTTGTGTGCCAATTTTCATTGAAATCCTTTAGGTTTTCATTCTTAAATATTTTTCAAAAAATTGTGCTTACTGGAAATCAATTACTACAATCTATTGCGCTAGAGAATTTTTTTGAAATTTTGGATTTAGGTACATCAAAAATCAAAATAAAAAATTGACAAATCAAATACGAATGGAGGTAAGATGAATTGTACCTAGCGCGATGAATATGCTCCCAATGCGATGATTTGAGTTGAAATTTTTCGAGATTTATGCCAATTAATTGCTATGGTGTTTGAAAAATATTCCAGTACCATTATTCAGGTGTTTGAATATATTTTCAGTGATAAAATTTTTGAAAGACAAAAACTAAATAGAAATTTCAAATTAAATCTAGCAAGTGCATGCTTCTTTTTACCAATTCTTAGTATTTTCCTTGTGTTGTTATCCATTTTAGATTCTTTCTTAGGTTCTGTTTTGAAGTTCCTGTTGTTATTCTAAACTTTAATTTTAGTTTTTCATTCCATTCTTAATCATTTGCTTTTTTGTTAAAATAAAAATTCAATTTGAGTTGTCCTTTTCAAATTAAGCATTTTTGTAAATTAAAAACTTGGAGAAAGTGAGCATCTGGTTCAACAAGGTTGAATATCCAAGGAGAGAAGAAGAGGGATAAGTATCAAATTCAAGAGAGACAAACACTTGGAATACATAGTTTTAGGAAAAAATTTTGCATTAAAAAATTGTAATTGTATTTTCTTTGAGTTGTAATTGTTAACATTTCAAATTAGAGGACTAATATTTTTGCTTTAGTTGGTGAGTGTGTGTCTCTAAGGTTCAAGGTGCCTCACATAGGAAAACACCTTGCTTCAATTCTAGCATCAGAAATTTTATTTGATTTTTTTTTTTGCTTTATTTATTGATTTTTTTGTTGTTGGATATCTTGTCGTGTTTCTAATAATTTTCTTAGAAAAAAATTTGTGACGTTTGTTGGAATATGATCTATCTAGGAAAGGCTTGGCACTTTAGTGATCCTCAATGGTCCACCTCCCTTTTCTGGGAACCTACCCAGTGCATTTAGCCTACCTTTTCTCTTTGGTAATTGTTTTTAACACAAGCTTTTAAAATGTATAAACCTACTTCACCATAGCAAAAGTGAATCTAGTTGCACTAAAAATATTTTGAAACAAATTGCAAAGGATTTACATTCCCTTCAGCTTAGGCAATTACAAGATGAGAAAAAAAAGAATAACACAAAAAACATAAAGATGAAGAAAAATATGAAATAGATCTCATCTTGCAGGAGGAGTTAAGATAGATAAAAGAAAAGGATGATATCATAAACGAAAAATTTAAAAGAGTCATTCCCCTAAGAGTTTTAGGTCTAGTGAATCCCCTACTGAATAAGGAAGTCTTAAAATTCATTACTATTATCAACCCACAACTAGAATACCTAGAAAACAAAGTCGTAAACAAGAAGCCAGAGTTGACTTACCATAATTTCATGGGAAAGAAAATGTTGAAATCTACCTAGATTGGGAAATGAAGGTAGAACAAATTTTTACCTGTCACCAAGTTACGAGGAAAGAAAAGCACCACTGTCCAATTTAAGCTTTCAAAGTTATGATATGTATTAATGGACTTCCCTAGAAAGAGATAGACACCTCCATAATGAACCTCCAATTTTATATTGGAATGATCTTAAGAGTGCTTTGAGGTGCCGCATATTCCTTCCTATTATAATCGAGAGCTTATGGATAAGCTCCAAAGACTCCATTAGAAAAATCTGAGTGTTGAAGAACATAAACAAAAGATGGAGTTATACATGATGAGGGCAAGAATTATAGAAGATAATACAACCATAACTAGTTTCTTAAGTGGTCTTAGTCTTGAGATAAGAGACAGAGTTGAACTTCTACCTTATAGAGATTTGAATGACTTTGTCCAACTTTGCATTAAATTTGCACAACAAATTTTGAGAAAAGCATTAAGTCAAAAACAAAATTCATATACCTTATAACAAGGATGAGTTTTAGAGGGAGAGAAAAGATATAAAAGAAAAATCAACAGAACCTTCTCAAAACCCATCCAAAGATAAAAATGAGCACACCTCACACATTCAAACTAAATATATTCAGTGTTTTAAGTGTCTTGGAAGAGGTCATATAGAATCCCAATGCCCCTACAAAAAGATCATGATCTTAAGAGGTAAGGACAATTATAGTAGCCAAGATGTGAAGGAAGTACAATAACTAACCGGGCGCATGAACACTCTGTCTCGTTTCTTGTCAGCCCGTGGAATAAAGGGTATCCTTATTTTCAATGTCTTAAGAAAAACAACCATTTCGCATGGAATAGTGAATGCGAAGAAGCTTTCGCCAAGTTAAAGGAATACCTAGCTAGTCCCCTGTTCTCGGTAAACCAATTCCAGGAATCCCTATTTGTCTCTACTTTTTGATAACAGATCAGGCTATCAGCTCGATCATTTTGCAAGATTAGGAGAAGATCCAAAAGCCAGTTTATTCCGTAAGCATGGTCCTACAAGGACCGAAGTTCGGTATCAAACTATCGAGAAAGCTGTCTAAGATGTGTTGTTTATAGCTCGGTGACTTCGCCATTATTTTCAAAGCTTCACTGTGATTGTAATGATTGACCTGCCCATTTGTAAGGTTCTCCTAAAGCCCGACATTGTAGGTCAGATTATCCGTTAGGCGATTGAGTTGTCCAAGTTCGACATATAGTACGAACCACGAGGGCCAATTAAAGGTCAGGTATATGCAGACTTTATGGTAGAACTTTCATCCAAGGACTCCCAGCTCGATCCTAACGATTTCCAATGGGTCCTTTCGGTTGATGGATCCTCCAAACAATAAGGGAGCGGAGTTGAAGTCATTCTAGAAGGACGAAATGGGCTCTTAATCGAACAAACCCAAAAGTTTGCATTCAAGGCGAGCAATAATCAAGATGAGTATGAGGCCTTGCTAGAAGGAATGCTGTTGGCAAAGGAATTGGGAGCTTAGTGCTTGTTGGTGAAAAGTGATTCCTTGCTCATAATCAGGCAAGTCATAGGCGAGTGTCAAGCCAAGGACCCGCAGTTGGCGTTGTACCTCAGGTATGTGAGGATCTTAAGAGTGACTTTCTCAACATTCGATCTTGTTCACGTTCCCAGAAAACAAAATTCTAGAGCAAACCTACTATCCAAATTGGCTAGCGCGGGAAAGGGAGGTTGATAGAGGTCAGTAATTCAGGAGAACCCGAAGTCGCCCAAGACAACCACAGAGGAGTTGTCAAAGGTTTTGTAGGTCAGTCCAAGACAAGGGAGAAGATATCGTTTGATGGTTCAGGAAACGCTGAAGGTCCCAAGAATAACTATTTATGAATTCCCCGAAGATGAACATTTTGAGGTTATGCAGATCAAAACCGAGGATTCCTGGCTAACACCTTATAAACCAATACCTCGCCAATGGATTACTCCCCTCGGAACCCACAAAAGACAAAATTGTCAAGAGCAACGCAAAAAGGTACACCCTGATAGATGGGAATCTCTTTCGTTACGGTTATACTCATCCCCTGCTCACCTGTGTAGGTGAAGACCAATGCGCCTGAATAATGTCTGAGCTTCACGAGGGTGTTTTTGGCAACCACATCAGTAGACAAAATCTCTCATTGAAAGTTATTCGAGCATGGTATTATTGGCCGACAATGAAGGAATATTGCAAGAAGCATGTCCAACGATGTGAACAGTGTCAGAGGCACGTTGATTGGTGCCATGCACCAACCGAGGAGTTGAGATAAATTTACAACCCATGGCCTTTCCCTTTAGCTATACATTAGATGAAGTACCTCATCGTTGCCATTGAGTACTTTACCAAGTGAATTGAAGTTGAGCCGATTGCGAAAATAAGTGCTCACAAAGTCTAGCATTTTGTATGGAAAAAATCGTGTGCCGATTTAGGATTCCGAGGCACTTAGTATCTGAAAATGGAACCCAATTTGCTAGCCAACAATTGGGGAAAGTGTGTACAGAGCTCACAATAAAGCAGATATTCGCCTCGGTAGAACACCAACAAACGAATGGGTAGGCCGAGTCGGCCAATAGGGTCCTACTGAGAGGACTGAAGAGGAGATTGGAAAAGGCAAAGGGAAATTAGTCAGAATAAATTATGAGAATTTTGTGCTCTTATAACACTACCCCGCAATCAATAACGAAGGAGACACCATTTAGTTTGGTATATGGGTCAGATGCCATGATACCAGGAGAGGTACAGGAGAATTCTCCTAGGTTCCAAAGTTTTGTTGTTGAAGAATCCAACGAACGAAGAACAGTGAATCTAGACTTGTTGGACGAGGTACATGATCATGCTCGTATAAACTCTAAAGCCTTAAAGAGAATGGTGGAACTAAAGCACAAGACCAAGACGAAACCTCGACAATTCAAGGTTGTCGACTTGGTGATGTGGAAGGCCCACCCCTACCAGATTGAGAACAAGTTTTCTCCAAAGTGGTCTGGCTTGTTCCGCATAGTCGAGGCACTCGGAAACAGTGCATATAAGCTGGAAACCCTGGAGGGAGGAGCCATCCCACGAACATGGAACGCGATACAACTCAAGTTTTATCAGCTAAGGCACCTAGGTTTTCTTTATTTTCCTTTGAACATTATGCTGTTTGAGGTGACACTCTTTTTCCCTCAAAGGGGGTCTTTTAACGCGGTCACCTAGTAATAAATTTGTTCTTGGGAGATGATGTCTAAAATAAGTCAACTAGAATTGCATAGTGAGATGAATTGGTTTAAACGGGTGACGTTGTCAGAAATGGCACATGTTAAGGCGAACTAGCTCGGAATAAAGTTGTTGTCCGAGTATAGGCGTTGTGTTAAATAGGTTAACTCGGAACATTGTATAGAAACCCAAAGTGGCACATGGTAAGACAACTTAACTCAAAATGAATGAAGTCCCCCGAGTATAGGCACCGAGTGAGAAGAATTAATTTGGTGAATTATTTCATTTGGCACATGGTAATGTTGAACAAGAGCTTTGATGTCTCTAAATTTGTGTGGATTGCTTGAAGGCCTAGCTGCTTCTTATGTGTGTGGGTTCTAGGTAGTTTGAGTTTGTAAATCCACTCTTAGTTAGGATCCAAATTTGGTTTAAATGACATCCTTTTGAAAAAGAGTGTTTTACAAAGAAGTGGAAAAAAATAAGTTGTTTTATCGTTTTAATCGGTTGTTTTACACTTACTATTTTTGGAATAGGTTTTGACAAAGCTTGAAATTGGTTGACTTTGTTGTCAAACCAATTTAATCGGTTGTTTCGACATTTCAACTGATTGTTTTTTTAAAATCCTTAACAAAATTTGTTAAGTTTGGTAAATTTGATTTAATTGAATCAAAACTGATTTGGCTCGTTCATTAAATGTTACTAACAACTTTTTGGAGTTTAAATAATTAGTTTTACGCTTCTGTTAGTTAGATATCAGATTAATATCTTTCAAATCAATTTTCCTCCAAGATTTACTTAAAGCTTTTGATTGATTTGTCTAAGAGTGGAATAAGACTGTTTTGTAACTTTTGAATTCAATATGTATCAGGTGTGATCAATCCTTTTGCTTTGGAAGATGTTTGAAAAAGAGGAACTCAACATCAAAATCCTCAAGTGCCTAGATAGATCTTGGTAGCCCAAGGTCACTGCTATCTCCAAGTCTAAGGATTTAACCTCTATGACCACTGCCTCACTATTTGGGAAACTTAGAGAATGAGTTAGAGATGAACATGCTGAATGTTCAAGAAAATGAGGATAAGCATGTGAGGAACATGCCCTGAAGGCTGATGAACACAAAAACAGTTAAGATTCAAGTGATGACAGTGAAGGAGAAACACTAAGCTTGCTGACCAAGAAATTCAACAAATTCCTGAAGAAAAACAACAACAAAAACCAACCTTTCAATAGGTATAATAGCAAGAAACTTAATGATTTTAACTCTAACAAATAAGGCTGCTTTTGTTGTGGTGAACAAGGCCATATTAAAGCTGATTATCTCAACAATGAGAATAAAGAAAGAGAAGCAAGCAAGAAAGGAGAAAAGAAAGGAAAAGCCAAGAACGCCTACATTGCTTGGCAAGATAATGAAGTTTCTTCCTCTAGCTCATCTTCAGGAGATGAAAAAGCCAATCTGTGTTTTATGGCAAAGAATGAATCCGAATCAAGCAGTGTAAGTTCCAGCACTTCAATTAATTTTGAAAACTACAACCAACTTCTTAATACTTTTAAAGAAACTCATGAAGAAGCTAATAGGTGTGCCCTTTCAAATAACCGGTTGAAAGGCTTGAATAATTAGCTGGAAAATAGAGTCAAAGCATTGGAAGAGAAGCTAGAATATTTGAAAAATGATTTTGAAAATATGGAATTGATTTACAAAATCTCTTCTTGCAAATTGGACTTAAGTGTTTGTGAAAATTGTGAATCTCTTGAAAAGAAGGTTCACTATCTTGTAAAAACGGTGGATAAGCTTTCAAAAGGAAAATCAAATTTTGAGACTATTCTAGCATGTCAAAATTGTGTTTTTGGAAAATCTGGATTGGGTTTTAATCCACAGAGCAAGAAAAGTGGCATTTCAAAGCCTTATTCAACCAACGGGAAAAAAAAACCGATTGAAAAGTCGGAACAACCAATTGTTTCATGCTTTTACTATATGAAAAAAGGGTCATTCTTTAAAATTCTGTAAAATTAGGAAGTTTTCTGTTCCCAAAAGTATTTATAAATGGGTTCCTAAGAATCCTAATAATTATAAGGATTCAAATGATCTAATTAATGCCAATGGACCCAAATTTGTATGGGACCAAATCTTGGTACTTGATATTGTTCTTGTACAGGTATTCATAGAGACTAAGAATCACTGGATTAAAGGATCAAGTCAAAAAAGAAATGACCAGGATTGGATTCTGAAGTACAGCCTTTAATTGCACACTATTCTTGAGAGTCTTGTGGAATTCATTCTTGACTCATGTACTATGGTTCTTTAATTGAAAACATTCTCAAAAGCTTTGAACTCATTTCTTTTATTTTGTACACTAGTTCATTTTTTTTGTTAAATAAACTCTCCTTTCAATCTTCATACAAGAATATGTATGTGTATCATTATGAATTTTCATCTCTGTCAAAGCTTTTGATTCATGAAACTTACAAATTGGTGTCATAGAAAAACAACCGATTGCTTTCACGAAACAACCAATTGTTTCATCCCTGACAGCATTTCATTGAAGATGTTTTAAATCTTTGTGCATTGTTTCTGTTATTGATTCCTTCTCAAAGACGTTATGAGTCAAAATTTCTTTTATTATGTCTTTGAATACGGTTTGGTTGGAAGTTATTTTCATCATAAATAGGAATATATTCCATATCTTTTTTAAAATTTAAGAAATTTAATGACTAGTCAAATATGCATGTGCTGGTTCTGTGCATTCTGTTTGAGGGTTGATGTGTGCCAGTATTATCTCTGAACAGATTCTTTTTGCTTTGAAAAACAACCCCTAAAAGGAAATTTTGCCGACTTCTTTTACAGCTTATATAACTATGCCTATTTAGGTTGTTTTCCTTCACATAATCAACCCATTATTTTCTCTGCTTTCACTCTAAAACTGTTGTTCTCTTCTACCTCTTTGAAATTTCCTCCTTGCTCAATCGAATTTACACCTCCTTCATCCAAAAGAGTGAAAACCCGTGGTGTGAAAATGGGTGGGCGCCTATAAAGTTGGTTTTATGGAGAAGATGAAAAGATTGAAAAATACCCACATGAAACAAGTAGGAAGACTATCAACAATCCAAAGCTCATCTCATTCAATTGGTTGAAAGAGCAAAAACTCACTGAAGTGAGGGATCTTCTGAAAGAACAGTTGCTTAAAAGGTTCCTGCAAATGTCTGGGAATATCTATGCAAACCTTGTGAGAGTATTCTACACAAATATTCAAATTGTTGGTGACAACCTCTGCTCTCATTTGAAAAGAGTTGATTTGGAGATTACACATGAAGTTTGGACTGCCATTACTGGCTGAAGTATGCTGGGTTGAGGATAAACAAAGGGAACATTGGAGTGGTTGAGGAATTTAACAAAATGTAGTTCTATAGAAGTTGTTTGAAGAATCCACAATCAAAAGTAAGAAACTTCTCTGTGGGAGGCTTGAGGCTAAATGAGAGGCTTATGGCTTTCATTGTTACATGGATGTTGACTCCACGAGGAAGCAATCACTTTGTGTTGACCGAGGAAAATCTTTTTTTTTTCATTTATTACATATTGAAGAAGGTCAAGATAAATTGGATCCACACCATCAAAGAACATATAATGAAATCCTTGAGGTTAAGTGATTACTGTTGAACCAAGTGGGTTCAAGCTTTGAAGAATCCAAACCCTTTGAAGGATGATGAAAGGCTTCATGTGCTTGCTGTTGCTGAGTTGTCCTTTTAGATAGGATCTGAGGTAGATTTAATATGTAATCCACTCTTGATTGAATCCAAAGCATAGACATTCTCAATCTTTTTAAAAGAAAAGTGTTTTTCAAACTAAGTGAAAAACAACCTGTTGTTCTGTCGAAACAACCAATTGTTTTATACTTAGGTGTTTTTAGAAAAGGTTGAAAACTGTTTTTATGGTTGAGTTGCTGTCAAAACCAAAACAACCGATTGATTCGTGGAAACAATCGATTGTTTGTTTTGGTACCATAACAGAAAACTGCTTTGTGCTTTGACTGAGCGTTAAATGTTTTTCTAACTATTTACGCTCCAGTTTTTAATGCTTTGACCAATCTTTAAATGCAATGAATAGTTTGTTAAGATTTGATAACAAACAACAACTTTGTTTTAAATACAATACAACAAATTTGGGTTTTACAACAAGAACAACAAGTTTTGAGATTTTGAAAAGTTGAGATTGCTTAGAGATTTAGTTTGATCAAAGAGTGTGAGATAGGATTTTCTGCTTGTGTTGATTTCAGATTTGTTTTGTAACAAGTGTAATCCTTTGTATCTTTTGAAAGAACCTTGTGTGGTTGCTGAGAAGTGTTGTGTGTTCTTGAGGGGTTCAAGATCAACATTCTTAGTGTTGTTGTGCTGACCAAGAGAAGTGTGTGTCTTGAGGGGATCAAGGTCACTTCTTTGGTTGTGTTGTATGTGATCTATGTTTGATTGCTTAGTGGATTTCCTCAGTGGTTTCTGAGAAGATTGGATGTAGCTCTGGGTTTAGAGTGAACCAGCATAAACCTCTGTGTGCATTCTCTCTATCCTTAATCTCTTTAAATTCAGTTTTGATATTTGCAAACTGGTATAAACAACCGATTGTTTCTGCGAAACAACCGATTGTTTTTCTGGTGCTTTCATTTTTGCTTTGTGTTTTGGCAAACTGTTTTCCTTATCAATTGTTTCTCGAAGTAATTTCATTCTTGGCTTAAAAGTTTGCGAAAACCCTCTTTAAACCATTCACCCCCCTCTAATTTAAAGTCATACATTCTTACAATTACCACTATCCATATGCTATTCTTATTTCTAAATTTCTGCATTACTTTGAAGTTGATCTTGAGGAGGAGCAATCTAAAGTTGTCAAAACATCACATGAAGTAAAAAATGGTTCCCTTAAAAAGATGTGTTTCACCAAAATTGGTGGAAAGTGGGTCAGCAAAGATGGTGATCAAGTTGGATCCTCAAGTGGAGCTCATGCTAAAGATGGTGGAGAAGAGAAAGCTGATATTGTTGTTGTTGGTGGTGATGTTGATTGTACCGCCCTGGTAGTCGGAAGTGATGACGTGGCACCAAGCTACAGTGTAGGCGTGTTGACAAGGCGCCAGGTTGACAGAAGGGGAGGAAGTCGGGGGGCTCGTGAAGTCGCCAATGATTAAGTTGGCGTGTTCCGATCTCCAGCATACCAGGCGATCGCCCGGTAGAAGGTGAAGTCGCCAGATGTAAACTCAGGCGACCAAGCGATTGGAGATCGCCAGAGCAAGCACATCGCCAGAGATGAAAGTGGTGCAGATTATGAAGGCGGCCGGCGAGACCACAGGGAAGGTGTACGAGGGCACCCTAACTCGCCAGTTCCAGTAGAGATCGCGCTCCCAAGTTAGCTATGCACTGGGCAGTACCTTGCATAAATAACTTAGCCAAAAAGAGAGTCAGAAGCAGCGCCCAAGTCAAGGAGGCTCCAGATGATGGCACGTGTACGACTGGATGCGAGCCACGTGTCCAGGTCTGTAACTGCCAGGAGAGAGAAAGTGACCAGGTATATAAGAGTTCTCAACGAACTTTCTGAGGTACGCACGTTCAGATTACACTCTTTACGCTTGCGAGTTCTAGAGCTTACTGTGAGAGAGAACATTGCACGGTTCGCTTGAGATTTCCTGAGTGTTCTTGCTCTTAGTATTTGGTGGTTCGGTCACTGACTTGGGCGTTGGAGTGCGATCGGCCGCAGCGGCGCCGCTCTGTTCTTTTGCAGGTTCTTGAGGTGGATCTCGAAGAAGGACGGAGGTTCGAAGCGGTGCACGAGTCGATCCTTTGACGAGGCAGGTTCCAACGTTCTGGTCAACAGGCAGGATCATCAGGATCGACTTCAACTCTTGGAGGTTTTCGTGATTTTCTGTGTGGTTGTGTGCTGGTGCAACCGTAGTTTGCTGTTCGCTTGAGATTTGTTCGGTGTTTTCGCATTTTCCACCGTTCGTTTGGATTTTTGTTCGGTGAAGTGAAGATTTCTGCTGTTTACGTGCGATCTGTTCGGTGGAATTTGAGTTCCCTCGCTCGTTTGGTTATCTGTGGGAGAAGCGGTGGTTTCTGGTGGAGTTGCAGGTTTGTTTGAAGGTTTGCGGTGTTCTTGCAGAGTTACGCGCAGTTTTCCCGATTAATCGCTGAATCGATCGTAGCTGAAGTAGGTGTTGTTCGCTGCATTCTGTGAAGTCACTAAATTTCATGAGAAAAATGAGAAGCAATCGTTCAAGTCCGGTTGCGCCCGTCGCTGCTGAAGGCGCCGCCGCCATGACCATGGCGCATATGGCAGAGATGATGCGTTCATTGCAGGCAACTGTGGAGGCCTCGCGCATGAGGACCTGGTCGCCTCTCGCGCCAGGAATGAGGAGCTTAGCAAGGTGACTGAGGAGCTGCGTCAAGCTCTTCAGGAGCAGCAAGGGCGTTCTTCTGCTGAAGAGGTTGCTCCGTCGTCGCCACCTCGTGTTTTTCCTATGCCTTTTGTTCAGGCGATTACTGACACGCCCATTCCTGCGAGTGTGGTTCCTGTTAAGGCTGTTTTCACCGGCGTGGAGGATCCTGAGGCTCATCTCACCACGTTCCACACGCAGATGATGCTGTCAGGGGGATTGGACGCCGTGTATTGCAAGATGTTCGTGAGCACGCTCCAGGGAACGGCGCTGGAATGGTTTGTGAGCCTGCCCAACGGTCACATAACCAGTTTTCAACAGTTCTCGAAGATTTTCGTCGAGCAGTACATCGTGAATAAGGCACCGCCCAGGGTGTCTTATGATTTGTTTGATATAAGGCAATATCAGGGAGAGTCCCTCAGAGACTACCTGAATCGCTTTGGGGCGCAGATGGTCAGATCGCCGGCCAAAGATGAAGAAATGCTGGTCTATGCATTCAAGAAGGGCGTGTTGCCGAGACCATTCTGCGAGGCGTTGATCAGGGCGCACCCCGCCACGTTTGCTGAGGTTAGGCGACTTGCGGTGGCCCACATCGCCGACGAGAGCGAAGTCGCCGAGAAGAGAGGAAGCGTGGCTCCTGCTAGGCCACGCGCCCAAACGAGGATCCAGCCGCAGAGGGTGCTGGAGACAGCGACGGCCAGGCGGGATCAGAGGACTCGCCATCCTTATGATCCAAGGAAGAACAAGGGTAGGGGCCAAGGACGCCAGCAACCAGCACGCCGGGAATACAATCGCCCGCCTAAGCACAAGTTTGTCATGGGATTGGCGGATCTGATCGCCATTCCCAACATATCCGCTAGGTTGAAGGCGCCAGAAAAGGTGGGCGACAAGGTGCTGGGACCAAAGCCAGACGCTTGGTGTGAGTTTCACCAGGGTTTTGGCCATATAGTGGACTCGTGTTTAGCATTAGGATACCAGCTCGACGATCTGGTAAAGAGCGGGTTCCTAAATGATTATTTGCTGGACAGAAGGACGGGGGGCGCGTCGAGCTCCCAACCAGCAGGTGCTGAAGCTCAGCAGCACGAGATGCCCACGCATGGAGAAATCCACACCATTGCAGGGGGTTTCTCAGGCGGTGGATGCACCGCATCATAGAGGAAGAAGTAAGCGAGGTCTGTGATGACGGTGGATATGTTTGAAGACCACTCGCCAGAAGTGGATATTACATTCACCAAGCAAGATCTCCGGGATGTTGTGCCTCATGACAACGATCCCATAGTAATTTCGTTGATAACAACAGGAAGAAAGGTCCACAGGGTGCTGGTGGACCAGGGAAGCTCGGCAGATGTGATGTTCTGGCCGACTTTCACGCAGTTGGAGCTGCCCCTTGACCAGCTGAGGCCCTATGGAGGGTGTTTGTATGGGTTCGCTGGTGACCAGGTGGAGGTCAGGGGGTACATAGAGTTAAGGACAACGTTTACAGACGTGGCGGGTTCAAGAACGGAAAAAATCAAGTATCTGGTTGTAAACGCTCCTTCAGCGTACAACATCCTGTTGGGAAGACCCACGCTCAACAGGATAGGTGCCATACCATCAACCCGGCACATGAAGGTGAAGTTGCTGTCCATGGAGGGGGTGGTCATCACCATCAAATCCGATCAGAAGGAAGCAAAGAAGTGCTATGAGAATAGCCTGAAAAACAAGAGATCGGTGAGTTACGTAACAACCACGCCGCCTCCCGGTGTGAAGCCCAGACCGACGGTAACAGAAGAGGTCGCCGGGAGGGACGTGGAGATGGTAGACGCTGAGCTGGGGGAGGGGAATGCTGGTCTGGGGGAGGAAGAGGCAAGGAATCGCCCTGAGGAAGCGAGAGAACTGGGAATCGCCAGGGCGGTGATCGCCAGAGAAACCAGACCAAAACCCGTCGAGCAGTGGCTCGAGAGAGAAATCAGGGAAAAGATCTTCAAGCTGGGAAGATCCCTGGAGGTTGAGCTCCTGGACCAGATCGCCAAGGTGATTGAGCGGCATCTGGACGCGTTTGCATGGTCCGCTTCGGACATGCCTGGGATCGATCCCGACTTTTTGTGCCATCATCTGGCGATGGACAACTTGGTAAGACCAGTGCGACAAAGAAGAAGAAAGTTCAACGAAGAGAGGAGGCAGGCGATCAGGGACGAAACACAGAAACTCCTCGCTGCAGGCCACATCAGGGAAGTTCAGTACCCTGAATGGTTGGCAAATGTCGTGCTGGTGAAGAAGAGTAACGGGAAATGGCGCATGTGCGTCGATTTCACTGACCTGAACAAGGCTTGCCCAAAGGATTCGTATCCTTTACCAAGCATAGACGCCCTGGTGGATAGTGCTTAAGCTGTTGAGCTTCCTAGATGCCTTCTCGGGGTATAATCAGATTAAGATGCATCCCATGGACGAAGAGAAGACAACCTTCATGACGGAGAGATCGTGCTACTGCTACAAGGTGATGCCGTTTGGGCTGAAGAACGCGGGGGCCATATACCAGAGGCTGATGGATCGAGTACTTGCACCGATGCTGGGAAGGAACGTGCAAGCGTACGTCGATGACATGGTCGTGACCTCGCCGGAAAAGAGCAAGCACGTTGCTGACTTGGAAGAATTGTTCACGACGATCGCCAAGTTCAGATTAAAGCTTAATCCAGAGCAATGCATTTTCGGCGTGGAGGCTGGAAAGTTTTTGGGTTTCCTCTTGACTGAAAGAGGCATAGAGGCCAACCCCGATAAGTGTGCCGCCATCCTGGCGATGAGGAGCCCAGCTACGGTGAAGGAGGTTCAACAGCTAACAGGTCGGATGGCAGCCCTGTCTCGCTTTGTGTCAGCTAGCGGAGAAAAGGGCCATCCCTATTTTCAGTGCTTGAGGCGCAATAACAAGTTTGCGTGGACGAAGGAGTGCGAGGAAGCCTTCGTCAAGCTGAAGGAATATCTGGCGAGCCCGCCGGTCTTGTGCAAACCGCTGGTGGGAACCCCTCTCAGGTTGTATTTTGCTGTAACTGAGAGGGCGGTGAGTGCGGTGCTCGCCCAGGATCAAGATCAGGCTCAAAAGCCTATTTATTTTGTGAGTAAGGTGTTGCAGGGCCCCGAAACGAGATATCAGGCCCTGGAAAAGGCTGCGCTGGCTGTGGTATTTTCGGCGAGGAGGTTGCGCCACTATTTCCATAGCTTCACCATTCTGGTGATGACTGACCTGCCCATCCAGAAGGTCTTGAAGAAGCCTGACGTTGCAGGAAGGATGGTGAAATGGGCAGTAGAATTGTCAGAGTTTGATATTAAATATGAGCCTCGAGGCCCGATCAAGGGGCAAATCTTTGCAGATTTCGTGGTTGAGCTCTCATCCGAGGCGACGCGAGTTGAAGGGGACGACTTCCGTTGGGTACTCTCGGTGGATGGATCGTCGAACCAGCAGGGCAGCGGTGCTGGAGTGATTTTGGAAGGACCCAACGGCGTGCTGATCGAACAATCTTTAAGATTTGCCTTCAAAGCCAGTAACAATCAAGCAGAATATGAGGCGCTGATCGCCGGGATTTTGCTAGCCAAGGAGATGGGAGCCAGGGTGTTAATGGCCAAGAGCGACTCGCTGCTAGTCACAGGGCAAGTAACAGGCGAGTTCCAGGCTAAAGATCCACAAATGGCGGCCTATTTGGAGTATGTGCAGGAATTGAAGAGTTCCTTTGCCTCCTTTGAAGTAGTACATGTGCCCAGGGAGCAAAATGCCCGAGCTGACTTGCTAGCTAAGCTCGCCAGCTCAGGCAAGGGGGGTAGGCAGAGGACGGTGATTCAAGAAACTCTGAAGACGCCGAGAGCATTTGTGGCAGATCACCTGGTTCTTCAGATAAGCAAGTCGACGGAGAAAGCAGCGAGAAGTCATAAGTCCCTGACGCAAGAGACTTTGAGATCGCCGAGAATTAGAGCATGTCGAGGAGAGAAGGTGAACATGACGCAGGTCTGCGCGATCCATGAGCCAGACACCTGGATAACACAGTACAAGCGATGCCTGGCAGATGGCCTTCTCCCACTGGATCCGACAGAGGCTAGGAAGGTAAAGAAAAATTCTAGCAAGTACACATTGATTGATGGCGATCTGTACAGGTTTGGGTTCACTCACCCACTCCTGGAATGCGTACATGGCGAGAAGTGCACGAGAATCATGGCAGAGCTCCACGAAGGTATATGCGGAAGCCACGTCGGGGGTCGAGCTCTGGCCGCAAGGACTCTCCGTGCAGGGTACTACTGGCCATCGATGAGAGAAGACTGCAAGAAGTATGCCCAATGTTGCAAACAATGCCAACAGCACGCCGATTGGCACAAGGCGCCTCCCGAAGAGTTGAAGTCGATCTACAGCCCTTGGCCGTTTCATACTTGGGGAATCGACATCCTGGGACCTTTCCCGCTGGCGATCAGGCAGATGAAGTACTTGGTGGTAGCGATTGAGTATTTCACCAAGTGGATCGAAGCAGAGCCAGTGGCCCAGATCACCGCACACAAGATCGAAGGTTTCGTGTGGAAGAATATTGTGTGCCGGTTTGGAGTGCCCAAGCGCCTGGTGTCAGACAATGGGACTCAGTTTGCAAGCCACTTGTTGAAGAAGCTGTGTGAAGGGGTGGGAATTCAACAAGTGTTTGCATCCGTCGAGCACCCTCAGACGAATGGCCAGGTGGAGTAAGCTAATCGGGTGTTGCTGAGAGGTCTGAAAAGAAGACTAGAGAAAGCCAAAGGAAGCTGGGCTGAGGAGGTACCCCGTATAGTCTGGGCGTACCACACCACGGAGCAGTCAGGAACCCATGAGACCCCGTTCAGCTTGGTCTATGAGTGTGATGCAATGATTCCAGTAGAGATCCAGGAGAGCTCGCCGAGATTCCAGAACTTTGTAGAGGAAGACTCGAATGAAGAGAGAAGGCTGAACCTGGATCTACTGGATGAAGTCAGGGAAGAGGCGAGATTGAAGGCTGAAGCAGTGAAGAGAAGGGTTGAACGAAGATACAACTCGAAGGTGATGCCAAGACAGTTTAGAGAAGGCGACCTGGTGATGAGAAAAGCCCACCAGTACGAGATGGAGAATAAACTGTCGCCCAAGTGGACAGGGCCGTTCAGAATAACCGAGGCGCTCGGGAACGGCGCCTACCGCTTAGAGACATTGGAAGGAGGGGCGATTCCTCGCACTTGGAACGCCACGCACCTGAAGTTGTATTACAGTTAAGAAGCCTTGTAAGTAAAGACAAACGCGAAGTTATATTACAATGTCTCTGTTAAAACAGTTTGAAGGGGGCACTCTTTTTTCCCTAAGGAGGGTTTTTAATGAGGCCACCCAATAAAGAGAAGTTTTCGAAGTACAAGTTGCTTTAGATTGCGTGCCTGTTGTTTTCAGAAAGTTTTGAAGAAAGACCTTGTCACTTGTATGTGGCTTAAGGCAAGTTAAAGATATGTTGCATGCTTTCTAAAAAGTTTTAAGTCCTCATCGTCTTTCGGCGATCGGAGGCACCGGTTGAAAGTTTTAAGTCCTCATCGTCTTTCGGCGATTGGAGGCACAAGTTAAAGTTAAAGTCCTCATCGTCTTTCGGCGATCGGAGGCACAAGTTAAAGTTAAAGTCCTCATCGCCTTTCGGCGATCGGAGGCACCAGCTAAAAGACCTCAACGCCCTCGCGCGTCCTGAGGCAAGTTAAAGACCTCCTCGTCGTCGAGCGAGTGCAGGCGAGAAGAGCGAAAAGTCCTCAGTGTTTCTGGGGGCGAGGAGATGTAACCCCTGGGGCAATGTAGAGGCATCAGTGAAAAGTCCTTAGTGTTTCTGGGGGCGAGGAGATGTAACCCCTGGGGCAATGTAGAGGCATCAGTGAAAAGTCCTCAGTGTTTTTGGGGGCGAGAAGATGTAACCCCCGGGGCAATGTAGAGGCAAGTAAAAGACCTTCTCGCCTATGAGCGAGTTCAGGTAAGATAAAATCCTTCTCGTCTCGAACGAGTTCAGGTACGGTGTTAAGGGTGGACGAAGTTGGAAGGTGGCTAAGGTAGGTTCGAAGAGAACGCCTAACCACCCGATCTTTTATTCCGAAGTTCAGGAGGGTAGAGAAGGATCCGAAAGGCGCCTCTACCCCCAGATAAAAGAACAATGACCAAGGCATGAAGCCAGAAAGAAGCTGATATCGCCAAGAGTCTTTGGCGACCAGGAAAAGTTCTAGCAGTGGCGAGAAAGTTAAAAACCCATGCTGATGGAGTAGATCGGGTGAAGAAATATTTTAAGCCAGTGGTTGAGTTGAAGTTCGTTGCTTGAAGAGTGATTTTACGTTAAGGTTAATTGCCTTAAGATTACGAGCTGTGAAAGTGATTATTGCTTGAAGTTGAAACGGTTCGAAACGGTTAAGTGCAAGATCGGGCCTACAAAATTACTAAGTTATTTTTGCTGAAGTAAAATTGCGCAAGGAAAGTTGAAGCAGGCAAAGAAATTGTAGAAAGAAATACAAAGGCAATTTCATTAAAGTAAATACTAGTTCAAGGCACATGGACAAGAAAATATGAAGGTTATTACAATTGTACAAAGAAAAGCATAAAGGTGATGGATGAGGGGAAATTGATCAGTCTTCGATGGGAACCACCTTCCCATCCACCACCTCGTTGTTCAAAGACACCATGCTGAGATCCAGATCGGGGAACAGGCATGCAAACTGTTCCCGTGCAGCAGCGAATCCAGCAGCCAGAATCTGGGCAGAACTCATTTTAAGATCTTCAATCTGCTTCTGGAGTCCTTCAGTTTGCTCCTTCAGCCCCTTATTCTGCTGCTCCAGCTCTTCGATTTGTTTCTTGAGTTTTTCGTTGATCTCTTGAGCTTGGAGAAGGTCTTCAGCAACCTTCTTGGATTCCGCTTGCACTTGGCCCAGTTCAGCAGTGATTTTCCCTTTCTCCTTGTTGGCCTCAGCAAGCTCAGCAATGGCGTCGTCCCTCGCCTTCTCCACCTTACCCAGGAAGATCTCCCGATCAGCAGACCTCTGTTCCAGTTTTTTTACCTTGGCGGCGTCAGTTTTTATCGAAGCTTCCAAGTCAGCCACCTTAACGCGATAAGGCACAATTTTGCTCTATAGTTCAATCTTTTCTTGAGCCAGTTGTTGTACCTTATGGCGGAGTTCAGTGGCCTCCTTGCGCGCCAATCGGAGCTCGGTGCTCATCGCATCTTCTACTCGGGAGTGTTCAATCTCCGCGAGCGTCAGATTGAAGGACAACTTCTCCACCTCAACCTTCATGGTGCTGTTCTCAGTTTTGAGGTTGAAGAGGTCGTCCTGGAGCTTCCTGGTGGAGCTATGCACCGCTCTAGTTATAATGGCGGGGATATCTTCTGCTATCGTCTTCAGCTTAGCAGATAAAGGCTCCCACATCCTCGTGACCTCAAGAGGGAGGTTTGCAGCTTGGAGAGGCGCTGGGTGGGCCTGTTGTTGGTTTTCGTCGCCACCTTCTTTAGTTGGTTCTTCAGTAGGCGCTTCTGCTCGTGGTGGCGACATCGGGGACTCGGTGATCAGAATCGGAGAGGTGTGGGCAACCTCATCCCCGATTGGAGCAACATCCGCGGCTGAGGCGTTGGAAGGAGGTCCCCCTCCAGCTGATACATATGGCGTGGAGGCGCTTGGGGGGTCTTCCAAGAAATTGTCTTCGGCGGCCTCAACCGCGGGTGGTGCAGTTGCCAATGGAATGGCTTGGACTGGGGAAGTGGGAGCTGGTGGAGATGGCATTGTTGGAGGTGGAGCAGGCGTGGATGGCGGTGTTGAGGTTGGAAGAGGGGGTGGGGCAGGAGGTGAAGAAGGTGTCACCCTCTTCCTCTTTGTAACGAGGCCATCTTCGGTGACCTCGTCATCTTCTTCCTCCTCCTCATGGACTACCTGGGGAGCTTTCCTCTTGGGCCTTTTGAGGACGAGTTTTTTACGCTGGGCGGCGGGTTGGACGTCGGAGGGAGCTAGGCCCTTAGGTGGCGATCGGCCCTGTGCGGCGGCGATCTCCACCACAGAATTTGGCACTGTTTGAGAGCCCGTGGCCAAGCCATGGAGTCGGGCGAGCGTCCTCAATTCAGCAAGCTTGTCCTGGCCCAACATGTTATCTGCATAAGAGCAAAAATGCATGGGTTAGTTCAGAGAGAAGATAAATGCATAAGGCAGTATGTAACAGCAAAGCAGACAAATAGTGCAGAAATATAAAACCAAAGTCTTGCGCACAACGCACAAGACGCCCGGAAACAGTTAACAGAAGCAAGTATTAAGACAAGAGGCTCGAATGTTCTAACCTATTCGAATTTCGAGTTGATCCTCAAAGAATTCGAAGCAGATCAGGGTGGTGGTGAGGAAGGTGATGTTGGCATCCGCCACACTCTTCCAAAAGAAGCAGAGATCCCTGTCCAGTGCACCCATGCTATCAGGACTTCTGGGTCTCCTGAAGCAGCTCTTGGACTCTTTGCTCCCCTTGTTCACCCAGTACAAGGGGAAGCCGTCGAGTAGGGAAGTGTCCTTGTCGTTGGGGTGCACTTGGACGAACTTTCCCTTCCAGTCTTTACAGGACTGCTGGAAGATGGAGAGGATCGACCTCCCAGCAATCCCATTCAAGCTCACCCACAGGCGGTCTCCTGGGTGCTTGGCTTCAAAAAGGAACAGAAACACATCTATGGATGCGGGCAACCCCAGATGGTCGCACATCACTTGGAATGCTCGCACAAACGCCCAGCTGTTGGGGTGGAGCTGGGCGGCGGCAATGTTGAGCTCGGTGAGGAGCTCCCTCTCGAAACGTGTAAAGGGAAACCTTAGTTTCACCTTCTTGAATAGCGTTGTGTAGACGAAGCAGAAGGGCCCGTCATTGCTCGCCTTATCGTCGACACAAACGGGCAGATCGGGGGGGCAAGGTAGCACTGTCACCTTCTCATCGTGCTCCTTGTGGAATGATTGATGAAGTTCATCCCCCTTCTTCAACCGCAAAACTGCCCCCGCAGTGTTCACAGAAGATGTTTCCCTCAGCAGGGTCGAGTTGGCCCAGGGATACAATTTTTTGAAGTCTGGTGTGGGGACGGAGGCTCCTCCGGTGACTGGCGGAGTAGCCTGGGCCAGGTTGGGGCAGGAAGGTGCAGGCCTCTCAGCCTGGGAAGATGAAGCAAAGCGTGCTCGCAGTGGGTTGAGTGCTTGAGAAGAAGGGTTTCGCGATGAAGGAGGAGGATTCGGGGTGATCTTGGTGCGAGTCATGATGGAAGCTGCAAAGGAAGAAGAAAAGGAAAAAATGATCAGGGGTCACAGAGGCGGACTCGACCATGGAAGAAAGGTGAAAAACGAACGAACGTAGGTTCGTTGCAACGATTGACGAAGCCCTAAGTTACGAAGAAGGAGAAATGGCAAAAGCAACCCACAACGTATGCACCAGGCAGTTACAGGATGATGCGAATCGGTTAAAATGCAGGGAAAACCAGCAGAAGAAGAAAAGGAAGTACCTTTTTATGATCAGAAAGGCGATGAAGAATGTTGATGATTCGGGAAGTTGAAGAGCGTCGAGAGCTTTTTCGCAGAAGAAGGTTAGAGCGTTTGTGAATACGAAGAAAAGTGATAGAACAGTGTGGAGTGAAAATGGGTTTAAGGGTTTTTCGAAATGGGTTTGGGAAGCGCAAACGGTAACTGAAGGTAACCGTTGATGAAGCCACGTGTCGAGCGATGGGTGAGGGGTTTGGTGGAGCGTCAGAGGAGCAGAAAGTACAACCGCTTGGAATTCTGCGTCAGTGCCACGTAGGTCGGTGTTGACGTGACTCTTTCAGTCTTTTCGCTGGACAAGTCTTCGCTTAAGACTGGGGGGCTTGTGTACCGCCCTGGTAGTCGGAAGTGATGACGTGGCACCAAGCTACAGTGTAGGCGTGTTGACAAGGCGCCAGGTTGACAGAAGGGGAGGAAGTCGGGGGGCTCGTGAAGTCGCCAGTTATTAAGTTGGCGTGTTCCGATCTCCAGCATACCAGGCGATCGCCCGGTAGAAGGTGAAGTCGCCAGATGTAAACTCAGGCGACCAAGCGATTGGAGATCGCCAGAGCAAGCACATCGCCAGAGATGAAAGTGGTGCAGATTATGAAGGCGGCCGGCGAGACCACAGGGAAGGTGTACGAGGGCACCCTAACTCGCCAGTTCCAGTAGAGATCGCGCTCCCAAGTTAGCTATGCACTGGGCAGTACCTTGCATAAATAACTTAGCCAAAAAGAGAGTCAGAAGCAGCGCCCAAGTCAAGGAGGCTCCAGATGATGGCACGTGTACGACTGGATGCGAGCCACGTGTCCAGGTCTGTAACTGCCAGGAGAGAGAAAGTGACCAGGTATATAAGAGTTCTCAACGAACTTTCTGAGGTACGCACGTTCAGATTACACTCTTTACGCTTGCGAGTTCTAGAGCTTACTGTGAGAGAGAACATTGCACGGTTCGCTTGAGATTTCCTGAGTGTTCTTGCTCTTAGTATTTGGTGGTTCGGTCACTGACTTGGGCGTTGGAGTGCGATCGGCCGCAGCGGCGCCGCTCTGTTCTTTTGCAGGTTCTTGAGGTGGATCTCGAAGAAGGACGGAGGTTCGAAGCGGTGCACGAGTCGATCCTTTGACGAGGCAGGTTCCAACGTTCTGGTCAACAGGCAGGATCATTGATGATGGATTTCATGCTGGAGATGATGATGTTGGTCCAAGTGCTAGAATCATGGTAGAACGCATCACCTTTATATCTCCATTAAAAAGATTGATGCTGATAATGATGGATAACTTTGCTGATGAACAAAAGAGTCATCATGAGTTCTGTGTGCCACGTTTTCAGAACCTTGATGGAAGATTGAAGCTGTTCAAAATCAACTTTTTGAGCTACAATACAATAGAGATGAGTGAAGTCTTTTAGTGCTTTACATTCTTATTCTATGCTAATTCGTTGAATAGTTTTTTTTTGTTGCTATTTTAATTCATTCTTCTACTCTATTTGTGAAGAAAAATAGGGGGAGAATTATCTGGTTTGTATGCTGCTACATATATGTTTTAATCTAGTTTGAACTAGTTTAGTATGTTGTTGCATATACTCTGATTGTGCACCTCATTCACACTGGTTTTTCACACTGATTTTGCTGGTTTTCTTTATGAATATCACATGGTGAAAACTGGTTCATTGGTGCTAGAGGAACCTGGATATGATTGCTCTCTGGTACATGCATTTTGTCTGTTTTGCAGGTACTTTCAAATTCAAATAGAACAACACAATAAAACCAAGGATTTGTCTTCATCAAACAGGGGGAGATTGTTGAACAAGAGCTTTGATGTCTCTAAATCTGTGTGGATTGGTTGAAGGCCTAGTTGTTGCTTATGTGTGTGGGTTCTAGGTAGTTCGAGTTTGTAAATCCACTCTTAGTTAGGATCCAAATTTGGTTTAAATCAAATCCTTTTGAAAAATAGTGTTTTACAGAGAAGTGGAAAAACAACTAGTTGTTTTATCATTTCAATCAGTTGTTTTACACTTACTATTTTTGGAGTAGGTTTTGACAAAGCTTGAAATTGGTTGACTTTGCTGTCAAACCAATTCAATCGGTTGTTTTGACATTTCAACCGATTGTTTCTTTAAAATCCTTAACAGAATTTATTAAGTTTGGTAAACCTTATATAATTGAATCAAAACTGATTTGCCTCGTTCATTAAATGTTTTTAACAGCCTTTTGGAGTTTTAATAATTAGTTTTACGCTCCTGGTAGTTAGATATAAGATTAATATCTTTCAAATCAATTTTCCTCCAAGATTTACTTCAAGCTTTGGATTTATTTGTCTAAGAGTGGAATATGACTGCTTTGTAGCTTTCAATCTGTATCAGGTGTGATCAATCCTTTTTCTCTCTTGAATACTGTAATTTTGTAAACGTGTTGTGTGCAGATCCAGAGGGTGTCCTGTGATATGTAGTGTGTTGTTTGCCAAAGGAGGTGTGTGTTCTTGAAGGGTTCAAGATCACTTATTTGGTGTGTGGTTTATAATCAAGGTCGTTGATTGCTTAGTGGAATACCTAGTGGTTTCTAGGAACTGGATGTAGCTCTTGCTATAAGAGTGAACTAGTATAAATCTACTATGTGATTCTTTCTATCCTTAATCTCATTTAAATATGTTTTGGCTTGTTTTTATTAACTGTTGATAAAAACAACTGGTTGAATCGCATAAGCAATCGATTGAATTTCTGGAAACATAATAAAACAATTTTTTTCTTGGCTAACTTGATTCCTTTCTCTTTGATTTTTCATTGGCTTTCTCTATACCTTTAAAGTTTGCAAAAATCTTTTAAAAACAATTCACTCCCCTTTTGTTTAAGGTCTATAGTTCTAACAGGTAAGATGACCTAACTCAAAATTAATGAAGTCACTCGAGTATAAGCGCCTTATGAGATGAATTATTTGATTTGACCCATGGTAAGACGACCTAAATCGTGTAAGCACGACTACCCGAGTATAGACGCCATGCGATAAGTATTAGTTAAACAGGTGAATCATTCGAGATAGCGCATGATAAGACGACCAAGCTCGGAGTAGATACATCTATCCGAGTAGGTGCCCTGCGAGGGGAGACATCATGAAATAGATGCAGTATTCATTCTGTAAGACAGCCCAACACGGAGGCCATGGTAGCTCGACCAGGTTTGAGCTTAAAGTAATGCATAAAATTCATGATGTCGTGTCCTTTACCTGACTCGTGAAATAAAATTATGTCATCAATTCCCAGGCAAAATGAGGGTACAAGTCAAGTTGAAGTGGAAGGTTGTTCTAACCATAAGGATGCCATTCATCAAAAGGTTAGTCTCCCGATTAAGAAAAAAGTTTCATTGTTCTTAACATTTAGTTTCACCTAAGTAGTAAGACCTTGTTATGTTAATTATGCTATGTTTAAGATGGAAAGGGTGAGTTAGTTTAATTGGCAAAGCGTTTGTGCATGCATTGCAGTGATGTAACTAAAGCCTTTTAATTTCAAAAATAGTGTACACCAAAGAATTTAAAAGTACTGAATAACTATGGGCAAAAAGTTCAAAGCGTTAAACAAGTTCGACAGTCACATAAATGTTACAATCTATAAGATTTTGAATTAATCCCCCATTACTTGGCCATTGACCACGATTTTACAAGGGTCTAACTCTGAAAAATCCATGGTGGGATGAACGATCGCAACTTGTTCTAAAGCAGCCTCAAATCTGACGAGCAACGTGTTACTTGAAGGAAAGGTCTTCCCCTTTTTGGGTTACCTCCTTCTTCATCTCTTCAACTTTAGTTAAAAGCTTGCTTTTCTCTCCAACCAAGCTTAATGCCTCTTGGATCTTCTCAGCTCGGAGTCGTTTGGCTTCTTGATACAGACCACTCAATCGGTTAATCTCATGTGTTTCACTTCTTTGTGAAGCTCCATGTTCTCCTTGATCTTTTGGTCCTCGACTGTTTTCCAATCTTTTTCCTTAACGTCGACTAGGCAAGCCAGGGCAAATGCTTGTCCGAGTAGTTTCATGGTATCATGACGAAGGTGATCTTCGTCATGAATCATTAGCCTAACTTTGACTTCGCTGGGCAAAAAGAAGGACTCACCATGAGTTGGGATGTCAAAGTCGGGGTCCCATAAGCTCTTTCCCTACGAGCTCTCTGCTTCACACTCCTGAATTGTGATGACCTCTTGATGTGGAGTTCAACCATCTGAGTGTGAATGCTCGGTAGGGGGAGTGGTCGTTGGTCTTTTCCTTTTGAAAACGAGCCCTAAGGTAGTCTGCTCGTCTTGGTCAATTTAAGTTTAGGTAACCATAGTTGGAGCTTTTCTTTTTTGCACCAAAGACTCCTTAGGCAGATTTGCAGCTGCCCTCATCTATTTGGTGAGCTTAGTCAGCTCAACCTTGCTGATGTTGGAGAGCATGCTATCTGCAAAAACAAATAAATGCTTAGTGATTACAATGTAAGTTTCTTTTTCAAAGGTAGGAAAGGAGGAGTATTGGTATAAGCTTTGAGGGCATTGGGAAGATATTCTTTAGTCAACAACGTTGAGGTATCAAAGACGACTTTCAAACTTGTCAAAAATTCACAAATTCCTTGGTCATTTGGAGGCAGATCTTCCAAGCGCCAAGCACTTTGGAACCTAGGATTGGGCATCCAATACAAAGGAAAAGTTGTCCAGTAGGGATGGATCTCCTGCCGAAGCTCGAATTTTGAGGAATCGACCTTTAAAATTTTTGTAGGACGATTGGAAGAAGGTAAGTAAACCTCTCCCAAGGGCACAATTTAGGGAGACCCACAACTGGTGGCCTATGTTTGGCTTCGAAGAAATATAGGAAGACCTCCACAGTCGGTGAAATGTCGAGTTGAGAGTATAAAATCATAAAACCTTGGATGAATGCCCAACTATTCAAATGTAGCTGGGCAGGGGCTACATTTATCTCGATCAATAGTTCCTTTTAAAAAATGTTCAAGGGTAGGCAGAGTAGGACCTTTTTAAAGAATGTGGCATAGAAAAAATAGAATGGACCCTCAGAGTCCGATGACTCGTAACAACAAATGGGTTCCCCTTCCTTACACTTTACTACTTTAACTAAACGCTCATGTTTTTTACTCAGACAACATCCTGCTTCCCTTAATTCCCTAATTCGTAAACGGGTAGTGTAATAAGAGGTCTCTTTTAGGACTTCCTTTTTAGCGCAAGGGTTTGAAGAACTATAATCCATCATCGAAAGCAACTAAAGCATAAATAAAAGCAGAATATGAATACAATTCAAGAAAGCCAAAATGAATCGAATCGGCGTAAAATTAAGATACATTTCTCGTAATGAAATCGATAAGATGAATGACAATCACCAGTGGAGTAAGTGGGAAAGGCATACCTGGTTTCCTGGTGACGGTGACGTGTGGTGGCGCGAAGGTGGAAGGAAAAGTTTTGAAGAAAGATTGGAAGCAGAAGAGGTTTGGAAGCAGAAGAAATTTGGAAGCAAAATGGTGAAATTGAAGAGGAAGAAAAAGTATATTCAAAAAGAGGAAGGTGAAGCGGCAGGACTCCCCCATCGTTGATGCAGGTGCCACATGTACGCTCCACATCAAGTAAGATGAGATGTCTTTTCACGAGACGCTTCAGTAATCGTGCCCCAGCTACCCCCTAAGAAAACATCATGTCAGCTGCCAACACTGGAGAGCCTCTTTGCCTTGTTAAGCTCGGCTTGAGCCTAGGGGGCTTGTGTATTGGTCGCACGTGCTCGTATCTCATCCCAAGCACTTAAGTGTAGTAAGCTTGGTTGGATAGATTATGTGAGAAATACTCAGCTCGGCCTGGGGTAGGTATGGGCCCAATGACACATTACGAGGTCGGCCCAGATGTTTGGTAGTTTATATAGAAAAGAAAATTAAAGTAAAAAAAATCAAAAGGAATAACTGAATTAGTTAAAGTGTATATATTTTTTAAATGCAAATAAAAGTTGTTAGGGATGATGTGGCATTGTACCCGAAAATAAAAGGTACACGTTAACATAATGTACTTACTGTTGAAATTATATTGTTATTATATTCTTGTTGTTGAAATAATACTCTGGTTGATGAAAATCGTTGTAGAAATGTTTATAAAAGGGGTTTCAGACCCCGAGTAAAGGTAAGCTTTTTTGAACCCGATATTGATACAGACTTATAGTTTGAATGCTCTCACTGACTTGATCTTCAGAGTGTGATCAACAGGTGGAGCCCCCTTCATCACAAAGCGTCTTCAGCTGGGTTTAACACTCCAAGCAAAGTCGCTTCAGTCTGGAGCTCACTTCCAAGTCCGACCGAGGTCAGCCGGTAAGAACAAATATAGACATTAAATATAGTTACTAATGTTAAGTACATATATTAGAGAGAAACCTAAAAACTATAGCTCGTTTCTAGAGTTGTCTAAATTTTGACATAAGGGATAAAGTTAAAATTTTGCCTTATAATATTTTATTAAAATTGTTCAACTTTATGTTCAAGTAGAAGAACAATTAAAAAAAAATCATCTTTTAGAAAAACCTACTCTATGTATGTCACAAAAGATTATAAAAAAGATAATTAGTTTTCCAAAGACAAAGAAAGTCCACGAGATAAAGAAAGGGAAAGGAAAATAAATAAAGAAAAAGATAAAAATAATTATAATGATTCTTCTAAATAAGTCAAAACAAAAAATGTTCAATGTTTCAAGTGTCTTTAAAAAAGGCACTACTCTTCTAAGTGTCCTAAAAAAACGTAACTTGATTTTAAAAGATCAAGACACTAAAAATATTGATACTTCATCTTCTTCCTCTAGTTAAGAAGAAGTCAAGTGGAGATTCTGAAGAAGAAATCCAACCTTGTAAAGGTAAATTATTGGTAGTTCAAAGACTTTTATAAAGTCACCCACCAGAACTCAATTAGTCACAACGAGAGAATCTATTTCATACACATGGTAAAGTTCTTGAAAATATTTCTTCAGTCATTGTGGATAGTGGCTCTTATTGAAACTATTGTAGTTATAGATTACTTTAAAAATTGGCCTTACAAACAATGCCCCATCCTCAACCTTATAAATTAGACTGGATTAGTCAAGATAAGGGTGTTATAGTTTAAAATCAAGTGAGTGTTCCAATTACCATTGGAAAATATAAAGAAACCATAATGTGTGATGTTGTCCCTATGAAAATAGGACACATCATCCTTGGTAGACCCTGACAATATGACCATAGAACATCTCATTAGGGTAACACTAATAAAATCATATTCTTCTTTGAAGGCCATAAATTTTTTTGATGTCCTCTTACACCCCAACATGTAAGAGAGAATGAAATTAATTTAAAAAAATTTGAAAATGAGAAAATAAACATGGAAAACCATAATAAAATAAAAGAAATGTCTAAAGGCACCTCGTCAAAAAATATTTGTATGCTTTTAATATTTAACCAATGTACTTCTTCTTCTCCTTCCACTTCTCCTTCTTCTTTTGTAGTTCATTCTTCTCTTTCTATTGTGTCTTATTTACCTTTCTTAGATAACAAGAAACATACAAAACAACACCTTTCTTCTAGTCATCCACCATCCTCCCACAGACACCTTACCTATTTCTTTTGCATTATACTTATATTTGTTGTTTTTTACAAGTGGATTCATGAACCAGGAGGAACATGATTACCATTTTTCAATAATAAGGTGGCATCCCTGATCTTAATCTGGATTTGAGGTCATATCCTTTTTAAGAGGGAGGCATGACGAAGGACCATCATCACTCTTCTAGCCACCAAACGTACTACCAAGAGCATAGGCCACTTCCAAGCTCAATAGAAGATATCTTAGTTCTTACATTGTATAAACTTGTATAAAATTGTAAATAGTAGAATGAGATTTGCTTTAGCCCTTGTATTTTTTGAGTCATTTCTAGAATAGGATAGAAATAACGTAGAGAACTCTAGAAACTGGTAAATTTCAAGCAAAGGTTCTTAGAAACCTCACAGTCACTTAGAGACTCATAAACCCTCATCATAGTTGCCATGGCTCCACACGCTACCTAGCTCCTTCTTATCGTATAAATAAGTGGCTAAGGTTATTGTGAATCAGATTTGGATGATATTGAATGATTTTTTTTCTCATATAACTCATTCTCTTCCAATTTCTTCTTTGCTAGAGTTCCATAGAACCTAGTGTAAGAGATCTCAAAGTAGTTGACCTGACCTCTCCCTTTCAATCCTTAACAACTCCAACTAGTGCACATTTCCCCACTTCATTTTCGTTGCCAATCCACACAACTTCTCACAGTGAAAACTGGATTAAATCATGCAAGAATCAACTTACAACACCTTCCTACGGTAAGATGAGCTAGGGTAGTTATTCATATCATGGTAGCTACAAAAGACCTCTTCACTTGGAAAATAGGGTTTCCAAAAATTGAGCAAACATATTTTTAATATTAGAGATTTCTTTCCTAGTGTTTCGTAACTCTCTCTTAAGCTTTCTATCCTTTTATCCCTAGGATTGACAGTCTCATGACTTTTAAGCCTATGATTACTTATTGTTGACATTAAAGTTCAAAATATTTTCACAAATGTTTTTATATTTTCAACAAGAGTAATGAAAGGTTTTCACAAATATTTTTTCTTTTTGGTGAAAATTAATCAAAGGTTCAAAGATAATACTGAATCTAAGTTCACTCCCAGAAAATAGAGGTAAGGCACTAGAACTGCTTAAATACTAGGTTTTTACTAGCCAAAACTTACCTTAAATAACTCTTACAAATGTTCCTTCAAATAATTTTCAAAACAATTTTGGAAACCTACTTGTGTGTAAGATGCAATTGAAAAACCTATAGACCAAAGAAAAGTCTTATATAAAGACGCTCCTAATAGGAGACATACAAAGCAATAACAAGTAAACAAATGAATCAATTAAAAGATCAAAAACAAATTAATGCAAGTGGGAATAAAACTAGACGGTCATATATGAAAGTGCAATTTGACACTTGGAGACAATTGACACACTTCCACTCTAAGAACAATTTCCTATTACAAAGTACAATGGAATTGTCTTAGAGAAAACTATAAAACCTCAAAGGTTCCAAGGCATGCAAGCCAAAATTACAAAATACAATTTTTTCCTCTTTTCACTCAATTTAGAAGTCATCTATAATAAGATGCTTTGGCTCTCTCAATTGTTCAGCTAATTCTTTAAGTCTCGTCTTCATTTATAATACTCTAATACGCCAAATTGAGCTTCTAGAAGTGTAGCTAGAAATTGGTTGTAGCCTCTTCCAAATTTGATGCACCGTACTCACTTTACAGGTCCAAGAAGCAAAATCAATAAAAGCTATTTTGGATAGATAAACTCAAATTCAGAATATATACAATAACAAGATTGAAACAAATTCCAATAAAATGACAACAAAAAAATTAAAGCTTAAGAAAAATAGACAACACTCAAAAGGAACCTATCCAAGGCACTAGAATTGATTAAAAAAAATAAGACTAGATCAAAATTGATATTGGTGCATCCAGGAATTATGCAAACTTTTCTAGGTCTTATTTTGTGTTCAAATGTTAACCACAATTTGCTAACAAAATAGGTTATGTTCATACAAAATTTCAGATAAAAAGACACACGGAATGAATTGCAGTAAATTAAAACCCAAGAGTTAATACAATTTCTCGCTCACACTTTTCAGCACACAACATCCTAGATTTTATGATTTATTATTTTTTTCTATTTTGTTTTTTTGGACGTTCATTTTTAACAAAAGATCAATAAAATGTTGAAGCTTATAAAATTTCACTTAATTTGAAAACGTATTTAGGTCACAAAAAATGTTTTAACAGCAAGGAAAAAACCTAAAGAAATCAATGATTATGAACAAAAGAGCAAGACATAATTCAATTTATGTTTAATGAGACTCACTAAAGGTCTATTAGAAAATCAAGAACTGAAAGGTTTTAAAATAATAAGGCACCTACACTTATACACTTAATTTTGGCTCAAAATAAATCACCAAATAGTTTATGTGTATTTCAGCTAGATATTTTAACAAACAATTAGTAAACCATGCTAAGCTCACAGATTGATGACAACTAAGAAGTCAGATGATGTTAGAAATAACATGCACAAATTATAAATGGAAAAGAAAGTGATTCTAGAAAAGTTTAAACGATTAAAAGTGATAAAAACTCAAGAACAATTATCAAACACTTGCGGTCAGCACTATAAAATGAAGAACCTAGTGACTTTGTCGTTTTAACTTAAATGAAAGAATGGAAGTGTTTTGAAATGATTAAATGTGAATATCAACCTATAAAACTGTGGAAAACAAATCAAACGATGAAAATTGAAGCAAACAAACAGAAATTGATGGAAATAACAAACAAGAACACTTGTATATGATAAGTTAACCAAAGACTTATCTATTTTTGTTCTAACTGAAGATCTGAATACTACTTGATAGAGCTATCCTTGGCTCTAAGCTTGATTTTTTGGTTGAACTTATGTGTGAAGGAATTAGGAATGCAGTGGAAGGGAGTAGAATTAGAAGCAATGTAAATCGTGAGAAAAGGAAGGAGAATTTTGCTAAGAAGAAGGTTAGGCCAACCTTCTAGCTTTTCCTTAAGCTTACTCACTAAGAGAGTAGAAACAAGAGTTGAGAGAGACTTTGAAAGAGGAATGCAAAAACCAAATTGGTTGTAATTCTTTACTCAATAAAAGTTTGAATTTTATGTACAAAAGACTCCTATTTATAGGAAAGGAAGCTCACAAAGGAAGCCTCAAACCCTAATCCTCACCCTACCTTGTGGAACCATTTTCATAAAATCCTCTCCACTCACAATTTGACATGTGGCAAAGGTAGCTTGCAGCCCAACCTTCAAATTCTCTCCATTGAGAGAGTGACAAGTGGTACATGGAAGATGGCACCACCTAGCTCTAAGTTAGCACCATCTTGGCACCGAAGTTAAGTTATATACCCTAGTCTGTCACCAACTCACTCTCCTAGGGTTAGGTTATTTAAATTAAACTATTCATGAACCAAATACAAGGCCCAAATAATAGTCTACTCTACTTTGTACAATTATTTAAAAGGCACATAAGAAGGAAAACTTAAACGTTGTACGATTTGCTTCAATAATGTTACATTTTCTTTGATGTTCTCGACCCAAGTTGTGGTGGCTTGGATGGATCTCCATCAAAGGGGTTGTCAGGTGTAAGCTTATCAGAATTATATGTGTAGAATATGGCTTTGTTTTGGTATTTTATCTGTAAACCTCATTTCTATAGCATAGGGAATTTTTGTACATGGGTTGGAGTACTCCGAGTACTTCTATTTATTAAATTTTTATTGCTGATTAAAAACAAAAAGCGGGTTGTCAGGTATGGTTAGACAAGCTCTAAACATACATATGTTGGGAGGAATACCAGTGGTCTCTAAAAAAGAGGGCAAAAGTCAAAGTATAATTCCTGGTGATAGAGGGATTCGGGGAAGGCTTTTTAGGGTAGAGGAAGAGCATAACTATTTTGATGCCATTGTTACTTGGAAAGTGGGCGTTGGAAACAAATAGTTTTGGAATGAACTTGGTTAGGATCGATAACATTTGTACTTAAATATGCATATGAGAGCTTGTGCTTGAGTCGAAAGATCTCCTCGAAAGCCTGTTCATCGACCTCATCAGCAACCAGCTGTGTCAGCACCAAGGCTTGAGCTTGCAACTCAATGCAAGCCGATATTAATTCTCGACGCGGTGTCGACCGCACCACATTCTCCCTATTTGGCGTCAAGCTAACTTGAACACCTTTAGCAAAGTGAAGACCTCCACTAAGCAGCGACCTGTGGTCTTCAGTAGTGGCGACAAACAATATAGAGCTCATTCGGATTGGAGATGGAGGAGGTGGAAATGGATGCCTCGGGGTACAGTGCTGAGACTGAGTTGTGGTCTCCATCTTCCTCTTCTTGTTAGTTCGGCTGCTACTGCCTGAAGGATGCACTAGGTCACCCACCCTGGCAGATGGGGGGTTCCCAACAATCGTAATTTTCATTATTAATTTCCTATCTTGTTAAATAAATATCATTACTAAGTTTTCATTAATATTGAATTGTAATGCAATAAACAAACAAGAAGGTACGAATGTGTCTATTATGTAATGCAATGTATGACAACCATTGTAAGAGTCGTAATAGACAGTGGTTAGGATAACGTAATCATGTTTAACTAATTGTTTATATAAAACTATGTGTGTAGTTTATAGAGTAATTTGAACTTATTTTGTGATGCAATATTTTATGGATATTCAACCACTAGATTCAGAATCAATGGACTATGTGTGGAATTCTTGGACCACATATTTCATTAGATTCTATAACACTCTAGCATATATGATGATCAAAATAGTTAAATCAAAGGTTGTTTAGTTTTAATTTTGGTTTATATGATATAGTATATCGAAATTTTGACTTTACACATTACTTTATAATTTCGTTTGATTCATTATATTATTTTTATAAGTATTTATAAGATTTTTTTCATTATTATTGAATTTATCTAAGGTTTTAAACAATATAGGTTAATTAAGAAGTAGAAACGTAATAAAGAAAATGAATATAAAAAAAACATATAGGCAACAATTTTGACTAAAATCGTAGTATACAAGACAATATAGGTGACGATTGACTATAACCAATGCATATGTGAATCTTTTGTCATACACAACATGACGGAAACAAAGTAGAGGAGGCGTCTGAAGCCCAAGCCCAAGAGGGGGCCCAAGCCCAAAGGATCACTAGGAGCATGGCTAAAGCATTGGGTGAAGAGCATCATTTGATGACTCTTCTTATAATTACTTTTGTATAGTTTTAGGAGGTGTGGATATTAAATAAGGAGTGTTAATATACAAAATAAAGTCACATTGTCCATATGACTTAGGGGGATGGTGTAGGAGTACTTTAGGAGGTGCCAAAATTAGAAAATTGGTCACACCTTCCTCATGTCTAGCTAGGCGCCGAATTTGAATTACATTTGGGAGGGAAGTCTGAATTTGTTTCATTTTCATTTCAGCCCTCTAAAGCTATAAATAGAGGTGCTTGGTCATTGTAAACACAAGTTGAAAGTGGAATTTTAAGTAAAGAAACTCTACTCAAATTGAGAGAGAGCTTTGTGAGATTTGATCTCATTCCTAGTCTTATCTTGTGAGCTTTGGAGGGCTACAAGTGGCGGCAATCACACACTCATCTTGGAGCTTTCAACACCAACTGGCGTGTCCCTCTCCAACTCCATCTCATTCAAATCTTCCATCAATTAAGTTCCTTCTTCCATTCATCTCCATTTCCATGTTTTAGCAAATTTCAATCGGTAGCTTTGTTTCCTATGCTTTGTTCTTTGATTCTAATCGATTAAACTTGTTCCATTGGTGATTTCATTTGGTATATTGTATTCCTTGTTCAATTCTGTTCGGTTTAAGTGTGTATCTTCTATTTCTATGCTATATTGTGTTTCTACTTGTGTTCATGTGTTGATCTTGCTTTTCTTTCCATTTCCGCCCTATATTTGTGTGTAAGGATATGGCACTCATGATTCTTTTGAGTTTGGCTCTTCATTTGGATGACAATGTCCTCCATTGAACTGTCCTTAAGCCTCCTTATATGTTGTTCCGTGTCTTGTGCCAATTCAACTCACATCATGTAGTATCTAAAGCTATGGTTGTGTGCACAATTTTTTTTTTAGTTGTTGGACACTTTTATTCTGTTTTTGCTTTATTTGTGTATTTCTTGCTGTTTTACCTGTTTCAATTCATTGTGTTTGAGTCATTTTAATTTTTGAATTCGTCCATGTTTGTCTAGTCATGTTTTTCCTACAACGTCATCAATTCCTTGTAGTACTTTTATTGCTCATTTTGGTTGATTGATTTTATTTGAGTACAATTTTGTGATTCTGTTTTTTTTTATCCTTTGGTGCATTTTATTTTTAGTTTTGAGTTCATGCTTGTGTGTTAGATCCATACAAGTTCTTAAACATTAATTCTATTATGTCTTTTGAAGTTATTAATTTTGTTTTTCATTCCATAATATATTTCCTCTGTTTTTCTTAAAAACATGTTAATTGTTTGGTTTATCAAAATTTATGTGATTACTGAAAAATTCTGAAATTTTGGATTTAAGTAGTTTGAGGCATTACAAAAGATTAAAAAAAATAAGCATAGAAAAATTCAATATAAAAAAAATTATAAATGAAATATGTATAGAGTGTAGAATTCTGACGCTGGAACAACGGCGATGCGACAGTGATTTTAGAAAATTTATCACAATTAATTGGCTTACTGTTTTTGAGTGATTCCCGTGCCTATTTTTAGATAACATCTTGAATTTCCAGTGGTTTAAATTTCACATTCCAGTTTGCCTTTTTCTGTTCCAGTTAAATATTTTAAGTCACGCACAATTTTTTTTACACAAATTCCAGTAGCACTGTTTTTGGTTTTTCTCATCTATTCTAGTACTCTTCTTTAGGATTCTTTTGTGTGCTAGCCTTTCATTGTGTGCCTTAATTTTCTTGTTTGTCTTTTATTTCATATTCTTCTCCACATTTTGTTATATATTGAATTCTGTTTTGGTTTAGCTTTTCTTGCTTGTCTTTTTGTTTCCTCTAGTTTGTGGTGAATTGTTCTTGAGTAAGTGTGGTTTGCTTTGGCGTTTTTCACTTGAAGCTCATCCAATCCACAAGAGAGGCTTGGTTAAGGAAAGATAAATTTCTTGGAGTGGATTGAGTGCATTCTTTTGGCCTAATACAACAAGCTTTACTTTGCTAACAAGTTTTCTTTATTTGTTTGCTCTTTGTGTTTTGTGTTTCTTTATTATCATGACTAATCTTTCTAGTGGATAATCATCTAAACCTCAATCACCTCAAAAGGTATACCTCATTGGTGAATTAAAGGATGGTAAACAAACAATTGCACAAAATATTGAGGTGATAAGACAAATGGAGGCAAGGCTCCAAAGTTTGGAGATGGACCGTGAAGATGCTCATCAAAACCAAGAGAGAAGACATCATCATCATCATAGGTATTCTTCAAGGACTTCTCAAAGCTCTTATGGATATCATGAAGAAAACGAATGGAGGACGCACCATAATCATGAAGAAAGGCGCCAAAATGTGGCTAAGCCTTATTTGCCTTATGTAAAATTACCTAGCTTTAGTGGTGAGGGAGATCCTAATGTATATTTGGGGTGGGAAGCCAAGGTTGATCAAATCTTTCACGTACATGAGGTCTTAGAAGACCAAAGGGTTAGACTAGCTTCTTTAGAGTTCTTAGACTATGCCATGTAATGGTGGCATCAAACTCTCATGGACATTGGGCTAAACAAGAGGTCGTCCGTGGTCTCTTAGAACGATTTAAAAGCTTGCTTGCGCGCTAGATTTGTCCCTCCACACTTTAGGAAAGACCTATTGTTAAAATGAAAGACCTATTGTTAAAATCCAAAGGTTTCACCAAGGCACGCTTAATGTGGAGGATTATTTTAAAGAACTTGACACGCTTTTAATCAAAGTTGATATGAATGAGAGTTAAGAAGCTAAAATGGCTAGATTTGTTAGTGGTCTTAGAAGGGACATCCAAGATGTGGTAGAGCTTCAAGAATATTCTTCTTTACAAACTTTGGTTCACCTTGCTAGCAAAGTCGAATCTCAAATTACAAGGAAAAATGCTTTTAAAAATTCTTCTAATGATGGCTACTACCACTCTTCTTGGAAAAAAATAAATAAATCTTTTTCAAAGTTTCCTTCTAAAGAATCTACTTTCAAACCTAGAGATTCTAAGCCTTTCACTTCCACTTCCACTCCTAAATCACAAACTAAATCGTCTAGTAAGAAATGCTTTAAATGCTTAGGCTATGGACATATTGCTTCTAATTGCCCTTCTAAACAAAATATGTATATGCATGATGGGGTGGTGGTTAGTGAGCATGATTCTGAAAACTCTAGAAATTCCTCACCTTCTAGATCCCCAAGTGAGCAAGAGAGTGAAAGTCCACATGAAGGTGACCTATTAGTAGTAAGACGAATGCTTGGACAAGTTTTAAAACCCTTTGATGAAAGTCAAGGAGAAAATATTTTTCATACAAGATGTCTTATTAATGATAGGTTATGTTCTTTAATTGTGGATGGGGGAAGTTGTGCTAATGTGGCAAGCACAAGGGTGGTAGATAAGCTTGGATTGTCTACTATCTCTCATGCAAAGCCTTACAAACTACAATGGTTAAGTGAGGTAGGTGAGATCATTGTTAACAAACAAGTCCTCATTGCATTTTCTATTGGTAAATATAAAGATGATGTCTTGTGTGATGTTGTACCAATGGAAGCCACACATATTCTTTTCGGTAGGCCATGGCAATTTGATAGAAAAGTTTTTCATGATGGCTTTACCAACAAAATTTCTTTTAACTTCCATGGACACAAGGTCATACTTAAGTCCCTCTCTCATAAGGAAGTCCATGAGGACCAAATTAAAATGAGAGAAAAGAGAGAGAAAGAACATGATAAAAAAAGTTCCAAGAGAAGCCTTCTTATGTCCACACAACAAGTTAAAAAGGTAATAGTTGCTCAAAAGCCTATTTTTTTAGCTATTCCTAGGACTATTGAATGTGAGTCGGCTAAGGATAGTCCCACATGTTTGGACAATTTGGTAAATGAATATGAAGATGTGTTTCAAGATCCTCCTAAAGGCTTACCACCTCTAAGAGGGATTGAACACCAAATAGACTTCATGCCCGGGGTTTCTTTACCAAATCGCCCAGCATATAGGACCAATCCCAAAGAGGCCAAAGAAATTCAACAACAAGTTGAGGGTTTAATAGCTAAGGGGTGGGTACAAGATAGCATGAGCCCATGTGCTATGCCTGTCATACTTGTCCTAAAAGGGATGGGACATGGAGGATGTGTACAGATTGTCGCGCTATAAATAACATTACCATCAAGTATAGGCATCACATTCCTAGGTTAGACGACTTGTTGGATGAATTACATGAGTCTAAAATATTTTCCAAAATTGATCTTAAGAGTGGTTACAATCAAATTCATATTAAATAAGGTGATGAATGGAAAACCGCTTTTAAAATCAAATTTGGTTTATATGAGTGGTTAGTCATGCCTTTTGGCTTGACTAATGCTCCTAGTACCTTCATGCGACTCATGCATCATGTATTAAGGGCATTCATTGACAAGTTTATTGTAGTTTACTTTGATGATATTCTTATATATAGCTTGTCTTTAGAAGATCATGAGTCACATATTAGGCAAGTATTAGAAACTCTTAGGAAGGAGAAGTTATATGCTAATCATGCTAAATTTTTCTTTGCATTAGATCATATAAACTTCCTAGGGTTTGTGGTAGGTAACAAAGGGGTGCATGTAGATCAAACGAAAGTTGCAGCAATTCAACATTGTCCTACACCCACCAATGTAAATGAGGTACGAAGCTTTCATGGACTTGCTAGTTTTTATAGGCGGTTTGTGAAAGACTTTAGTACAATTGCTGCACTTTTAAATGCCAGAGTAAAGAAGGATGTGGTTTTTAAGTGGGGACAAGAACAAGAACATGCTTTTATAACTTTAAAAGAAAAATTGACTAAAGCCCCCATTTTAGCCCTTCCTAACTTTGCTAAGACATTTGAAATAGAATGTGATGCCTCTAATATAGGCATTGGGGTTGTCCTCCTTCAAGAGAGCCACCCCATAGCTTATTTTAGTGAGAAACTCAAAGGGAGTCATATCAATTACCCCACTTATGATAAAGAACTTTATGCTTTTGTTTGAGCTTTGCAAAATTGGCAACATTATCTTTTTCCAAAGGAATTTGTGATCCATAGTGATCATGAATCCCTTAAATATTTGAAAAGCCAAAGCAAGCTTAATAAGAGATATGCTAAGTGGGTGGAGTTTATTGAGCAATTTCCTTATGTGATCTAACATAAACAAGGTAAAATTAACGTGGTGGTCGATGCTCTTTGAAGAAGATATATCTTGTTAAATGTTTTGGATGTTCAATATTTAGGATTTGATCACATAAAGGAACTCTATAATGATGACCTAGATTTCTCTCTAATCTATCAAGAGTGTTCTAAGGGAGGTCACAAAGACTTTTCTTACATAATGGTTTTCTTTTTAAAGGAAAACGACTTTGTGTTCCCCAAGGATCTATAAGACAATCTCTTGTTAGAGAGGCTCATGAGGGTGGGCTTATGGGACATTTTGGGGGTATCTAAGACTTTAGAAACATTGCATGAACATTTCTTTTGGCCTCACATGCGCAAATCCGTACATAGCTTCTGTGATAAATGTATAGCATATAGGGAGGCTAAATCTAAAGTCCAACCTCATGGTTTATATACCCCTCTTCCTATCCCAACAATGCCTTGGGTTGATATTTCTATGGATTTCATCTTAGGACTACCCAAGACATCGAAGGGTGAGGATTCCATCTTTGTGGTAGTTGATCGTTTTTCTAAAATGGCTCATTTTATTCCATGTCACAAAGTTGATGATGCTTGTTATATTGCAAATCTCTTCTTTAAGGAAGTTGTTCGTTTACATGGGCTTCCTAGAAGTATAGTATCCGATCGGGATTCTAAGTTCTTAAGTCACTTTTGGAGGACCTTATGGGGAAAACTTGACACAAAACTTTTATTTTCTACTACTTGCCACCCCCAAATTGATGGTCAAACTGAAGTGTTTAATAGGACTTTGGATCAAATGTTGCGATGCTTTATTTCCAAGAACCCAAGGGTTTGGGAGAATTTATTACCTCATGTTGAGTTTGCTTGTAATAGAGTAGTAAATTCTACCACTGCCCATTCTCCCTTTGAGGTTGTTTATGGGTTCAATCTCCTTACACCTCTAGATCTTCTTCAAATTCCTGTACTTGATGAGGTTTTATGAAAGGATGGTTTTTAAAAGGCTTCTTTTATTAAAGACTTGCATAACCACATCAAGCTGCAAATTGAGAAGAAAGTTGGCAAGTATGCTGAAACTGCCAACCAAAGGCGCAAGGCATTAATCTTTGAACCCGACGATTAGGTTTGGCTTCATTTGAGAAATGATAGATTTCCTACTCTAAGGAAGTCCAAACTTATGCCTCGTGGTGAAGGCCCTTTTCAAGTCATCAAGAGGATTAATGATAATGCCTATGAGTTAAATATGCCTAATACTTATCTTGGTAGTAATTCTTTTAATATCACTGATCTAACTCCCTTTGCTACAGGTTTTCAAAATTCGTGGACGAATTCTCTCCAACCCGGGGAGTATGATGGAAACCAAGTAGAGGAGGCGTCTGAAGCCCAAGCCCAAGAGGGGGCCCAAGCCCAAAGGATCACTAAGAGCATGGCTAGAGCATTGGATGAAGAGCATCATTTGATGACTCTTCTTATAATTACTCTTGTATAGTTTTAGGAGGTGTGGATATTAAATAAGGAATGTTAATATACAAAATAAAGTCACATTGTCCATGTGACTTAGGGGGATGGTGTATGAGTACTTTAGGAGGTGCCAAAATTAGAAAATTGGTCAGACCTTCCTCATGTTTAACTAGGCGCTGAATTTGAATTACATTTGGGAGGGAAGTCTGAATTTGTTTCATTTTCATTTCAGCCCTCTAAAGCTATAAATAGAGGTGCTTCGTCATTGTAAACATAAGTTGAAAGTTGAATTTTAAGTAAAGAAACTCTACTCAAATTGAGAGAGAGCTTTGTGAGATTTGATCTCATTCCTAGTCTTATCTTGTGTGCTTTGGAGGGCTACAAGTGGCGACAATCACACACTCATCTTGGAGCTTTCACCACCAACTGGCGTGTCCCTCTCCAACTCCATCTCATTAAAATCTTCCTCCACTTAAGTTCTTTCTTCCTTTCATCTCCATTTCCATGTTTTAGCAAATTTCAATCGGTAGCTTTGTTTCCTATGCTTTGTTCTTTGATTCTAATCGGTTAAACTTGTTCCATTGGTAATTTCATTCGGTAGATTGTATTCCTTGTTCAATTCTATTCGGTTTAAGTGTGTATCTTCTATTTTTATGTTATATTGTGTTTCTACTTGTGTTCATGTGTTGATCTTGTTTTTCTTTCCATTTTCGCCCTATATTTGTGTGTAAGGATATGACACTCATGATTCTTATGAGTTTGGCTCTTCATTTGGATGACAATGTCCTCCATTGAACTGTCCTTAAGCCTCCATATATGTTGTTCCGTGTCTTGTGCCTATTCAACTCACATCACAACAAGAGCATAGGCAACGATTCAGGCAATATAACCGTCTCCTATGTTTCCCCTTCTGTGTTCTTTACACGACACAAGTTAGACAACGGTTGGTCAAGACACCATCACCTGTATGAATAGACGACAATTTAGACAACATTCATCGCCTATACGGAAAAATATAGATAACTGTTGAAGTTGTCGTCTATATTAAATTACTTTAGACGGGTATGCATAACTACGATTTTAAAATTGTCGGTTAACAGTTATAAAACTGTAATCTAAACACCTTTTTACATTTTACAGTAATGAGTGATTACAATTATGTATTCGTTCAATTTAACTTGACTTCAACCACTCCATTTCTTCCTCTCGTGGCCCCGTTTAGATCTTGGGCGTAGGTTGATGTTGAGCTCTCCTTCTCAAGGCTGCTACTTTTATCAATGTTTGTCTTGGGTCCTGATCATTGTTCCTCCCTCATTTCATGTTTCCCTAATATTTTCTGAACTTTGGCCTATTGACGTGAAGCTTTACATTTTCTGCCTATATTTTATCTGGCCAAATCTTATTCTCCACTAATTTATTTTTTTGTATATAAATACTTTTTGCACTCTTTCCATCCGTTCGATATCTTCCACATATTATACTAGCTGAAATTAATGGCAAAATGGAAGAAAAAGTATGTCATTTATTGCTTATCTTTCTATGCATACCCGTTGTGTGTGTTGTATCTCCGGCTGCCAGAGTAATCTCCAGCGTTATGCATTCGCACCACATAAGCAGAATTGCGGTGTTTAAGAGGGGGTGGAAGAGGAAAACGAAAGAGATGACTATTTCAAGTAACTCTTCCTTAATTCTTCTCACATACACAAAAGTTGTTCCAACATGTCACATTCCAATACTCATCCCATGCACCAAACAGAAATTTCCACCAAAACCATTATACAATGATAATGATTGTGATCCATTAAGCATCATAGGTTATTTTTTGGGATATGTTGAATGGATGTGACCATATTCACCCAAGGGTGTGCATGCAGTTAAAGTAGTTTTTTTTTTCTAGTGAATCGATGTGTAGGGCCATTATTTGAAGGCATAATTTGGCAAAAAGGTAGACCGACAAGATACACGTTGGGTGTCATAAATCTTTGAGCAAAGCCATTATTGTAAGCAAAGTTGAAGAAGAGCACGAGTGGTAAGTGCATGCATGTAGAAGAGGATGAATGATTATCTAAGCCCTAAGTAAAGAAAAAGAGAGTCATCAATTGACCTTTGGCATCCCTTAGCCCACACTTGTTGCATATACAAAATTAAGAAAGCAAACTACCACCCTAAAAGAAATCACTTTATTATATTTTAATATTCACATATTCTTTAAATTTTAAATAAATTTGTTCTCTATTATACAATTTTAAAATATTTTTTTATAATTAAAAATACCGTCTCTATCTCAAATACCATTAAAATCTTTATATTAAATAATAAGTTTTTACGTTTTAACTTAATATCACTAAAACAACATTTTTTAAATTAAGAGAAATAAAAAAAAATGAATTTAAAAGACTTAAGGATTAATTTATCGTAAATTGAAAGGGAAAAATATTAATCAAATTCTCTAATGTTTAATACATGAATAATCTTATATCTGTATTCTAATTATTTCTTAATAGTTAATACCTAAATATGTTAATGAAGTACTAAATACTTGAGAAATTAAGTTAAACATAAATACCCGTTTATGAACATTTATAGAAAAATAAAATAATGTTTTCGTAAGATAATAAAGCTAATTTCAATATCTTATTAACTTAAGTCATGCGCGAAAGACATTGGATCAGGCTCTGAATCCAACAGACATGACACAAATTATTAAAATAATAGAGCAGATGATAAAATGAGTTTGGTTTATTTAATGAGAAATATAACCTAGGTCGAAGTTTGGATTATTATTTTTTTATATTTGTTTAATAAATTTATTTAAAATTGTAATAATTAAGATAGTAGGTTTATTTTATGCTAATATAAGGTTATTAGAAGAATATATTTTAACCTAAGTGTGTGTTTTAGGACAAGTAGTGGTTAAATTGCATGCATATTGAAAAGATAACGTTGCACCATGATAAGGTGCCCAAGTAAACAAAGTATTTTCCTACTATTAGTGCCTGAGGTGGTGCCTTGTTGGAAGATGGTTTTTCTGTTGTTATTTTATGCTTTGAGTAGACATAAGTTTTTATTCTGTAGCACTGTGAGTGATGGTGCCCATAAACAGAATGTTTTTCTGTCACATATGCTTTCGGTTGAGATTAGATTCTCATGATAGAAAGCTGTTATAAGAGATAAGCTATAAAAGGGGTTTGAGACACTCAGGTAGAACCCTCTCTGTTTCAACGGAACCATATTTAAGTGCAACAAAACGTATAACAGATTTTAGAAGAGATAGATCGAAAGGTGGAACTTCACACTAGAATCAACCAACGAGAATATATATATATATATATTTTTTTTTTTATTTTTTTTTGTGTATATGTAAATTAGTTTATTGTCACTCGAAATATCTTATTATTATTGAATATCAGTTTTAGTTTTAGATTAAGCTACTCTAGATGAGAGTCATGGACTCGTTGTGGATTCACACCTGATGATCGGAGTTGACTGAGCAACATGATCAAGTTTTGCTAACAAGCTTCCCTCAATTAAATAAAATAAGCAACATAGAACAACAATTTGCATATATTAATTTTTAATTGTCCTTAAATTTGTATTTTTATCTTGTGTAAACTAAGTTTTTCTTTGCTAATAAAGAATTGTACACTAATTTTTAAATAAATTAAACATCATCTAGTATTTACATAACTTTAAAGTAAATATTGCAAATTACATAAAATTTGAAAATGTTTCCAAAATTTATTGAAAATTTGTAAATTTGATATATATATATATAGACACACACAGTCAACGAACTAAATAACTTCTTTAACTTATTTTAAAAAAATGTTATTCTTAACTATTTATTATATATTATAAGCTATTGAATTAAATAATTTTATTAAATTACTTTTTGGGGTTGTTTTTTACTATTATGTACTTTATAACAACATTTGAAAAGGAAAAATTAAAATATATTACTAATGGAAAATATCAAAATTAATAATTATTATTTTGATATTTCTAATGAAAATATTTTAATAATTACTATATTTTAAAAAGTTGCATATATTTCACAAATATAAAGAAAATAATTTTGTACAATGTATAAATAACAAATAAATGAAAAGTTACCTTTCAAAAGTTATTTGCTCTCTCTCATAAACACACACTATAATGCACATCATAACGATCTTACAATTTATGAGTCTCGCATACCATACATTTGATTATAATAGAAATAGATATTTGCCTTGATCCATGATAGTCCCTATGTGAGTACTTTCTTCGATTCCCTTTTCTGAATCTATCTTTTTACAATTCTTTTCTTGTCACACCTTTTTTTTATGGTCAATAGTGAACAACCTTCTATGCATAGACAAAACCATATTTTCTTAATATTTCTCAATCTTCATCGGATTAGATTTTCATCCATTTTCAAAACATATTAACCAATGGACCCTTTTATATTATTATTAAATCACATTTAGGTTCAAAGTCCAAAATTTATTTTACATGAGTCACATTATTTAATTAATTTACATAATTTTCTAACATTTTCACAAAGAAACATCCAATGATATTTAAGATTAAATGAATAAGAATTAATAAAGATATGCAATAGCAAGGCGACAACAATTTCGAGCTCTTTGTGTTCATTTCTGTACTAGACAAGACTGCTCGGGACCTCAGTCCAAGCATCTGGGTATGGTCAGCTCGGTTTTTGGGCCCAAAGGGCGGGTCATGGGCTCGACCCAGTTTTGTTGGTAAGCCCGATGGAGAATAATGAATAATTAAAATAGAGAAAATAATAAGTTTGGTCATATATTAATACAAAGTTATTAGTTAAATATACGTCGATATATATTTAGCTGTTAAAATAGAATATATGTGAATATGCACAAAGTTGTTAGTTAAATAAATATATGCATAAAGCTGTTAGTTTAATATATAAAGTTCTTAAATAAGTGGAGATCACCTGAAAATAAAGGTTCACGAGATTCTCTTTTATTCTTAGCACCGTCAGTAAAGGTGCTCGTGGACAAAATATTTTCATGTTGATAGCACCCAAACATGAAAGGTGCACGTGAGCAGGTGGTTTTCTGTTATTATTTTATACTTTTAGTAGAAATTATATTCTCGTAAATGAAAGCTATTAGAGGAATAACTATTAAAGGGGCTTGAGACCCTCGGTAAAAAGATGTTGTTTCTGAGTACTAGAGACTGAAACCGATTATTATTTTGTATGCTCTCACTGACTTGATTGTTGGAGTGTGATCAACAGGTAGAGCCCCCTCTGTCTCAACAGAGCGTTGTTCCAGTGCGCCAGGAGGAGACAGACTAGAAGTAGAGCTTGCCCATCTAGTCAACCCGAGGTCAACCGGCAAGAACATTTGGCGCCCACCGTGGGGCCGGATAAAACTTGATCCAATCCACATTCATGTTTGAGCTTCTTGGCGTGAAGAGAAACACAAGGCAAGGCCTACAGGGATAAGAAGGAAGTGATGCCCCCAGTTTACAACAACTCATGGAGACCATGAGGGCTTTCCAGGAGTCCAACGAGCAATATAAACAAGAGTAAGAACGGATCCGAGAGGAAGTCAGAGCTGAGCAAGTACTTCTGTAGGATCGGCTGAAGGCAGAGATCGAGGCCTCTCGGGTAGCTAACGAGGAATTGCGCAAGTACAATGAGGACTTACGTAGAAATCTACACCAACGTGACTAATGTTCAACCAGGGAATGAGATTTTAACTTGCCTTTGAGAGATAGTCCCAAGTCATTTTGCAGGCGATCATGGAGGAGCTTGTGTCACCTCATTACATCACACCCAAGATTTCCTCTTTCACAGGGGTAGAGGACCTTGCAAACCATCTCACAACATTCAATGCCCAAATGATTATCTCTGAAGGAACGAATGTCATCTGCTATAAGATGTTCATGAGTACTTTTACAGGTACCACCCTACAATGGTTCAACTGGCTTTTCGATGATCACATCACCTTATTCGCCTTCTCCATATTGTTTAGATAACATTTCTCTGTCAACCAGGTCCAACCTCTTAAGTTTTATGACCTTTTCAACGTAAGGAAGAGGGAGGAAGAGCCGTTGAAGGATTATTCGAATAGATTCTGAGCGCTTACAATAAGACTCCAAACGCATGATGAAGTCGTGATGGTCACCGTTTTCGAACAAGGGATCGCGGCGGAACTGTTCTGCGATTCGGTGATTAGAAATTTGACAGAGACATTTTTCGAGATACGAGAACGAGTTGTTGCCCACATTGAAGTACAGGAGGTCGTAGTCAGAAAGAATGGCAACTTGCATTTAAGGCAACCTAGGTCTAAGTAAATTGCCGGAGCTCGGCCCTTGCGAGTCAACGAAACCTCAACCGAGAAGAGAATGAACTCGATGTATGTGTCATACGTAGCCAAGAGGGACGAGCCCAAGACAAAGGGCAGGGAGGAGTTAAATACTTGACCCAGGTTCCAAGTATCCTACAAAGAATCTGGGACAAGCTGAAGTTTCCCTAGAGGACAGATCAAAATCAGGGATCACAGAGAGATGCTTGGTGTGAGTTCCACAAGGCATTTCGGCATAATGTCGAGCGATGCATAGCTTTGGGCCACCAACTGGCTAGCCTTGTGGAGGAAGGGTTCATGAAGGAGTATCTTGAGGCTAACTAGGGAGAACCAAAATGAGAGGTCGCTCTCAGAGACCAAACACATGAGATACCGGTTCATGGAGAGTTGAACACCATCTCGGGAGGATTTTCAGGGGGAGGAAACTCTACTTCCAAACGTAAGCGATGTGCGCGAGCAGTGATGTCTCTGGAGGCGAGGAGACCTGATCATCCCCAAGAGCCCACTCTCTGCTTCACAATCTCGAACCGGGATGTCGTGGTTCCTCACGAGAATGATCCGATGGTGATATCTATTGTCACCGCAGGAAGGAAGGTGCACAGAGTCTTGGTTGATCAAGGGAGCTCGGTTGATGTGATGTTCTAAGGAACATTCCCTAGTCTGCAGTTGTCTCCCGACCAGCTGAGGCCATACGATGGGTGCTTGGTCAACTTCGCCGAAGATCAGGTAGAAGTATGAGGGTACATAGAGCTAAGGACGACCTTCTCTGACGTTATCGCGGCTAGGACGACCACCATCAACTATATCATTTTTAACATGTCATTCGCTTACAATTTTCTTTTGGGGCGACCTTCCCTGAACGGATTGGGTGTGATGGCCTCAACGACCCATATGAAGATGAAGCTACCTTCTTCTGAGGGAGGAGTGATTACCATAAAGTCCGACTAGAAGAAAACATGGAAAATCTACGAGAGTAGACTAAAGAAGAGGAGAGGAACTTACGCAATCATTGTTCAGGCAGGGGAGCCATAATGGATTGCGGAGGCAGAAGTTGTTAATGAGAGGCGACCCGGACCTGTTGCAGAGGTTCAAGAAAGGGAACAACTTTAAGCTCGGCACCTCGTTGGGAAAAGAGCTCTTCGCGATTCCAAAGCTTCATTGTTGAGGAATTCAACAAAGGAAGGAAGTGAACTTGGACTTGCTAGATGAGGTGCACGAACATGCCCGCATTAACTTGGAGGCTTTGAAGAGAAGGCTGGAGCTGAGGCAAAAGAACAAGACGAGAACTTGACAGTTCAAGGTTTCCGACTTGGTGATGCGAAAGGCCCATCCTTACCAGTTAGAAAATAAGTTGTCTCTGAAGTGGACTGGCCCGTTTCACGTAGTCGAGGTGCTCGGGAATGGAGTGTATAGGCTAGAAACCCTGGAGAGGGGAGCTATTCCTTGAAAGTGGAATGTGGCAAACATCAAGTTTTACTTCAGTTAAGATGTTTTGTTTTAATGCTCCCTTTTTGAACAATTTGATGTTTAAGGTGATGCTCTTTTTCCCTTGAAGGGGTTTTTTAAATGAGGTCATCTAATGATAAATTTGTTCTTGAAAGATGGTGCATTAGTTTAGTTGATTTAGTTGAGTTAGCACACGAAGAGGCGCCCTATCTCGGTGTCAATACGACTATCCGAGCATAGGCGCCCTATGCGTAAATTGATTATCTAGTGTTAGGTAAGACGACCTAGCTCGGCGTCAGTACGACTATCCAATTATAGGCGCCCTGTGGGTAAAATAGATGAAGTATTTGGCAAGGTAAGACGTCCTAACTCGGTGTAAGAACGACTACCCAAGTATAGGCGCCTTGTAGATGAATTTGTTGTTGAATTTTTGTTTTAGCACATGGTAAGACGACCTAGATCAGAATGAATAGAGTCATCAGAGTATAGGCGGCTTGTGAAGATGAATTTATTGTTGGATTGTTTGTTTTAGCACACGGTAAGACGACCTAGATCAAAATGAGTAGAGTCGTCCGAGTATAGGCGTCTTGTGAAGATGAATTTGTGGTTGAATTGTTTGTTTTAGCACATGGTAAGACAACCTAGATCAGAATGAATAGAGTCATCCGAGTATAGGCGCCCTGTGAAGATGAATTTTTTGTTAAGCACATGGTAAGACGACCTAACTCAGAATGAATAGAGTCATCTGAGTATAGGCACCCTGTGAAGATGAATTTGTTGTTGAGCACATGGTAAATCGACCTAGCTCGGTGTAAGTATAGCTACCCAAGCATAGGCGCCCTGTGAGATTAATTTGTTTAGTACATGGTAAGTCGACCTAACTCGGAACAAAAGTTAATTGAGTATAGGCGCCCTATGAGATTAATTAACTGAGTATGTGTGGTAAAATGTTTTTGCATGTATTTATACGTCATAGCCAAGCCTGTTAACGCCCTAATAAGGCACGGTAAGACGTAACTCAGTCATCCGAGTACACGCACTACATTGGCAAGCAATAGGGCACTGTAAGACGTAACTCGATCAGCCGAGTAGGCGCACTGGATTGGCAAGCAATAAGGCATGGTAAGATGTAACTCGGTTAGCTGAGAAGGCGCACTACATTGGTAAACAATAAGGCATGGTAAGATGACCTACTTCAAAATGAATAAAGTCATCCGAGTATAGGCCCTTTGTGAAGATGATTTATTCAATTTGGTACAAGTTAAGACGTTCTAGCTCGGAATGAATAGAGTCATTCGAATATAGATGCTCTGAGAAGATGAGACTACTTGGTACGATATATGATGAAGATGATCGAGTTTGAAATAGGTGCAACTACTTGAATCGGCACCCTATGAAGTTAGGCATTGAGAAATCGATGCAGTAAACAGTTGATGTAGAGAGTTGTTCTAACTGCGAAGGCATCGCTACTTGAGGGTAGACGTTGCTACTTGAGGGTAGACATTCTGTTAAGAAATGTAAGTAAACTCCTCACCTATTCTCTATGGAAGTGCCATGTCAGTTGCCAACGCTGGTAAGACTCTTCGCCAAGACAAGCTCGGCTCGAGCCTGTGGGGTTTGTGTACTGGACATGAGTGCTCGGAACCTCAGTCCAAGCATCTAGGTATGGTCAGCTCGATTTTTGGGCCCAAAGGGTGGGTCATGGGCTCAACCCAGTTTCGTTGGTAAGCCCGGTGGAAAATAATTATAATAGAGAAAATAATATGTTTGGTCATATATTAATATAAAGATGTTAGTTAAATATATATATATATATGTCGATATATATTTAGCTGTTAGAATAAAATATATACGAATATGCACATAGTTGTTAGTTAAATAAATATAAGCAAAAAATTATTAGTTGAATATATGAAGTTGTTAAATAAGTGGTGAGCACTCGAGAATAAAGGCGCACGAGATTCTCTTCTGTTGTTAACACCGTGACTAAAGGTGATTGTGGACAGAATATTTTTCTATTGTTAGCACCCAAACATGAAAGGTGCACGTGAGCAGACGATTTTCTGTTATTATTTTGTGCTTTCAGTAAAGATTATATTCTCGTGAGTGAAAGCTATTAGAGGAATAACTATAAAAGGGGCTTTAGAGCCCCCGTAAAGGGACGCTATTTCTGAGTACTAGAGACTGAAACTGATTATTATTTTGTATGCTTTCACTGACTTGATCGTCAGAGTGTGAGCAACAGGTAGAAACCCCTCTGTCTCAACAGAGCGTTGTTCCAGTGCGCCAGGAGGAGACAGACTAGAAGCAGAGCTTGCCCATCAGTCAACCTGAAGTCAACCAGTGAGAACAAGTTCAAAACAATTTAAGTATAAAGAATCAATCATATTATACTTTATCATTTGTGAACAAGATGCGCATTATGATGACAAAACAAAATAACTAGTCATTCAAAGGATACTTTAATATTTATTACCAAAATTTAATTTTGTTGAATGTGTCATATAATTGTTGAAGGATATTTATGATATTTCACTCGATGAACAATAAAGTTCAGTATTGGATCCTAATCCAAAAATTAAGCAATCAGAATTTGAAGAGCAAACATTGAAGACTTCTATCAAAACTTATTCCAACAATTTCAGAGGATGGCGTAGAGGTGGAGGCAAAGCATTGAGGGGACAAGGAGCTAGATATTTCAACAACAATTCCAAAAACAGTAACGATAAAACTCAAGGAAAAGGTAAGAAAAAGAAGTATGAAAAATATAAGGTATAATGTTTTAGATGCCATAAATTTGATCATTATGTTTCTGAATGTTATACCAATTTACCTTATAACAAAGGAAAAAGGAGAGGGTTTAAATCTAGCCGAAATGACGGAGGAAAATTGGCTTTGTTAATGGTTGTTCAAGACATAAAGAATGTTGAACCATATTTATGACATGCAGATATAGGTTGCATTAACTATATCAGTGGAAGTAAGTATCCTTTTTCATTTCTAAATAAAAATATCCATTCTACTGTACGGTTTGGTCATTGCTCTATAGTGAAAGTGATAGGACAATGTTATATTAAAACAAAAACCAATAATGGTTTTGTTTAAATAATTTCTAACATGCTATATATTTGTGTTTTGAACTGTATTTTATTAAGTGTTGGATACTTACAAGAAAAGGAGTACAATATCATAATTAACTAACATATTTGTGAAATTTATGATCCTACAAGAGGTATTGGTGTTGTAAAAATGAGCCCAAACCAAATATTTAGGTACCCATCTAACTAAACCATTTTGTATATCATACTTTTTAACTTTGCCATTTCTAGCACTATGAACTCTCTTCAAATAATGGAAATAGGTAACAAATGGTTTGGAATGTGTTTTACTGTATTTAAAAAAACACTTTTTGGTTTTGTTTTTTTATTTGGATTTGTACTCCCAAACTAGCTTTCCAAAATAGTTTTGAGATCTAAGCAAGGTTTACAGTTTTTCTCTTCTCATAGAAAACTTACTCAGTTTTTATAAGATAATGAACATTCTTTTGTAAAACTTCACAACTTTCACAATTATTCATAGATTTACTTTCTTTAGCACATTTACGAGAAGAATTTTTGTAAATGATTTCTAGAATTTCAAAATCAGATTTAATATTACTTAGTTCCTCTTTTGACCTTGTTTTCTAGCAATTTGTTTATGAAAGAGCCAGTTTGTTAGCTTCCTCATGAGTTTCCTTAAATGCATCTAATAATTTATTGTAATTTTCATGACTTTCAGATGAATTTGAACTTACATTGTTGGTGTCAGATTCATGTTCAGCTATCAAACACAATTTTATTTCTTCATCTTCTATTGGCATAGAACTCGATGAATCATCATCATTGTTCTGCCATACTACATAACCTCTTATATTTTTTCCTCATGTTTCTTCTTTCCTATCATAGCCTTTTTTTTTTTTGAAATATTTGGACATTCAATTTGGATATGTCCTTGTTTTCGACAACAAGAATATGTGAAATTTGAAGAACCAGATTAAGTAGGTTTTCTAGAATTGACCTTTTTCGTTAACTATACCTTGTCTTTCCTTTTCTTTTTAAGAAAATTGCTAAATTTGGTCAATAGATTTAATGTCTCGGTGTCACTGCAATCATTTGTTCTTCTAGAATTTTCAAACCAATGACCTTAATCTTATTTCTTTGACCTTTTGTCTCCATTTTCCTTCTCATTCAGTATATTCTTTTCAATTTCATGTTCCATCAACTTACTAAACAAAGAAATTGTTGTGAAAGTGGTAAAGTCTCTTGATTCTGAAATAGTTGTGACTTTGGGTTTCCATGACCTATCCAAACACTTCAAGACCTTGATTTTTTGTTCTTCCTTGTGAATGGTTTTTCCAAGACCAATGAGATGATTTATAATATGTGTAAATTTTTTTTACATCTACGATTGTTCTCCCTTTTGCATTCTAAAGAGCTCATATTCTTGTATGAGAGCATATTTCCTAGCATGTCTAAGATATGAAGTCCCTTCATGAGTAACTTCCAAAATGTCCCACATTTCTTTAGTCGAGATGTGATACCCTGAAAAAATCATCAAGATTCAATAAAAAGGTTATAATTTTCTTTGCCATACAATCATATTGAGCTATTTTATTTTTAGACTCAGACTAGTTAGCCCATGGGTTTTCAACAAGTTCATTGTCCATGACATGTTTAGGCATAAAACGACCATTAACAATCACATCCCCATGTGCCCAAGTCATTTGATTCTATAAAAATCTTCATTTTAACTTTCTAAAATTGATAATTCACTCCTCCAAACATAGGTGGTCAATTTATTGAGGCACTATAGCAAAAGGCAATTTATTCTCAGCCATTTCGAAAATGCAAGGACTGAAACTTGAATAAATTTTAAGAACCAACTATAAACATAGTTGTTAAAAATATAGGCCGAGTTCAAGAAGGGGGTTTGAATTAAACTTTTAAAAATTTCTTTAAAAATATGAGTTAAGATTAAATTCTTAAGAAAAATAAGTGATTGGAGTATAGAACAACAAAATTGAAAATACATTTCACCAATAGAAATAAGAAAAACAAACTAGTTAAATTTATCAGGTCAAGTAATTAAATAGTTGATTTATTTAGCACACAAAAAATACTTAAAAATCTGAATACAAAAATGTAAAGAGAGAGATAAAGAGAAACACACATAGGTTTTTATACTAGTTCACTATTCATTAAGAGCTACATCTAATTTTTTAGCCATACTAGCTGAGATAACACTAAGACAAAGAATTTTTACAACACAAGATTATTAGTTTTGAACCCTAAAAGAATGAACTAAACCTCAAGCAACACACTACTACTCTAAAGAAATCAAAAACACTATTTAATTTCAATACCAAAACTTTAAAAACAAAAGAATCTAGGAACAACTAAACCTGAATTACTACAAAAACTACCAAGTTCTAGAAATTCAAGGAAAAATTCTTAAATCAATATATATAATCCAATAATGGAACAATAATTCTCCAAGAATTAAAAGTACTTACTCAAAGAAAAGTGCTCTAAAAAAATCACTTACTTCTCACTTTGAAAATGTTTATCAAGGATGATCTTGAAGCTTTGATGTCTCCAAATCCATGGTGTTTGATGGAAGGCTGGAGTTGCTGTGTGTGTGGGTGGGTTTTGGGTAGAATATTATGTAATCCACTCTTTGTTTGAATCTAAAACAGTTTGGAATCAAAACCTTTTTGAAAAAGATTGTTTTATAAAGAAGTGGAAAAATAACCTGTTGTTTTGTCGTTTCAATCGGGGTTTTATCACTTAGAGTTTTTTAAAAGGGGTTTGAAACTGTTTGACTTGGTTAACTTTGTTGTCAAACCAATTCAATCGGTTGTTTCGATAATTCAACCGAATGTTTGTTGAAAATTCATAACAAAATTTTTGTTATGTTTGCAAATCAGCTTTAAATGTTTTCTAACAGAATAAGCTCCTGCTTTAAATGTTTTTAACATCTTTTGGAGTATTTAAAGAGGTTGTTATACTCTCTTAAAGTTAGATAACAGTTTTGAGACATTTGTGAAAGTGTGAAAACAGATTTGAGTTTTCAAGATTTGCATTCAAGCTTTTGAGTTTTCTCAAAGAAGTGGAATAGGATTGGGTTGTATTTCTGAACTTTAAGCTTTGTAATACCTATGTGTATTCTATTCTCTTTTTCCTTGATTATTGTATTTGTGTTGCTAAGGAGTGTTGTGTGTTCTTGAGGTGTTCAAGATCAACAATCTTGGTGTGGTTTGCCAAAGGTAGTGTGTTTCTTGTGGGGTTCAAGGTCACTTCTTTGGTGGTGTATTTGTAATATGGATTTTGATTGCATAGTAGATACCCAGTGGTTTCTGGGGACTAGATGTAGCTCTTGGGATAAGAGTGAACCAGTATAAATTGTTTGTGTGCTTTTCTCTTACCCTTAACCCATTTCATTTATGTTTTTAAGTTGTTTTTTAATTCTCCTGATATAAACAACAGATTGAATCGCAGAAACAACCAGTTGATTTTCTGTTAATCAACTTAAACAATTTTAATTGATTGCTTTCTGGATTTCTATATCAGTGATTATGCTTTGAACTTCATTATACCTTTAAAGTTTGCGAAAATCTTTTATAAACAATTCATTCCCCTCTTGTTTAAGGTCATATATTCTAACAGAAAAATGTTAAAATTCTCTTCTAAAAGATTTTCAAAAGATGTTTTTATAAACCTCACAAAACAATTTTTCAGTTGTTATGTTATTTTTAATGGATTAAAAAATTGATTCAACCAATTGATTTCACGTAAGGTGAAAATAGTTGAGTAATTTGAGTCTTTAATCTGTTCAAAAAAATAACATATAACAACCTCCTTAAAACAAAGAGATTTCAATCTGTTAAACAACATTTTTAAGAAACTAAACATCTCTACATAACAATTTCAGGTTTTAAGTAATTTTAACATATGAAAACATAATTTTAATACATTTGAAATTTCCTTAATACCAAGAATAAGTTCTAGGCAATAACAAACATTTAAAAAACACTATTCTTAGTTTCTCATGGATTATTTACTTTGATATAAAGAAACTCATAGATCGATTACATCTAAATAAAATCAATACACATGCTAAGACAATCATAGTCTTCATCCTCCTTGATATAACCATCTTTGTTCTTCATGAGAGTTTGGATGCATCAAATATAACTTAGTGCAATCTTAAATTTCAACAGGGTGTACCTAGTTGAGTGATGCATGAAGATGTTGAAAGGGTATGTGAAGAATCCATATCATCTAAAAACATCTATTGTTGAGAGATGCATTGTTGAGGAAGCAATTGAGTTTTGAACAACATATTTGATGAAGGGTCATCAAATACACAATACACAAGAATAAAAGACAGATAAACTATTTGTATAAATACTAGAATAAACTTGTATAGGAACTCTATTTCGGTTTCTTTTCAAAAGTACTTTGTAGATGAAATAAAGAAACTCTAGAAACCTTAACTTGTCACACTAGTAAGGGTTCCTAGAGCATCTCAAAGGAGAATACATGACTTCCATAAGCCACCACACCTCACCTTAGTTAACTAGGATTACGATAGCTTAAGAAGCAAGCTACCTTCATCTATAAATACCCTAAATCCCACTCATGTATTCAAATTTGAAAACCTTGTTGTCGAACCTTGTTTCTGAAAATTTATGTTGCCGAACCTTGTTGTTCTTCTTTGTTCTTGTTGTTTTAGGCATTTTAATTCGTTGTTTTTACCATTTCTTATTTGTTTTACCATTTAATTTCTTCTATATATAGCCTTTTTTTTTCAATCAAAATATCTTCCAATTGCTTAAAATTTCCTCCACATGCAAACCTGTTCAGCATAGTTTTGTTCTTCACTATTATGATTTATGCTTGTTGTTCTAAGAAATTTCATTGGTTGTTTTTGTTATTTCCTTGATGATTCACCATTTATTATTTGTTTTAAACAATTTAATCGGTTCATTTTGTGTTGTATACGGCTTATATGCACTCAAACTATGTCAAACAAGTTTCGCATGCCAACCTTTTCTTACAACATCTTCTTCACTGTTTTTGATTTCTTATTCTTCAATTCTTTTTGTTTTTCAAAGTTTAATTTTGTTTATGAGTTTAGGTTTTGTCTTTTGTTTCTAATACTTTCATTTGTTGCATCAAATTTTTGCTTCAATTTTTCAAAATCATTCATGTATTTTGCTATTTACCATGAGTTTGAGAAAATGCTTCGAGTGCACAAATACTGTTTGATAAAAGTTTTATGTATAATTCTGAGTATAAGCTTTGGTGCCTTTTTATTTTCACATTCTTGAGTCTTTCTACTTTCTATTAGTTCATTAGTAAGTTTCTTTCATCAATTTCCACTTGTTGTCTTGAAAGTTTTGTTCCTAGATCATTAAACTCTTTAGGTTTCTATTCAGTTTCCATATTTATGTGATTTTTCACCTAGCTTCCAAAATTTATTATGATTTTCTTCTACATCCAAACTTTGTGCAAGTTTTTTGTATGTACCTAAAGATGTATACAATACCTAGTAAAAAAAGGCACTTCCTAATCTCAAATTAAAAAAATTAAAAAAATCAAAAAAGCCAGATCGTTTTATTGTAGCAAACTTTGTTTCAATGCATTTGAATCTCTCGGTTTTCAACTTTCTACACTTGTTTTCCTTGGTGATTTAGCCTAAAAATTTTACCAAAATTTCAGCTTAAAATTCATTGTAGAAAAATTACCATAAATTTTACACTCACCATAAATTTTCAGCCAGTGTTAAACCTAGCTTGTTTAATTCCCTCACATTGTTTGCAGTTTTCTCAAACCGGTTGTAGTTGTTTATATGTGACTACATAACCAAATCGCCTAAACTTTTTTGCATATTGTTACTTATTCTGTTTAGAATATACCATAAAAAGTTCAAATTTAAAAGTTTCGTGAAAGAATTAATATAAATTTTGGAACAGTTTGTGTCAGTCCTCTCTAGAATTTTTGTTTCGTAATCTTTTTTAGAGCATTTCTTAGGTCCTTTTGCTTATGCTTCCTTTTTCTTGGTTGCTTTAATTTTTTGGTTGTCTTTTCTTTACTTTCCATTATTTTTTTCACAACATTATTATTCCCTTTGAGTTTAGCTTTTCAAAATTTTAACTTTTATTGCTTTGTTCTTTGGCTTCCTTTTATTACCCAATTTTGCTGAGTTGGTGGTGCATGATGTGGTCATCAAGAAGTCATTTGGATCAACAATTTATAGGTTCTAATTTGGTATTCAAGACTTTCTATCAAGGACAAAGAGGGCTCAAAGAGAAGCAATTGTGGACTACTTCACTTCAAAAAGCAAGTCAAACACTTATAGTGCTTTCACCAAACACCTCATGCTCAAACTTTGTAATTTTTTAGTATCACAAAATTTTGTATACTTCAATTCTTTCTAGTGTAATTTCCTTTAATTTTTAGTTGTTTGGGAAAATGCTTCAATGATAATCCAATAAACCTTTAAATAGTTTTACATACACTATAGTGACAGTGTGTCAGTGAGCTCTAAGTGTTCATTGCACTATCACAATAGGACTCGTCTAGTATTACATTTGCATTTATTCTTTTGCTTTCTTTTTGTATTTTTCTTCCTTTCTTATTTTTTCCTGCTTTTACGTCTTTGTGATACTTTAGGATTTTTCCTTTTCTTGCCATTAGATAACCTTTCTTTGGTTTTAAAATCATTCCCATCCATACATATCTTTTCCTGTTATAGAAAATTATTTTGAAATTTTCTTCTGAAACCTATTGAGAGATCTCTTTGAAGTAAACTCTGGCTAGGAAAGCATTGGTACTTAAGAAGTCCTTGTGACTCACCTTGCTTTCCTGTGAGTGAATTTGAACATTTCTCACCTTAGATTCCTTTAATTAACTTCATCGACAAAATATTAATTTCTTATGATTTGAAAATTTGTAAGCCTGGGTGCATGATTTGAACATTTCTCACTCTAGTTGAATTTTTTTTTCAAATACTTGTGCAAATATTTTACATTCAACAATGAGTGGACCATTTCATCAGTTTAGTGTTATTGGCAATATAAATTATCAAACTCAAATAGATATCCATTCACGACTAAACCAACATGATATACATTTTTCTAAGATAAAAGAAATGCTTTTAAAATATACCCACTCTCAGGAAAGTAAAACACATAGGTATCGGAATAAACATAGAGAAATTTTACATAGAGCTAGGACTGGACAAGGGGAACGGTATTATACAAACACTGAACCTTATAAGAAAACCTACTCTCGAAGAAAAGAATTCTTTTATAACTCCTATATTATGGATCAATATTCTAGCTTAACCTACCCTAGGAAGGATTACAAAAGGGAGGGTTATTTATCCAAACCACATTTTAGGTATAAGACTTCTTAAAATGTATCTTTTTCTGAATTTATTGTTTGTAAACCTAGTTTTCCAAATCTAAAGAAATTTATTACAATAGGTCAAAAATTTATAGATGGAGACAAAGATCCGTAGAGAAAGAGAATTTAGAGAAAAATTAGACTCTCTTCAAAGGACACAAATTTCTCCATCCCTAAACCATCAAAAAGAGGTTTCTCATATTATAGATACACCAACAATAGAACCTCCTCCAATCTAGGAAATGCAAAGCAAGCAATAGAGCTATGTTCTGAGGAGTTGATTAATATTGAGCTTGAAAGATAGGAGACTAGCACTATCAATGTTCATATTAGTTCGAAAAACTTTTTCCTTGATTCTAATATTGTATTTACAAATGTTAATCAACTTAAAACCTTTGATAGAGAAAATTATTTTCATAATACTTGTCATATTTTTCTAAGGTTTTCTCTTATGGATAGTTATCAAGTTATACCTTTGTTTATTCAAATGTTGAAATACAACATAAATACCCCTTGTCCATTTTATTAACATCTATGGCATCAAAATGATGGTCATTTTGTTATGAATCAACAAATGTAAGTCAAGAATTCTTTAGGATATTATGATACAGATTCCTTTAAATACCCTTGTGAATACTTGCTTGTACTACACCACGAAGATCAAGATCAAACATTTAGGAAACTTCATGAAGTAGAAACCCTAACACCTGTACATAAAAATAACAGTCCTCCTTGGATCTATTCGATCAACCTATTACGTAAGGAGTACATTGACCTTGAACCAAAGAACACGTTTTCCATTTTTCCTTTTTCTTTTGTTATCCATAGGGTAAATCTCGACTCTCGCAAAGACAAGAAATTATCTTCTTTTACCCCTAAACAAGTTTGAGAGGATACTAGTACACTAAAAACAAACCTTGATTAAGAAAACCCTAATCTTCAAACACAAAATAAAACATATACCCATTTTACCTTGACAAAAAAAAATAGTTTTCATGCTTGTATCCCTTGATCGGGTTAATTCTTCTTCCTATTATATTTCTTTTTATTCTACATTGTTTTCTCCTTTTCGTGTGGTATTTATCTATACGGGTCCCACACAACCTACTTTGTTTGTTTCATGTTTACTTAACAATCAACATTTAGTCTTTTTCATTTTACTTGTGTTTATTTTCTTTTTCAAGTGGATCTTGACTTCACTCATTACAAATAAAGGTGGCACTTTCATTGGATCTAAGACCAATCCTTTTGAAGGGGGGAACCTGATGGAGGACCATCAAAGCCACCATACACAAGACTAAAAGACAAGCGAATTGTCTATATAAATACTAGAACAAACCCGAATAGGAACTATATTAAGGTTTCTTTTCAAAAGTACTTTGTAGATGAAACAAAAACACTCTAGAAACCCTAACATTTCACATAAGTAAGGGTTCCTAGAGTATCTCCAAGGAGCATATATGACCTCTTAAAGTCACCACAGCTCACCTTATTTAAGTCACTTAACTAGGGTTATGGTAGCTTAAGGAGCAAGCTACCTTCATTTGTAAATACCCTAAATCCCACTCATGTATTCAAATTTGCAAATATTGAATGAAGAGTTCAGAAATTGAAATCTCATTTTTTCCCAAATATCTCCTGCCAGTGAGCCTAATTGGCCCAGTGAACCTAAAGAAAGTTGGCCAAACCTCTTTCCTTTCATTGCACCTTCAACTCTACCAAATTCTCTCACATTCTCTCAACTTCGGTGCCTTTTCTTCACTCCAATTCAACTGCCACTCCAATCATTCCATCAACCACGAGCTTGGAGTACTTCAATATATATCAGAAGTAGATGTCATAGGCATTTCAAAGTCTGAATATGAAGGAAAGGATGAAGGTAAAAGGTACACAAGGTGTAAGGGTGGTTCAAAAAGATGAACATGAATTTCTCCAAGCACATTTGTATATATTGAATAATATTGATGATGTTCTTCCTTACTTAGATGCACACAAAATGTTGTTGAAGTCAATGAACACCCATGCAAATGAAAAATGGTTGTTAAATTAGCATAACAATAACTTCTTTAAATAAAGATAAAATTGGTCAAGAATATTGTTATGTTAAGGAATTGAAATAGTTATCACAAGGACCTAAATTCGATGTCATAACATGGATTGGATGTGATATTAATATGTTATATTTTTATACAAAGACTAAAGATGACAATTTTACTATGTAAAATAGCGGTATTACCCTTGAGGTAGAGTCTATGCACTTTGCTATTTCAAAACATAACAATCTTTTAATGACTACTATAAGTTACTTTGGAATAATTGAAGAAATTTGGGAGGTTTACTACGTCAAATTTAGAGTGCCTATATTTCAGTGTAAATAGATTGGTTGAAACATAGGAGTGAATGTTGATGACTTGGGTTTTACTTTGGTTGATCTTACAAAGGTAGATTATAAAGGAGATCCTTTCATCATGGCTTACTAAGCAAAACATGTATTTTATATGAAAGATCCTTCTAATGAATGGTGGTTAGTTGTCATGTAGGGAAGAATTGAACATGATGTCCATCATCATGATAATTCAAGATTCCAATGTGTAGACAATCTTTCACTCTCAAGATAAATACCTCCTCTGAATAAGGAAAATGATGTTGATGAAGTACATGCTACATGTAATTATCACAGTAAAGAAATGTGAAAGAAAATTTTAATACTTCCACAATAGAAATAATTTTGTTTATTTATTAGTTTTTCATTTTAATATTAACATTGATTTTGTTTAATTTGAATATATAACTTAAAGGTATTTTTCTTTTATTCAGGTCACGTGGCTGAGTCAGCAAAGAAGACTAGAGAAGTTACACGATCGTTAAATCTTTCTATTAGGTGCTTGGGTAATGCTAGAGTTCCAGCAAAATAGACCAACAGACTAGCAGGGTATCAGACCCTAATCAAGCTTAATTTTGTTAGAAAAGATGGCTTTAAACTAGAGGGGGTGAATTGTTTAAAGGGGTTTTCGCAAACTTTTTAAAGCTAGAATGAACTTATTTCAGAAACCAATTGATTCAACAATTTAGTTAGCCAAAACAGCAAGCAAAACTGTAATACCAGAAAAAACAATCGGTTGTTTCTTCGAAACAATCGGTTGTTTCTTCGAAACAATCGGTTGTTTATACCAGCAAACAACAAACAAACTGAAATTAAAGAGTTAGGGATAAAAAGATTGTACACAGTTGTTTATACTGGTTCACTCCAAACTAGAGCTACATCCAGTCTTCTCAGAAACCCTGAGGATATCCACTAAGCAACCACTCCTTGATTACTTACACCACAACCAAGAGAATGACCTTGAAAACCTCAAGACACACACTCTCCTTGGCCAACACTAAGATTGTTGATCTTGAACACCTAAAGAACACACAGCTAATCTCAGCAACACACACAAAAGAATTGTTGAGCAGTTTACAAAAGATTACACTTGTTAGAGATGGAAATCTGAAATCAATACAAGAGAATCCTATTCAGCACCTTGATCAATCTCTCAACTCTAGCAATCTCAGAATGCTTTGAAAAACTCTTAGTTGAAAAACTTTGTTTCAAGATTCTTAATATATCAAAACTGTTTTCCATAATATATCTAAGAATATAGTTTGTTATCAAATCTTAACAAACTCTTAATTGCATTTAAAATTGATTGGTCAAAGCATTTAATGACTGGAGCGTATTTAGTTAAAGCATTTAAAGCTCAGTCAAAGAAAACAGTTTTTCTGTTATGGTTTTAAAACAAACAATCGATTGTTTCCTCAAATCAATCGGTTGTTTTGTTACTTAACAAAATACACCATTCAAAAACAATTTTCAAACTTTCTCAAAACATCTAAGTGTAAACAATCGGTTGTTTCGACAAAACAATCGGTTGTTTCAACTTAGTTTGAAAATCATTTTGCTTTGATAAAATTGAGATGCTAATTGCTTTAAGATTTAATCTAAGTGTTGATTACAACATAGAACTACCCCAGAACAAGGCTAAAACCAGCACAACAGCATCAAGCAAAGCAGAGGCTTCATCATCCTTCAAAGGATTTGGATTCTTCAAAATATTGAACACCACTTGGTTCAACAATCTCCCCCTATTTGATGAAGACAAATCCCTGATGCTTGTGTTGCTCTTTGATTAAATCTGAGGCAATTCCTGCAATAGAACTTTGAGCAATACATTGAACTTCTGATATTTTGTTAGCATACAGATAAACAATTAAAGCTAAGACATTCAATATCAGAACCAAATAACATCACTCAAACTGTTTTTAACAACATGAAAAACAGAAACTTAAAACAAATTGAAAACACAGCATATATCTCCCCCTATTTGTCTTCACAAATAGACAAAGATAAGAGATAAAATAAGACATTGTTCACATTACATCAGAATAAACAAGCAACAGCCAAAAACAATCGATTGTTTCTATGGCCAATCGGTTGTTTTTCTTTCAATCTTCTTCATCAACAAATTGTAGATCAAAGATTTGATTCTGGACATCTTCAATCTGTTCGTCCAGTGTCATAAACCTTGTATCCATGTTGTCAAACCTTGTGTCAATCCTCTGAAAGTTGCTAACACACAGATCATGAAGGCTTCTTTGATTTTCAGCAAAGGTATCTAGCCTATTCACCATAAGTCTTTCAAAAGGAGACATGGTTTGCATTCTTTCTCCTTGATGTTCAGCATCAGCACTAGGTCCTGCATCTTGAAAATCTTCAGCTAGATCTTCATCCATGTCAGCAGGTTCATCTTGTGCAAGGTGAGCAGCACCACTTGATGAGGCACCATGATCACCATCCTTACTTAACCATTTTCCACCTATTTTTGTGAAGCCCATCTTGCTGAGTGATCCATTGTTCAACTCTGGAGTTGACTTGACCAGCTTAGAAGTTTCATCTTCAAGATTAACTTCAAAATAGAGTAGAAACTTAGATATTAAAACAACATAGGGATAATGGTAATCGGCTAACCTCATGGCTTTTTGCATATGTTCCTTGATTATGTGAATCCAATTGATCTTCACTTTCTTGGTGATGCAGAAGATATAAACCAGATCTTCTTCAGTCAACACAGAGTGGTTGCTCCCCCTAGGAGTTAGGATCCAAGTTACAATGAGAGCAAGCAACCTCTCATCAATCTTCAAGCCTCCAACCGAGCAAGTGCTAACTTGAGATTGATTGTTCTTCAAGCAACTTTTGTAGAACTGGATTTTGTTGAAATCTTCTACCACACCAAGGTTTCCTTTGTTGATTCTTAATCCAGAAAACTTAAGCCCAGCTACTGCAGCCCAAACCTCATGGGTTATCTCCATCTCCACGCCTTTCACATGAGAGACCAAGTTGTTTCCCTCAAACTTCAAGTGGTGTAGAAGACTCTCACCAAATCTGGATATATGTTCCCTTTGAGCTCTAGAAACTTTCTGAGTGACTGGTCTATGAGAAGCTTTTTCACATTGTCAAGCTTTTGACTCTTCAGTCAGTTGAAGCACACAACCTTGGGGTTGTTTATTTTCTTGACACTTGTTTCATATTTATACTTCTCAATGAGATCGGTGTCACCAGAAAACCAGCTTTCAAGCCTTCCTCCAGACCTTACAACTCTGGTTTTGACTCTTTTAGCAGTGGGAGGGGTTGATTCCATGACAGCAGAGATGAAAAATCACTTCACAGAGAATTTCAAGAGATGGTGCAAGAGATGTTGCAATTGGTTGTTCTTGATGAAAGAAGTCTGCACCTGATTTTATAGCAGAAAGAAAATCAATCTGAATTTAATTTCATTCAATGGGTACCTGATTTTCAGAGAGAGGACTTGACTCTGTTCTACACTGAAAATGTCAGAAAAAGCTGAAAATCACATGGTCTTCACATGTGATCTTTGACTAGTCATTAAAACTCTTGAATTTCCAAGATTTTGGAATATATTCCTTTATGACTGTTGTGACTCTTTTCTGAACGTGATCAGCTTTCAACACAGATCCTTTGACCAAGATTCTCCCTTAGAAAAATATCTGTAACGACTAGAAATTAAAAAAATTAGTTAAATCAATTTCTTCACAGTGCTGTCAGACTCAAAACAATCGGTTGTTTTTCTGCAGCAGTTAAAAAATTGATTTTGTAATTTTTAACCATAAACAGAAACAGATTAAGGCACATGACATTGATTTTAAGACAATTAATCATAAGAAAGAACTTTGAAATAGAAATTGAGAACAAATAAAAGGAAGGTCTTATCCTTGTGTTGTTTCTTCAATGAGCCAATTGCTTGTTGATCAAGAAAGCTTCTTTTCACTGTTTTGACCTTTTGGATATCATTAATTTAGCTTCAATGACTTCATTGTTCTTCAACAACTTGATCAAAAGGCTCAATTCTTCCTTTTCTCTTCATTTTTCCTGCATAATCAAATACAAGTTGCAAGATTTGGTCCCCTTACAAATTTGGGTCCATTTGGCTTTTCTTTGCTGTTAGAAACATCACATCCCTTAGGAATCCATTTCATAAAACCTTTAGGAACATAATATTTTCTAATTTTGCAGAATCTAACAGAGTGGCCTTTCTTCATGCAGTAAAAGCATGTAACAACCGGTTGTTTCGTCTTAACAATCGGTTGTTTTTATGATTTTTTCAAAAAACTTTTTGAAAACCTATCTTGCTTGTTCTGTGGATTGAAGCCTAAACCAGCCTTTCCAAAAACACAGCTTTGAGATGCTAGGACATTTTCAAAGTTTGACTTTCCTTTTGAAAGCTTGTCCACAGTTTCAACAAGATAGTGAACCTTTTTCTTAAGATTTTCACAATTTGTGCAATTGAAAGTATCACACTTGTAAGAGGTATTTTTGAAATCTTTTTCCAATTTTTCAAAATCACTTTTTTCTTTTCTCAGTTCCTCTTCTAGTGATCTAACTTTCTTTTCAAGCCCATTGTTAAGATCTTTCAATCGGTTGTTTGAAAGAACCAATCTATTAGCTTCATCATGTGTTTCTTGAAAAGCTTCAAGCAATTCACTATAATTTTGTTCATTTAAGGAAGCACATGAACTTACCTCACTTGAACTGCATGAATCATCATCATCATCCTCAGCAACTAAGCATATGTTGGCTTTTTCATCTTCACTTGATGAAGAACTTGATGATGACACTCATTTTCATCCCAAGCTATGTAGGCTCTTTTTGTTTTGCCTTTCTTCTCCTTGTAGCTTGTCTTTTTCTCTTTACTCTTGTTGGGACATCAGCCTTTATGTGACCTTGCTCACCACAACCAAAACAAGTATAGTTATTTGAATTAAATTCATTTGGTTTCTTGTTTCCATACCTATCCTTGTTGTTGTCTTTGTTGTGGTTTCTCTTGAGGAATTTGCTGAATTTTCTTGACAGCAAACTTAGATTTTCCTCATCACTATCATCACTTGAATCTTGCTTTCGCTTATGTTTGGATGCTTTCAAGGCTATGCTCCTTGTGTGCTTATCTTCACTTTCTTGAACATCGAGTCTATTCATCTCTAGCTCATGTTCCCTAAGCTTTCCAAACAAAGAAGCAACACTTAATGATGTTAGATCTTTAGATTCAGAAATAGCAATTACCTTTGGTTGCCATGCTCTATCAAGACATTTCAAGATCTTGATGTTAAACTCTTCTTTATCAAACGTCTTGTCTAGGCTCATAAGGTGATTGATGATGAGTGTAAACCTTTTCTGCACTTCAGCTATGGTTTCACCTTTCAGCATTCTAAACATCTCATATTCTTGGATGAGAGCATGCTTTCTAGATCTTTTCACCTCATTTGTTCCTTCATGAGTTACTTCCAAAGCATCCCACATCTCTTTTGATGATTTGCATTGTGAGACCCTGAAAAACTCATCAGAATTTAAAGCAGAGATTATAATATTTTTGGCAATAATCGAATTTGGCCTTTCTACTTTCTGCATCAGTCCATTGAGACCATGGCTTCTCAATGACAGAACCATTTTTTTCAAACGTTGGGATAAAAGGGTTTTTTTCAATTGCATCCCAAATTCCTTTATCAAGAGATTCCATAAATATATTCATTCTAACTTTCCAAAACTGGTAATTCAAATTGAGGCACCTTCCCCAAACGGTAGTCTTTCAGCCATTTTGAAAGATTTTAGGATCAACTTGAATGACTTACAAGAACCAAGCTCTTGATGCCAATTGTTAGAAAAGATGGCTTTAAACTAGAGGGGGGTGAATTGTTTAAAGGGGTTTTCGCAAACTTTTTAAAGCTAGAATGAACTTATTTCAGAAACCAATTGATTCAGCAATTCAGTTAGCCAAAACAGCAAGCAAAACTGTAATACCAGAAAAAACAATCGGTTGTTTATACCAGCAAACAACAAACAAACTGAAATTAAAGAGTTAGGGATAGAAAGATTGTACACAATTGTTCATACTGGTTCACTCCAAACTAGAGCTACATCCAGTCTTCTCAGAAACCTTGAGGATATCCACTAAGCAACCACACCTTGATTACTTACACCACAACCAAGAGAATGACCTTGAAAACCTCAAGACACACACTCTCCTTGGTCAACACTAAGATTGCTGATCTTGAACACCTAAAGAACACACAGCCAATCTCAGCAACACACACAAAAGAATTGTTGAGCAGTTTACAAAAGATTACACTTATTAGAGATGGAAATCTGAAATCAATACAAGAGAATCCTATTCAGCACCTTGATCAATCTCTCAACTCTTTAGCAATCTCAGAATGCTTTGAAAAACTCTTAGTTGAAAAACTTTGTTTCAAGATTCTTAATAAATCAAAACTGTTTTCCAGAATATATCTAAGAATATAGTTTGTTATCAAATCTTAACAAACTCTTAATTGCATTTAAAATTGATTGGTCAAAGCATTTAATGACTGGAGCGTATTCAGTTAAAGCATTTAAAGCTCAGTCAAAGAAAACAGTTTTTCTGTTATGGTTTTAAAACAAACAATCGATTGTTTCCTCAAATCAATCGGTTGTTTTGTTACTTAACAAAATACACCATTCAAAAACAATTTTCAAACTTTCTCAAAACACCTAAGTGTAAACAATCGGTTGTTTCGACAAAACAATCGGTTGTTTCAACTTAGTTTGAAAATCATTTTGCTTTGATATAATTGAGATGCTAATTGCTTTGAGATTTAATCTAAGTGTTGATTACAACATAGAACTACCCCAGAACAAGGCTAAAACCAGCACAACAGCATCAAGCAAAGCAGAGGCTTCATCATCCTTCAAAGGATTTGGATTCTTCAAAACATTGAACACCACTTGGTTCAACAAATTTGTTAGTTATTTTGGTATCCTAACTCAATCAAACGTATCTATTTTGGTAGTTGTCTGGATGATGTGATGGTTTTTAGAAAAGAATCTTATTATGTTTTTGTAAGTTATTTATTTAAAGGTTGTGTAATTTTAGAATTGAAAATGTTGAATGTTTAATGAATTATAATGTGCTAAATTTAATTATTTTTTAGAAAAAATGAGTTTAAGATTTCTGATTTCATTTGGAACAAGATAGTATCATCAGTAGCTACACCATGGAGGAAATTCAAAAAGAACATTCTTTGAGTTCTATGGAAAATACAAGGACAAGTCCCCTTGTGATAAATATGGTATAGATGAAAAGACATGACAACAATTTGTTCAAATTTGATAGGATCCCTCATGGAAGGTTTGTTACTTTTCACATCACACTTTATTGAATCATATAATGAAATCCATAATTTATATGTATTATTTATTTACAAAAAACAAGGAAGGAATCTTAATACATCCAATAAAAGAATGTTAACCCCCGTCCCACAAATGGGAAGCATGATTTGTTGAAAAATAAAACTAATGAAAAGTTAAAGAAACAAAAAGAGTCATCTTCTGCTGAAGAAGTTCTTTGTCCTCCATCCCCTCCCAGTCGACTTGAGGAATAGAAGTTAGCTGGAACTAAAGAAAGGGGCAAATGACATCTCACAAATCACTAGAGATTGCCTAATATATTGCAAGTTCATCATAAATTCATAATAATGTCTTAATTTTTAAGTTATACATGTATCCTATCTATTATGATTAACATATGTATTATTCTTTACAAGATGCCCTAATGGAGCAAAGCTCATAGGGAAGTTTTATTTGACAACGTCAAAATGATGAGATATTGATCATCGTTATTGGCACTGAAGATCACCTTAATTGTGTGTGTATTACTAGTTTTGGTGTGCGTGTGTTAAAATACTTTGGATTAGCTCCTTGCCCACAACACTTTTACAAAAATCTGTGAGTTAAAAGATCATGGAGTAACTAGATACACAATTCGATACAGTTCAAGTAGCCAAGAAGATGACGAAGGACTCAAGAGACAATTCACACTGTGAGCAGTCATCTGAGCAATCAAGTCAAGGCCCCACCAAATATCAGACCGACCTCAGCAGAAGAAGAACTGGGCATAGACTAGAACATCAAATTTTCTTTCTTCTGGTCTTCTTAAAAGACAAAAACATGTTTGTAAATAAATTGGGCTCACTTTGGGGGTCCAAATAGCAAAATAGGCTAGAGTAGGTTCACATAGCATAAAAAGGAGTGTCCTTAACGAAATGGGTTTGTACCAAGCCAACGTTTTCAAGACAAGGCACCTAGAGTTAAGGTTTTTAACCTACCTTCTAGAAGATGTTCCAAAAGGGGCGGTTTTGACTTAGTCAACACCCTATGGGCGCCCCCTCCCTTTGTCCATTTTACCCTTCCTCATCTTGCCCACGAAGGCACCCATTCCTATAAATAACGTGTTTTCCCTTATGTATTGACAACTTGAATTTGAATAGTAAAGAAACTCTACAAGAGTGATTTTGTGAGACTTGTGAGCTCATATTGGGTCTTATTTTGGATGGGTAGTATCACAAGTGGTGACTCTAGTTATCTGGGTCTTATCTTGAGTGGGTAATATCTCAAGTGGCTCTTGCATCACTCATATTAGAGTCCCTCTACTCCAAGTTGCGTGACATCATCCTTTCTCCATATGCTCTCTCTATCTCTTCATCTTTTCCAATTATTCCTTTTAGCTTCCTCTTTACGCTATATTTTTATGTTTGGTCCAAATTTCTTCATCTTCACCTTTGTTTATGTTAGTTTCCGCCTTTTTTTCATCATCCACACCATATACTTGTGTTTTTTCTCTTTTCCCTTATGAAGTGCACCTTCAGACTTACTTAACCACTTGGTTAAGTTCGTGTCCAGTGGGAATCTTCTTAGGCTTCTCACCTTGAATTGCTAAAAATAAAAACTCATAAACAAAGAGAAACCAATAAAATGTGCAATCTTAAAATCAACTCACATCATGTGGTATTTAGAGCATGGTTTTAATTGTGCTTATCTTTCTGAGTTGATATTCTACCCTTAAAATTCCATCACATTTTAAATTTTTCTTTTACCGTCAAGCAATTTAATTTCCGCTTTACAATTCAACACCTTTCTTTTTTTGCCTTTAAACTCATGTCATTTACAATTCCTCTTTTTATTCATTAGGCACTATAAATTCTGCTTTTGAATTTATTTTTTGTGTCAATTTTTTTCCTTACGTCATTTGCTTGAGTCTTATGTTCTTAGTGTTCTATGAGTCTTTAAATCCTTTCGACTTATTTTGCTTTTAATTGTGAAGAACTAAAAGCAACTAGAAATTTGTTTGAGTAGAAGTTGATTTAGTTCCAAACAAAGAATTCAAGTGATCATATGAATTGAATCCCAATCAATTTTTGAAAATTAAAAGTGAATTAAAATATGCGTGCCATGATTATGGACATTTTGGATCCATAAAACAAAAGCAAAGACCAAAAAAAGTTAGTGCAATTCACTTTTGAAGTTCAAAATTACTAAAAAGAGGATTCTTTTTATGTGGCAAACTGTGCCTCATTTGTCTTCAGGATTATCTTCAAAGCCACAATCTCCTCAAAAGCCATATCTTTTGGGAGAGCTTGCAGACACCAAGAGGACTTTGGCCCAAAAAGAATAGGAGATGAGGCAATTAGTTCAAAGGTTGCAAAGATTAGAAGCAGCTCAAGAGAGACAATTTAGAGAAAGGAGATGGGAACTAAGAAGAGCCTCTAGAAAATACACGCACTATGGCAGCCAAGAAGAAGACCAAGACTGGAGAGTGCTTAACTTTGAAGAGAGACACCATCAACACCCACCACCAAAGAATTCTTTTCCTTTTGTAAAGTTACCTAGTTTTAGTAGGGATAGTGACCCAAATGTATATTTAGGATGGGAAGCTAAAGTAGAACAAATCTTTAATGTGTATGAGGTCCAAGAGGACCTAAAGGTTAAGTTAGCTTCCCTAGAAATTTTAGATCATGCCATGCAGTGGTAGCATCAAGTTGTAATGGACATTGGTTTGAACAAGAGGCCATTTGTGGTCTCGTGGTATGATTTAAAGGAATGCATGCGCGCGCGGTTTGTTCCTCCTCACTATAGGAGGAAGGAACTCTTGTTGAAGCTCCAACGACTTCAAGAAGGACCTTGGAGTGTAGATGAATACTTCAATGATTTAGAATTAACTTTGACAAAGATTAATATGCATGAAACTGAAGAGTCAAAGATTGCTAGATTTGTGAGTGGATTAAGAAGAGAAATTCAAAATGTTGTAGAACTTTATGAGTATACATCTTTGGACTAAATTGCCAACCAAAACCTCAAGTACCAAATTTTTAAATGTTTAGATTTTGGGCACATAGCTTCCTATTGTCCAAACAAAAGAACCATGATGGTTAAGGTTGGGCAAGTAGTAAGTGACCACAATGATCAATCTTTTAAGTCTAACACCCCTTCCCCTTCAAAAACCCCTAGTGAAAAATGACTGTGAGATACCTTGTGAAGGTGACTTATTGGTGGTAAGGCGAATGTTGGGAACAATTCCGAAACCTTTGGATGAAACCCAAGGAGAAAATATTTTTCACACTCACTGCCTTATCAACAACAAGTTATGCTCCATGATAATAGATGAGGGTAGTTGTGTTAATGTGGCAAGTATAAGAGCAATGGAAAAGCTTGGATTACCCACTATCTCTCATACAATGGCTTAGTGAAAAGGGTGAAATCATGGTTAACAAATAAGTCCTCATATCTTTTGCTATAGGAAAGTATAAATATGAGGTTTTATATGATGTTGTGCTAATGGAAGCAACACATATTTTATTGGGAAGACCTTTACAATATGATAGACAAGTTTTACATGACGGCCATACCAATAAAATGTCTTTCAATTTCCAAGGGCATAAGGTTATCTTAAAACCCCTATGTCCCAAGCAAGTTCATGAGGACCAAATAAAAATGAAAAGCAAAAGAGAAAATGAAAAAAGAGAGGAAAGTAAAATGGGTCTCGACATCTGATCTCACACAATCAAAACAATAATGTTGACCCATACAAAACTCACTGCGTCTCCTAGATATACTTCCTCCTTCTCGTTTTTATTACTTGATAATTCTAAATACTTGACATCTTGGATAAAGAAGTATAGGGATGAAATTCAAACACCTTCTAAAGGTTCTCACCTTTTAAGAGGATTTTCAGCAAAACATCGTGTCATCCCCAAATATTCTTTCCAAACTTGGCTTGTATCTAGAACTTACCCTTATGAACTCCCAAAGCTTAATGAATATAAGTTTACTTCACATTCCATACCTCACAATATCTTATATGTGAACAAACAAACTATGTTATTTGCAGGAGTTATAAATTTGAGGTTGAATTCTCTCCAACTCGGGGGGCATGATACAATCCAAGTAGCCAAGAAGATGACCAAGGACTCAAGAGACAATTCACATTGTGAGTAGTCATCTCAACAATCAAGTGTTCTTTCTTCTGGTCTTCTTAAAAGACAAAAACATGTTTGTAAATAAATTGGGCTCACTTTGGGGGTCTAAATACCAAAATAGGCTAGAGTAGATTCACATAGTGATGTGAGTTGATTTTAGATTTAGCCATTTTTAGATGTGACACTTTACTTAGGATTGACATTTTAGCAATTAATGGTGAGGACCTAAGGAAGATTCCCACTGGACACAAACTGAACCAAATGGTGAAGTAAGTGTGAAGGTTCACTTCACAAAGGCAAATATGGAAAAACAAGATATGGTGAATATGGAATACAATTGCGGAAATGAATTGGGAACATGGTAAGCATCAACAGTGGTCATTGCCAAACCAAATAATGATCCATACTCAATAAATGAGCCAAAACCCAAGAACACAATTCAAGGAAACATATGAAAATTAATAGCATAAATGGAATGGAAAATGGAAAGGAAGATGGAAGAAGAAACTTAGGGAAGGGATGGTGAGGATGATCACGCCATTTGGGGTGTGGAGGCCACCAAGATAAGTGGAAGGGCCGCCACTTGAGAGCCTCACACTCTTCAAGATAAGACCATGTAAAGAGGAAACAAGCCTCACTATAAGCTTTCACAAAATATGCAGAGTTTCTTTACTTATCAAAATTCAACATGAAAATACAATGAGGGAGGCCTCCTATTTATAGGTGAAGGAGCCTCGGAGAACAAAGCATGAAAGGTAGGATGGGAAACACTAGAAAAGGGGCAACCTTAGGGTTTGACTAAGTCAAACCCGCACCCTTGGCTTGTCCTTCTAGAAACTAGGTCAAAATCCCTCCCTAAAGGGCTAGAAACAAGCTAAAATGATACCTACACCCGCTATTATGCTAAAGGCACCTTATTCTAACCTATCTTTGCTATTTGGATCCCTAAAGAGAGACCAAATTAGTTACAACATATTTGTATCTTATAAGAAGACCAAAAGGAAGAATAGTTGGTGTGTTGGTTTATGCTCAGCTCCTCTGGTGAGGTCCATGTAATCCTTGGTGGGGTCTTGAATTGTTCGCTGAGATGACTGTTCACCATGTGCTTTGTCTTTTGCTTCCTTGGTCATTTTCATAGCTATTTGGGTTGTATCACATAGCATAAAAGGGAGTGTACTTAGCGAATTGGGCTTGTACCAATCCCACTTTTTCAAGACAAGGCACCTAGTGATGGATTTGTGCCTTCATTCCGATTGGATTTTCTTGGTGGAGAGATGCAGAAGCTTCATGGATTGAAATAGACAAGGAGCTCACGTAGAGCTTGTGGATTCCTTGAAGGCTAAGTATGGAGAGTGATAGGTGAGGCATAATCACTTCATCTAATGGAAATTTGAAGACTAAGTGTCTATCCTAAAGAGGCAAGACAAAAGTGAGAATTGGCTCAATATTTTGGTAGCAATTTCACTCATTCATTAATCTTGAGAAAGTCTTGAGCCAAGCACCTCCTTTTATAGCAATGGAGGGCCGAAATTACAAAGCCAAATTCAAATGAAATTGAATTTGAAATTGGCTCCTAATTTGAACTTAGCACATGGAGCACATGAAGCATATTTAACATGTGATGAAAAATGTTTAGCACATGTATCATATGGAACGTGTGGAAAATGTGTACTCTTCTTTATGGCTTAATCATAACTGACCTTGGTTAAATTAGGTGTTTTAGAAACCCTAATTTAACCTAGGTTGTTTTTAGGTGCCAAATTTCATCTAAGGAAAAATTACAAATAAAATTTCTAATATAATTTTAACAAGAAAATAAATTCTACTATGTTAGAATATATGGCCTTAAACGAGAGGGGGTAAATTGTTTAAGAGAGGCTTTTGAAAACTTTTTCAGGTTTAACAAAATTCTTTGTGTGAATCCAGAAAAAGGAATCAAGTTTGCCAAGAGTTTAAGCAATAAAACAGCAAAGCAACAGAAAAACAATCGGTTGTTTCTTCGAAACAATCGGTTATTTATATCAGCAAAGCTTAAAACAAAAATTAAATGAGTTCAGAGTAAGAGAGAGATACACCAACAATTTATACTGGTTCACTCTTAAGCCAAGAGCTACATCCAGTCCCCAGAATACCACTGGATAATCCACTAAGTAATCAAACCAGATTACAAAACACAAACCACCAAAGTAGTGACCTTGAACCCTTCAATAAACACACTACCTTTGGAAAAACACACCAAGAGTATTGATCTTTACCACATCAAGAACACACAACACTCCTTAGCAACACAGCACCCGAAATGCAGTAGGTTTAGAAAGAATTATACTTGTTCACAGTACAATCTGAATTCAATACAATTGCAATCTTATTCCACTCTCTTGAAAACCCAAAGCTTGATGTGAATGTTCAAATCTTAGAATCAAACTTGTCAAAACTGGAAAACTCAAAAATGTTTCTCTTTCTTGTTTGAAAACATAAACAAACCATTTATATTTTCCAAAGATTGGTCAAAGCAATTAATGAAGGAGCGTATTCAGTTGAAAAACATTTAATGCAGATTCACCATTCAAAACTGAATTCTGTTAGGATTTTCAAAGAAACAATCGGTTGAAACCACGAAACAACTGATTGTTTGGCTTGACAGTTAAGTCAACCAAACTAAAACAGTTTTCAACCTTTTCAAAAATCCTAAGAGTAAAACAACCGGTTGATTCGACAAAACAACAAGTTGTTTTTCACTTAGTTGAAAAAACACTTGATTTCAAAAAGGTTTTAAATCACATTAGTTTTAGATTCAACAAAAGAGTCGATCACATTCTATTCTACCCAGATCCCACCCATAAACAACAGCAACACCAACCTTTCATCAAACATCTTGGATTTGGATTCTTCAAAGCACTTGATCACTCTTAATTAACATACTCTACACTAGAGTTATGGCATCTTTGAACATATATTTGGAGGTTTCTCTACCATCAGTAGTTGTATTTCAGTCCTCTTGAATCTTCTTTGCCATAGCTCTAGTAATTGGCCTTCATCTTCTATTTGTTGGGCTTGTACTTGGGCCTCTTCCTTCACCTAGAATTAGGGTTTTTAACCTACCTTCTAGAAGATGTGCCAAAAGGGGCGGTTTTGACTTAGTCAACACCCTATGACCTCCCCCCCCCCCCCTCCCTCCCCCCCTCCCTTTGTCCATTTTACCCTTCGTCATCTTGCCCACCAAGGCAACCATTCCTATAAATAGGGTGTCTTGCCTCATGTATTGACAACTTAAATTTGAATAATGAAAAAACTCTACATGAGTGATTTTGTGAGACTTGTGGGCTCATGATGGATCTTATCTTGGGTGGGTAACATCTCAAGTGGTGGCTCTAGTTATCTGGATCTTATCTTGAGTGAGTAATATCTCAGCGGCTCTTGCATCACTCATCTTGGAGTCCCTTTGCTCCAAGTGGCGTGACATCATCCTTTCTCCATAAGCTCTCTCTATCTCTTTAGCTTTTCCTTTTATCTCTTTGCACCAAATATCATATCATCTTCATCTTCTTATATCTTTTATGTTCGCTCCATATTTTTTCCTCTTCCCCTTTGTTTATGTTATTTTCCACCTTTTTTTGCATAATCCACACCATATACTTGTGTTTTTCTCTTTGCCCTTATGAAGTGCACCTTCAGACTTACTTAACCATTTCGTTAAGTTCATGTCTAGTAGGAATCTTCTTAGGGTTCTCAACTTGAATTGCTAAAAATAAAAAATCATAAACAAAGAGCAACCAATAAAATGTGCAATCTTAAAATCAACTCACATCACAATTGGTTCAAGGTATGTGCATAATAGTCAGGGTTCAACAAGGTTAATTTTATGTGAAATGCAGATTGGTTGTTTGGCTATAAGCTTTAATCCTAAGAACAAAAATTCATTACTACTTTCCATGCTTCCTATGTTCACTATGGAATCAAATTCAACATAAAACTTCTTAAAAGTACAGTTGGAATCACTTATTTGATCTCACTATTTGTGGTTCCCTCATCTTATTAGGTGGAGTCTCCATTTGTGTTGACTTTCAATATGTGAGTTTGTGTCTGTCTTCTATATTTTTGCCACATTAGCACCTTTTATCTTCGTTGCAGCTCTTCACATTTAATTTTCCTATATTTTTAATTCCTAGTAACTCTTTTAAACCAAGTTTTCATAAAACTATTCTAGTTAGTACCATATGTTATGCTCCTAAAATTACTAGTTGAAACGCAAAACCATAGGCCATACACAGAAAATTCAAGTTAACTAATGAAAAACAAACATTAAACCTTAACACAATTACTAAACTTAGGCAAACATTTAAAGTAAACAATTTGCATGCAAAAAATAACATGATAATTCAATGGATTAACAAAAATTCAGTTAGTTGTCTTCATTTATGAAGTTATTGATTTTGAATTGAACCATTTCTAAACCACAAAATATTTTTATGATATTCATCAAAGAAAACATGCTTTAGATGAGGAGGCAACATTTTTACTTCAACTTTCACATGTTTTTGGATGTCTTCCACTTTCAATCTCTTTGGATCTGGGTTTGGAACTTGAATATCTTTAATTAATTTCTTCAACCAATCTTCGGTCGCTTCTTCCTTTTCAGTGAAATTGTCATATGTTTTTTTTTATCCATAATACTTAGCATAGTAATTGCTTTTCTCATTCTTATTTGTTTCATTCTATTTTATATCCTTTTGAACGAATTCGCTATATATAATTCTCAATTCAACTATGCCTTCTTCTGGAAATTTCTTTTCTTAGTGAGCAGTTCTTTCATAAATATGGCATATATAGGCATTGACTCCAAGACTTGCACAAAAGGCATGTTTATCTATAATTACTTCATGATATCTTTGTAAACTCCCTTTTTTAATCTCTTTTGGAATGTGATATGATTTCATTTGAACCTTTGATTATTTTGGGATGAGTTGACATTGGTTTCATAGCATTCAAGATACTTTCAAGAACAGGATCAAGTTCTAAAGGCAATTGAAAGAGTTTCTAAAACAACAAGACAAAGGTTCACACTCAAAATGCAAGATTTGTGACTTGTAATGCAAGAAATGAACATAGATTGGGTGGGTAACTTCTAAAACAACAAGTAAAAGAACAGCTCAAGAACAGGTAAAACAACACAAAAACAGTGGCAAGAACAGAAACACTGCAGCATGCAACAAGTTCACCGAATTGGAATGAACTAGGCAACAAAACCCATCTAAAAGAACTTGCAAACAACAAGGTTAGCACATGTAATTGGAAATCATTATGTAGCGAACCAAGAACAGCAAGAACACAGCAGAACTGCACTGGAAATAGGAAGAATAACGTGCAAAGAATGATAGAAGAGCATCCAAGCACAAGATGCAGCGAAAGGAAGAGGAAAAACACAAGCAAAACTCAAAAATGGAAGAAAAGGAAGATGGAAAAGGTGACTTATGTGCTTGTAGATCTTGGGATGATCTTCACGCCACTTGGAGGGTGGTTGCTTCCAAGATGAGTGGTGGTTCCGCCACTTGAGAGACCCAAGAGCTCACAAGATGAGACTTCAAGAGAAGAAGAGACAAGGCTCACAACTTTCTCTAAATTTCACTATAGTTTCATTACTCTCAATTTTCAAATCTATTTTACAATGAGGCAAGGTTCTCCTTTTATAGAATGGGAGATGACCAGCCCTCCAGGTAAGGAAGGAAGGAAAGGCTCCTTCAAGTTCCTTCTATGAACAAAAAGGTGCCTAACTAGGCAAAAAGGTGACCTTCCTAGCCATTTTTAAGTAACTAGTGACTAAAAGTGCCTTTACATGCATAGTTTCTTTTATTTTCCTTTTTAGGCACTTCCCTAAAGCTATCCTATCCTATTTACAAATTAATACAAAAGATATTACAAAGAGAGATTTCATTTGGCAATCTTTTCCCAATGATCTAGCCATGCTCCTAGTGATTCTTTGATTGGAGTGGGCTTTCTTGGGCTTGGCCTTCTTGGGCTTGGGCTTTAGGCTTGGGCCTCATCTTTTGCAAAGACTAATAAGAAGAACTTTAAATGCTTCGGCCCTTGTCAATTTCTTCTATTGATGACATCTATTTGATTCGCATCAGAATGGGTATTAGGATATGGAAGGCACTGCTCAGATAAAGATCTATTTTCAATGTTTTCCCGTGTTTTATTATCTCCTTTTCCCTAAACTCATTTTCTTTTTCTTCATTACTTTCAATTTTCTCTAATTTTTTGGAAGTGGTAGTAAATCAAGAGGTGTGAGAGGATTTAATCCACATACAACAACAAAAAGAGAAAGGTTAGTAGTTTTGTGAACCACTCGATAATTAGACAATTCTACTTAAGGAAGATATTCATCCCAAGACTTTTCGTCACCTCTTAAAACTGTCCTCAACAATGTGGATAGAGATTTGATCACTATCTCAGTTTGTCCCTCATTTTGAGGATGACATGTGGTAGAAAACAAAAGTGTAGTTCCAAGTTAGCCCATACACTTTTCCAAAAATTGCTTAGGACAAAGTGTTTTAGGTAGACCATGCAACCTGACAATTTCTTTGAAAAACTATCTTGAGATGTAGCTAGAATCATCTACTTTGAGGTAAGGAATGAAGTGAGTCATCTTACTAAAATAGTCCACTACCACAAAAATAGAATCATAGCCCCTTTGTGTTCTTGGAATTCCTAAAACAAAGTCCATACTATTGTCTTCCTAAGGGGCGCTAGCTATTGGAAGGGGAGTATAAATTCCATAACACATAATTTTAGACATAGGCTTGCACGCACGTTATGCATTTACAACAATTCCTTTGAACATCTACTCTCATATGTGGCGAATAAAGTTTACTTTTCAAAATGGATAGAGTTTTTGTGAACTTCATGATGGCCTATAAGACCCCCTTCATGACTCTCTTTCACAAGAAATTTCTTGATGGATCCTTGGGGTATGGCAAGTTTTCCTTTATTAAAAATATACATTTCAAAAATGTAGAATCCATCAAAAGGCTTCTTCAGACATGATGCAAATATGGGTGTAAGATGTTCATCATTCTGATACAATTTCATTATGTTATCAAATCCTAGAATTTGTGAGTCCAAGTATTAAGGTATTAAGTAAATGTTAATACTATTATTAATATTAATATTTTAATTAATATTAATATTTTTTACTAGTTTTATGAGAATTATTAATAGTATTATTAATATTATTTTTAAATTTATTAATATTATTATTAAAATTATTATTCACTCTATTATTATTATTACTAATATTATTATCAATATTATTAAAATTATTAGTAATATTATTACTACTATTATTATTAACATTATTAATTATAATAGTATTATTATTATTATTATTATTAATGTTATTATAAATATTTTTGTTTATATTGGTAATATTATTAATATTTTTTAATATTATTAATACTGTTTTTAATATTCTTAATATTTATATTAAAAATATGAGTAATATTATTATGAATAATATTAATAATATTATTATAATTAATATTAATATTTTTAAAATTATTATTTGTACTGGACATAAATGCTCAGTACCTCGACCTAGGTAGGGGTCAACCTAGGAAATGTAATTAAGATAAAAGATAAAGAGATATTTTATTTGTTGTGATATTATTCTGAAGATGAAAGATATAATTATTATTGTTTAAATTTGTTATCATATTATTCTAAAGATAAAGAGATATTTTATTTCTTGTAATAATATGCAAGTTAGTTATATATTAATACATGTTAGTTACATATTAATTAATAGTTGTTGAGAATAAAAGAGGAGGACCCGAGAATAATTATGAACATGTTAAACATAATGTTTTCCTATTGTTAGCACCTAAAGATAAGTAGTGCCTGTGAGCAGGTGGTTTTCTGTTATTATTTTATGCTTTCAATAGAGATTACATCTCGTGAGTGAAAGTTGTTAAACGAGGAAGAACTATAAAAAGGGCTTGAGACCCCTGGTAAAGGGATGCGGTTACTGAGTACTAGAGACTGAAACTGATTATTATTTACTATGCTCTCACTAACTTGATCGTCGGAGTGTGATCAACGGGTAGAGCCCTCCCTATCTTAACGGAGCGTTGTTCTAGTGCGCCAGGAGGAGACAAACTAGAAGCGGAGCTTGCCCATCCAATCAACTCGAGGTCAACAGACGAGAACATTATTAATATTAATATTAATTTTAATATTTTTAGTATTCTTGTTATTATTAATATTTTAATAATATTATCATTAATGTTATTAATATTCTTCTTATGAGTATTATTAATATTGTTACTTTTATTATTAATATTATATTATTGCTGGAAAAATGAAAATAAAAATAATATTAATTATAATATTCTTATTAACAATGATAATAAAAATTATCGTAATGATAATAATAATTGTAAAATATATTCATAATAAAAAAAATAATAATCATAATATATCATAAAGTTTGTCTAGCATAATGATTAAAAGTTCTTTGTTCACTCAAAGGATTTAGGTTCGATTTTCTCTGTAGTTCATTAATAACATTAAAGTATTCATAAATAGTAATAAAAATAATCATGGTTTTTACCTATGAACCATAGGTAAAATCATGCTTTTAGCAAATAATATTTGAACCAAATTTAAAGATAATGAAAACCATCCAATTTTTTGTAGTTAATAATATTTGAACCGAATTTAAAGAGAATGAACACAAACCAATCAATGCAAATAATAATTGAAGGATACAATATAAAAAATTGAAAAGAAACTAGAAGAAGATGCACTTAGCTTATATCAACCATAAGACTCCTTCTTCTTCTTGGATGGTCTTCAATGGAGGTTGTAGAAGCTTGGTTGGAGAGAGATGTTAGGTGCACTAGAAATGGATAAAGGAGAGCGTTTTTAGAATAGATGTGAGGCTAACTCTTATAGGAAGAAGGCTAGGTTGTAGCTGAATCTAGGAGACTAACATAGACAAGACTCAAGAACAAGTAATGGCCAACATTTTACAACATTTTAATGCTCATTCAAAAGTGAAATTACAATGGATGAAAGGACCTATTTATAAAGTTCTTGGCCGACCATTAGAAGGAAGAATGAGAGGGAACCTTGAATTCAAAAACCTTTCAAAAGTGGTGCATGAAGTAGATCAAATGTCACTTGTTCACTCATGTTTTCCACATTTGAGCATGTGCTCAAAACATGGCAAGCATGCACCTCTCATCAACCTTATAATGGCCTAGGGTTTCTTTTGAAACCCCAATTGAAACCCTAACCAAGCTCAAGAAACCCTAATCTAACCATAATCTACTCAAGGTCCAAATATGAGCCCAAAAACCTAGATTGTACAAGGCCAAATTATTCTACACTACTTGACCCAATAGAAGGCCTATTAAACCTATTTTATTTATTACAAAATTTACAAACTAAAGTTTGACCCATGAAGATAAGAGCTTAGGCCTGTTGAGGTTAGTTGAGTGCCTGTCTTTTTGTATTCTTCTGGTTATGACTCTTGTGGTTGGTCCCTTAGCAAGGGGTCATCTATCATCATATGTTAATCAAAAAGTTCTTCAGATATTTTTATAATTCCATTACTCAAGGCTACGTTTAGTACATATTTTAGGTCCACAATAGATGAACTTCATTTATCATACAATAAAGACTAGTCTTTTAAAATCTTCTTTAGATGGTAACCCTAAACCCATGGTAGCGTTTGTAGCACGACTGCAAGAATGATGGAGAAATGGAGGTGTTCAAATCTCCTATAGAGAAGGCAGTTCTTTCTTGAGTAGTGAAGTTAAATGCATGTGATTGTGCTTACTTTGATTAGGTTTTGAACCCCTTCCTAGGTTTAAAAGCATATTCTTAAGCTGCAAATGTAGTTAACATGTTATGATTGGTGTCCCTTTTTCTGTCACTTTTCATGTGTTATTGGGCTATCTGTGTTACATCACGATCTTTATATTATGGTTGGGAAAGATTGTGTTCGTTTGTTTTATAGGAGTGAGTTAAGGTAGAGCGGAATATGCTTGCATAGTGAGCACTTTGGCCAAGCATGGCAAGGTTTTTCAACAAAGTTGTAGATGGCTACATTCAGGAATTGCATATGCTACATAAAGATTGTCACGAATCTGCATCAATTGTTGTAGTTGCTGCAATGTTTTGTAATTAACATGGGAGCGACCATTCAAGCTTTTCCTCCTCAAGAGCCTCAATCACATAAACAACACTAGTGGCTTTTGAGGCAGTAGAGCATGAACAACCAAGGATTCCACTCATTCCTACTATAAAATGGAAGCCTTTCTAGAAACTCGTTTGTACACATTGATTCTTTCAAAAACTAGTTTATTACAACAGTTGTAAGTGTTATACAATGGAGAATCAAGTTAAATTACATGTTTTCTTAGTTCTTCACAGTTGTTGTTTATTTGTTTTGAAATTGTGCTAAGTTCTCTTCTTTTTTTCCCACATGACTTTTGTAATAGGATATCCCTAAAATACCCCATATTTATTTATTCATTCTTTTGTTGACAAAAAAACATTTTCATAAGATTCGTAATCATGTACACACGTGTGTGTTTTTACAAAATTGTACATTTTAATTACATCATATTAAAGAAATTTGGTCCATGATATAGTATAAAATGGATTTACACGTCTTGTGATTGCAAGAACAGTGAAAATAATAGTAATTGGTCCTGTAATAAAGACATTGGTGGTTCCATTTAGAAGTGTCATAAGGATGATTGTTGTCCACTAAATGTTAATGTATCATTACCATTGCAGATAATTGTCTAATAAATGAGGATGTCATGCATTTGTATTCAAACTAAATCATTTTATTATAAAAAAAAAAAACAATGTACATGAAAAAAAATGAAAGGAAAGGAAGTGATAACAATTGTTAGATAATAATTGGTGTTCTTGTCGATTGACCTGCTCGTCTGTTGACTCTGGTGACAAGCTCTAGCTTCGTCTGTCTTTTCAGAAATTTGTTTTATCTCTTGTTGCTCTGGAACGTAGCTTCGTTGAAACAGATGGGGCCCTACCTGTTGATTGCACTCCGATGATCAAGTTAGTAAAGGGCTTAGTAAAATAAGATAAGTATTTAGTTTCAATCTCAGAAACAACGTCCTTTTCCCTGGGGTCTCAAGCCCCTCTTTATAACTATTAGTGTAACAACTTTCGTTCACAAGAATATAATCTCAACTGAAAGCATACTCAACAGAAAAACATTATGTTTACGGGCACCTTCTCTCAAGGTGCTACAATAGAAAAGAATCTTATCTCTAAGGAGTGCATAAAATAATAACAGAACAACCACCTGCCAGCAAGGCATCAACTTATGCGCCAACATCAGGGGAATATTTTGCTTATGTGGGCACCCTACTCATTACGCAACGTTATCTACGTGGGCACCCTACTCATGGTGCAACATTATCTTTTATCATGCATGCAACTTAACCCCTATGTGCCCTAGAACACTCGTACTTAAGCTAAAGAAACATTTACTTAACCTAGGCACCATATGTGTTATGCGTAACCATAGGTTCAAAAATACATTTTACCAATGACCATATAAAAGGTTAACTTATGTCACGTTGGGTTTACTAACCAAACTGGGCCCAATCACATGGCCCACTATACTGGTCTGACAACCGAGCTAACCTGCCTGTGTCATGCACCAAGGTTCGACCTCCGAGCACTGAGCCATAAGCGCTCTGGTCTAGTACAATTGGTATGACAAAGATGGTGCAATTATATATATATATATATGCATATGACAATTATTTTATTTATGTGCATCAATTTAAATTATTCATGTAGTAACTAGTCAAGATATATGAGTTTCAATGTAAATAACCATTTAATATTATTCAAATACTACACATTTAAATCTCCAAAGCCAAACCTCCAACTCTTTTGATTAGTCTTATGATTGTTGGCTCTTTCAAAATGATTGATTAAGAATCTAGACAGTCTTACTATTTTTGAATATGTAGATGAAATAAACTTACTTTGCTCAGACAATTATTCCTTTCATGCGTTTCATGCAAGTTTCTTAGATCGTTTATCCTTGTCATGAATATGTAATGCAAAAGTTATTTCCTCACTTATAGCTTATCTCTTTCCTATATTTCTCCATAACTTGTGAGACAATATTCTTCATTATAAAATTTGTTGGACTAAAACTGTTGGAAGAAGTCCTAGAGTATGTCGATTTTGTAGCATTATGAAATAAGAGGTGGGTGAAGAATTCATGTTCATTTGTTCCTCAATATTCATTATATGAAGACTCCATGTTCGTCTGCTCCTCTACTTCATCCGACGAAGATTCAATTTGTCTAAACTTATAGATTTGTCAAACGAAAGGTGTTATATGAAACTTTTAGTTGTTAATCATTGAGTCAAAGAAATCTTTTTTGTGTTTATCATAATACTAGTTTAGTTTATTCATAAAACATAGGTTAGATTATCCAAATCATTTTAATAATATTGTTAGTCATATTATTAAAAGAAGTACTACATTACAATTATGGAATGTTACATATATTGTCCATATTTGTTCTGATGGGAATTATTTTAACTGAGTGGAGATGAATATAATATAGATATAAGAAATACTTGACCTTTAAACACGTTAAGAAAATTATTACATAGAAACGATTTTAAAAAAATAATTAGTTAATATAATGACAAAATTAGAAACTATTTTAGAGAATAAAAAATTATTGATATCTAAAATAATTTCTATTATTAATAAAATTTCTAAATTAATATCTAATTAGTTATCAAGGTTTTAGCTACCAACTACTTTAGATTCTAAAATAGGTAGCTAAAATCTTGGTAGTTAATTAAATATTGTTCTCGCCGGTTGACTCGGTTGCCGGTTGACTCGAACGACAACTTTAGGTCCCGCATGTCTCCTCCTGAGAATTGAACTTCCTAGGGTTGAAGGACTTCTCACCTGAAAGACAAAGAGCGCCATTACGGTCGTTTGCACTCCGACACTCAAGTCAGTAACGGCTCAAGAAACAGTAATGTGTGTAAAGCAGTTTCAGTCTTAGAAACGGCATACCTTGCTAGGCTTCTTACCACCCTTTATATAGGTTATCACTATAGGGTTACTTTTGTGATGCTCCCACGTCTCTTAGTGGACGTAAGGTTCGTGGGAGAATGTCCTTGCGTCGCTATTACACAATCTCAGTGTAATCTGGTGCATGGGACTTCCCTTTTTTGGAGTGCATAAACCTAACAGCGTAGCCGCCAAGGTACCTACTCATGTACCAGCGCTGCGGCATCATCCGTTTTGTGGGTGCCCTAAGTATTCACGTTCCATGCATGCAATCTTTCCCTGGAAACCCTAACCCTAACGGGCCTTAGCGCCTCCAAGGAACACTTGCCTGTGTCGTACCTGAATGTACAATACACACCCCATGCATGATCCGTTCATGACTTAGGTCTTTCTGGTATTTGGGTGTTAACTCACGTTAACTCATGTTGTTTGTGGGGCCCATTATTGTTATCAGTCCACCGATGTCCGATGTCTTTCTCTCAGGCCGATGACCGAGGTCTGGCCTGTACAGATACCTATTTAGAAACTAGTTTATAAATTTTATTACTAATAGTTTAGATAGCAATAATTTTTTTAGTCTCTAAAATAATATCAAATTTAGTCAATATAATAACTACTTTTTTTGTCTCTAAAATTGGTTTCTATTTAATGATTTTGTTGTAGTGTAAATTGCATACTAAAATGTGTATATATTGTCATAGTCCTCATCGTCATACTCATATTATTTTATACTACTAAAATACTCATAATCTATTTGGTACTCTTATTATTTCGATATTAAATATTTTATAATCTGATATTTTTTTATTGTTAGGTTTTTTTGAATAAAACTTTATTTATGAAAATAGTTACGAATATATTTTTTAGAATATATTTGACAAATATGAAAATGAAACACAAAATTTTTAAATCTTTCTATGAAATATAAAAATAAATGTGAACTTATAGAATGAAAAGATAACTAAGTTCAACCAAAGTGAGAGTTACCCTTCTTTGGTGTTGAAGGAAATAAGTTACATAGAGACTTCTTGTGGGGTTGGGGTTTGGAAGGGAGGAAGATTGTTTGGGCTTCTTGAAAAAGGTATGTGAGCCACGGGAAGCTGGTGGTCTAGGTATTCTAGATCTAAGGCTTTTCAATGTGGCTATGTTGGGGAAATGGATTTGAGGTCTAAGCTCTAATAAGGGTGGCTTGTGGAAAAAGGTCCTTGAGTCTAAATACGGAGGGTGGAGAAGCTGGAAAGTGAATCGTGTTTACAACAAGGATTCTCTCTGGTGGAGAGATTTGAAGGGAATTTGGAAGATGGAGGAGTGGGGTAGGAGTTTCGAGAATTGTTTTGAGTGGGCAATCAGAAACGGGGAGAAAATTTCATTATGGGATGATGTTTGGATGGGTAATGAAAATTTAAGGAGCAAATTTCCAAGATTGTTTTCTTTGAGTATTAGCAAAGACGCAAATTTGGCTCCTTTTGAGGAGTGGCTTAACGGATCTTGGAAGTGGGTTCTAGTTTGGAGAAGGGGCTTGCTCGTTTGGTAGAAGACTAAGGAACATCAACTTCTACAGGTGCTTAATGGATTGTGTCTTGCCTTGGATAAGGAAGATTGTTAGGTCTGGAATGGTGGTGTGACTATTAGGTACACGGTTAGTTCAACCTACAATGTTTTGAGGGGTTCTTCTGGAAGGTTTTTTTCGTCTGTGTTTGAATCTTTTTGGAAGATCTTAGTTATATCTTTGATGTGAGTTGATTTTAGGATTGCACATTTTATTTGTTGCTCTTTGTTTAATATTTTTTATTTAGTAATTATGGTGAGAACCCTAAGAAGATTCTCACTGGATAGGAACTTAACCAAGTGGTTAAGTAAGTGTGAAGGTTCATTTCAGAAGGACAAAGAGAAAAACACAAGGATAAGGTGTTATGATGCAAGGGCGGAAATTAAGAACAATGGAAGTAAATGATGAATGAAGATGATCAAAAGAAAATCACAAACAAGAACATAAATGATTAACATAATTGGTGCAAAGAAGGATGGAAAAGATATGAGATGAAGGAAGCTAATGGTGAAGATGATCACGCCACTTGAAGGGCAGGAAACTCTAAGATAAGTGAAGGAAGAGTCACCACTTGAAATGCTCAGACACTCAAGATAAGACCCAAAACATTTAGGAGACAAAACTCACTAATCACTCAAGAAGAGTTTCTTTACTATATTCAAAATCTAAGTGAAAACACATGAGGCAAGACACCTTATTTATAGGAAGGGGTGCCTTGGTGGGCAAGATGGGTAACGGGTAGAAATGGCAAGGGAGAGAGTCTGCCTAGGGTGTTGACCATGGTCAAAACCGCACCTTTAGGCATAACTTTTAGAAGGTAGATTAAAAAATCTAATTCTAGGTGCCTTGTCTTTACAAAGTGGGTTTGGTACAAGCCCATTTCCCTAAGTACACTCCCTTTTATGCTGTGTGAACCTACTCTAGCCTATTTTGATATTTGGACCCCAAAAGTGAGCCCAAATTATTTACAAACATGTTTTTGTCTTTTAAGAAGACCAAAAGAAAGAACAGTTGACTGCTCACAGTGTGAATTGTCTCTTGAGTCCTTGGTCATCTTCTTGGCTACTTGGATTGTATCAACCTTCATCTCATTTTACTGCTTGGAGAGTGTTGGGTAACACGATTGCTTCTAAAGCCAATATGTTAAAAAAAAAGGGATTCTGGTTGATTGTATATCTTGTTGTTTGTGTGGGGAGGTAGAGGAGACCATAAGCCATTTGTTTTTCGAATATAATGGCTTGGTTAGTTTGGAATCAGTGTTATGCTTGGCTTGGGGTGACATTGGTAGATCATATCAGTCCTTTTTCACATTTTTTACATTTTAAAATGTGTAATGTTCCAACCTATATTAATGGCTTTTGGGGAAGTTTATGGATTGATGTTATTGGTGAGATATGAAGGCATATGAATAAATACATCTTAAAGATGGAGTGATAAATCATTTTGAAATTTTTTCTTTGCCCCGACTAAAGGTCTAGTCTTGGATTACATCTAACATTGTGCACGTTTGTTTAGATTCGTTGACGTGTTTGTTTAGATTCGTTGACGTGTTTGTTTAGATTCGTTGACGTGTTTGTTTATGATTAAAAATCTTTGACTTTATAGACTTTTAGTTTGAATAGGACGATTGTGTGGTGTTATTTTGTATCTCTGTTTGGTAACTTAAGTTTGGTTGAGTGGAGTTTCTGGTTGTTTTTGATATGATTTGTAATAGGATTGGACCACTCGTAAAATAATTCATATTTATTTATTCTTTTTTGCTAATAAAAAAAAACATGTTGATTCTCAATATGAAAATACGCATTGCTACGTATATCCATCAAGTCCCTGAGTTAAGGAGTGGTTATTTCTTTTATCTCTTTCTTGTTTTTTACTTTATTTTTAAATTCTTGTTATCAATATGTTTCTTCTACCTATATATCCAAAAACATAGGATGCATTAAAATTTATGAATTATTATTGTTATTATTATTATTATTATTATTTTACTTCAATTATACATGTAAAAACATCATCAAATGCTTTTCGCAAACAACTCATATGTGAACTCAATTTTAAGTTACCCACCCAATAATCACATTTCTTTAGGAATTTTTTATTATCAAATTGCTTAATTCATAAATACTCTCTCCGTCTTCAATATTTTATATTTAATGTAAATACTAAAAAGTTATAAGTAATAGTTGCTTATAGAAATCATTTTCTTTAATTTGAAACAGTCCAAAGTCTGATGACACACAAAATAAACTTTTATTGAGAAGCAACGCATACAATCTAATTAAGCACCTCTTGTTGTAATGCTCTAATGGGATTAATTGTAAGCATCGATTGACGAAAAGATTTCTCATGAAACAAATTTTTGAACTATATAATTTTGCCATCTATATCGGATTCCGAATTTCAGTGTGCCCTACAATTATACGACGACCCAATTTTCACAAATGGAGAAATTCAACTTTTGGCTTGACGTGAAAAAGGGTAGGGGTTTGGCTCTAGAAAGGCGTTTTGGAAATAGTAGACATGGAGCAAAACTCAAATTCTAGGTGAGTGTAGTATATTTTGAGTTAATTCAAAGTGTTTGATAATTTCTAATTATCGATTGAATGAGTATAATCTTAGTTTATTAGAGTTTTGACAAGAGCATCTACAAGGGGCCCAATTCTCAACATTGGTCGGCTGTCATTTCCATCAAATTTGATGTCTACCTCAGTTTCCTTCCCTACAAAATCATGGCAAGTGAGAAAATAAAATTCTGTTTATTATATGTCACCGCATACACCACACACCACATTAGGATTAATCCCAAAATTCACACACTTACCTTAATTAATCTCTACTTTAATTTCGGAAATTTGCTACAAATAGTAACCTAGCTAGATCATTAATCAAAAGGAGATTCTCCTACTCCAACGTTGAAAATACTATAAAGTTGTGAATTGAGCTTTAAGAGTATTTTATAAATATAATATATATATTCATTAACATTTCCATATGATGCATTAGTAGAGTTCAGATTTCATATTACCAACGATATGAATATAACTATATTTGTTATTAAATGCATTAATAGGATGGTTTTAGAAGTGGTTTTGTGGCGTGGTGTAGGGGTTTATATAGGAACCTGGATATCATAGATGTAGCAAGCATTAGCAATTAGACTATTTATCTTTTCCTGAGATTAGATTCTTTTGTAACTTTGTTCGTATGAGAACATTAAGTTAGATTGATTTTTTTTAATAGGAATTGGAGCATTTCTAAATGCTGTTAAATTTAGAACTCAATTCTTTCAATTACTAAAAGACACTTCAATAAATTAAAGAAAAAATGTGACAAACTTTTTCATCTCAATTCTTTAACTCTATGAAACCTTTGTACACATTAAAAAAAATGTCAATATATATTTCAAATACCATGATGTAAAAATATCAATTTATATATACTCTAAATCAACTTATAATTAATTGTTATAGGGTGAAAGTGGATGTGACTATTTTAACAATTAGCATTTTTAAAGGTTTGAAAATTAACAAAAGATAAAAAGAAAGAATTGGAATATGAATACTTATTAAGTAGACAATATCACACATATGTTCCATGAATCTAACATGCTAACAAACGTTTTACCAAAAAAATGTTGACAAAGTCGGAAAGTTGAATTAATATCCTACATTCAATTACAAGCATTTCCTCCTTTATTAGTTTACATTTAGACAACTAATCTGTTGGCCATGCCTGATGTGGAAAGTTGTACAGACACAAAATATGTACCTAGTATTAATAGAAGACATTAAAAACAAACTGAAACTTGTAGGGGAAAAAAGATATATTAGATGAGAAAAACACTTTGCATGCTCCAAAAGAGTACGGCCAAGTATCTTGTGGCATGCATGCAAAGTTGCAGAGAGGTGCTCCCTAATAACCGGTTATAAAATCTGTTTCTGCAACACAACATGCGTAATACTGTATTTCCAATTTATAACATGGTGTGTGTTGTGTGTGTTCATAGGACATACACTTTGCGGATCATAACGATAATGTTCATAATTATCTTCACCTGAAATATGTTATTCACCACTTTCGTTTCTTCGGGTAAGAGTTTCCAAATTGCTCTATTTATTTCATAAAGTTCATTTTTAAGTAAATGATTTATGTTTGGATCCTTTTAATAGCTTAATAGTTTTTTCTTTCCGTAAATAATGCAAATTTTATTTTTGTCTCTAATACAAACTTTATACTTTTTAGTATTTATAATAAAATAATTATTTATTAATATTTTTTTTATTTAACAAACGAACTTTCATGAATTTTATTATAATATTATACATTTTAACAATGAGTCAATAGTCTTGACTATTATAATTATATAATTATATAAGATGTTTAAAATTTGGACTAAAACGAAAATAAATTTGGTGTAAAAAGTAAAAAAACCAAAAACATATTTGATCTTTTGTTTTAATTCAGTGTATTATACATGCGGAAGAAAAATTATGTATTTGTATTGCTTCTAGTCAAGTTGTTTGAAGGTAGAATCAATATTTTTCAAAAACCAAACAGCTATATCTTTAAATTAGGTTAGGTAGGAGACAAAATCAATTGTGATATTTCTACCCTGAGGCCACTCATTTCGCTGGAGGATTTAAATTTGGAATATATTTTTAATTTGTACATAATACGCATTAGATTTTATCAATATTTTGATTCAAATATGTTAGGTGTGTTTGATTTGTGTTGCAGTCTTAAATCACAGTGAAATATCAACTAATGCAAAGGATGTTTTTTAGTATATAGTACTCGGTGACACGAGTTAGAATGAAAGTTGTGTATGGTATATTCTGCATAAATTAACAAAATAACATGAAACTTTTCTCCGTTTCTTTTCATAAAAAACTAACATTCACAACATCAACGTTTTCCCAGATAGGTCTACGAACGTGTTACCATACATAAGTGTAGTTTTATGATTTTAATTTAATACAACTTTATTAGGGAGCTTAAAAAACAACTTTATTAGGTGGATTAATTTTACACTAAATAAAAATATTTATAGACACGGGTAACTGTATATATATATATATATATATATGAAATAAAAAATTCAGACATGATTTCATTCAGTATGAATTTTTACCAAAATTAATTTTGCAATTACTTACTTAACACGTGTTAAATATCAGGTTCTAGTGCTATTGGAATGATTTGATGAGAGCAATAATAATGGGCTTGGTTAAGGCGATAAGGCTTAGCGTTGAATAAGGGCAATCACAATAATTGTGTATGCTTATAGAAAAAACATACATAGTTAATGCTCAAATAAAGACAATTTTTATCTCCTCAAATAAAGAAATATTTTATCATAGTATATGACTTCCCCTCTTGTTAATGCTATTGCCTGAAAAAAAAAAACCGTGTGCAAGAATGATATATAAACACATTTTTTTCCTCTCAATTTCTCTTTTCTTTTGTTACATCCTCAGTTGTTGTACCTTTTTTTTCTCTAATTTCATCTTTTAAGGGTTAATAGTGAAACTATAACTACTTAATCAAAAACTACTACATATGGTCTTCGACAATCTTTACCTAACACATAACTGAGATCTATGAACTCTTTTTGGTAAATTAAAATCATGATTATCTATGAGATATAGATTAATTAGGACTATAACATAATCTTAAACCATCTAATAATTTATGTTGAATAGAGTTTCTTTTCCCATATGCAAGAAGACAAAATAGATGAACAGAAATAAACCAAGATGGCCCATAAAATGTCTTCTCAGTAGCCCAGTGACGTGATCTCAATACTCTATCTTCCTCCACTCTCCTATTCCTTTCACTTTCACCTTTCCCCTCCCTCTTTCCCTGGCTTTATTTAGAAAAAACCAGCCCCAACTCCAACCCCTCCTTCTCTCTCTTGATCCTAATTCACCATTTCACAATTTCCACAATGTCTAGCAGTGGCAGTCACAGGGCAGAAGGCTCATCAACCAACATTCCTCTAGATTACCACCTCCAGCATCAGCAGCAGCTGCAGCAGCAGAGTCCAGTCACACTTAGCCGCTATGAGTCTCAGAAGAGAAGGGACTGGAACACTTTTGGACAATACTTGAAGAACCAAAGACCCCCAGTTCCTCTCTCTCAGTGCAATTGCAACCATGTGCTTGATTTCCTAAGGTATCTGGACCAGTTTGGTAAGACCAAGGTTCACCTCCAAGGATGCATGTTCTATGGACAGCCTGAACCACCCGCACCCTGCACTTGTCCTCTCAGACAAGCTTGGGGGAGTCTCGATGCCCTCATAGGAAGGCTTAGAGCTGCCTATGAAGAAAATGGAGGCTCTCCAGAGACTAACCCTTTTGCTAGTGGCTCCATCCGTGTCTACCTTAGGGAGGTCAGGGAGTGCCAAGCTAAGGCTAGAGGTATACCTTACAAGAAGAAAAAGAAGACCCCAAAGGGAAATGTTGAAGAACCATCAACCTCCTCCATCCATTTCTCTTGAATATTCTTCCTGTGGAAGATGTGTGTTTCACCTAATATTGGTATGCTTTTCTTTATATAACAATAAATTTCAATCTAAAATTTCACACAAACTATCCAAATTTTTCATCACTAGACCAACCTGATGCTACTTTTTTTATCATCTGTTGTTGGTTAGATGCTTAAGCTACCATCAAGTTATGGTACTAACATATATCTATACTACAATGTTTTGAAGCATTAGGGGATGTCCATCTAGATTATCTACTTATATATACTTATATGTGTTATTTACAAGTACTAGTTTGAATGTCAAGAGATAGCTAGAAAGAACTAAAACTTATATGGGTCATTAAATAGTGTGGTTTGATATTAAAATTCTATAATCTAATGGATGGATCTGGGACAAAAATAAACTAATGCTTCATATATATAGTTGTTCTTATTCACGAACCAGATAGCTCGCAAGATACTATTTGTTGGTACATCATACGGACAAAAGTATTTCCAATGCCGTGTTCATTAGGTTGCTAAATTAGAGGCAACTGTATGTAATTAAGATCCGGAAAGATTAATTTAATCTCCATGTTTGCTTTGCATAAAAAACAAAATTTATGGCACATCAATTGATCTTATTATTTTTATGATTACTTTCTCCAAATTATTTTCACCTTTTAAAATTAAGCAGATTTTTTAGGCATGCAGTAATCAAGTGAGATGTGTCGTGTGTGTGTATATACTTTGTCAAGTTACTAAGCATCAAATAAACATTTTTTAACATATACGATTATTTAAGGTTCTAGGTTTAAAATAAAGCATGCCAAATTTTAAAACTTTTTAGAATGCATGCTCTTTGCAAGTTTTTTTCTTATTTACAATTTTATTCTAACATGATTGAATGGAATCTTTCAGATATATGTTGGAGAAACCTAATGCTAATTAAATATTGAATGTATTGTTAGACTAAACATTTCTCCAGCATCCTCAATTCTATATAATATGTCCCACTTATATATATTAATATCTTTAATTTAAAATATCCTTACAAGAGTTTATTTGGTATACCCTTACTCATCTTTTCTCTACTGCGTTTGTTTCACCATGTACCTTGATTTGATCATGTGGCCTACTATCTGATCCTGAGAATTTTATTCATTTATCAAAAAGCTAATTAGTTTTCTAATTTATTGATTAGTGGGTTATGTTTTTTTGTGAGCAAATATTTTGTTAGTTAGGCGAATGTTTAAGCTTGTGCTTCCCGTCATCTCACATGTTTTTGTCGGCTTTTATAACAAGTGGAATTTCAATGGCAATTTGAATAGACACACGTTTGTATTTTATATATTAAAATAGAACATGGAATGGTAATCAAGTGATTCTTCTACTCAGACTTGTCAAAACTTACTGTACATGTTGATTTTTTTAAAGCTTAATCATAATTAAATCATATACACATGCGGATCTAGTTTATTGAGCTCTGTAAATTTTTTGTGAGGGCTTCTTTAGCTTAATGCTTCCTTGAAGACAACAAAGAAATCATGTGTAGCCTCTGCTCAGTGGCAGCCGGGAGCAAGTTAGGGTTTTCAAGGTTGTCTTTCTGATCAAATTATATGAAACTGTTCTTCACAGCTTTTGTGCTGTGAGTCACAGATTTTAGTGACAGTATTTAACATTCACTTCTGTTCTCCCTGAATCAGATGACATGTCTGCCATGTTGGCCTGTTTCTGCTTCAGTTGGGGCCAACTTTCTCTTTTTCTCTGTTCCATTTTCTTCCTTTTTTCTAGCCGTGAGTTAAAGTCATGAATTACATTTTCACGTACACATGTAATGTTCATAGGTCTCACAAATTATATACAACACCAGCTTGCTCTATAGTCTACCTCACTCATCAAACACATCACTGCTTAAAAATAGTGTCATTTGTTTGAATTATTAGTTCAACACTTGAACTATTACACAGCTAGCTGTACCATAGTTCTTATTGGATAACTAAGCTGTACCATGTAAAGTAATAGTCCATATCCTTTTCAAACCTTTCACCTGGACGATAAATCATCCTTACTAATGCAGCATTTGGATATTCATGAATGAAATTGTTGTGGGAACTGTGTGCTCCTTCTGGTTTTTTTGTTTTTCTTTTAAATGCATGATACATTTAAGTAAAAGGGCACACAACCTTGATGTTCATATATATTTGATAAGATTTGGTAACTTATATATATAGAGTGTAAATCATTTATTCAAAATTAACTGATTATTTGGATATTTTAAAGTTCTTCTATACTTTTGAAAGTGCTACCTGCTTATTGAATGCTTTCCTTGATCTCCATGCAGGACAATGTGGCATATATATAAATTAAATTGAAGGAGTTCTTTACTTTTAAGGCCAGTTCTTGGGAGGTTTCGTCTCAATATTGCCATTCAGTACTTTTAAATTTTCAGTTTAATTTCGTTTTACCCGAGAATTTGTAATTAATTAAGTTCTTAGCAGAACCCAAAGCTCGATCGTGACACAATGTTGGTTTATGTTTTACTTATATACTTGCTCCCCTTTTCTTGCATCAGTTCCATTAAAATGTAAGACGTATTTCAGTAAATTTGGCTTCAATATATAATTTTGCGACATCCTTTTTATCTGTATAATATTTCACTTTCTAGCTATATGTAGAAATATGATTCGGGTATATTGAAGAAACATGGCTTGTAAAAATTATAATATTTTCATTTATCAACTGATATATATATATATATATATATATATATATATATATATAATGGAGAGTGCTCCAACAGTAAGGCAAATCTTACTTTTCTTATTAAATTTTGATAAACGTGAGACTGTATCTTACTTTTCCTACACCAAGTTTTATAACTGGCCAGATTGAGAGTATTGTGTGAGCATTGAGACTAATTGAGGATTGAATCTTAGATCAAGTGCTTTCAATTAGGCAAAGCCCTTAGCATATCAAGTTTCTTTAAATTCTTAAATATGTTTATGAGAACTGACAAATGATAAAAGTAATTAGTAAACGCTTGTAAACATTATTTTATATTAAATCTAAGTTTGTTAACTGAGTTTATAAGTATATGTAAATCAAATTCTTTACTTTTATAAGATTGAGTTTTCAAGTAATTTTTTTGATATATAAACACTTTTCTAAAAATAATTATAATATATTACTGAATTTACTTTTTTAACTGAGTTTACTAAGTAGAATAAAGTAGTGAAAGTATAAATTTTGTATATCAAGATCCAAGATATTTTGTGACCGGTAAACACTGTTATGAATTCTGAAATTATTTTTACAATGATTGTTTTAATCATCAATTGTGGGAATGTTTCTATTCCTTTACTTTTTAGAAAGTAGCCTTGTATATTTTGTGAAAAAAAAATGTTTTCTTCACACCATACAAAATAAATCACTCCCAATTTACAACGTATTTTAATAAAATAATAATATATATATTAATAACTTATATTAAAAAATAAAATAAATATAATTAAAATAATGATATAATGAGATGTAATATAAATATAAATGTAATTTTTTTAATGGTGTCAAGATAGACACCCTTTGTCAAAATTGTAGTCATTCTTTTATTATTAGCGTTACCCATGCTTTGTAATTGTTTTCTTCTTTTCATTTTGTGTTTGCTTTTATATATATAACTCTTCTTGTCGAATGACCTGGTCGCCGGTTGACTGTGGAAATAAGTTGTGGCTCCGTCCTATCTCCCTGGAAATCTACTCTTCCTTTGAATACGGGAATGCGGCTCCGTTTCAAACAGAGGAGGCCCTACCTGTTGATTGCACTCCGACGATCAAGTCAGTACAGGGCATATAGAAACAATAAGTAAATAAGTAGTTTCAGTCTTAGAAACAATGTGTCCTTTTACCTGGGATCTCAAGTCCCTTTTATAGACTACTTTTAGGTTACCTCTTGTAACAACCTTCTCTCACGAGAACCTTATCTCGAGTGAAAGCATGTTTAATGAGAGGAGAGTTGTTACAATGTGCACAATCTTAGCACAGCAACCGCACAGAATCTTACCTCCTTGGAGTGCATAAATCTTAACAGCATGGCCGCCAAGGTACCAACTCATGTACTAGCATTAGGGGTCCAATTTATCCATCGTAGGCGTACAAGCCTTTACGTATCATGCATTCAACCTGTTCTCCAAAACCCTAATGCTCTTGGACTTAGGCTTTATGGAGAACTTTTTACTGGTACTAGACCCGAATGTACAAATACACCCTTAGACCCATGAACACTCTTCGTTGACCTGACAAGGCCCTATTCACAAAAGATTACGTTAAGTATATGAATGAAAGTCAATACACACCTACCTAGGGCCTACTCAGATGACCCATCTGTTGAAGATGGTTACTGCCCCTTCAAGACATGTGTTTGATGAAGACTTTTATGTACAATTCTTGTATATTTCTTTTTGCTTTAAGAATGTCTTAGGTAGAGTTTAGAGGTTGTTTAAGAGTAGGCTTTTTGCTGGGTAACTCTCCTCTTAACCCCTGACCATGTGATAAGAGCAAGCACAAATTTTCTTAAACTATTTTTCACATGTTTCACAAAAAAACACGTTTACTGCATAAAAATAAATCTGTTCTTTTCTAAATAAATAGATTCATTTTTAAACTGATGCATTGGCTAAGTCTTGTGAAACTTAGATTTTGTGCATTAAGTATTTTGACTAAGTCTTTTACCTTTCAAAACGACTGTGTTCTAATAGTTAAGCTTTTTCTGTTATCGTTTTGAAAAATAAATTTGTTCATTTGTAAATGAATAGATTCTTTTTGACTCTGGTGCCATGTCTATCTTAAACGGTTTTCAGTTTTGTCTCTGCACCAGAATGGCTGACTAAGTCTCCTCACATAACAGATTCTCTAACTGCTTTTGAAAATAAATTTGTTCATTTTATTTTCAATCTGTTCTTTTTATAACAGCTTTAACTGTTTTTCAAAAATCTGTTATAAGTTGGTTTTCTATAAAAAGAAAACTTGTTTTTGAGTTTAAACGTTGATCATACAATTGAGAAAACAAGTTTTGCATCAAAGAATTGAGGATTTACAAAGAATTAGCATGTGTTCTTGAAAGATTTCAAAAACCATAAGTGTGCTTGTTCTTGTTTGTTTCCAAAGCTTGGTGAGAGGTGCTGCTACAGTTTTAGCGATCTGTTCTACTAGTTTAAGGCAGATTTCTGCATCCTCTATCAGGTGTATTTGTTTCACATTTCATTTCTTGTAAAAGTGTGGTTGTAAACTCTTCTTGATAGGGTTTCTTGAAGAGTGTGTATGCTGAAATAGAGTTTTTCAGCAAGTGTACCTAAGTTCTTGTAGGGTTCAAGAACAGTGGGATTTGTGTTTGTTTGAATTGTGTTTTAGTGAATTTCACCTTGGTTTAGGTGAAGACTGGATGTAGCTCAATTGAATGAAACAGTATAATTGCCTTGTGTTCATTCTCCCTTAATCTCTGCACTTAAATTTCTGCATATTTGTTAAACTGTCAATAAATAAATTTGTTCAATTAATAATAAATCTGTTCTTTCTGGGCTTGTTTCATACTGTTCCTAATTTTTGGAAAAATTGTTTGATTTTGAAAAGAACATATATAATCTGTTAAAAGCCACTGGAACAGATAGATTGTGATAGGTTACTCAATTAATTGTCAAGCTATCAATTGAACCTTAATCACTTGCTTAAAATTGAAGCTTGCTGTTTTGTGATTCATTGTTTTTCTTCCTAATATCAGTGTGTGTATATGGAAAATCAATTTGCATAATCTCGAGGCTCCGTTTTCGAGTACCTCTATCACGCGGAATGGGCTAGTCCATTTGGGAGACACCTTATTCTCTAACTGATAGGGGTCAGTTTTCCACATCACTAGGTCGACGACTTGGAACTGTCGAGGTCTCAGTTTGGACCTCTGCTTATGCTCCACCCTTCTCTTCAAAGCTTCAGCCTTGATACGCGCCTCCTCTTGTACCTCGTTGAGTATATCTAAGTTCACCTTCCTTCCCTCGTTAGACTCCTCTACCACGAAGTTCTGGAACCGCGGTGAATTTTCCTGGATCTCGACAGGGATCATGGCATCTGACCTGTACACCAGGTTGAAAGGCGTTTCCTTTGTGGTGGATTGTGGTGTGGTGTGGTAAGCCCACACAATTTGAGGAACCTCATCTGCCCAGGTCCCTATAGCTTTTTCCAACCTCCTCTTTAAACCTCTTAGCAAAACCTTCGACCTGCCCATTAGTCTGAGGATTCTCCATCGAGGCAAACACCTGCTTGATGTCGAGCTTTGTGCATAGCTTGCCTAACTGCTGACTTACAAACTGGGTGTCATTGTCAGACACTAAGCGATTTGGGACCCCAAAATGACAAACGATGTTTTTCCACACAAAGTGTTGAACCTTTTGGGTCGTTATCTGTGCCATGTGCTCAGCCTCTATCCACTTGGTGAAGTACTCGATGGCCACTACCAGGTACTTCATTTGTCGAACTGCTAGTGGGAAAGGGCCTAGGATATCGATTCCCCATGTGTGGAAAGGGCATGGGTTGTGGATCGACTACAACTCTTCTAGGGGTGCATGATGCCAATCGGTGTGTTCTTGGCATTGTTTGCACCGTTGTGCGTACTTCGTGCAGTCTTCCCTCATGGTCGGCCAATAATATCCTGCTCGAACAACTTTCGACGAGAGAGCTCGTCCCCCTACATGGCTTCCACAGATACCTTCATGGAGCTGGACCATGATACGTGTGCACTGTTCTCCGCTCATGCAAGTCAATATAGGATGGGTGTAGCCATGCCTGAATAGCTTTCCATCTATCAGGGTATATCTGCCTGCAATCTTCTTAACGATTTTGGCCTCTGTTGGCTCCGCCGGGAGTAGGCCATTAGCTAGGTAATGCCTAAAAGGTGACATCCACGTTTCACTCACGTTGTTCCTACCGGCTGACCTAAAACGTCTTCGTGCGCCTACGTCACTCTCACGTCCAGAATTCCTGCATTTGCATGTGCCTTTCCTGTGATGAATGCCTGAAAACACAAAGACAAAGGGCGCCCTAGAGGCCGTTTGCACTCCGACGCTCATGTCAATATTAGGGCTAGAACACACCAAAACTATTTACGTAAGACTGTGTGTGTTAAGCGACGCAAATGAATACCGTACCTTGCTAAGTTTGTTGCTTTCCTTTATATAGACTGAAACTAGGGTTTCCTCTTTACCCAAAATGGGCTTTCTGAGGGGGTGGGCCCAACATTGTCGTTATCCTAACCTAGCGCGTGGGTTTCCTAACTGGAGTGCAACCTCTGACGGGGTGACCACCTGGATGCCTCCTCGTGCACCTGATCTCTGGGGTCACCCGCCTTGGGAGTGCCCTAGCTGTTCACGCGCCATGCATGTAGCTCATTCCTGGAATATGACCTTCACAGGTCGCATCTTCCCAGTGGCTCTGTACTCGTGTTACGCCTAAACGCGTCATCCACTCGACATGCATAAATTCTCGTGACCTGGGCTTATCCCTCACTGATAACTGGTGTGTAGTTAGGGATCCACCTCTCGTGGCCCAACTCTGTTGTTCGAGTCCCGATGTCCGACCTCTCTACACTGCTTAGTGGCAAGTCGGTACATCCTGGTGACCGATGTGTGACCACTCTGTGGTCCCGTGGCGCACGTGCCTCGCGAGATACTGGCCCACGCCACTCGTGGGACCCTGCTTACGTGGCCCTGACATTACTAGCGGCTAGTACACAAGCCCCCAGTCTCGAGCTGTAACTTGTTCAGCGAAGAGACTAAGTTCTTGCCCTTGGTGACCTACGTGGCTCTGTATGACAGGACGTGAATAGTGCATCAAAGTGACGTTTCTCTGAGCCTGTCTTAATTGCGCACACGTGTTTTGGTCAACGACCTGGGCTTAATGTCGCTTACGCTTCTTTGTGTACTTTAAATGTTTGAAAACGTGCGCGTCCAATCACTGTTCCATCATTCTCTGAAACACCCTTGATTGCTTCGTCTTCTTCCTCGAGTGCTCTCGCGTTTTCCCTACAAACTCCAGAACCTTCATCCTACTTGATCAAAAGGTATGAACTTTAACTACTGGTCGTACTTATCTATTGATTCTGATGCTTGATAACTGCCTGGGGTTGCTTAACTCCTTGTATTTTAAGCTTTCCCTGTTCCTTCTTCTGGGTTTCCTCCGGGTGTGGGCTTTCCTGAGTTAGGGTTCAAGAAACCCAGGACCCTTGTGGAACTGATTCCTATACATTCGCATGTTTTACCCCTGTGTCTGCCAACCTCTTTGCACGCATGGATGGTCCTGACTGAGGAGAAGCGGGCCAAGCTGGCTGGTATCCTCACTCGCTGTCGAGGAGTGTCTGGGGGTGCGAGCACCTCTAGCCCTCGCGCCCTCTCTTCTACCACTGCTGCGCCCTCGCCTACTCCCTCCGTTCCTGCAGTCGTGGTACAACCTCCTCCCGAAAAACCTCCTGCGATGGTGTGAATCTCACCATGCACGGGGACTTCATGCCTCGGGCCACCGACTATCACTGCCACGTCCTCGGTTCCCTGTTTTTCTTGCAAGTAATCCCTCAGGAAATCGTTCTTCACCAACTTATCTAGCTAGTGTCCCAGTGCCAAGCAGTTGCGTATAGGGTGGTCGAATGCTTGGTGGAACTCACATCAGGCGTTCTTGTTGGGCCCAAGCCTCTTGTCGGTCTTGGGGGGTACCTCCAGTCTCTTCGCTATATTGGGGATAGCGATGAGGTCCTTTAATTCTACCATGAAGTCGTGCCTCGGTGGCACGTTCTCCCTCTCACGCCCCCTGGTTTGAGGCTTCATCGATTGATAGGGTTGCTGCTTCGCGGGGGTCTTCTTCTCTATCGTTGCCTCATGCACCCTTAGGGGTTGAGGGCGACCTGACGCACGCGGGCGCGTGGGAACCACACACATGCACTTCTTGTTAACCTCCTCCTCCGTCGCAATATGAGCCACCGTGCGGCGCCTTATCCCGGCGAAGGTCTTAGGGTGGTTTCGGATAAGTGATTCGCTAAAGGGACCTGGCTCAATGCCCTTCCTGAACGCATGCACCATCATCCTTTCTTCCTTGAGGTTCAACCTCACTACCTGGGCTCCAAAGAGGTGGAGGAATTCCTTCAAAGACTCCCTGATATTGTCTTATGTCAAAGAGATCATAAGAAATAGACAGGGGAGCCCGATTCGCAATGTATTGTGCCCTGAACAACTTTGAAAGTTGTGGGAACGACGTCACATGGCCATCAGGGAGGCTGATGAACCAATCCATCATTGTTACCACCAGGGTGCTCATGAACAGCTTGCATTTCACCGCATCGGAGCCCCCAACCAGCATCATTTACGTATGGAAAGCCGTGAGATGGGCCTCCGGGTCCTCCGTACCAGTGAAGGTAATTTTGGGCCCTACAAGCATGGCTAGTATCACGACATCCATGATTTCTTAGGAGAACGGCATCGGGAACTCCCTAGGCGGCGTCGCAGGTTCTTCATTTTCCTCCTAACGCTCGTCTGCGTGATTTTGTAGTTCCTTGCGCAGTTCCTCATTCGAATGGTGAACTTCTTCGCTCGTTGCTCGCGACGCCACGAAGTCACCCTGGATGCGTTCTTGGTTTGCTCTTGACGCGGCCATCTCTTCCTGAAGGGCTCACATCGTCTCCACAACCTGTTGCAAGGTGAGGCCTTCACCCCCGTTTGGTGCAACAACTCCCTGCCTCGTACTTCTCATCTCCTAGATCTGTCTCGTTCTTGCTGGTAGGACAATGTTTTGTATCGTGCCCCAAAGTGGGCGCCAAATGTTCCTGCCGGTTGATCTAAAACATCTTCGTGCGCCTACGTCACTCTCACGTCCAGAATCCCTGCGTTTGCACGTGCCTTTCCTGTGATGAATGCCTGAAAACACAAAGACAAAGGGTGCCCTAGAGGCCATTTGCACTCCGACGCTCAAGTCAATCTTAGGGCTAGGAAACACCAAAACTGCTTACGTAAGACTGTGTGTGTTAAGCGGCACAAATGAATAGCGTACCTTGTTCACGTGCCATGCTTGTAGGTCACTCCTGAAATATGACCCTCACAGGCGCATCTTCCCAGTGGCTCTATACTCGTGTTACGCCTAAACGCGTCATCCACTCTACACGCATAGACTCTCGTGACCTGGGCTTCTCTCTCACTGATAACTGGTGTGTGGTTAGGGATCCACCTCTCGTGGCCCAACTCTGTTGTTCGAGTCCTGATGTCCGACCTCTTCACACTGCTTAGTGGCAAGTCGGTACATCCTAGTGATCGATGTGTGACACTCTGTGGTCCCTTGGCACACGTGCCTCGCAAGATACTGGCCCACGCCGCTCGTGGGACTTTGCTTACGTGGGCCTGACATCACTAGCGGTCAACGACGCCGAGGACCGGTCGGTACACACGTCGACTAAGGAAACGTCCGACGATTCCTCCACTGACAAGCCATAGACACTTACATTAGGCACCCTCAACGTTTCTTGGGTCAATGATCGGTGCCCTCTTCCGCCGCTCTCCAAGACACTCACCTGTTGGACCTCTCTCGCACAGCCTGTGGCGGTCCTGGGCGCCTTTAGGGTTTCTTGGCTGACTGACCTCTAGCGGCCTCCTTTGCCTGAGCTGGCAAGCTTGGTCAGTAGGTCGGCTCAAACATTGTGCTCCTTAGGGACATGCACTACTCGAACAGAGGAAAGTCTCATTCAGGAGCATAAAAAACTTTAAATATGTGGCCATATCGGGGTCCTTGGCTTGGTACTCGCACGTAACATGTCCAGTCACCAGCAGCGAGTCACTTTTTATTAACAGACTTCGAGCGCCCATCTCCTTGTCCAACAACATTCTTGCCACCAATGCTTCGTACTCAGCTTGGTTATTGCCGGCTTTGAAAGCGAACTTCAGGGCCTGCTCGATTAACAATCCATTTTGATGAGAATAAAAAATACATACTTGAAGGGTCATCTCAACAAGCAAACATAGAGGCCATCAATAGGAGGAATGGTCAAGGACCACAACACTTGAAGTTTTTCTTATTAGTGTTCTTAATATGGAGGCCCAAGCCCAAAGCCCAATCCCACACTGAGGCCCAAGCGAACACATGAACATTCATCATGCCTCAGAAGATAATAAGAGCAAGGGCACAAGCATTAAATAAATGAGCATCATTGGATGTCTCTAGCTGTAATTTCTTTTGTGTAGTTTTTAGTATAACTTTAAATGGGAGAAGTAGATATTAAATAAGGGGTGCTAATATACAAAACAAAGTCACACATTCCATGTGACATAAAAAAGTAGGTGTGGGTGTAGTTTTTAGGAGGTGCCAAAGTAGAAAAAGGTCACACCTCCCATGTGACTCAAGTTTGGCTCCAAATTTGAATTAGAATTAGGAGGGAATTTTGAATTTGTTTCATTTTCATTTCAGCCCTCTAAAGCTATAAATAGAGGTGCTTGGTCATTGTAAACACAAGTTGAAAGTTGAATTTTGAAGTAAAGAAACTATACTCAATTTTTGAATGTTTGGTGTGAGACTTGTTCTCCTCTTCTTAGTCTCATCTTGTGATGCATTGGGAGCATGCAAGTGGCGACTTACCAACACTTATCTTGGAGCTTTCACCATCCAAGTGGCATGTCCTTTCCCAATCCATGCTTCAACCACATAAGTTCATCTTTCTTCACTTTGCCTTTTCATTCAATCGGTAGTTCTTCCTTAGAATTCAATTTTGTTTGGTTAATTGTGTTCCTCTTTCAATTCTGTTCGATGAATTGTGTTCTTTGTTAAATTCTGTTTGGTAATCTTGTTCCATGGATGTTCACAAGGAGATAGCACTCTTATTGAGTTTGGTTCATCATTTTGGAAGGCTTTGTCTCCATTGATGATTCCTTAAGCTTCCTTCAATCCATTTCTGTTTTAGCATTCTGTTTTGGTGTTTTTAATTTTGTTTTCATTGTTTAGCATTCAATTGTCTTTGATTTGGTGTCTTCTTTCAAATATAATGTTGTGTTCAAAAGTATTAAAGTGTCGATGCTTGAGTCAACTCACAACACATTTGGCCCTTTTAGGATGATACCAGCTCCACTGCCTTGCTAGTTAGAGGATCCATCCACAGAGAGGACCCATTGGAAGTCTCCACTGTCTAGCTGGGTGGCTGTCGAGGAGAGCTCTACTACAAAATCGGCATAAACCTGACCCTTGATAAGTCATCTGGGTTCATACTGCACATCAAACTCAGACAGCTCGATGACCCAACGCACCATCTGTTCTGCCATTTTCGGGCTTTTGTATGACCTTGCAAACTGGCAGGTCGAACATCACAATCACTGTGAAGGTCTAGAAGTAGCGGCAGAGCCTCCAAGCTGCGAATACAACGGCTAAGGCCACCTTCTCAATAGCTTGGTAGCGCACCTCGGGCCCTTGCAGTACTTTGCTAAAAAAATACACGGGCCTCTAGATGTGATCCTGCTTCTGTACTATGATCGAGCTAATCGCTCGATCTGTGACTGCGAAGTAGAGACGAAATGGAGTACCTGACAACGTGATATGATTCCAATAACATGATAGAGATATTATATGGACATGTTAGGGATTCAAAAAGAGTTGGAATATGATTAGGCACTTTCTAAGAATTGGATCAATGTTCTTAACATTCAAGAACTCATCAAATCACAAGTAACCAAGCCAAACTCATATAAAAACCCATAATATGGCAAATGAACCGATTAAAATAAGCTAGAATGAAAATGAACCGATTAAAACACAAGGAAACTCAACCACAATCACAAGAACAACAACTAGAAGAAACTATCGAACAAAAACACAAAATAAGCAATTTCTACCGATTGAAATGACTAGAAACATCAAAGACATGTTTTAGAGTTTGTTTTAGAATGGAAATGGATGAAGAAGATGAAAAGAACTAGGAAACTTATGTGGTTGTAGCTCTTAGTGATGTGCACGCCACTTGAAGGATGAAAGGCTTCAAGATGAGTGTAGTTGCCGCCACTTGAGAGTCCAAGAATGCACTCAAGATAAGACTAGAGGAGAAGAAGACACAAGTCTCTCTCAATTCACTCACCAATTTGGGAGAGGTTCTCTACTCAAAATATCATTTCTATTATTTCAAGGACTCAAGCCCTCCTTTTATAGGAGAAAGGACCGGTCATGAATTACAAAGAAGCTTACAAGAGAAGCTTTCCAAGGTTGCCTATCTTCCACTTCTAGCGCCTAAAATGGAGAGTGAAGGGGCACCTTCTAGACTCTTCTTAAAACTAACGCCTATAGATGTTTTACACTAGAGGTATCTTTAGGTTTCCCTCTTTAGCACCTTCCTAAACACTACTCTATGTATTTTAAATTTTATACAAAAGAAACTACAAAAAGAGAAAACATTTGAAGTCTACTTCCTAATTCTTTAGTTTTGCTCCTTGTAATCTTTTGAGGTAAAAAGGATGATGAGCTAATATGTCTTTGAGCATCTTCAACTTCAACTTCATTCTCTTCTTCTTCTTGATCTCCATCAGAACGGCTTGCACAGAACAGGTGGGCTAGCCAAGTACTCCTTCAACTTGAGAAACGCCTCTTCGCATTCGCTAGTCCACACGAAACGATTATTCCTTTTTAAGCATTGAAAGTACAGATGCCCCCGGTCCCCTCTAGCTGATAAAAATTGGGACAGGGCGTTCATTCGTCCAGTTAACTACTGTACCTCCTTCACCGGCGTTGGGCTCATCATTGCAAATATCGTTGTGCACTTCTTGGGGTTTGCTTCTATTCCCCACTTAGTGAGGAGAAAGCCCAAGAACTTCCCTGTTTCTACCCTGAACACGCATTTTTCGGGGTTCAACTTCAAATTGTATTTAGCTATGGTGGCAAATAGCTTTTTCAAATCAACATCGTGCTGATTTTTCTCTGTCGAGGTGACGACCATGTCGTCTACATATGCTTGCACATTTTGCCCGATCATGGGAGCAAGGATCCTATCCATCAATCTTTGATAGGTGGGGCCAACATTCTTAAGCCCAAAGGGTATTACCTTATAACAACAGCCACCAAAGCGTCAATACTGGGCAGCGAATATGAATCCTTGGGAAAAGCCTTGTTCAAATCCGTGAAGTCGACGCACATTTTCCACTTCCCATTGGCCTTTTTGACCAACACCATGTTTGCTAACCACTCAAGATATTGGATCTCTCTTATATGGCCAACACTTAGTAGCTTATGGGTCTCTTTCCTGATGATCAGGCGTCTCTCTTCGTTGAATTTCCTTCGCCTTTGTATGACAGGCCTGACCTTCGGGTCCATCTTGAGTCGATGACACAAAAAGTCAGGGTCGATATCGGGCATGTTTTAGGCAGACCATGTAGACCATGCAACTTCATTTTCATGTGCCTCGTCGAGGTCACTACTCCTAACCTGTTCAGGGCAGGCCTGCCCAGAAGAATGTTGTAAGCTGAAGGAGCATTAACGACGAGGTACCTGATATTGATGGTGCGAGATGAGGTGTCCTTTGTGAAAGTTGTCCTCAGTTCCACATGCCTGCTCACCTCTACCTGATCTCCAGCAAAACCAAACAGACAGTCGTCGTATGGTCTCAGCTGGTCTAGCGACAACTGCAACTTGTTGAAGGTTGACCAGAATATCACGTCGGCCGAGCTCCCTTCGTTGATGAGGACTCGTTGCACCCTTCTTCCCACTGTGGCCACCGAGATTACCACCGGATCATTATCGTGTGGGACCACATCCCTTAGGTCAACCTTAGTTAAGCAGAGATCGGGTTCAACCGACTGGTCGGGTTCTCGCGCCTCTACTCCCATAACTTCTCTTGCATACTTCTTTCATTGGGAGGCGGTGCATCCCCCTTTAGAATCCTCCAGAGATCGTGTTGACTTCGCCATGGACAGGCACCTCGTGCCCCTGATCCTCTATTGGCGTTACATCTTTCGAGCCTTCCTGACCTTCCTCCATATACTCTTTCAGGAAGCCATCCCTCAACAGCTCAACCAACTAGTATATAAGGGTTATGCAATTCTCCACACTGTGCCCAAAGGCCTTGTGGAACTCGCACTAGGTGCCCTTACTTGGCCCCAAGTTCTTATTAGTCTTTGAGGGGAACCTCAACTTATCAACCACGTTTGGGATGGCGATCAACTCCTTGTAATTCATTTTGAACTTATGCCGAAAAGGGAGGTCGGCCTTTTCTTTCTTCCTGCGCTGCTTCGACGCATAAAGTGCATGCCGAGTTGGCGATCTCTTCTCCATCGCAGCTTCGTGCACTCTCATGGGTTGGGCACGACTGCTCTCCCGCCCAATGCTCCCACGCTTTACCGTTACTGCTTCCTCGGCGTCGATGTGGGCAATAGCTCGTCGTCGGATCTCGCCAAATGTCTTTGCCTAATTCCTTATCAAAGAATCACTGAACGACCCTGACAGAATCCCCCATCCAAAGGCGTGGACTATCAAAGGTTCATCTTTAGTGTGAAGCTTTATCACCAACGCTCCAAAACGGTTCAAGAAATCCTTCAAGGGCTCTCCCTGATACTGCTTCACCCTGAAAAGGTCGAAAGGAACAGGGGGTTGAGCTCGGTTAACGATGAATTGTTCTCTGAACAATGTAAACAACTAATCAAATGAGGTTATGTGGCCATCAGGAAGACCAATAAACCAATCCAGTGTTATGCCAGCGAACGTCCCCATGAACAGTTTGCAATGCATGGTGTTCGCTCCTCCCTAAATCATCATTTGACTATGAAAAGTCGTGAGATGGGCCTCTGGATCTTCGGTACCTGTGAAAGATATCTTAGGCGTGATGAAGTTTGTTGGTATCACGACATTCATGATTGTCTATGAGAACGGCATGGGGCGAGCCCTAACCAGGAGAGGCGAGCTCTACTCTCCTATGGTGCGCTCCTCCAAGCGTTGTAGATCTCTGCGCAGTTGGTCATTCGTCCTGTGTAACTCTTCGTTGCTTGTCCGTGATGCGTCCAGCTCGTCCGTAAATTGGTCTTGTCTAAGAGCCTGTTCGGCTCGAACCTCAACCAAAACCCTTTCTTGATCAGCCTTGGACGCTGCCACTATCTGCTGGAGAGTGTGGACAGTCTCCATGAGTTGTTGAAGGGTGAAGTTGTCACCTCCTTCCTGTCCAGGTGGACCTTGTCAAGTATTCCTCATATCGCCTGATAGCTTGATCACAACTGTAGATGGGACCTGGTTTTATCAGGCCCCACGGTGGTTGCCAAATGTTCTTGCCGGTTGACGATGGAAATAAGTTGTGGCTCCGTCTATCTCGCTGGAAATTTGCTCTTCCTTTGGATATTGGAATGCGGCTTCGTTTGAAACAAATGGGGCCCTACCTGTTTGATATGAGTTGGATTGACAGTTAACAAGATACACAACATTTAAGGAGGCTTAAGGACAATTCAATGGGGGATAATGCCATCCAAATGAAAAGCCAAACTCATATGAACAATGAGTGTCATGTCCTTAACACAAACATATGGCGGAATTGAAAGGAAAACAAGAACAACTTCAAGAACATGAATAGAAACACAATTGAATATTTGTAATTGCTTAAAACTGAACAGAATTGGAAGAAGAAACAATTCTACCGATTGAAATTAGCCAAAGAACACAATGAACTGATTAGAAACTAGAAACAACACATGAACACAAAATAAACGGTGAAAAGATGAAGAACACTTAAAGAACTCTAAACTACCGAATGAAAATAGAAATGGAGATGAAAGGAATGAGACCTAGGTGGTTGAAGACCGATCGAAATGGAATTTGGAGATGATCACGCCACTTGGTGATGGAGTTCCAAGATGAGTGAAGGAATGCCGCCACTTGTAGCTCTCCAAAAGCACACAAGATGAGACTATAGCAAGGAGATCAAATCTCACAAGTTCTCTCTCAAATTGAGTAGAGTTTCTCTTTATCAATTATCCAAATCTCAATTTTACAAGAGCATGGCCCTCTATTTATAGGGTGAGGGTGCTGAATTTGAAAAGGCAAAAACACACACCAAAGATTTCAAAATTGGCGCCAAAAACAAGTCACATGGGAGGTGTGACTTGCATCCCTACTTTGGCACCTCCTAAAACTATGTCTACACCTCCTTTTAATGACATATGGAAAGTGTGACTTACATTTGTAAATTAGCACCCCTAATATCTATAACTACACCCTTCTTGGGTTTGGGCTTTGGGCTTGGGCCTCATCTTTTGAAAAGACTAATAAGAAGAACTTTAGATGTTTTGGCCCTTGTCCATTCCTCCTATTAATAACATCATTTTGATTCTCATCACTATTGATTGCACTTCGACGATCAAGTCAGTACATGCCTTATAGAAACAATAAGTAAGTAGTTTCAGTCTTAGAAATCGTGTTTCCTTTTACCTGGGATCTCAAGTCCCTTTTATAGACTACTTTTAGGTTACCTCTTGTAACAACCTTCTCTTATGAGAACCTTATCTCGAGTGAAAGCATGTTTAATGAGAGGAGAGTCTGTTACAATGCGCACAATCTTAGCACGGCTACCACACAAAATCTTACATCCTTGGAGTGCATAAATCTTAACAGCATGGCTACCAGGGTACCAACTCATGTACCAGCATTAGGGGTCCAATATTTCCATCGTAGGCGTACAAGCCTTTAAGTATCATGCATGCAACCTGTTCTCCAAAACCCTAGCTCTCTTGGGCTTAGGATTTATGGAGAACGTTTTACTGGTACTAGACCCGAATGTACTAAATACACCCTTAGGCCTATGAACACTCTTCGGTGACCTGACAAGGCCCTATTCGCGAAAGATTACGTTAAGTATATGAATGAAAGTCAATACACACCTACCTAGGGCCTACTCAGATGGCCCATCCACTCGACCCAACGACCGAGTTGACCTGTTTAACGTAGATGCTGATGTCCAACCACCGAGCGCTGAGCTCTGGTTCAGTACAATAACAAAAAAGTTAGCCAAACCAAAATCGTAGTTTTGTACATAAAAAAAGTGTTATTTCTTAACTAATATGTAGAATAAACGCGTTAATAGAGCTAGAAATATATTTAAATGTAATAGTATGAAATTGTTATATATGTTGTTATTTTTTACCTACAATGAACTAATTACATTAAATAAAATGAAACAATTAAAGAATGTCTCAATCCATATACACAAAAAAGATTGAATGTCTCCAAATAAGAACTCATTACAACTCAACAACATATCATCTCAAAAACATATATAGATGTTATATAGCTTGTAAATTAAATGACTTAAATTATAAAAACCTAACTAGAAACCCAAAACATCATATAATGATACAACAAAAAAAAGGACCAAAATTAGTTGTCTAGAGTACTTAGATTCCTTGGTAGTTTTGCAGCACATAGAAAACACTACACTTCAATCTACTATTGTGTTCCAAATGCACCATAGCAAATACATAGTTACAAAAGTACAACAGCTGAAGGCCCAAAAGTGCTGGCAACATCTGGCAACCAAAACACAGGAAACACTACACTTCAATCAAGTCACTTGAATGAACTATAAAAAGCTTTAACCATTACACTGATATCATATTATTAATATTTATTAGTATGATTATCGATATTAATATTATTATTATACTTATTAGTATTATTATCAATATTATTATTATTATACTTATTAATATGATTATCAATATTAATATAATAATATAAATATTATTAATATTTATTATAAAAATATTATTGATATTAACAATAAATATTATTAATATTATAAATATTATTAATATTATAAATAGTATTAATACCATTAATATTATTAATAGTATAAATATTATTAATATTATAAATACTATTCATATTATTATTATTATTATTATTATTATTAATATTAATAAAAATATTAATATCTTTAACATTATTATTTTTTTATATAAAAGCTTTCATGTTATCACTATGCAATTTGACATCTCAACTAGGCTGACACCTCAAGTAACAACAATCATCTACCATCACATGAAAAAAGTATTATGAAAAAAAAAAATAAAGAAAATCCAAAAAAGAAATATAGGGGACTAGACCAAAACCCATATGTTAACGAAATACTAGATGGAAGCTTATTATACCAATGAAATGATTCTTTATGAATAAATGCTAAATTAGCCAACTTATCAGCACACGCATTCCCTTCATGAAAAATATGAGTAACCCTAAACCTGATTTTCCCACAGTAATTAAGACAAGTATTCCATCAATTACGAAGCATCCACAGAACATTAGTCCTAATAGTAAACGTAGCACAAACCAAGATAGAATCACATTCAAGCTAGACATTAGTAAGCCCCATCTTTTGAGCTTCCTCCTTAACATGTATAACTCCATAAAATTCAGCAACCATAGTAGTCTGAACTTCAAGAAACGTAGAGAAAGCAGTAATAAACTCCTTCGTACTCTCACGGAAAATACTTGCACAAGTAGCAAGAGTAGGATATCCCCTAGGAGCCCCATTAATGTTAAATTTAACCTAGCTTGGTGAAGGAAACTCCCATCTAATAGGAAGAGGACAAAGAACTTTACTAGTACGATACCAAAAAGCCTAATCACGTTGAAATCCAACATATCATTCTTCATTGAAGCTTTAAACAAATTTTCCACTAGACAAATTAAATCTTTAATTGCCGAAATAGCCCTAGAAACATAAATCTTATCCTAAAATCTAGCATAATTCCTTATATGCCATATCATTCAAATATGAAAATTTATCACAACAAGCTTAATCAATTTAACTAAAGGACTACCATCATTCCGAATAAAAGAAAGAAGATCATCCTTATTAGAAAGATGAGAAGTAAGAAAAATCTGTCGAACCTAACTCCAAATTTGCAAAGCATTAGAATATTCAAAGAATAAATATTGAATAGATTCCTCATGCTTTTCACAAAGCGTACGTATAGAACATAATGCAGACCTTTATTCTGAATATGTTAATCTGTAGGAAGCCGCCCAAGAAAAACTTTCCAAAGTACTAGAGTTTTGGAAGGCAGAATAGATGAAGACCAAATGAGTTTACCCCAACCACAGGGAATTTCTGGTTCTAAGAAAAAATTCCTAGCCGATTTAAGAGTGAAACGAACAGACTCATCTAGAATCAAATTAGGAATATCATGTTCCTCCCTAACCATGATATGATTAAAAAATGAGGCATTTGTTGTAAAGATAAGGGAATATTCCAATCACAACCTGTTCAAAACTAAGAGACTATATCCGGAATGCTAACACCATCAGATAATCCTGCAATATTTGCTAAAGAAGTAATAGAACACAATTTATCATTCCAGAAATTAATAAAAGTACCTGTACCAATAGTCCGAGAAGTATGACCAAGTATAGTAGAATAAAACTGCTTAATTTCAGGCCAAAAAGATGAGGATCTATAAACCATTCGAAACTTGTATTTTGATTTATTATTATTATTATTATTACTAATATTATTAATACTATTCATATTATCAATATGATTAATACTATTAATATTATTAATGCCATTAATATTATTAATGCCATTAATATTATTATTATTATTATTATTATTATAAATATTATGAATATTATTAATATTATGAATATTATTATATTAATATTATTAATTTTATAATGTTAATAGTATGCATACCTACCAACTCTAGTTCGTAGATAATATCTAGCAACTTCAGTTCATAGGTAATACCCACTAACTCTAGGAAATATCACCAATTTTTGTGTGTAGATATTACCTACCAACAGGTAATACTCACCAACTTGAGTTCGTGGCCAACTTGACGTAAGTAATTTTGCATACCTTTCTTTAATTTTTTATTATTCTTTTTATTTGTTCTTATTGTTTACAATTATTATTCACTATTACTATTTTTGAATATTAGTTATGATTATTATTTATATTATAATAATATTTTTAATATTATGTATATAATTACTATGATTAATATTATTAATATTATTAATATTATTAATATTATTAATATTATTAATATTATTAATATTATTAATATTATTAATATTATTATTATTAATATTAATAATATTAATAATATTAATAATATTATTAATATTATTATGATTACTTATATTCTTAATATTGTTAATAAAAATATTTATTTTAATAATAATATTGAATTTACTTATGGATATAGATTTGTAAGTAAAATTTGTGGATAATTTAAAATATACCTACAGATAGAGATTCGTGAGTAATAATCTGTAGGTAATGAAAGAGGTTTGTGGAAAAAGATGTTGGAATCGGAGTACGGAGGATGGAGAAAACAGGAATCAAAGGATAATGATATAAATGTCTTTTCTGATTAGAAATTGCTCTCCTTTAAATTTTTGTAAACTTTTCCACTTTTATTATGTGAAAGACAATATAAAAATAAATTTGTTAAAAAGTTTGCCAAGTATTGATCATAGAATATAATAAAACTTCAATATTCAATGTATTATTATTATTTTGGTATTATTGCAGACTGAATCTATTATCTGGTTGGATGAATTATTAGTTTTTGATCTCTAGCTGACTTATTTTATTTTGATTATATTTTTTTATATTTAACATGTTTTAATTAATTCTTTTAATATGATTTTGATCAAAAATTTAAGATTGTAATTAAAAGTAAGTTCTTAGAAATACTTAAATAAAAAATGGCATTGTAATGTCATTAGCAAATAACACTTTTATAAAATAATAATATAAAAAGAAAAAAATATCAGTTGTCAATTTCGTAATGGGATATGATTATCTAGTACTAATATGTGCGCTTATTGAACTTATACAGCGACTATCAAAAAGTTAGGAGCAGATTCGACACATGAATTCCCGGTTTCAATCATTTCACAATCTTATGATTCAATATCTACCGGTTGTAGTAGTAGCGACTGCATAACATATTTTCCAACAGCCAAATACTCAATAACAACAAAATTAGATGAAAGATAATGATATGCAACATGAATGACAGTAATCATGATCAGTAACACAATTCACCTACTGAAGATTATAATAATAATTAGTTTGTTAAAAACTTTTTAATGACTTGAATTTATTTTTATTAGATGTTTTCTTTGATTTGAATGGATTACATTTGGATATTTTGAACATTTGGAAATAGTATTTTATCATGCTTTTGAATATACGTCCAGGTTTCAATGTTGATGAATATATGTTCAAGTCTGACTGGTTTTCAATTTATCTAGATCTGAAAAAAATATCAATATCTCCAGGTTTGAAAAAAAATACATTACATACAAAATCATTTGTACATAATTTCACCACACAATAACATATGGATTTTTCAGTATGTAATACAATAGTAATTAAATACGGATATTTCTGTATGTAACTGTCTAATGAAATTATATATGAAAATATTTGTATGTAAATCTAACAGATAATTACATACGAATTTGACATTCGTATGTACTTACATACAGATTTTGAATTCGTATGTAATAGCTACATACAACAATTTTACATACAGATTTTTTTTTCTATGTAATCCATATGTAACTATGTTTTACATATGAATTTGGTCTATTACATACAAATTAGTGTTGTATGTAATTCCAATTTTTCTTTTAGTGTTAGTTCAATTGGGACGAGAAAATTTATTATTATATTTGTTTTTGTGATCAAGTTTTTTCTCGTACCATTTTGCCGCTGGTTTGTCTTCTACCATGTTTTCCTTAGCAGACAAGGCTTTGGCCCTTGTAGCAACACACTCCTTTTGTTTGTGTCTTCACTGATGATTCAGGTGATCAGATCGGGCATAAACATTTGTTTGTGTCTATATTTCAATTGTTGCTTGTAGTCAGTCCAAGATTGTAGAAGATTTTCTATCAGTAGTTCCAACATGAATTCATCAGGCAAGATTATGCCCTCTGCTTTGATATCTTCAAGTAACTGGTGGTATTCGTTTATCTGAATTTTGATGTCCTTGCCTTCAATCATATTCCAGCGATTGGTTTTACCAATGCTCTTCAACAAGTTGAGTATTTTGATGTGATGAAAGACCTTTACAAGGGACAACTCGTGCCAGTTAAAGATATTTCGGATGATATGATGAAGATGATGAAGGCAACCCTACCGAGAATAACGAAAACTGTGAAGACAATGAGCCTGTCGAAATTGATAAGTCTTGTATTTTTTTTTTAATTTTGCAATCTAGTGTATCTTTTGGTAGATCGTTTAATACACTGATGTTTTTATGAACGCTCTTGATTTATCTTTTATGCAATCTCTTATTTGTTAGTAGTTTATTTTAAAGCTCTTTAATAATAATTCAACTTTAGTGAGTATTTTGTTTGAAAATGAAGTTTATTGAACTGAGAATAACTTAATCACTAGGTAAGCTTTTATTTATTGCAAACTTATCATAAAAACTCTAAACCGAAGTTTAGTACTCGACAGGGATTCATCTTGACATGAAAACTTCCTTAGTGGACTAGAATTTTAGCATTTGGCAGGGATTCACTTAACGTGAAAACGTCCTTAACTGAGAAGATTTCTTGTATTCAGTAGGGATTCACTTAAGTGTGAAAACTTCCTTAACCGAGAGAAAATTTTATTTCTCGAGATAACTATTATTTCTTGAGACTTGCAAAGAAATATTTCATTGATTAACTTTGTACAATAAACTTTCAAGTAAAGTAATGTTTCTAATGACTAGCATTCGAAATACGTTGTATTTGCTTTTCGCTCAGTTACTCAAGTCAGTATGCTCCATTTCCCAAGTTTTCAGTAACTCCAAATGGTCTTTCCCAATTGGATACGAATTTACCACGTGTTGTATCCTTTCGGGCTTCTGTCCTTATTCTTCATAGTAACATATTTTTATTAAAAGCTCTCGATGCAACCTTAGCATTATATATCCTAGTTGTCCTACTTTTAAATGCTTCCTCCCTTATCCTTTCTTTAGCTCTCAACTCCTTGAGTAAGTCAAGCTCAGTCTTAAGACATTCTTCATTCACTTTTAAATCTCAAAGTTGGTGACGGATTTTCGGTTGTCCAATTTCTACCAGTATCATGGCATCCATCCCATACGTAAGGTTAAAAGGTGTTTCACCAGTTGTTGTCTGAGATGTGCATCTATAGACCCGTAACATTTTCGACAAGTTGTTCGCCCATTGTCCTTTCGAACTTCCTATATGTATCTTCAATTGTATTAATATCGCTTTGTTGGCAGATTTTACTTTCCACTTCCCAATTTCTTTATGGATGCTGATAAGTGCCTAATTTCCATAATATTTCGTATTAAAATATATACACTTATGAGTATTAATTTCTAATTTACATAAAATAATCCCTAATTTTTGAGTTTATACCTTTTTACATTTTTTATGATCTTTAATTGAATAAGAGCATTTTATTCCCAAAATTGGTGTTAATTGAAGTTTTCTAGGGAAGAATAAAGATTTGGACTAAAGAAGAATGATATATGCTAAAAGGAGAAAGCTAGAAGGCCTAGAACGCACAAAAGAGAGAGAAAATTCCAACTTAACAGCGAGAATGCGTCAGATTAATTTGCCTAATTTGATGTTTTAATGAAAAAGCCCAAAGCACAACACAGGAAGTCACCTAACCCTAGAAAATAGGTTAAATAGAGGGTTATAGGCACAACCCTAAGGTGTCAGATTGAGAGGTAAACACCATTGAGTGAATTGTAACCAATTGGGAGAACAGAAGGTGTTAAAAGTATGCATGGCTAATTTTACGCTTTGTGATGTGAGTTGATTTTAAGAGTTTTCATTTAGGTGACACTTTACTTTTAGGATTGAGATTTTTAAGCATTTATGAGTGAAAACCTTAGGAAAATTCCCACTAGACATTCATTTAACCAAGTGGTTAAGTAGATGTGAAGGTGCATTTCTCAAAGGCAAAAGAAAAAGACAATGATAAGATGAAATGATGCCAAAGTAGGTGCGGAATTAAGCATGGAAAGCAAGAATAAAGGGCAATAGTCGAATAGACATATGAACACCAAACAAGAACATATTATGATAGTAAAATGGAATTACAATGGAAGGAAAAGATGAAGGAATAAGGAAGCTTATGAGAATGGATTTGAGAATGGTAGCACGCCACTTGGAGGATGAATTTACTCCAAGATAAGTGTTGGGAAGCCGCCACTTGAGATCTCTCAAAACTTACAAGATAAGACTAAAGACTAAGAGGAATAAGCCTCACTAATCATCACACACAAAGTTGTGCAGAGTAACTTTTCTTATATTAAATTCAACTTGTTAAATACAAAGGGGGAGGTCTCCTATTTATAAGAGGAGGAGCCTTGGAGAACAAGTAGTGAGGGTAGGAAAGGAAGAGTAAAAGTGGTGCGGCCTAGGTCATTGACTGTGGCATAAGTTTCGACTTCCTATGAGTAGGGAATCTATCCTTCCTCAAGGGGAGCCAAACCCAATCCCCGGGTTCAAAGATCAATGCCTTGCACCCTTTGTTGGTATGCTCAACATTCTTGCCTACCTTCCTTTCAATTTGTAGCTTGATGTGGTGGTGCAAGTCTTTAATAAAAGAAGCTTTTTCAAAACCATCTTTGCACAACACCTCATCAAGTATAGGAATAGGAAGGAGGTTAAGGGGTATGAGGGGATTGAACCCATACACAACCTCAAAACGGGTGTGGGAGGTAGTAGAATTTACTACTCTATTATAGGCAAACTCAATATGAGGTAGTAAATTTTCCCACACCCTTGGGTTCCCAGAAATAAGGCACCTCAACATTTGACCCAAAGTTCTATTAACCACTTTTGTTTGACCATCAGTTTGGGGATGGCAAGTAGTAGAAAAAAAGAGTCTAGTTCCATATTTTCCCCACAACGTCCTCCAGAAGTGACTTAAGAACTTCGAATCTCTGTCTGATACATTACTTCTATGAAGCCCATGCAAACGAACGACTTCCTTGAAGAAGAGATTTGCAATAAAACAAGCATCATCTACTTTGTGGCATGGAATAAAGTGAGCCATTTTAGAAAATCAGTTCATTACCACAAAGATAGAATCCATACCCTTGGATGTCTTGGGAAGACCTAAAATAAAATCCATGGAGATGTCTACCCAAGGCATAGTCGGGATGGGAAGAGGGGTATATAAGCCATGGGGTTGCAGTTTAGACTTAGCCTTCCTACATGCTATGCATTTGCCACAGAAGAGATGTATGGGTTTGCGTATGTGGGGCCAAAAGAAATGCTCATGCAATGTGTCTAAAGTCTTAGCTACCCCAAAGTGTCCCATAAGACCATCCTCATGTGCCTCTCTAACAAGAGATTGTCGTAAAGACCCTTGGGAAACACAAAGTCTTTTCCCTTTGAAAAGGAAACCATCATGTATGAAAAAGTCTTTGTGTCCTCCTTTTGAGCACTCTTGATAGATGAGAGAGAAATCAAGGTCATCTTTATAGATTTCCTTTATGTGATCAAAACCTAAGTATTGAACATCCAAAACATTTAGCAAGGTATACCTTCTTAAAAGAGCATTCGCAACCACATCTTTTTTACCTTGTTTATGTTTGATCACATAAGGAAATTGCTCAATGAACTCCACCCACTTAGCATGTCTCTTATTGAGATTGTTTTGGCCTTTCACATATTTAAGGGATTCATGATCACTATGTATCACAAACTCCTTTGGAAAAAGGTAGTGTTGTCAATTTTGCAAGGCTCTAACAAGAGCATAAAGTTCTTTATCATAAGTGGAGTAGTTGAGATGACTCCCTTTGAGTTTCTCACTAAAATAAGCTTTGGGGTGACCCTCTTGAAGGAGGACAGTCTCAATGCCTATATTTGAGGCATCACATTCTATTTCAAATGTCTTAGAAAAGTTAGGGAGTGCTGAAATGGGGGCTTTAGTCAATTTATCTTTCAAAGTTTCAAAAGCTTTGAGTTGGTCTTGTTCCCATTTAAACACCACATCCTTCTTTACTATGGCATTTAGAGGTGCGGCAATGGTACTAAAGTCTTTCACAAACCACTTATAAAAACTAGCAAGTCCATGAAAACTTAATACCTCACTAACATTGGTGGGTGTTGGACAATGTCTAATTGCTGCAACGTTTTCCTTTATCTACATGCACCCCTTTAGAACTCACTACAAACCCTAGGAAGTCTATATGATCTATTGGAAACACACACTTAGCAAAATTAGCATACAATTTCTCCTTCCTAAGGGTTTCCAATACTTGCCTAACATGATCCTCTAAAGACAAGTTATAGATAAGAATGTCATCAAAGTAGACCACTACACACTTGCCAATGAAAGGCCTTAAAACATGGTGCATGAGTCTCATGAAGGTACTTGGAGCATTGGTCAAGTCAAAAGGCATGACTAACCACTTATATAAACCAAACTTGGTCTTAAAGGAGGTTTTCGATTAATCTCCCGGTGTAATCCGGATTTGGTTATAACCACTCTTAAGATCAATTTTTGTAAATATTTGAGACCCATGTAACTTATCCAACAAGTAATCTAATCTAGGAATGGGATGCCTATACTTAATCGTTATGTTGTTTATGGCACGACAATCCGTACACATCCTCCAACTCCCATCCTTTTTAGGGACAAGAATTAAAGACATACCACAAAGACTCATACTATCTTGCACTCACCCCTTAGCTATTAATCCCTCTACTTGTTGTTGAATTTCTTTGGCCTCGGTTGGATTGGTCCTATATGTAGGCCTATTTGGTAAAGAAGCACCGGGAATGAAGTCTATTTGGTGCTCAATGCCCCTTAGAGGAGGTAATTCTTTTGGGGGATCTTGAAAAACATCGTCAAATTCCTTTACCAAATTTTCCAAACATGTAGGACTATCTACCGTCGACTCACTCGTAAGGGTCCTAGGGAAAGCTATGAAGATATTCTTTTGGGAAAGCATTACCTTTTTTACCTCGTGAGGTGAGATGAGAAGGCTTCTCTTAAAATTCTTTTTATCTTTTTCTTTCTCTCTCTTTTCTTTCATTTTAAGTTGGTCCTCATGGACTTCCTTTGGTGGGAGAGATTTTAGTGTGACCTTATGCCCATGGAAGGTGAAAATTTTTTTCTTGGTAAGGCCATCATGAAGAGTTTTCCTATCATATTGCCATGATCTACCTAAAAGAATATGAGTAGCTTCCATAAGGACAACATCACACAAGACCTCATCCTTGTATTTGCCAATATAAAAGGCTATGAAAACTTGCTTATTTACTATGATTTCCTCCTCCTCACTTAACAATTGAAGTTTATAGGGCTTGGCATGAGAGATGGTAGGAAATCCAAGTTTATCTACCACTCTTGTGCTTGCCACATTTGCACAACTCCCCCCATCCACAAGCAAGGAATACAACTTATCACTAATGTGGCACCTAGTGTGGAAAATATTTTCTCTTTGACTTTCATCAAAGGGCTTTAAAACTTGTCCTAGCATGCACATCACTACTAATAAGTCACCTTCACATGAACTCTCACTCTCTTCCTCACTTGGGGATCTAGAATGGTTAGGAGACCTAGATCTTTGGGAACTATGGTCACTTAGGACTACCCCTTCATGCATCATCATATTGCGTTTGGAAGGACAATTAGAAGCAAGTGACCAAAACCTAAACATTTAAAGCATTTTCTACTTGAGGTTTTGGTAGGGGATTTAGGTGTTGAAGTGGAGGGTTTAGAATCCCTAGGTTTGTTAGTGGAGTCCTTTACAAAATTGGAGGGAAAAATTGAAGAAGACTTGTTTTTGTTTTTCTAAGATGAGTGGTAAAAGCCATCATTATGAGAATTTTTTAAAGAGGTTTTCTTTGAAATTTGGGATTCTACCTTAATGGCAAGATGAACCAACTTTTCTAAAGAGGATTACTCATAGAGTTCTACCACATCTTGGATGTCCCTTCTCAAGCCACTTACAAATCTAGCCATTTTGGACTCCTCACTTTCATGCATGTCAATTTTAGTTAATGTTGTTTCAAGTTCTTTAAATTAATCATCCACACTTTGGTGTTTCTTGTTAAAGCCGTTGGAGCTTCAACAAGAGCTCTTTCCCATAATGTGGAGGAACAAATCTAGCACGCATGCATAAGTTCAAATCATCCCAAGAGACCACGACTGGCCTCTTATTAAGTCCAATGTCCATTACAGTTTTGTGTCACCATTGCATGGCATAGTATACAAATTTTAAGGAGGCTAACTTGACTTTTTGGTCTTCTTGGACCTCATGTACATTAAAGATTTGTTCAACTTTAGCCTCCCATCCTAGGTAAATATTGGGATCACCTTCCCCACTCAAACTAGGAATATTTACAAAAGGCAAAGAAGGTTTTGCAACATGTTGGCGCCTATCATCAAAGTGATACAATCTCCATTCGTCCTCTTCTTCTTGGCTAACATATTGTTGATAACTTCTTGATTCACGCCTTTGAGTCCATCTTCTTCCTCTTTGAGTTCTATCATAGGTCGATTCTAGCCTTTAGAGTCTCTCATCCACTAGTCTCATCTCTTCATCCTTTTGTGCTAAGGATCTTTTGGTCGCCGCCAATTCACCCATAAGGAATGCCTTTGGGGAGATTGGGGTTTAGAAGATTCTCCTGAAGAAATATGAGTCATAAAAAAAAGTGACAAACAATTAGAGAAATAGAATTTAGTAAGAAAAACACTCTCCAAGTTGCGCCACTTATGGAAAGATCACTCAAAGCACTCAAAGAAAAAATATTCCTCTCTTAGCAAAGGTCTTTCTTACGGATGAGAAACTCTCAAATGAAAAAGGTCAAAGCGTTCAACACTTGCTCAAGGAAAATCACCACAAAACTTAAGGAAAAGAAATACAAGACAAACAAGAAAAGCTAAACCAAAATATTGAGAAAGAGATTAAGGCAAAACTTGAAAAGGAAGACAAGCAAGAAAAAAGGCACACAAAATGATTGTAAGATACTTACTAAACTTTCAACAATGAAACTTTTTCTTTAGAAATTGCTAAAGCAAAAGGATAAAAAATTCCACAATGGTTGAAATCAATTTGCCGAATCCCTATTTGGAAAATGTTTTTCTTTGGTAAGTGGTTCCCAAAGTTGCGTTTTCATTTCTCTTTGCTGTTTTTGTTTTTACTAGTTTTGAATTATGGAAATGAAATTTCCATAGTGTGCATCATGCATATTTTCCAAGAACTTTCAATTTTCACACAAAAAGTTTGGGATTCAATATAATTGAACACTTGAATTCAATATAATTGAACACTTGAAATCTTTTGTTTGGAACTTGAAATCTACTTCTACTAAAACAAGTTTCTAATTACTTTTCAATCTTTCAAAATTAAAAACAAAGTAAGTAGAATCAAAATAAGGACTCCTAAAACACTAATGAACATATGACTCAAAGCAAAAGGAAAGATCAATAAAAGACATAAAGAGAAACATATCCAAAACCGAAATAAGGCTATGGAATATAAAATGGCCAAAAGAAAAAATTCGCAAGAAATAAAGGGCTGGAAAATAAAACGCAAGAAAATAAAGACAAGAATTTAAAGGTACTTGAATTTAAAGACAAGAAATTAAAGGTACTTGAATTTAAAGACAAGAATTAAAGGTACTTGAATGTGAAGAAAATATAAAGTGCCTAATCAACTCAAGGAAATTAAGCATAAAACAACTTTGCTTTGAATACCACATGATATGAGTTGATTTTAAGAGTTTTCATTTAGGGACACTTTACTTTTAGGATTGAGATTTTTAAGCATTTATGAGTGAAAACCTTAGGAAAATTCCCACTGGACATTAACTTAACCAAGTGGTTAAGTAGATGTGAAGGTGCATTTCTCAAAGACAAAAGGAAAAGACAATGATAAGATGAAATGATGCCAAAGTAGGTGCAGAATTAAGCATGGAAAGCAAGAATAAAGGACAATAGCCAAATAGACATATGAACACCAAACAAGAACATATTATGATAGTAAAATGGAAGGAAAAGATGAAGGAATAAGGAAGCTTATGAGAATGTATATGAGAATGGTAGCACGCTACTTGGAGGATGAATTTACTCCAAGGTAAGTGTTGGGAAGACGCCACTTGAGAGCTCTCAAACCTCACAAGATAAGACTAAAGACTAAGAGGAACAAGCCTCACTAATCATCACACACAAAATTGTGCAGAGTAACTTTTCTTCTATTCAATTCAACTTGTGAAATACAAAGGGGAGGTGTCCTGCTTATTAGAGGAGGAGCCTCGGAGAACAAGTAGTGAGGGTAGGAAGGGAAGAGTAAAAGTGGTGCGGCCTAGGTCATTGGCTATGGTCAATGCCGCACCATAATCCAAAAGTTTTAGAAGCTAGGTTAAGCTTCCTTCCTTACAAGGCTTCATGAGCTAAAAAAACTAGGCACACCCCCCAATTTGTGCTAAAAGACACCTACTCTGCTGAAATTACCAATAGGGAAACCAACTAATGCTCAGCACTCAAAGTCTGTGCGTTGCTCCTAGTAATCCTCTTAGGTATGGTGGGTGTTGAGGTCATGGCTGGAGAATCTTCCCCGGGCCCTAGGTCTTGGGTTATGCTCCTAGTTTTCCTCGTCAGAGGTTGGGCCTGTTCAGTAGGCGCCCTCTCTCCTAGGTCCTCATCACTTTGGGATTTAGAGTAATATGTTCAAACCCTAATGTATTGAGGTGATATTTAGTTATGATATAATATTTTGTTCTTGATTGATTATTGGTATTGTTGTTTTTCTTTTAAATATTTGTGACAAGTTTGAGGATCGTAAATCTGACTGGGAAGTATTTTTAAGGTTATGACCTAAACAACAATACTTGAAATGTTAATTGCTATTAATGTCTAAGCTTGATTCTAAGTTGTTCTTATAATTATGCGAGGGATCGATATTTAGGAAACATTCTTAAGAATTTTATTTGCGAGGAATCGATATGAATGACTTTTATACGGGCATCAATTTCAATCAAAGAACATAATGTTAACATGCTAATCAAAATACATAAAAGTGTGATAGATGAAACCTAATTCCTATTTTTCCAACTTGAAGCAACCATTTCTTTGTCTATTTTTTTACTAATCATCGTCAACACAAGCATGCTGAACACACTTTTAATTGTTCTGTTTTATAATTAGCGATTATTGTACATGATATTTCACTGTTCCTTATGGGATCAATATCCGTCCTTAGGGACAAATTATTACTTCGGACAACGCGGTGCACTAGCTGTAGAAAGTCATCAAGTTTTTGGCATGTTGTCGGGGAACATGTTTGAGTTGTTGAGTATAGTTTCCTAAATATTGTGAATATTGTAATTGTTTTGATTTGTTTTTATATTTTTTTATTTTATTTTATTACATATTTTATTTTATTTTAATTTGTAGATCTGCTGTTTTAAAAAGAAAGTTTTATTTTTTTTTAATATTTTTTTCTTTACAGTATTTATTTTATTTTGTTTTTGTTTTTGTTTTTATTATATTTTGATTATGATTTTGATTTCTTTTTTATTTTTATAGTATTTTGATTTTGTTATATTTTATTTTATTTTATTTTAGTTTAGTTTTTATTTTTACGTAAGTTTACGTAGTTATCTTTAAATTATTTTAGTTAGTTGTTTACAGTTATAATTTTCTGTTTTATTTTGTTTTAGTTTTATTTTATTTTTTTTCTCTTCACTCGTAGTATTTATTTGTTATTTTAAGTACGTTATTATATTGTATTTTTAAGTTTTTCTTTATTTTTATTTTATATTTATTATTTATTCATTTTACGTAAGTTTTTATTTTATTCATATTTTTTTCTGAGTATTTTTGTTATTTTTTTTTCTTAGCGTCATTTTAGTGTTTTTTTTGTTTTGTTTTATTTTTAAGTTTTAATTTGTAGTTTAGGCAGTTATTAATTTTATTTTAGTTAGTTATTTAAATATTTGTTTATTTTTATTTTATTTAAAATATATATATATATATATATAATATAAAATACAAATTTTCGGTTACTACTTGTGAATTTTTCTTGCTAACCCTTGCATTAGCTGCTTTTATATGATATTGAGAGGTCGGATTCCAAAAGACCAATTGCTATTTGAAGCAGAAATTGAGAAGGTAGCTAGAAGAAACCGAAAAATTAAAGGAGAAAGAGAAGCAAGAAGATAATAGAGAGGACTCTACAACAACTTCTTCTTTTTCTATTCATATTTTTCACGAGGAGAACAACATGGCCGAGGAGGAAGCACAACCTCCTAGAAGGACTCTTGGAGACTACGCCATATATCAAGGGCCTAGACATTTTACTAGCATGGCAATACCTGCTACTAATAGGGCCTTGGAGATGAAGCCATTGTTCCTCACCCTCATTAGTACCAATCAATTCATATTGATGGACCATGAGCATCCCCACACACACTTGGCTACATTTTATGAATTTGTGGGAACTATGGGTGGTGATTTGGAGAGTGTGTATATGTGTTTATTTCCGTTTTCTTTGGCAGGGAAAGCAAAGGAGTGGCTTAAATCACATATAAATCAGAGCCTAACTAGATGGAAGGATGTGGAGGAAAAATTTCTACAGAGATTTTTTCCCATTTCTTGTTACATTAAAGCTAAGTTTGAAATTTCTATGTTCAGACAAGGAGCAAAGGAATCTTTCTGTGAGACATGGGAGAGATTCAAGATGATGTTGAGAAAATGCCCAAATCATGGGTTTGAAGAAATTGCTCAACTGAGCATATTTATTAATGATCTTAGGTCTGATACAAAGATGCTCCTAAATGTCGCAGCTGGTGGCACAATGATGGTCGTTGATGTAGAACAAGCAACGAGAATTATTGATGCTTTGGCCACAACTGATTATCAAGCTTACCATGACAGACATGGTCATCAAAAGAGAGGATTATTGGAGTTTAATATTGCAAATGCATTGCTGGCTCAAAATAAGATTTTGACATAGCAGATTGAGCAACTGACCGTACAGATGGCCAAACTACCCCAAAAGTTGCAGGCGGTCACTCGTTCCAAAGTCAAAATATACCTATCAGGTGTGATTTTTGTTGAAGTGATCATATGGTCACTGTTCTTATCAGTCCAACTCACCATATTTTTTTGAAACTCCACTCTCTACAACTTCATATTTTTCTCCCTCTTTTCTACTTTCTCCTTTTTCTTCCTCAACCTTCACCATCTTATCATCTCCCTCTTTTATTTTTTTATCACTCTCAGTAGTGATTTTATTACAATGCTCCTTAGGGTTGGTTGTGGTGTTGGTTGCGAATTGGCCAATTGGTCCCTCTGCAATTTGTGCAATTTGTTTGGTCATCTGTCCCAGCTGGATCTCAATACTCCTAATCGTGGCCATGCTATTTTCCTGCGAGCTAACAATCTTTGATAAAGCATCTTCAACTTTACTCATTTTTTCAGAGATGGATGGATATTGATGTTGTTGTTGGAAAGGTCCTTGCTTGTTGGATAAACTATAGTCTTGTTTTCACTCTAAATTTTGATTTTGATTATTTTTCCAACCTGGAGAATAATTGTTGGAAAAACCACCTTGCCTTCCTTGATTGCCCATATAATTTACCTTAGCTTCAGGTGAGTTTGATTGATAAGAACAGTGACCATTAGGATGATCACCTCCAAAAAAATCACACCTGATAGGTATATTTTGACTTTGGGACGAGTGAACCGCCTACAACTTTTGGGGTAGTTTGGCCATTTGTAAGGTCAGTTGCTCAATCTCCTGTGTCAGAATCTTATTTTGAGCTAGCAATGCATCAACAGTATTCAATTCAAATAATCCTCTCTTTTGATGACCTTTTCTGTCATTCTGAGCTTGATAATCAATTGTGGCCAAAGCATCAATAATTCTCGTTGCTTGTTCTACATCAACAACCACCATTGTGCCACCAGCTGCGACATCTAAGAGCATCTTCGTATCAGACCTGAGACCATTAATAAATATATTTAGTTGAGAAATTTCTTCAAACTCATGATTTGGGCATTTTCTCAACATCATCTTGAATATCTCCCATGTTTAACAGAAAGATTCCTCTGCTCCTTGTCTGAACATAGAAATTTCAGATTTAGCTTTAATGTAACGAGAAATTGGAAAAAAATCTCTGTAGAGATTTTCCTCCACATCCTTCCATTTGGTTAGGCTCTGATTAGGATGTGATTTAAGTCACTCTTTCCCTGCCAAAGAAAAGGGAAATAAACTCATATACACACTCTCCAAATCACCTGGCTAAAAACCCATAGTTTCCACCAATTCATAAAATGTAGCCAAGTGTGTATGGGGATCCTCATGACACATCGTTGTGAACTGATTGGTACTAATAAGGGTGAGGAACTCTGACTTCATCTCCAAGGCTTTATTAGTAGCAGGTATTGCAATGCTAGAAAAGTATTTAGGTCTTTGATGTATGGCATTGTCTCCAAAAGTCCTCCTAGGAAGTGGTGCTTCCTCCTCCGCCTTGTTGTTCTCCTCCTGAAAAATATGAATAGAAAAAGAAGTTGTTGAAGAGTCCTCTCTATTATCTTTTTGCTTCTCTTTCACCTTTAATTTTCGGTTTCTTCTAGCTACCTTCTCAATTTCGGCTTCAAATAGCAATTGGTCTTTTGGAATTCTACCTCTCAATATCGTATAAAAGCAGCTAATGCAAGGGTTAGCAAGAAAAATTCACAAGAAGTAACCGAAAATTTGTATTTTATATTTTGTTGGTTTTATTTCAAAAATTTAAAAATAAACAGAAATTTAAATAACTAACTAAAATAAAATTAACAACTGCCTAAAATACAAACTAAAACTTAGAAATAAAATAAAACAAAAACAAAATGTAATAAAACACTAAAATGACGCTAAGAAAAAAAAATAACAAAAATATTCAGAAAAGAATATGAATAAAATTAAAACTTACGTAAAATATAAACTAAAGACAAGATAAAAGAAAACAATAAAAACAAAGAAAATGAATAAATAAATAAAATATAAAAAAAAAACTTTAAAATACAATATACTAACGTACTTAAAATAACTTAAAATAACAAGTGAATAGTAGGAGTAAAATAAAAAAATAAAATAAAAACTAAAACAAAATAAAACAGAAAATTATAATTGTAAACAACTAACTAAAATAATTTTAAGATAACGACGTAAACTTACGTAAAAATAAAAACTAAAAAAAGATAAAATAAAATATAACATAACAAAACAAAAACAATATCAAAATCAAAATAAAATAAAAATAAAAACAAAAACAAAAACAAAATAAAACAAATACTGTAAAGAAAAAAAAAACTTTCTTTTTAAAACAACAGATCTACAAATTAAAATCAAATCAAATCAAATCTTTAATAAAATAAAATAAAAAATAAATAAAAATAATAATAAAATAAAATATTTACAATATTTAGGACACTATAATCAAGAACTCAAACCTGTTCCCCGACAACGACGCCAAACACTTGATGACTTTCTACAACATGTGCACCGCGTTGTCAGAAGTAATAATTTATCCCTAAGGACGGATATCAATCCCACGAGGAACAGTGAATTATCATGTACAATAATCACTAAATATAAAACAGAACAATTAAAAGTGTGTTGAGAGTGGTTGTGTTTAGGGTTATGACCTAAACAACAATACCTAACACCAACACAACCATTCTTAACACACTTTTAATTGTTTTATATTTAGCGATTATTGTACTTGATAATTCATTGTTCCTTGTGGGATCGATATCCGTCCTTAGGGAAAAATTATTACTTCTGACATCGTGGTGCACTTGCCTTAGAAAGTCATCAGATGCTCAACTGAGTTGGTGGTATGTTTGATTCCCAAATTAACATAGAATTTCGCTAGATTTTGTCAACAAATTACTTTCCATTGTGGGTTATTATGGTTTTCGGTATTCCAAAATGGTAGATTATATTTATCCATACAAAATTCCTACTTGTACCTCATGCGGGGGAAGATGTTTGAAGTTCCTAAACTCTTGACATTTATTGAAGTTTTGAACAAAAATCTTGCAGTCCTCTTGAATTGTCAGCCAATAATACCCTTCTCTCAAGATTCGTGTTCTCATGGCCCGGGCACCCGAATGATGTCCACATATACCTTCATGTAATTGCCAAAGAACATAATCACCTTGTTCCTGCGTCACACATTTGAATACTGGTATCGAATAAGTCTTTGCCAATAATAGTATAACTAGCAGCTTTCTTAACCAAATTGAGCTCTCCCACTTCTCCTTTCTCTTGTGCCAATATGAATCTCTTAATTAATACCATACAGTCTTCTACATTTACTAACAACACTAGGCATTCATTAACGATTATGGTTAGAAAATGCAATGTTTGTTTGGTAACAAAATTATGATGTGTTTGTTTCTTGCAACTTGCTAACTTAGATAAAGAATCATCCTTGGTATTCTTCTCTCTCGGGATGTGCTCTATCTTGTCCATGCCAAATTGTTGCATAATATTTTTGACTTTACGGTAATATTGCATTAATAAATTATCTTTCACCTGATATTCTCCTTTAATATGTCACACCATCAACTTTGAGTCGGTTTTGCATAACAACCTTATTGCTCTCATATCTCAGGCTAACATTAACCCCGCTATCAACACTTCGTATTTGGCTTGATTATTTGATGTTTGGAACTGAAATATCAAAGCTTGTTCCACTCTAAATCCTTCCGGTCCTTCCAACACAACTCCAGCTCCACTGCCTTTTTTATTTGATGACCCATCAACATACAAGATCCACATTTGTTCTTCTGGAAACTTTTCCTCCAAGAGTTCTACCACAAAATCTGCAAAACATTGCACTTTTATTTGCCCTTGTGGTTCATATTTTATGTCAAATTCTAATAATTCTATTGACCATGACACCATTCTTCCAACCAGCTTGAACTTCGTTAGGAATTTTGATATCGGACAATCAGATCTAACAACAACTTGACGACTTTGAAAGTATGGCCGAAGTCTTCTTGCTACATAAACAAGTGTTAACGCCACCTTCTCCACCAATTAATATCTTGTCTTTGCGTTTTACAAGGGTTTGCTCACAAAATATACCGGTTTTTGCTCTGAAAATTCTGCTAAGTAAACAATTATCTCTATTTCTTTCTTTGGCTTCGTGAGTACAGGCAGCATATTAAGAAAATTTGTTAGTTTTGAAAAAGCTTGCTCGCATTGATCACTCCAATTGAAAGACTCGATATTTATCAGTTTAGTGTTCTCGACTAATGTAGGAAAAAATCTAGATAAGCCCATGAGCTTTCCGATAAGCCTTTGCACCTTCTTTAGGTTTCTCGGAATTTTCATTTGTACAATAGCCTAACACTTATCATGATTTGCTTTTAACCATCTATTTGTCTACATAAACCCTAAGAACTTCCTTCCTTTAACTCCAAAAACAAACTTCTCGGGATTTAACTGTTAGAAAATTATGTAAATTAATTTTATAATGTGACTTATGTGAAATAGATTTTGAGGTTTGGGCCTGAATGTGATTTAATAAAATAAAAGGCCCATTGGTTAATGTGAGGAGTTTGGGAAAGAATAGAAATGGGTTTTGTCTCTGCAAATGAGGTTGTCTCACTGGTTGACCATCAAGAAAGAACGTGAGAAAGAAAGGAATTGCAAGAGATAGATTGATAAAAGGAGATAAAAGAAAACTACTCACATAGGGACTCTCATGGATCAAGGTAGGTGCCTATCTCTATTATAATTGATGTATGGAATGTGAGAAATATAGTTTCACTACAAAAAAAAATGTATATTGTGGCGGTTATTTTAGTATAAACTGGTGTTTATAACCGCCAGTATACGCTTGTGGCGGTTTCCCAAACCGTCATAGAACTTACCGCCACAAAGTTTAATGTGGCGGTTTTACGCTACCCGCCACTTTAAACATAGTGTAAGTAGTGGCGGTTTTTATATGTAATTGTCGCAATTTGTTTTATTGAAGAAGATTTTGGCGCCATAATATAAGTAAGTAGTTACGATTTTAAATCGTAATTTTAATTATGAATAAATAAAATTTAATCACCACTTTTTTATAATCTGTTTTATACAATTAACCTAAATATAATTTATTTTCTTAATAAAATAAAATAATATATAAAGTTATAATCATCCATTCATTTCATTGAAAGTTAAAGCACACATAATATTGTTCAAAAGTTTATACATAATTGAAAATTAAAACACATAAAAAGTTCATACATCCATACTCAGGTTTAAAATTACATCACATAATTGTTCAAAAGTTCATACATCCCTAATCAAGTTTAAAATTTAAAAAACACATCCCTAATCAGTTTTGCTTACAGTACTTGATCCTATTACTTGATTAGGTGATGGAGCACCACTTCCATTATCTGATGCTGAAATAAATAATTTTAAGTTAATGAATTTGTATGTTTATAATTATAAAATAAAAGACACCAATAATATATTTAAATATATTAATACTTCTTTGGTGGATGCATGGACCAAATTAGCTGTCATTGAAACAAAATGTTCTGGAACAACAAAATAGTTAATTGGATTGTAAAAAATAGTCTATTCAAATAAGTAATAAATAGTTAAATAAAAAACAAAATCGTCGTCAAAACCGAATAGACGTATATGAAGCTGATAGATGATTGTGAAGCTAAAAAATGTCCTAATAAGATACTGCAATTAATGTAAAAGTTTGCACCACCATCATAAATATGTGATTTTGCTTTATATAGATAGATAAAGAAAGATAAGAGATGAGAAATTGGTCTTGGGTGCAATTGTGGTGGTGTTGCCTTTGGATTAGGTATATAACCAATTGTCATCAAATCAAGAGTTTGTGGCTTTCGAGGTAAGGAGGAACAACGGGGACGTTATTAACTTGTTAACGTTAAAATACCTACATACTCAAGCTATCAACTTGTTTTAATCATTTTTTATGACGATAAATAATATAATATGTATTAATAATACTATAGATTACAAAATCGTATATTAATAAAAAATTAAAATAATATTTTAGTAGAATAGATAGTGATGTGCTTCCCCGTTATCTATCTATGTGTTCATTTTTAATTTATATAAAAATTTGTCTTCATTAGCAATATTCTTATTTAAAGAGTAAATTATATATATATATATATATAATTTTTTAAGTGATACCAGTAGATTATATATATTTTTCATGGTAGAACAAAATCAAATTAACCTATAATACGAATTTCAGAGACAAAAGTCACATTTAGATAAAGGTACATGATCTATCACCGAATTTCATGGTACCAAAATTTCAAATCATGATACAGTTAGATACTCAATTCTTCTCTAATTCAGCAACTCAACAAAGGGATAAACAAATAATGAAGCAAACAAGTTTACCTCATCATTTAACCATCCAGTTGACCTAAGGCATCGAAACTTTTTTCCAGTAATCTCTATTAGAATTTTTCTTGGGTAACCAAGATTGTCCACCTGAAAAAGCAAAGAGCTTACATTATAGATTATACTCAACCTCCTAACATATAGCCAAATCATAAATTCATACCGGTTGGCAGAGAAGGCACGTTCAAAACCTCGTCTTCTTCCTCACTACTAAGAGCAACAAATGGTTCTTGGAGCACTTCTGGTTCCTGTAAATCATAGCAGCAAACAGGGTAAATTGAGAGTAACATTTACCCTGCTTCTCCTTCCCCAACAAACCACACCAACTCAACTTACATGTTAGTCCTAAAAATAAAAATATCACACTAGTTTTGACAACCAGATAGATGAGACCCTACTTCCAAAATCACACCATCATGGTAAGAACTGACTACCTAATCTTTAAAATTTTATCTAAACCAGATCTTGTAGGACGAATGTTAGGATGATAAGTGGAGCTTAAGGAATTTGATATCTGGTATGAGCCGAGGGGTGTGATAAAGTCTCAATGCTTAGCTTATTGTTAATGAACCCATTACGTAACTAACTACGTAACTCTCTTTGCCTCAGTCTGGCTTCTCATTCTATAAATACACCAATGTATCCATACACTCATTAATAAGAAATATATTGTTCTACATTTTATCTCTGGACCTTGCCTCTTTCTCTCCCATCTCTCATCACCTTTACATGGTATCAAGAGCTGATGAATTTTTTTTTCATCATGACAACGTCTCCTTCCTCTGTCTCAACCACTTCTTCTTCTTCTTCTTCTTCTTCTTCTTCTTCTTCTCCTTGTGAACGTACTGTTTCCACGTATCTCCTTGCCCTTAAGCGTGCAGTTGATTCTCTTGCTGCTATTGGCTCTCCAATCTTTGCCGAAGACCATATAGATGCAATTCTTGATGGTCTCCCTGAAGAATATGACAGTTTCATCACGTCTGTCACCTCATGGCTTGATCCTTACACGGTTCAATATATTGAATCTTTGCTTATGGCTCAAGAAGATCGCTTTGATAAACACAAATTTCTTGATTCATCTTCTGTTCAAGTGCATTTCTCTTCCACCGGTTGGGTACCCTCGTCGTCTTCTAAGTCTTCTTCGCGAGGAGGTCGTTCTTCCTCTCGTGCATCGTTTCACCAAAAGTGTCAACATTACTCTCGTCCCCCTCATCCTAATTCTTGGAGATTTGCTACTCCTTCTTTATCTTCTCAACCACGAGTTCAGTGTCAACTATGTTTCAAGTTTGGCCACACAACTTTAACATGCTGGACCCGATCTGGCGTTATTTCTTCTTCACCCATAATTGCTAATACGTCTTCTTTTCAACAACCTCTTCATGATCTTGAACCATCTATTTTGGGTACTCCTTCCATAGTGAGTGATCCTCTCTGGTACCCAGATACAGAAGCTACTCATCATATCACCAATGATCCTATTGTTTTCAACAAGAAACAGATCTATAATGGTTCTAAGAATGTTCAGCTAGGTAATGCTTCTTTTTATTCATAGTATAGGAAGAAATAGATTTATTCATAGTGTTGGCTCTGCTTCTCTACGTAATTCTTCTTCTAATCATCTCTTTACTCTTCATAATCTTCTTCATGTACCAACTATTAACAAGAACCTTCTTAGCTTGTCTCATTTTGCACGTGATAATGGTGTCTTTTTTGAATTTTTTCCTAACCATTGTTGTGTTAAAAATCAGGTTATCAAGCAGATTATTCTTCAAGGAAGGATTCATGAGGGTCTTTACGTGTTTCCCACTTTACACAAACCTTTACGTTCCTCTGTTAATGCTACTTCCTATAATTCTACTGTGCATAGTTATGATCTTTGTTATAAACTCCCTGCCCATGCTTCATCTAGAACAGTGAAACTTGTTATGTGTTCCAACAATATTTCATGTAATGTTGGTGCTTCTTTTTGTGACTCTTGCGCACGAGCCAAAGCTCATCAACTTCCTTTTCTTTCGTCTAATACTACTTATATTGCTCCTTTACAACTTGTGTTTGTTGATATTTGGGGCCCCTCTCATGTTGCCTCCACTAATGGTTCCCTGTACTATGTTGCATTTGTTGATGCTTTTTCTAAATACACATGGCTTTATCTTATTTCACACAAATCTCAAGCTACTTCTATTTTTCTACAATTTAAAGCTCTTGCTGAAAACCAAACTGGTTTTTCTTTAAAAAATCTTCAAACAGACAATGCTAAGGAATTTTTATCGCTAACCGAACTCTTAAACACATATGGCATCACTCATAGACTCACATGTCCTCACACCCATTAACAGAACGGTTCAGGTGAACATAAACATCGTCACATAGTTGATACCGGCTTAGCTCTTCTTGTTGTTGCCTCTCTACCTCTACGTTTCTGGGGTGAAGCATTTTCTTCTGTTGTTTACACTATTAATATCTTACCCACTCCTGTTTTACATAATCTTAGTCCGTATGAAATGCTTTTATCTCGCAAACCTGATTATACTATTCTGAAAGTTTTTGGATGTGCTTGTTATCCTTTGCTTCGCCCATATAATCAACACAAATTTGATTTTCGTTCGTCTTTATGCTTGTTTCTTGGGTATGCTTCTAACTGTAAAGGCTATACATGCTTAACATCATCTGGTAAATTTATTTATTCACGCAATGTGCTCTTTAATGAACTCCTTTTTCCTTATTCTATGCCTAGTATTTTGTTCACAGGTTTTACCAATATCAACACTGATTCTCTTGCTTTTTCACATGTTCTTACGGTTATTTCTGCTCCTCCTACAACATCACCTTCCTCTATCTCTCCTGAGTTGCCATCTCTGTTGTCTTCTGCACCTTCACCTTCGATCTCCACTGCTTGTTTGACGCCAACAAATGCTTCTAGTCTTAATGTTCACCCGATGATTACTCGTACTAAAGATGGTATTTTCAAGCCCAAAGCTCTCCAGTCCTCTCTCTCTCCTGATTTGCCTGAACCCTCAACGTATAAACAAGCACTGACTCAACCTCGTTGGCTTCACGCGATGAAAGCTTAATATGACGCTCTTATGCAAAACAATACCTGGACCCTGACTACTCTTCCTCCAACTGCCAATGTTGTTGGGTGCAAATGGGTGTTCAAAAAGAAGTATAATGTTGATGGCTCCCTACAACGATACAAGACACGCTTGGTAGCAAAAGGATTTCATCAACGCGAAGGCCATGATTTCACAGATACGTTTAGTCCTGTTATTAAACCCACTACTATTCGTTTAGTTCTCATTATTGCGTTATCTTCCTCTTGGCCAATTCACCAGATTGATATCAACAACGCTTTTCTTCACGGTGACTTTGATTTTCCTGTCTACATGCAACAACCTCTAGGATTTTCCAGCACTGATTCATCTCTTGTTTGTCGTCTCAATAAAGCCATCTATGGTCTCAAGCAAGCTCCTCGATCTTGGTTTCAAAAACTCTCCACTACACTTGTCCGCATGGGTTTTTCATCCTCCAAAAGTGATATCTCTCTATTTACCCGCTTCACACCTGCTGACACAATTTTTTTATTGGTCTATGTTGATGATATTCTCATCATTGGTAGCTCCAAACCTCTGGTGTAGGATTTTATCCACAATCTCAACACTATTTTTGGGTTAAAGGACCTTGGTTCACTCCATTATTTTCTCGGAATTGAAGTCACATGGCTCCCTGATAACACGCTTCATCTTTCACAGCAGAAATATATTCACGATCTTCTTCGACGTCCACATGCTCGACTCCAAACCTCAACCTACACCCATGGTCTCCTCCTTTCGTCTCGTTGTTGATGCTTTTGTCGCGGTTGCAGATCCTACTCTCTACCGCTCGGTTGTTGGCGCCCTTCAATATATACACTTACTCGCCCCGAACTCTCCTTCTCTGTCAACAGAGTTTTCCAATTCATGCACAACCCACAACTCCCACACTGGACTGCGGTTAAACGTATTCTTCGGTATCTTGCAGACAATACAACTCAAGGTCTACGTCTGTATCCTTCTCCAAACTACTCGGTTGTTGCCTTAGGTGACTCAGATTGGGCCACTAATCTTGATGACCGCAAATCTGTCTCAGAGTATTGCATTTATGTTTTTTTCCAGTCCTCGAAGAAACAGAAGGTTGTCTCCCGTAGTAGTACTGAGGCCGAATACAGAAGTGTTGTCGCTGCTCTTGCAGATATTATCTGGATCAAGTCTATAATGGTTGAACTTCGTCTTCCCACTTCTACATCAAGATGATGTTCCCTTGCTCAGTGTAGAGCTCTTCCTCCACAAAAGCCTTCTTGGCTTCTAAGGTTGAGTTCTCCACCCCTAGTGCCTCCATTGCCTTCTCCAGTTCGGCACTTTCTTCCTCTCGGCCTCCTCCCGAGCCATAGCCTTAACGCACCCAGCATTACTCAGCTCGAGCTTGGCCTCAACCGACCCACCCAGCATGATGTGATTCCAATAGCCACATAGAACAAGATTCTTGACATTTTTAGGAATCACCTTGAGCTGGAAAATATAGAGGCACTTTTCTTAGAGTTGGATCATGGTTCTAAGACAAGAACTCACCAATAACTAGCACCAAATCCCAAACTCATTTGGATGAACCAAATATTGTCAAATTGAATCAACAAAGATATGAAAACTGGAATGACCGAACAGAATTAAACAACAAAACAGAACAAGTGCTGGAAAATAGAAAAACCGAAACTGAAAAACTCAAGAACACAAAGCAACATGAACAATTGAAGAAGAAGAAAGGAAGGAGAAGAGAATGCTCATGAAGATGGAAGGAGGATGGATGATCTCGCCACTAGAAGTGTGGAATGCTCCTAGATGAGAGTGATGCCGCCACTTGAGGACTCCATTGATCCATCAAGATAAGACTAGAGAAGAAGGCTCCAAAAGCTCTCCAAAGGTCACTCAAAATTTGAGTAGAGTTTTCTTAGATTAATTCCAATCTGAATTTTACAAAGAGAGCACCTCTATTTATAGCCTAAGGTGCTGAAATGTAAGCTACACAAATTCAAAAAAAACTCCCTCCCAAAAAGCTTCTAGAATTTGCGCCTAAAACAAGGCATGAGGAAGGTGTGATCCTTTCTCTCACTTTGGCACCTCCTTATTTACTCCTACACCTATCTACTAATACACCCCCCTAAGACTCTTAACTAAAGACTAAAAGATGCTTTAACAATAGAGGTTTCTAATGTTTCCCTCTAAGCACCTTTCTAAACAATATTTATTTAAAACTTGGCCTTGCCCTTCATGCGATGGTCTTTGGGCTTTTGTGGGTTTTGGCCTTCTTGGGCTTGGGCTTGGGCTTGGGCTTTATCTTTTGCAAAGATTAACAAGAAAAACTTTAAATGTGAAGGCGAATGATCTTGTTCTTCATTATAAAAAGCCACCTTTAGTTGATTCTCTTCACAGCATTACTCGTAAGCCGTCACTAATTCTAGCGATGACTTCAAAGAGATGGTGGCTTCCGAGAGCTTGTGCTTCAGCTGAGATATCTCTTCAACCTTCCAGTTGCGAGTATCAACGACCATTCTGGACAACACAACTCATCGGTAGTGCAACTCGATGGCGACCAAGAGGAGTTCTTCTTCAGGAATCGAGGAGAGATTCTCCTCGATTGGCATCAGCTCGATCCTAATGCCCCTGAGAACTTGGAGTCTCCCCCAAAGAGCGCCAAGGGGTGGCCGACAGCAGCAACTTCAATTGGAGCAACCCTAGTCGACGAGGGGGTCTTAACCTGGATTGGAGAAGGATGAGGGGGTCGACGTGGAGTGCCACTCAGGGATATGGTGGTGGTGGCAATGTCCCTCCTCTTACTCTTCTTCTCTTTTGGGGCGGTGGATGGTCCGGCCTCGACAGTTGAGGGGTTGCCGGCTGCAACCTTCTCTAAGCTTCCTCTAGCCATACCAACCGACTTATTATGAAAGGCAGTGAGCACATCAACCGCCTGAGGAGCTTCTTTCGTCATGATATTTGCAACAAAAAAGACTCATTAGTTAACAGAATATGACGACCGAGAAATGAAGCAACAAAGTAAATAAGCATACCCTGAAAATTACTCCATCGCTTGGATGACTAATATATAGATAGGAGCTTTCAGGTAGGAAGCCTTCTCGGGAAGCTATTGAACAAGGCATAGACCTCCCGCTCCTCGACATTGGCAATCGGACGAGGCCATTGCTTGAAGCGAGTAAGGGTTTTGGTTCAATACAAGGGGAATTTGGACTGCCCGAGCTCGTCAGAAAAGAGCTCCCTACCCTCGGGCTTAATAAAAAATTTGAGGAATTTCCCTTTGAAGTTTTTGTAAGAGGATGTGAAGGGGGTGAAAAGTGTGTTACCTGACCAGTTGACAAGAGACAACCAATTGACGGGGTTAGCCAGATCGGATGAATAATAATGGAGGAAGTGGATGGAGTTGGACGGAGACAAAACATATCACAACTGAGGCAAAAGGTTTAGAGGGAGGCCCATGTGTTTGGGTGGAGTTGTGAAGGAGCAAAATTGAGTGCCCGAAGGACACCCATTGTAAAATCATCGAAAGACAATGCAACATGTAGATCATAAAAAAGAGAAGAGTAAACGAAGAAGAAAGGACCCTCAGAGGTAGACCGACCCATGAAGATGGTATCAGTCGGACGACAAAAATCGATAGCCAAGATATCCTAAGCGGCATCCGGATGCAACATATTATGGTTGTCCATAAAGGAGCCAATTGAAGACGAATCCCTATAAACAGTGATGAACTCGGTCAACTTGGGATCGACCCATTCAAATCTTGAACAATGGGACGACTCTTCGGCAGGACCTGCCCGGTCGGCAGCATCCTTCGGATCATTGACCCTTACACAGGTCTCTACGAGGGGCTATGTTTGAATTTCCGACCAACAAAGGCTAGGTCGTGCAGGAATTGGGAGAAGAGGAAGATTGAAACGAAGACGAAGAAGAAGAATAAGAAGAAGGAGAAGACGAATAGCCAGGGGAGAACATGACTAAGCTTTTGGGATGAAGGGAAAACACCTTGCCAGTATGTATCGGTCTCGGAAGTCGGAGCAAGAGAGCAGTAAGACGGAACGATGGGGACCACTATTTATAGCCTTTGAAGAGAGAGGAAGGTTGAGTGTCACTCTCATCTCAACTGATTGGATCTTCCTTGATCCAACAACTCACACCGAATGGCGCCAAAAAGCCTAAGTTATCATCATACGTCACATCACGTGTTCGGCGCCGCTAACGTCATGTCCCACGTCGAGAAGCCCAACCATCACAACGACCTCGGATAAAGACTCTTCAGATTGAGCATCGTCGTGCTTAGGGGGCAAGTGTATGGGTAGGATCTCCACGACCGAGCGTTTGACTTGACACCCGGTCCAAACCACCAGAGAAACTGATTAATGATCCAAAGCTTGTTAATCTTATTTTATTAGGCCCAATAACGACAAAGGACCCATAATAATCATATAAATTAGCACAAATCCCAAAGGATCAGGTACGCAATCATCAAATCCTAAATACTGAGTGTTGAGTGCTAAAATCTGACTTGAGTATCGGAGTACCTTTTGGAGGTACCATCCGAATTCGGAGCTAGCGTGGAGGAGGTGTGGGAGAGCAAGAGCGTGGGAGTTCAACTGAGAGGAAGGAGTGAGGTGCAAACCAATTGACCGACCAAAGAGTGATTCAAATCATTCTCTTGGTTCCAATCCCATTAGAAAACATTATGTATAAACAAATACCAAACCATAAAGATTGAAAACTTGCACATAACAAAATTAAAAAAAATAAAAATAAAAACATTATGTATCAAAACTGACAAATCCCAAAACATAATGGATGTAAAGTTACACATAGCAAAATTTAAAAAAATAAATGAAATAAAAACTTAAAGGTACGAAAAAACATTACAATCAGAAAAAATAATTTTTATATGATATGCCAATTAAGGGATCATATGGAATTTGCTTCTTTAAAGATTAAACAACAATAAAAATTGAACGTCTTTTATTTTATTTTCAACGTTTAACGAATAAAGTCAATCCAATTCGTCCATATCGTCGGATTAGAATTGATTAAACATTACTCTATTTTTTAATGGTATTAATATTTACTCTAAATGTTAATTTGTGTTGTCACTGATAAATGCTATTTAATTATAAAAATATAATTTTAGTTGGAAAAATAAAAGCTCGTCAAAATATAGGCAGCTGCGACCCGGGTTTTGGCCCATGACAAAATTTTATTCTGGTAAATTCTCCACGCACCCTATAATTTTCTTATGCACCAGTATAATTATGTAAATTTCACAAATTTTTTCTAAATCCAAATTTTTTTTCTTTCAATTCTGTACTGTAGAATTCAGAAACTTTTCAGATTACATAATTTAAAATATAAAAATTTAAATTTTATGCATTTTAAATTGTACTAGAAGATATTTTCTAATCTAGAATTACCTTATGAATTTTACAATCCATAATGCATCATGCTAGACGATACAATATGGAAGTGTTTTTAAATCCAAAATAAAATTTTACATTCATATTGTATAATTCAGAATACAAATTTGTATTCTAAATAGGGTAGTGTTGCACAAGTAGTATTAGGATGATTGATGGTTAAATAGTCAATCAGAACATATAGAAATAAAGAAACCTGTCTAATAAAGGGATACCAAAAATGTACATATCTAATTTTCCCTTTTATCTATGTTCTCTCTCACGCTCTTTTCTTTTTTGTGTGTCTTCTCCTTAATGTAATCCTAATCTATTTAGGATTCCTATTTTTAGTATTCTTTGGAATAATTCACGAGAGGTCCTAGATGCTTTTGGTGACCATCAAGTGATCTCTCTCCCCTAAACACTCATATTAAATGCTCGCATTAGGTGCTCAGCCTTGTCACGTAGACACTCACATGAACACTCTTCTTCTTTCTTGCAATAAACACTCCCTTTTATAAGGATGTATGTACTTCTGATAAGGTTATTCAAGATTTCCAAAATGAGAAGATGAAAAGAATTGAAATGTCTTTTTTGTTATCAATCTGCAATTGTGACAGAACTAGTTAAGAAGGCTTTCTTTGACAATTGACATTTACTAAAATATCATGAAAATTGAAAATATGAAAGAGATAAAAAGGGGGTATTATGAATTTATTTATTTATTTATTTTATTAAGGGTAAAATGGAAATAAATATCACTAACCCCGGAGGTGTATGAAGAAATGACGAAGATGCAAAAGGAAAATCCAGGTGCAGGAAGAAAATCCCTTTTATTCTTAATTCTGATTCTTCTAGGCGCCTTTCCCTCTCTACCCTGAATTCACAATATAACAAAAAGCGCCATCGACAAATTTCGCATCTTTCATATCTCAACCAAAATTTTCATTTTCTCCCTCTTTTTAGTTTCACTCAACAATGAATATATACCACCACCCCACAACCCCCAACCCTCAACCAATCACACCAACTCTTCTCTTTTTCTGTTCCTAAACAACAACCTCTACTTTGTTACAAATGGAGGTTTTTAACACTGCCACTATCATTTCCGACCTTGGTAACAAGGAAAATGTTCCTCCATTTTGTAACAGTAATGTGAACAAGGATAAGGGTAAGACCCCAGTTCCTCACATTAAGTCCCTATCTTTCAAGAACAAGAAGCGCAGTACACGAAAGCCTAAGAGGTTGCCTCTTGCTGATGTCACCAATCTCTTCAATAATTCTGCCACAGATGTCTTCAATCTCAGCCACCACCACCACCAACAAATTGGGGTTTCTATTATTCCTAAGAGAACACCCTCTTCCTCCAAAACATTAAGGATGAGATTCAGATAATACTTGTTGTGTCCAGTAGTTGTTGTGTACAGTTTTGTGGGGTTGCATATTATCAAAATTGGCTTCAATTTTGCAATTAATTTGAATTCAATCAATATCATTAGTTTGAGAAGAGGCGCAAATAATGTGTTCTGAATCAGAATTCCCTCCCTTAAGGTGCCCTTTTGAGGGAATTATATTATTATTATTATTTATTTGATTAAGGAAATTATATTATTAGTTGGGAACAAATGCAAAGAATTGCATTATGTGACATCTACATCTAAATTTTGTACCCTGATGAGCTAAATTTAAATCATATTTATTTAGTTTATATCCATATAGACACAAGTAACGAAGTTTAAAATACTTGTTTTTTTTATTATTATAATCCTACTATTAATCTCAAGTTTTGTCAATTAATAATCTCAATTTCGAATGGTATCGTTTTTCTTCTAACCACGTTTTATTTTTAAGAAACAATCTGAAGGAGTTATATATAATGGTAAATTTTTAGATGATTTATAAAACAAGAACAAAATATGATAGTTATTATGTTTGACTTTTTTTTCTAAAAAACTCTTAATTTTTATTTTACTTTAATCGAAATCCAATATAAACAAGTACACAATGTTATTTCAGACAAGTATATAATGTAATTTACAACAAATTATTTATTACTATTATGTTTTAATCCTTTTGAGATTTGAAATTTAAGTGTGTTTTTTACTTTTAATAATGAGTATATATAAACAAAGACGAAACTAAGAAATAATTCTTTTAAATAGAGTGTACTGTTAAGATTTTAGGAGTGTGACTTTATACAATGAATAATATAAAGTTATTTTTCTCTCACACTTATATAAATACTAAGATAAATAAAATATAGACTTCAAAACATGATTTTTTTTTTCATTAAGTATGATAATTGTTGTGTGTTTTTAATTCATTTTTATCTTGTATTTATTAAAAGTTATGCTAAGACTATTGTAGAACAATCTACATCTTGACATTTTTTTGTAATTTTGATATTATATTTCATTAGTTTTGATATTCTATGTTATGGATTTAATTTAAGTTTCCATGATTGTGTTTACATATAGATTTGTAAGTAGAAATGAGTCGTTGTAACATATTAGGTATTGTTGCATTAACATTTTATTTTATTAAGACATAATATATTTTAAGGAGTAATTTCAAATTTAATCTTATTTATATCATTAAATATTTTTGAAACAAAGACTCATTCTTATATAGTAGTAAGTAATTATTAGATATTAGACTCTCAACGTCTAAATAAGTTTTACTTGTTTTGATATTTAGAATAATTTGTGTTTTTTTTTTTAGAATAAATGACCCTTTTAATTTGTTACACAAATCTTACACAAAGTTTTGGAAAAACTTTATCATGAACAAACTATTTTAGTTTTTTATTTGTCTATCATAATCTTAGTAGCTAAATTTGGAATGCAGTTCGCAATGTGATGGCCATATCATTCGATGTTCATTCTTGTGAATATTCAACAGGTGAAAGGTGAGTCCTTAAGATAATTTATGGAAAGGTTGGGGAGAATCGCTTTGAACATTTGAAATCTGAGTCTTAAGGTCACTCTCCACCATATAGTGACAACATTGAGACTAGACCCGTTTCTCAACATCTTGTGCAAAAAGCCGACAGCTAACCTTGATGAATTCAAGAGAAGGGCATCCAAATTTATGTAGCTAGATGAATTACAAGAATTCCAAAATAAAGCTCGAGAAAGATAGGGCCTGACAAAGCCAAAGAAAAACAGAAAACAAGTAGGCATCAACCTCCAACTAAGCTGGGAGAGAATCATTTGCCCAAATTTTTCCATTACGCCCTATTAAACACGAATAAGGGCTGAATTTTGGAGGAAGCTCTGAACACCAAACTGATCCCAGCTCCACACAAAGTTCCAACGTCTAGAAATGTTAACACGTCTAAATGATGTCGATATCGTCGTAACTTAGGCCATTCAACCGAAGAGTGTATCACACTAAGAGACAAAATTGAAAGGCTTATACAAGTCTAACACCTTCAAATTCGTAAAAGTATGTGTTCGCCTTGCATCTCCATCTCTTACACAAAGAGACAAGCGCCCTCCTCACAGTTATGAAAGGGACAACTCTCGGGATCGGCAACATGAGGAGGAAAGATATAGGTCAAACGAGAGACCTTTTACCGGTCGAGAACAACATAAAGAAAAGGCACCCTTGAGGGTGGTCATTAACACAATACCAAGAGGGTTTGTTGAGAGCGAGTCATCAACCTCGGCAAGGAAGCGACTCCTCTAAGCAGTACTTTTCGTGAATATGATCATGTTCCTTATTCGGTGAAGGATGCCTCCCATCACTTTCACCGATGCGGACATCAAAAAAACCTTGCACAATGGCCTTACCAACGAGATTACCTTCACCCACAAGGAAATGAAATTTGTACTTCATCCTTTGACACCTTCCCAAATGTTGGAGGATCAAGTACAAATGAGACTCAAAAGAAAAAATGAGAAAGAAAACATACCAAAATCAAAAAATAGTTTTTAAGGATGCATCTGAAGCGTGGGAGGGTGGTGCTCCTTCCCATGAGGTCATCCAGAAAGAGAAACATTTGTTTAAAAAAGAAATAAAAATAGTTCTCTTATCCGCACAACCTCTAAGCCTCCTCCTCTATAAAGGAGGACTTACATGCACTACAATTTCTTCAGAGTGTAGGGTTTTACCTCCTTTTGTAAAAGAGCTTTTAAAATATTTTGGTGATGTGTTCCCAAAGGAAGGGACAATTGACCTTCCACCTTTCAGGGGCATAGAACATCAAATAAATTTGGTTATTGGAACTTGTCTACTAAATAAACTGACATAGAAGACTAATCTAGAGGAAACGAACAAAATAACATCTAAGGTTCAAAAGTTGTTGGATAAGGGCTGGGTCCAAAAGAGCCTAAGTTCTTGTGTTGTACCAATCTTATTGGTGCACAAGAAATATAGGAAATAGAGGATGTGTTGTGGCTATATTAAATACATGTACCCAATTCCTAGTCTTAATGATATGCTAAATGAGTTGCAAGGATCCACTTTGTTTTCCAAAATTGATCTTAAGAGTGGTTATCACCAAATTAGAATAAAAAAGGGCGATGAGTGGAAAACCACTTTTAAAACTAAATTTGGACTATACGAGTGGTTGGTGATACCTTTTGGACTTACCAATGCATCCAACATATTCATGAGGTTATTGAATCGTGTTCTTAGGGATTGCATAGGAAAAAAATTTAGTTTTTTTTTTATTTTGATGACATTTTAGTTTATAGTAGTAGTTGTAGTTTACATTTGGAGCATCTTATGTTGAATCAAGTGTGTTCAAGCTTTGAAAGAATCCAAATCCTAGCGCTTGATGGAAAGCTGGAGTTGCTTGATGTTGCTGATGTGCTTTAGAATAGGATATGGGGTAGATTATCTTTGTAATCCACTCTTTGTTGAATCTAAAGCTTAAGTGTTTTCAAATCTTTTAAGTTTAAAGTGTTTTTCAAACTAAGTGAAAAACAACCTGTTGTTTTGTCGAAACAACCGATTGTTTTATACTTAGGTGTTTTTGAAAGAGTTTTGAAAATGTTTTGGATAGTTGATTGTTTGAAATCCTAACTGAAACAGTTTTGTTAGTTAGATGAGCTTTAATTGATTTCATAACCGAATACACTCCTGCTTTAAATGCTTTGACCAAGATTTGAATACTATAAATAGTTTGTTAATGTTTTATAACAAACAACAAGAAAGAAAAACAGATTTGAGTTTTTCAAAAGAGCTTTCAAGCATTTGAGTTTTCACTTTGAGCTTTGGTTATTCAAGAGAGAAGTGGAATAGGATTACTTTGTATTGATTTCAGTTGATTCTGTAACAGTGTAATTCGTTATGTATTTTGTGTACATTCTGATGTTGTAAAGCCAAGAAGGGTTGTGTGCTCTTGAGGTTGTCAAGATCAACATTCTTGGTGTGTGTGCTGAGCCAAAGGAAGTGTGTTTCTTGAGGGGATCAAGGTCACTTCTTTGGTGGTGTGTGTATGTAATCTAGATTTGATTACCTAGTGGATTCCCTAGTGGTTTCTGGGAAACTGGATGTAGCTCTTGGTTTAAGAGTGAACCAGTATAAACAGTTTGTGCAATCTCTCTCTTCCTTAAACTCTTTAATTTCAGTTTTTGTTATTTTTACTGGTATAAACAACTGATTGTTTCTGCGAAACAACCAATTGTTTGTTTTTCTGGTGCTTTACTATTTTGAGTTGTGTTCTTGGCTAACTAAATTCCTAATATGGTTTCTTGCAAAGAATTTCATTCTATCATAAAAAGTTTGCGAAAACCCCCTTTAAACCATTCACCCCCCCCCCCTCTAGTTTAAAGCCATACATTCTAACAATTGGCATCAAGAGTTTGGTACTTGAAAAATACTCAAGTTTGATCCGAAAATCTTTTTCAATGACTGGAAAACTATATTTCGAGGAAGGTGCTTCAATTAACAAACCACCTTTGTTCTGTGGTTTGAATTATAAGTATTGGGAGGCTAGAATGAAAATCTTTGTTGAATCCATTGATCAAGGAATTTGGGATTCAATTGAAAATGTCCCTTTCATTCCAAAGCTTAAAAAGAATGGATCCTTTATTAAAAAACCTTGGTCCCAATGAACCAATGAAGAATGTAAGATGGCCAAGCTTGATTGTATTGCCCAAAACATAATAGCTTTTGCATTGGATTCTAATGAATTTTTCAGGATATCAAAATGAAAATCTGCTAAAGAAATGTGGGACACACTCAAAGCTACTCATGAAAACATCACTGAATCAAAGGAAGCAAAGACAAGAAGTCAAGCAAGAAGGAAAAGGAGGCAAAATTGAAAAAGCCTCAACCTATGCTTCATGGCCAAAAAGGAAGATGGTTCAAGCAGTGTAAGTTCTTCTAATTCTTTAAATACTGAAAATTACAGTCAATTACTTCAAGCTTTTCAAGAAACACATGAAGAAGCTAACTGATTGGCCCTCTTGAACAACCGATTAAAGGGAATGAACAACTGGCTTGAAAACAGAGTCAAAACACTGGAAGAAGAATTAGAAAATTCAAAAACAGATTTTGAAAACCTTGAAATCGTTTACAAAAACTCTTCTTGCAAGTGTGACACTCTTATTTGTGAAAATTCTGAAAATCTTGAAAAGAAAGTTCATTATCTTGTTAAAACTGTGGATAAGCTTTCAAAAGGTCAATCCAACTTTGAGAATGTCTTGACATCTCAAAATTGTGTTTTTGGAAAAACAGGATTAGGTTTTAATCCAGAACAAGCAAGACAAATTTTCAAAGTCATTTTCAAAATTGCCACAAAAACAACCGATTGATCTGTCGAAACAACCGGTTGTTACATGCTTTTATTGCATGAAAAGAGGTCATTCTGTTAGATTCTATAAAATAAGGAAATATGTTGTTCCTAGAGGATTCATGAAGTGGATTCCCAAATGTTGTGAAGTTTCAAAAGACAAATGTAAACCAATTGGACCCACATTCATAAGGGGACCAAATCTTTGTACTTGAAAATCTACTTTGTAGGAAACTTTGAAGGAGAACATGTAACAATGGTATCTGGACAGTGGCTGCTCAAAGCACATGACTGGAGATAAATCAAAGTTTGTAAGCATCACCTTTAAACAAGAAGGCCATGTAACATATGGAGACAACAACAAGGGAAGAATTCTTGAAAGAGGCTCTGTGGGAGACAAGGATATCTTGATCATCCATGATGTTCTATTTGTAGAAGGCTTAAAGCACAACTTGCTAAGCATTAGCCAACTGTGTGACAAAGGATATCAAGTGATCTTCAAGACAGACTCATGTGAAATCTGTCTTCCCAACTCAAAAGAGGTACACATGGACTCTCTTCTTGGAATAAAAAAGTGATGCCTTCTCTGCCTTCAAGAAGCTTGCTAGAAGGTTGCAAAACACAAAGAACATCAACATTGGCTCAATAATGAGTGATCATGGAGGGAAATTTCAAAATGAGAAATTCAACAAATTTTGTGAGAAGATGGGAATTTTGCACAATTTCTTAGCTCCAAGAACTCCACAATAGAATGGTGTAGTGGAAAGGAAGATCAGATCCCTTGAAGAATTAGCAAGAACAATGCTAAGTGAATCTTCTCTACCCAAGTATTTTTGGGTTGATGCTGTTAGCATCTCTTGTTATGTGATGAATAGAGTGCTAATAAGGACAATTTTGAAGAAGACTCCCTATGAACTCTTCAATGGAAGGAAGCCAAACATCAGTCACCTCAGAGTATTTGGTTGCAGCTGTTTTGTTCTAAACAATGGAAAGGAAAACCTAGGGAAATTTGATGAAAAGGCTGATCATGGAATCTTCATTGGCTATTCCCTAAATAGTCATGCATATAGGTGTTGGGTTTAATAGTGCCAAAGTTCAAGAGGGGGGTGAATTGACCTTTTAAAACTTTCTCGCAGAAACAGTGTTTAACCCAGTTTTACAGAAAATAAATCGATTTATGTGAAAATGAACAGATTTATTTCAGCACTGTTTTTCTGCTTGAAACGCTTTTAATACAGCAAGGTTAATCACAAGACTATGCAGATAGTTTTTCCAGATGTACACACACAGATATCAGATTGAAAAACAGTGAGACACCAAAACAGCCAACTTCAGTTTCAAGCAAGTGATTAAGGTTCAATTGATAGCATGCTAGTTAATTGAGTGACCTTTGTAAACAAGCTGTTCCAGTGGCTTTTAACAGACTATGAGTGTTCTTCTTGATGTCAAGCAATTTTCCAGAAATTAAGAACAATGAATCACAGAACAGCAAGCTTCAACTTTAAGCAATTGTTTAAGGTTCAATTAATAGCATTGACAGTTTCTTGAGCAGCCTATCACAGTCAATCTGTTCCAATGACTTTTAGCAGATTTTATATGTTCTTATCAGATTAAAACAACTTTTCAGAAATCAAGAACAGTATGCACAGTGCCCAGAAAGAACAGATTTATTTTCAATTGAACAGATTTATTTCTTTGCTGTTTTATCAATTATGCAGAAACGAAATTGCAGAGAGTGAGAGAGAATGAACACAAGCAATTATACTGGTTCACTCAACCTGAGCTACATCCAGTCTTCACCAACAACAGGTGGAAATCACTAACACACAGTACAACCAAGTACAATTCCCACTGTTCTTGAAACCTACAAGAACTTAGGTACTCTTGCTGAAAAAAACCTATTTCAGCATACACACACACCCACTCTTCAAGAACACCTATCAAGAAGAGTGTTCAACCAAACTATTACAAGAAAGAGATGTGAAACGACTACACCTGATCGAGGATACACAGATCTGCCTTAAACCAGTAGGCAAGATTGCTAGAACAGTAGCTGCACCTCACACCAAGCTTTTGGAACCAAACCAAGAACAAGCACTTTGTGATTTTTGAAATCTTTGAAGAACAAATGCTAATCCTTTGAAAACACTTAACTCTCTGCTGTCAGAACTTGTTTTTTCAAATGTATGAACTGTTTGAATCGTTATTAAACTCAGAAACAAGTTTGCATTTTATAGAAAACCAGCTTATAACAGAATTTTGAAAAACAGTTAAAGCTGTTATAAAATGAACAGATTGAAAATAAAATGAACTGATTTATTTTCAAAAGCAGTTAGAGAATTTGTTAAGTGAGGAGACTTAGTCAACCATTCTGGTGCTGAGATAAAACTAAAAAACGTTTAAGCTTGACATGGCACCAGAGGCAAAAAGAATCTATTCATTTACAGATGAACAGATTTATTTTTCAAAACGAAAACAGAGAAAGTTTAACAATTTAAAACTCAGTCGTTTTGAAAAGAAGAAGACTTAGTCAAAATACCTGATGCACAAAATCTAATTTTTACAAGACTTAGCCAAGGCATCAGTGAAAAAAATGAATCTGTTTATTTAGAAAAGAACAGATTTATTTTTATGCAGTAAACGTGTTTTTGTGTAAAACATGTGAAAAACAGTTTAAGAAAACTTATGCTTGTTCTTATCACATGGCCAGTGGTTATGAGGTGAGTTACTCAGCAAAAAGCCCACTCTTAGACAACCTCTAAGCACTAACTAAGACATACTTAAAGCAAAGCAAAAATACATATGAAATGTACATATAAGACTTCATCAAACACTACATATAGGTCTTCATCAAACACAATCTTGAAGGGGCAGCAACCATCTTCAACAATAGGATCTACAACAAGAGGCTAATGATTGTAGAAGAGTCTGTTCACGTGGTCTTTGATGAAGTTGATCGCAAAAGCATTCAAGTCTCAAAGAACACACTGAAGAGGATGAGCAGAACATCAATTTGGAGAAGCTGGACTACTGTGCAGAAAAACAACCGATTGAATGCTCGAAACAACCGATTGAAATTTTGCAGCAGAGTGAGTTACCCAAAGAATGGAGGATTCCTAAAGATTTGTCAGTAGAGAACATCATTGGGTAGATAAAGGAGGGTGTTTCTACACGTAGCTCTATCTCAAACTTCTGCAGGCACACTGCTTTTGTCTCTCAAATTGAACCAAATTCAATTGAATAAGCTCTCAAGGATGAAAAGTGGGTTGAAGCTATGCATGAAGAGCTGAATCAGTTTGCTAGAAATGAGGTATGGTTTCTTGTCCCTAAAACAACTAAGATGAACATTATTGGATCGAAATGGGTCTTCAGAAACAAACTGGATGAGGATGGAATGATCACAAGGAACAAGGCAAGGCTAGTTGCCAAAGGCTACAATCAAGAGGAGGGTATTGACTATGGAGAAACCTTTGCTCCTGTTGCAAGATTGGAGGCTGTGAGGTTGCTATTGGCTTTTGCATGTATGAGTGGATTTAAACTCTTTCAAATGGATGTAAAGAGTGCTTTTCTCAATGGCTACATTAATGAGGAAGTATATGTGGATCAACCACCGGGCTTTGAAGATCATCAACACCCTAATCATGTCTTTAAGCTGAAAAAGGCTTTGTATGGGCTTAAGCAAGCTCCAAGGCAGTGGTATGAAAGGTTTAGCAACTTCCTTTTATCACATGGTTATGAAAGAGGAATGATTGACAAGACTCTCTTCATCAAGAAGTCAAATTCTGAAATTATCCTTGTGCAAATCTATGTTGATGACATCATCTTTGGTGCTACACAAGATAGTTTGTGTGAAGAATTTGTGACAGCTATGAAAGGTGAGTTTGAAATGTCTATGATGGGAGAAATTTCCTTCTTTCTTGGATTGCAGGTCAAGCAAACAAAGGATGGAATCTTTCTATGCCAATCAAAATATTGCAAAGAGATTCTCAAGAAGTTTGAAATGGAAAGTTGCAAGGAAGCAAGCACACCTATGCCCTCAAGTTTCTATATGGATGCAGATGCTGCTGGAAAAGGGGTAGATCAAACAAAATATAGAGGTTTGATTGGCTTTTTGCTCTATCTCACTGCAAGTAGACCAAACATAATGTTTGCGGTATGTCTTTGTGCACGATATCAAGCAAATCCAAAGGAATCCCACTTCAAAGCTGCAAAGAGGATTCTGAAATATCTCAAAGGAACAACAAATGTTGGTCTATGGTATCCTTCTCACTCTCCTATACATTTAATTGGCTATTTAGATTCTGATTTTTGAGGGTGTAAGCTGGACAAAAAAAGCACAAGTGGTACTTGTCATCTTCTTGGTTCAAGTCTCATTTCATGGCATAACAAGAAGCAAGCTTGTGTGGCTCTCTCTACTGCAGAGGCTTAATACATTGCTGCTGGAAGCTGCTATGCACAAATTCTTTGGCTTAAACAACAACTTGCAGATTTTGGATTAAAGATTAACAAGGTTCCTTTGATGTGTGACAACACAAGTGCCATAAATCTTACAAAAAATCAGATTCTGCACTCAAGAACTAAGCACATTGAGATTCGCCATCATTTCATAAGGGATCATGTGAACAATGGAGATTGTGAAGTGAAGTTCATTGAGACAAAATTGCAACTAGCTGATATCTTCACAAAACCACTACCAAAAGAAAGGTTCTTCTTTTTGAGAAATGAGTTAGGCATTTTAGACTCTCAAAATCTTTCCCAAACTGTTATATATATTGTTATAGTATATTTGTGAAGACAAATAGGGGGATAATTGATTGGTTCTTGTGTGTCTTTCTCTGAAAAAGTGTTTTAAATCTCCTAAAAACTCTGATATCATAACTGTTTTTGCTTCTGCTGATAGAAACAACCGATTGTTTCGTCCAAAGAACCGATTGTTTGTATGATATATTGGTTTTTAAATATGAAAAACTAACCTGCTATTGTAGGAAACACTGGATTGTATATGTGTTGTCTTTGCAGGAACTGCTTCAGATTCAAACAAGTCCAACACAAGCAACCAAGGATTTGTCTTCATCAAATAGGGGGAGATTGTTGAATCAAGTGTGTTCAAACTTTGAAAGAATCCAAATCCTAGCTCTTGATGGAAAGCTGGAGTTGTTTGATGTTGCTGATGTGCTTTAGAATAGGATCTGGGGTAGATTATCTTTGTAATCCATGTTACAATGTATGACTTTAAACTAGAGGGGGGGGGGGGGGGTGAATGGTTTAAAGAGGGTTTTTGCAAACTTTTAAGTCTAGAATGAAATTACTTCGAGAAAACTTGATTCAGAATTCAGTTTGCCAAAAACACAAAGCAATTTAGCACAACACCAGAAAAACAATTGGTTGTTTCGCAGAAACAATCGGTTGTTTATACTAGCTCACAAATATAAACTGAATTTAAAGAGTTCAAGGGATAGAGAGATTGTACACACAGAGTTATACTGGTTCACTCTTAAACCAAGAGCTACATCCAGTCTTCCCAGAAACCACTGGGGAATCCACTAAGCAATCAACCCTAGATTACTTACAACACCACCAAAGAAGTGACATTGATCCCCTCAAGACACACACTTCCTTTGGCTCAACACAAACACCACTAAGAATGTTGATCTTGACAACCTCAAGAACATACGACACTTCTCAGCTTCACACATAGAGTTTCTTCAAAGTACAAAAGGATTACACTTGTTACAGAAAGATCTGAAATCAATACAAGATGAAAATCCTATTCCACGCTCTCTTGATCCAATCAATCTCAAAGCAAACTTTAACTCTTCAAAAGCAAAAATAAGTGAAAAACTCAAATCTGTTTTTCTTTTATTTAAATCTCAATTCTTGTTTGTGACATAAACATAACAAAATATTTATTGCTTTCAAAGACTGGTCAAAGCATTTAAAACTGGAGCGTAATCCCTGGTTGCTTGTGTTGGATTTGATTGAATCTAAAGCAGTTCTTGCAAAACAAAGTTTAAGCAAAGCACAATATCTCTGATAGAGGGTTAGAGCAAAAACATAAACAGTAACATTAACACCAACAAAAATAAGGCTTACTTAAACACTCACACACAACATAGAGTTTGTAGAAATATAAAAGATAATGAAAGACAACACAACATAAAATCTCCCCCTATTTTTCTTCACAAATAGACAAAAAGAAGAGATAAAAACATAATTGTTCCAGATTATACAGAATTGAAAAACAGAAGCACTTAAACTAATACAAGACCAAAAACAATCAGTTGTTTCGTGAATTAAACCGGTTGTTTTTCCTTTAATCATCCTTGCCATACTGGAGTTCAAAAATCTGATTCTGAGCAGCTTCTATCTGTTCATCCAAGGTCATAAACTGTGTATCCATGCTGTTGAACCTGTTGTCTATACTCTAGAAGTTGCTTACACACAAATCATGAAGATTTCTTTGGTTATCGGCAAAACCATCAAGCCTATTTACCATGTATCTTTCAAAAGAAGACATGGATGGCATTTCATCTCCTTGATTTCCTACACTAGTTTCAGCACCTAGATTGATTTTAGGTTGTTCCTCATGGTGAAAATCCATGTCAACAGCTTTATCTTCTTCGTCAAAATCAGCAGCTACAGCACTGGATGAAGCACCATGATCTCCTTCTTTGCTCAGGCATTTCCCATTTATTTTGGTGAATCCCATCTTGCTAAGAGAGCCATTGTTCATCTCTTGTGTTGACTTAACCAGCTCAGATGTCTCATCCTCAAGATTCACTTCAAAATAGAGCAAGAATTTAGAGATTAAAACAGCATAGGGATAGTGATAATCACTTAACCTCATGGCTTTTTGCATATGTTCTTTGATGATGTGGATCCAGTTGATTTTGATCTTCTTCATGATGTAGTAGATGTATACAAGTTCTTCTTCTATTAGGACAGAATGGTTGCTCCCCCTTGGAGTAAGAATCCAAGTTACAATAAGAGCAACCACCCTTTCATCTAGCTTTATGCCTCCAACTGAACAAGTTCTCACTTGGGCATTTTGATTCTTCAAGAAACTCTTGTAGTATTGGACTTTGTTAAAATACTCCACTACTCCAAGATTTCCCTTGTTGATTCTTAGTCCAGCATATTTCAGACCAGTAACAACAGTCCACACATCATAAGTGATCTCCATGTCAACTCCCTTCACATGAGAAACAAGGTTGTTTCCCTCAAACTTGAGATTGGTGTAGAACACCTGAATCAAATCAGGGTATATGTTTCCCTTCATCTCCAAGAACCTTCTTAGAGATTGATCTTTGAGCAGCTTCCTCACATTATCTAGCTTTTGGCTTTTCAGCCAATCAAAGGAAACAACTTTGGGGTTGTTAATCACCTTTGTGCTAGTTTCAAACCTATACCTTTCAATGAGCTCATTGTCTCCAGAAAACAAGCCCTCTAATCTCCCTCCAGACCTTACAGCTCTGGTTTAGACCCTCTTTGATGTAGGAGGAGTTGATTCCATGACAACAGAAAAAGGGGCAAAGAAGACTCACACAAGGAAAGCAAGAGATGGTTCAATTGATTGATTTTGTGAGAGAGAACAACTGCAATAGAATTTAAAGAAACACAAAACCAAACTGCATTCAATGATGAGAGTGGGTTTCAGTTTTTCAGAGAGAAAAGAATTGACCAAGACCTGCATAGAAAACGTAAGAAAAAACAGAAAATCACATGGTCATCACATGTGATCTTTGACTAGTCATAAACGCTCTTAAATTTTCAAGATTTTGGAATATATTCCTTTATGACATGTTGTAACTTTCTCCAGAACGTGATCAGCTTTCAACACTGCTTTATTGACTATGGATTCTTTCATAAATGAGATCTGCAACAAACAGAATTCAAAAAGGAATTAAATCCATTCTTTCACAGTGCTGTCAGAGAGGAAACAATCGGTTGTTTCGAGGAAACAATCGGTTGTTTTTCTGCAGCAGCAAAAACAAATTTTGAATTTCAAGAATTTGCAGATAGAATTCAGTGTAGATTAAATTAAGGGTTTAACCAGATATATCAAGCATGAATATGAATTTTAAAAGGAATTAAAGATAGAGATAAGGAAGGTCTTATCCTTTATGATGTTCCTTCAATGAGTCATATGCCTTTTGATCAAGAAGCTTCTTTTGACTATTGAGTACCTTGGACTGATACATAACATTGATTCAACTTCAATGTTGATCTTTTCCTTCCAAGAACCTGATCAGATGACTCAGTGCCTCATGTTTCTCTAGATTCCCTGCATAAACATGGATTCAAGCAACAAGGTTTGGTCCCCTTACAAATGTGGGTCCATTTGGTTTACTTTTATCATTTGAAACCTCACAACCTTTGGGAATCCATTTCATAAAGCCTCTGGGAACAGAAAATTTCCTTATTTTGCAGAATCTAACATAATGGCATTTCTTCATGCAATAAAAGCAGGTAACAACCGATTGTTTGGACTTAACAATCTTTGGAAAATTCTTTAAAAACTTATCTTGCTTGTTTTGTGGATTAAAACCTAATCTAGCTCTTCCAAAAACACAATTTTGAGATGCCAAGACATTCTTAAAGTTGGATTTTCCTTTTGAAAGCTTATCCACAGTACTCACATGATAATGCACTTTCCTTTCAAGATTTTCACAATTTTCACAAATGAGATTGTCACACATGCAAGAAGAGTTTTTGCAATGAGTTTCTAGATTTTCAAAATCACTTTTTTATTTTTCTAGCTCTTCTTCAAGTTCCTCAACTCTCTTTTCAAGCCAGCTATTAAGCTCTTTGAATCGGTTGTTTGAAAGAACCAATATATTAGCTTCATCATGTGTTTCTTGAAAAGCTTCAAACAATTCACTATAATTTTCAACATTTAGAGAAGCACATGAACTTACATCACTTGAACTGCATGACTCATCATCCCCTTCTGCAATCAAGCATATGTTTGCCTTTTCTTTTTCACTTGATGATGAGCTTGATGAGGAGACTTCATTCTCTCCCAAGCTATGTAGGCCCTTTTTGAATTTCCCTTCTTTTCTTTGTAGCTTGATTTCTTCTCCTTGCTTTCTTTATTTGGGCAATCTGCCTTTATGTGCCCTTGCTCACCACAACCAAAACAAGTATAGTTATTGGAATTAAAATCATTGGATTTTTTGTTTCCATACCTTTCTTTGTTGGTGTCTTTGTTGCGGTTCCTTTTTAAGAATTTGCTAAACTTTCTAGATAGCAAAATAAGGTTCTCTTCATCACTTTCATCACTAGATTCTTGCTTGTTTTTGTGCTTGACAACTTTTAAGGCAATACTCCTTACATGCTTGTGTTCACTTTCTTGAACCTTGAGTCTATTCATCTCCAACTCATGTTCCCTAAGCTTTCCAAACAAAGAAGCCATACTCAATGATGTTAGATCTTTTGATTCAGATATAGCGGTTACCTTAGGTTGCCATGACCTTTCAAGACATTTGAGGATCTTGATGTTTAGCTCTTCTTTTTCAAATGTTTTCTCAAGGCTAATGAGCTGATCGATGATGTGAGTGAACCTCTTCTGAACTTCAGCAATGGTCTCACCCTTGAGCATTTTGAACATTTCATACTCTTGGATTAGAGTATGCTTTCTGGCTCTTTTCACCTCATTGGTATCTTCATGAGTTACCTCCAAGGTGTCCCACATTTCCTTTGCTGATTGCATTGAGAGACCCTGAAAAATTCATCTGAATTCAAGGCAGAAGTTATTATGTTTTTAGCAATGCAATCATATTTGGCCTTCTTCCTTTCAGAATCAGTCCATTGAGACCAAGGTTTTTCAATAGAAGATCCATCTTTTTCAAATTTTGGAACAAAGGGGCCATTTTCAATTGCATCCCAAATACCTTTGTCAAGAGATTCCACAAAGATTTTCATTATGACTTTCCAAAATTGGTAGTTCAAACCACAAAACAGAGGTGGTCTGTTGATTGAAGCACCTTCCCCAAAAGGTAGTCTATTAGCCATATAAAAATAGTTTTAGGATCACACTTGAATAAATTTCAAGAACCAAGCTCTTGATGCCAATTGTTAGAATGTATGGCTTTAAACTAGAGGGGGGGGGGGGTGAATGGTTTAAAGAGGGTTTTCGCAAACTTTTAAGTTTAGAATGAAATTACTTCAAGAAAACTTGATTAAGAATTCAGTTTGCCAAAAACACAAAGCAATTTAGCACAACACCAGAAAAACAATCGGTTGTTTATACCAGTTCACAAATATAAACTGAATTTAAAGAGTTCAAGGGATAGAGAGATTGTACACACAGAGTTATACTAGTTCACCCTTAAACCAAGTGCTACATCCAGTCTTCCCAGAAACCACTGGGGAATCCACTAAGCAATCAACCCTGGATTACTTACAACACCACCAAAGAAGTGACCTTGATCCCCTCAAGACACACACTTCCTTTGGCTCAACACAAACACCTCTAAGAATGCTGATCTTGACAACCTCAAGAACACACGATACTTCTCAGCTTCACACATAGAGTTTCTTCAATGTACAAAAGGATTACACTTGTTACAGAAAGATCTGAAATCAATACAAGATGAAAATCCTATTCCACACTCTCTTGATCCAAGCAATCTCAAAGCAAACTTTAACTCTTCAAAAGCAAAAATCAGTGAAAAACTCAAATATGTTTTTCTTTTATTTAAATCTTAGTTCTTGTTTGTTACATAAACATAACAAACTATTTATTGCTTTCAAAGACTGGTCAAAGCATTTAAGACTAGAGCGTAGTCAATTATAAAATCATTTAATGCTCAGTCAAAGCACAAAACAGTTTTCTGTTATGGTCCCAAAACAAACAATCGGTTGAATACTCGAATCAATCGGTTGTTTTGGTTTGACAGCAAGTCAACCATCAAAAACAGTTTTCAACGTTTCTAAAAACACCTAAGTATAAAACAATCGGTTGTTTCGACAAAACAACAGGTTGTTTTTCACTTAGTTTGAAAAACACTTTCAATTAAAAGGTTTAAGAATGCTTAAGCTTGGGATTCAATCAAGAGTGGATTTACACAGAAAATCTACCCCATATCCTATTCTAAAACACCTCTGCAACAACAAGCACAATCAGCCTTCCATCAAACTTTAAAGGGTTTGGATTCGTCAAAGCTTGAACACACTTGATTCAACAATCCACTCTTTGTTGAATCTAAAGCTTAAGTGTTTTCAAATATTTTAAGTTTAAAGTGTTTTTCAAACTAAGTGAAAAACAACCTGTTGTTTTGTCGAAACAATCGATTGTTTTATACTTAGGTGTTTTTTAAAGAGTTTTGAAAATGTTTTGGATGGTTGACTTATTGTCAAACCAAAACAACCGATTGATTCTGTTCCTGCCGGTTGACCAGATTGTTCTTCGTGTGTAGCTACGAGCTGCGTATCAAGGACTCCTTCTTCTTCATTCCAAGTCTTCACCTTTCGCTGCCGTGAATACCTGAAATAGAGAGAACAAAGGGCGCTCTCGCGGCTGTTTGCACTCCGACGCTCAAGTCAGTACTGGCATAAACCACCATGCACCTCCGTATCAAAACACCGCAGACACCGTGTTCAGAAGGTGCGTAACTGAATTCTAACTGTATTCTCTCTTGTTCTCAAGTCACTCATGCGTACAGTGCGTAAGCGCAAATGACTCCAAGCGTGTAAAAAAGTGTAAAAAGTACCTTAGTTTGCTGTCAGCGAAAACTTATATACCTTTTCAGTGCTTCTGCCACGTGTCTCCTTCTGACTTAAGCGTAACTCTGCGCGGGTGGCCTTACAACACTGTAACCCAACTTAGGGAAATCCCAGCGTGTAAGTCTCCCTTCTCGAAGTGCATCTGGCGCGGGAGGTGACTACCTGGGTGCCAACTCATGCGCCCCAGCTTCTAGTCACTCGCCTTGGGAGGATTTCTGCCCTCCTCACGTACCATGCATGTAGAGTACTCCCTGGGACGTGACCCTCTCATGGGTCGTATCTCTCCCAGTGGTTCTCTAACGGTGGCGCGTACTGCCGCGTTCCCACGCCTCTTGCACAAATACTCCGCGAGTTGGGTCTCTCCCTGCTGGTACTGGGGTTGTGGCTTGGAAACCACCTTTCTCTTCTATTATCACTCTTTCGGGGTACCGAGGCATGAGGCCTCCCCCCCCCCCCCCCCATCGTGTCGCCTCCTACTTGTGCCGCCCCCTCCACGGTCACTCCCACCCGTGGGTATCGGGGGGTGGCACCACCTAGCTGTAAGCGCTTCTTGGTCCGAACCTAGTCAATGCCCGAGGCCGATCAATGCCCAAGGCCTGGTCAACGCCCGAGGCCTGGTCGACCACCCTTCTCACCCACTTTGCCCCTGATGGGTCCTACTAAGTATTGACTTTGGTCAAACAGTTTTGTTAGTTAGATGAGCTTTAATTGTGTACCGTCCCATCCCCGGGCATTGACCAAAGTCAAAGTCAAAACCAAAGTCAAGCGTATGGTGGGACCCATCTAGGGGGCCCAGGGAGGAAAGTCAACATGTTGACTACTTAAGGCGTCGTCAGGTTAAGGCGTCCCCAGGTTAAGGCATCGCCAGGTTAAGGCGTCGCCAGGATAAGGCGTCGTCAGGTTAAGGCGTCGCCAGGATGGGGCGTTGCCAGGTTAATGCGTCGTCGGTATCACCCCCTGATACCCACGGGTAGGAAAGACCGTGGAGGGGGCGACACCACGAGAGGCCTCAGTACCTCAGAACAGTAATAAAGAGAAGAAAAAGGTGGCTTCAAGGCCATATTCCTAGTACCAGTGAGGAGTAACATGACTTGTGAAGTACCCACGTCACATCTAGGAGACCCCTGGGACAGATACGACCCATGAGAGGGCCACGCCCAGGGGCGAACCATGTGCGTGGTACGAGAGGAAGGTAGATACACTCCCAGGGCGAGTGACTAGAGGTTGGGGCGCATGAGTTGGCACCCAGAAAGTCACCCCTTGTGCCAGATGCACTTCGAGGAATGAGGACTTACATGATGGATTATCCCTAAGTTGGGTTACGACGCTGTAAGGCCCTCCACGTAGAATAGCGATCAAGTCAGAAGAACACATGGCAGTAAACATTGAAACATCAAGGTATATAAGTTTCCCTGAAAGTTTGCTAAGGTACATTTTTATTCAGTTTAAATTTCGAACGCTTTAAAGAACTTTAAATGCTTTGAACGTTTTAAATGCGTTGAACGTTTTTAAACGCCTTAAATGCGCTTTAAGACGCTTTAAATGCACTTTAAGACACTTTGAATGCTTTAGACGTTTAAAAGAGGCTTTAGACGTTTGAGACAAGGATCCAGACTCAGTTTTACACACACACACACTTTAGTTGCTTGCTCGCGAACCCACTGTACGCACAGGAAATTAGGGAGAATTCAGTTACTCAGTTATTCTACCACCTTCAGATCATCCATTCACGGTGCTCCGATACGGAGGTGTGTCTTTGATGTTTCTCGCTTGCTGACTTGATCGTCGGAGTGCAAACGGCCGCGAGGGCGCCCCTTTGTTCACTTCTTTCAGGTACTCACGACGGTGAAGGGTGGAGATTTGGAGCAAAGACGAGGGAGTCCTTGATACGCGAGTCTTAGCTACGCACGAAGCATAATCCGGTCAGCCTGCGGGAACATTTGGCCCCCACAGTGGGGCACGATCTAAATCATCAGTCCAACCGCAAGTGTTCAGTTTTCTAGTTGCAGTTTCCGATTCAGTTCCTTCAAGATTTTACCAAGAGCCACTGTTCGTTGCGAAATTGGGGCAGTTTCACCAATTGCCTTCAGTGGAGTTCGTTTTTTGATCGTGCTCGTTCGAGTTCGAGTTCCCAACGCTTTCTTTATCCCTTGGAGTTGAACGACAGCTAGAAGAAGTTCCAGAAACCGCAGATGATAAGGTCCACGAGGCAAGGTTTGACGCGTGCTGAGAGTGAAGAGATGACAATGCAGCAGGTCATGGGTATGATGCAAGGATTGCAGGAGGCGATGGCAGCGTCAAAGGATGAGCAAGAGCGCATGCAGGCGGATCTCGCGGTGTCTTAGGCGAGAAATGAGGAGCTCTGTCGCATGAATGAAGATTTGCGCCACGGGTGGCGCAACCACACAGGGCTACACGACAGGGACGAGACCGAGGGTTCCACCCCACCAAGTTCTCTACGCCGTTCTCGCATCCGATTCTGGAGACGGTGATCCCCAACACATTCGTGGGGCCCAAGGTAACCTTCACAGGGATGGAAGATCCCGAAGCACATCTCACTGCGTTCCACACGCAAATGATGCTGGTAGGCGGCTCCGATACTGTAAAATGCAAGCTCTTCATGAGCACTTTAACTGGGATGGCCATGGACTGGTTTATTAGCCTTTCGAATGGCCATATCACCTCCTTTGCACAGCTCTCGTACGACCTGTTCGATGTAAAGCAGTACCAGGGAGAGACCCTCAAGGAATACATTAATCGCTTTGGAGCGCAGGTGGTCAAGGTTGGCACCACATAGGAGCCTATGATCATCTACGCGTTCAGAAAAGGAATGTTCCCTGGGCCCTTTTGTGAGTCGATCATACGAAGTCGCCCCAAGACCTTTGCGGAGATAAGGCGTCGCGCGGTGGAGCACATCGCCTCAGAGGGTGAGGTGTGCGAGAAGCGCACAAGTGTCGCACCCGCACGCCTAAGAGCGCAGTCGCATGCACAACCTGCCAGGGTCAACGAGGCCACGACAGGGAGGAAGAACCAAGACAGGAAGCGCCCATACGAGGCGAGGAGGCCTCAGGCAAGGGGGGCAGCAGAGGGGGGCAGGCAGGTGAAAAACAGAAATAGGCCGTTAAGGCACAATTTCGTGATGGAGCTTAAGGATCTCATTGTTGTGCCCGACATAGCTGACAGGTTGAGGCCACCAATGAAGTCTGACAAGGTGCTGGGGCCTCGTAAAGACTCATGGTGCGAATTCCACGAGGCGTTTAGGCACCATATCAACAACTGTTTGGCACTGGGCCATCAGCTGGATGAGCTCGTGAAGAATGGCTTTCTCAAGGATTATCTTGCTAGGCCTGCTACGACCACAACCCTAGCAGTGCCAAAGGAGGATTAAGCGCATGAAATGCCCATCCATGGAGAAGTGCACACCATTTCCGGTGGCTTTTCTAGAGGAGGACCCATTGCCTCTCAACGCAAGAGGTATGTGAGGGCAGTGAACTCAGTCGCTGAGGAGGGTTCGGATGATCAGTGGGAGTCAGACCTTGCTGAGGCCCTACACTGGATGTTGAGGTGCGTGGCTACCTGTAGCTGAGGACGACGTTTACTGATGGAACGACGTCGCGTACCAAGAGCATCCGGTACCTAGTCGTGAATGCTAAAACAGCCTACAAGATCTTGTTGGGAAGACCAGCGCTGAATAGGCTAAGAGCAGTGGCCTCCACGCACCACATAAAGATGAAGCTGCCAGATCTTAGTGGCAAGGTAATTGTGATCAAATCTGATCAAGAGGAGACCCGAAAATGCTATGAAAATAGCTTGAAGACAAAGAGAGGCGTGTTCATGGTACTTGAACGATCGCCCGTTTCGGATACGCCAATGGAGGTAGAGCCCTTGGAAGAGGCGACGCCTGTTAAGGCCTCACACGCGGAGGCGACGCCCAAGGAAGATGCGCCATTAGAAAAAGCACACGGGGGAGCCTCGCCAATGGAAGAAACGTCAGAGGAGGCGACGCCTGAACCACCCGATAGGGCGACCCCTTTAGAAGAAGATCGCAGAAATGTGTCTCGTGCAGAGAGCGTGCGAGATAGGCGACCCCAACCAGTGGAAAACGTGGTAAAGAAGAAGATTGGTGGTAAGGTGTTCAAGTTGGGATGTTTGCTGAGTCAGGAGGAGCAAGACGAAGTGACAGCAGTGATCTCACGCCACTTAGATGCATTCGCGTGGACCGCCTCAGACATGCCAGGTATCGACCTAGATTTTTTGTGCCACCACCTCACCATGGACGCCAAGGTTCGCCCTGTACGACAGAGAAGGAGGAAGTTCAATGAAGAGAGCTGCATCGCCGTGAAGGAAGAAACGCAGAAATTGCTAAGTGTTGGACACATCAAGGAGATACAATACCCTGAGTGGCTGGCCAACGTCGTCTTGGTGAAGAAGGCGAACGGAAAGTGAAGAATGTGCACCGACTTCACGAACTTAAACAAGGCGTGCCCTAAAGATTCGTACCACTTACCTAGCATCGACGCACTGGTGGATAACGTCTCAGGGTGCAAGATGTTGAGTTTCTTAGACGCATTTTCGGGGTACAATCAGATAAAAATGCACCTAAGGGATGAGAGCAAAACGGCGTTCATGACGAAGACGTGCAATTACTGTTACAAGGTGATGCCGTTTGGGCTGAAGAACGCAGGCACCACCTACCAGAGACTAATGGACAAAGTCCTTGCACCCATGTTGGGAAGGAACGTGCACGCCTGTGTTGATGACATGGTGGTGACCTCTCAGGAAAGAGGGCGACACCCAGCTGACCTGGAGGAGCTGTTCGCCACCATAGCCAAGTACCGCCTCAAGTTAAACCCAGAGAAATGCGTTTTTGGCGTCGAGGCGGGAAAGTTCTTGGGATTTATGCTCACTGAGAAGGGAATAGAGGCGAACCCTAATAAGTGCGCAGCCATCATTGCCATGAGGAGCCCAACTTCAGTGAAAGAAGTGCAACAACTGACTGGGCGGATGGTATCTTTGTCAAGGTTCGTATCTACTGGAGGGGAGAAGGGCCACCCCTACTTTCAGTGCCTCAAGAGGAATAGCCATTTTGCGTGGACAGATGAGTGCGAAGCAACATTCCTTGAGTTGAAGGAGTACTTGGCGACGCCACCGGTGCTTTGCAAGCCACGGGAGGGCGTCCCCCCTCGTTTGTACTTCACTGTGACTTAGTGGGCTATCAATTCTGTGCTGGTCTAGGAGCAGGATCAAGTGCAGAGGCCCATTTACTTTGTAAGCAAGGCTTTGCAAGGCCTAGAGTCGAGATACCAGTCATTGGAGAAGGCGGCGTTGGCAGTAGTGTTCTCCGCCACTATTTTCACAGTTTCACAGTGGTGGTGATGAGGAACCTTCCCATTCAGAAAGTACTTCAGAAGCCAGATGTAGCTGGAAGGATGGTTCGCTGGGCAGTGGAGCTGTCAGAGTTTGATATCCAGTATGAACCCAGGGGGTCCATCAAAGGGCAAGCCTACGCCGATTTCGTCGCAGAACTCTCACTAGAAGGAGGCCCCCAAGAGGTAGAGTTAGGATCACAGTGGATGCTCTCAGTGGATGGGTCTTCCAATAACAGGGGAGTGGCGCGGGAATAATCTTGGAGGGGCCTAACGCTTACGCTTCGCCTTCAAAGCAAGCAATAACCAAGTTGAGTACAAGGCGCTGATTGCTGGAATGCTCTTGGCCAAGGAAATGGGCGCACAGAGCCTCTTGGCAAAGAGTGATTCACAGTTGGTCAAAGGGCAGGTGACCGGGGAGTATCAGGCAAAGGATCCGCAGATGGCAGCATATCTAAAGTATGTCCAAGTATTGAAGGGAGCTTTCGCTACGTTTGAGCTGGTGCATGTCCCTAGAGAGCAAAATGCCAGAGCTGACCTGCTCGCCAAGCTGGCCAGCTCAGGCAACGGGGGAAGGCAGAGAACAGTCATCCAAGAGACACTCAAAATGCCGTGAAAGTTTGTGGCAGACAACAGGGTGGACGTTCTTCACATTAGCGCAGCAAGAGGAAAGCCAAAGAGCCATTGCTCTTTGATTCAAGATATGATGAGGACACCCTGCATCAGCACCTATGAGGCCTCGCCCGAAGGAGAGAAGTGTGTGCAAGTATGTGCCTTGGAGGAAGGCGACACGTGGATGACGCCTTATAGGTGATACATTGCAGATGGGATTCTCCCAGCAAAGCCTGGAGAAGGAAAGAGGATAAAGAAGAACTCTGCAAGGTACACTCTTGTTGATGGAGTGCTATTTAGGCATGGGTTCACGCATCCAATTCTGACATGCATGAGTGGTGACGAGTGCACGAGGATTATGTCAGAGCTTCACGAGGGGATTTGCGGAAGCCACGTGGGGGGAAGATCATTAGCTTCCAAGGTGATTCGCGCAGGGTTTTATTGGCCTTCGGTGAGGGAGGATTGTGTAAGATACGCTCAACGATGCAAGCAGTGCCAGATGCATGCAGACTGGCATAAGGCACCTCCAGAGGAACTAAGATCGATTAACAGCCCATGGCCCTTCCACACATGGGGAATCGATATTCTGGGGCCTTTCCCTCTGGTGATAAGGAAGATGAAATATTTGATAGTCGCCATCGAGTACTTCACGAAGTGGATAGAGGCAGAACCAGTGGCACAGATCACTGCGCACAAGGTACAACACTTTGTTTGGAAGAACATTGTGTGTCGTTTCGGGGTGCCAAAGCGTCTCATCTCAGATAATGGCACTCTGTTTGCGAGCCAACAGTTGGGGAAGCTGTGTGCAGAAGTAGGAATCAAGCAGGTGTTTGCATCACTCGAACACCCCCAGACGAATGGGCAGGTAGAATCAGCAAATAGAGTTTTTCTTAGGGGATTGAAGCGAAGGCTTGAGAAAGCTAAAGGGGCGTGGGCAGAAGAAGTACCAAGGATCGTATGGGCTTACCACACCACGCCTCAATCTTCCACCATGGAGACGCCGTTCAGCTTGGTATATGGGTCAGACGCCATGATCCCGGTGGAGATTCACGAGAGTTCACCCCGCTTTCTGAGCTTTGTGACAGAGGAGTCCAACGAGGAAAGAAGGGTAAATCTAGACCTATTGGACGAGGCCAGAGAAGAAGCAAGGATAAAGGCTGAAGCTGTGAGAGGAGAGTGGAGCATCAGTATAGCTCTAAGGTGAAACCGCGGCAGTTCCAAGTAGCTGACTTGGTCATGCGGAAGGCTCATCCTTATGAGTTGAAGAACAAGTTGTCTCCCAAGTGGACCGGACCCTTCAGAGTAACCGAAGCCAAGGGAAATGGTTCGTACAAGTTAGAGACTCTAAAAGGGGGCCCATCCCATGCAGCTGGAATGCGGCCAATTTAAAGTTTTATTTCAGTTGAAGAATTATGAAGTACACAGTTGTAAAGGGGACACTCTTTTTCCCTCTCGGGGTTTTTTTAATGAGGTCACCCAAGTAAAAAGAAGTTCAAGAAAACTTTGTCCCAGCCTTTCCTTTTCTCACAACGTAAAGCAAAGACTAAGAAACAAAAACAAAGGCTCAAGGTGTCGCCAAGCATAGGCGTCGCCAGGCGTAGGCGTCACCAAGTGTAGGCATTGCCAGGTGAAGGCATCGCCAGATAAGGGAGCGGGCATAAAAATTAAAGCAAGTAGCGGGAGCACATGCTCATGCGCAGGCGCCAAGTCAAAAGGTACGCTCAGTATAAGTTAAAATTCGGGTGTCTAGTCCTTGAGCAGGGGTTAAGGGATTCCTTCGGGACGCCCCCTCCTCAGGTAGGAATAGCTAGCCCCGGTGTCTGATGTTTAGACACCTCGCAAGGAAGTGGGGGGGGGGGTCGTTTCCTTCGAGCGTGGGCGTCAGACAGTAAGAAGTTTCGGAGCAGTGGAGAACCAGGTCACTTGGTGCAGATACACGCAATTAAAGAGAAGTGCCATCCTTCGGGAAACCTTCTCCTTTGGCGTAATCACCAAAATACCTGGTCATCTTGGTGTTTAGACACACCAGGGACGATACGACGATGTTTCCAACATGCCTCTCCTTGGGCATGGGCACCAAGAACACTAATCGCCTTGGTGTTTTCAAACACCTTGGGGACGAATGGCACTACCCTCGGGTGGGCCTCTCCTCAGGCGTGGGCACCAAGTGCGCAGAGATAAGGGCAAAGTTGCCTAGGTGTTTAGACACCCCGTGGACGATACGGTGCTACTGTAATAAGCCTCTCCACGGGCGTGTGCACCAAGAGCGTGACTTTATCCCAAGTGTTTAGACACGCTGAGGACGATACGAACTTGCGTCCAGCAGGTCTCTCCTCGAGCGTGGGCACCCAGTACAGATAAGATAAGCCCTCCTCGCCTTCGAGCAATGTCGAGGCCACAGAGGAAGAGATAACGCCCTCCCTCGCCCTTGGGCGATGTCGAGGCCATAGAAGAGACGAGACCCTTTTCTCATCCTAAGTGATGACGAACCTAGCAATACCTTTGGCAGTAAGTGCCTTGGGACACAAGAAAGCGAAAAGCAAGTTGAAACTTTTGCAAGTTGTAGAGGCAAAAGAAAATCGAAGAGTAACAAGAAGAAGAGTGAAGAATGCGAGTTATCAAAAGCCGCAAAGACAAGAGAAGTCCTTCTTCACCTTTGAGTGATGATGAGGCACGAAGAGAGGTCCTCTTTCGCCTTTGAGTGATGATGAGACACGAGGTTAAGTCCTCCTATGTCTTTGGGCGATGATGAGGCAAGCGACACCTTCATAAGGTAGATCCCTCGCAGATACGAAGGCCAAGTGAAGCTTGAAGCGAAGAGATCAAGAGAAGGGTATGCATCATGACTTAGAAAGGAAGAGTAAAAGAGAAAATCACGTGCTACCTAAAGAGTTGAAGGCAAAGCGACGAAGAGATACATCGGAAAGTTGCAAGGAATGAAAGTTAAAGGCGAACAAGAAAGTAAAGACAAGGGTCGAATGATATTTAAATAAACTAAGTCGAGTGTTAGAATTACATATGAGTTCAAATGTTGTAAATACAAATTTGCAAAGAAGATAGAGATCTATTAAATACTACTCATTCCCCGAGGTCGAGGGACACCACCTTTCCATCAACAATTTGGTTGCCGGGGTCACAATTGGAGGTGTTAATCCCTGGGTTTTCGCACGTGGCTTGGGCCAGAGCCTCTTCAAACCCTTCCTCAAATGTGCCCGCCATGTCATCAATGAGTTCCTGGTTGGACTACTCCAATTCCTCGATCTTGGAGTTTTGGGAGGCTAGCTGCTTGTCCAGGAATTCCTTCTCCACTTGAAGCTTGTTCACTTAAGCTTGGAACTTGCCATTTTCAGCTTGGAGAAGGTTGAGAGCTTCAATCTTCGCAGCTAGCTTCTCCTCAGTTTCGCTCAACTTTGCCCCCAGGACCTTGGATTTTTTAGCAGCCACCCTCAGCTCAGCAACCTCCGCTTGCAGAGGAGCCATGGAGCCCAGAAGGTCAGCATATTTCTGACCAGCCTCGTGCAGCTTCAGGTTGGCTACCTCCACCGCCTTCTGGGTCTCCACTAGAGAAGCTTTGTAGGCGCTCTCCTTGTGCTCCCAAAGTTGTGCGAGCTTCAGCCTCTCCTTCTTCAGGGTGGCCACCTCTCGCTTGAGAGCCTGAAAGGCTTGCATCTCAACGGCTTTTGATTTTGCCTGTGCGCGCCAATCGAGTGCAATGACAAGGAAGGCCCCCATGTAGTAGGGCATGCCTTCCTTCTTGGCCCCGCCAGAAGAGCTTCCCAACGACCTCTCATTGAACCCCTTCATTAGTTGTATGATTGGGGGGAGGGGATTTCTAAGGTTTCTGGGGCAGTTGCTTGAGCGGCGGGTGCTTGTGTCGATGGCGGCGCAGATTCTGCCCCCTCCTCTTGGCCCAGTTGTTGTGTGGGAGATGTGGCGCTAAGAGGGTTGTCCCTCAGAGACCCTCCACGTTGGGGGGATGCATATCGTGAGGAGATGACTCTATTGGTCCTCCTCCTCTTGAAGACCTGCCCCTCGTCTGAGCCTTCGTCATTGGAGGGGACGACAAGGACGCCCTTTCCCTATTCAAGGGGGGTTGGGGTGGAGGTGTGGGCCACAGCCAGTGGGACTGCAGTGATTGGAGGGGGTGAGTTAGGTGTTTGGAGGGTGTGGGGTGAGTTGGTTGTTTGAGCGGCGTGTGGTGAAGTTGGACTTTGTGGATCAGCCATGGGGGTGTCAGGGGCGCCAGCTTTCGCAGCAGTCGCCTTGGTGTGAGTTTTCAAAGCCTTGGCCAGAGCAAGACGCTTTGACGAGTCCATCACTGAGGCTACACCAAGACAAGCAAAAGAACAAAGGGTTAGAACCAATACCAGTTAAGCACGAAACATCAGATACACATGGTTACACACAAAAGCTTGGAGCAGATAAACAACACATACAACAATAAGAGAAAGCGCAATAAAGGGCAAAGATAAAAAAGACAATTATAGGTGCATATTCTCCTACCAAAGTACTGAGACAGGGCGTCTGCATCAAACTCACGAGCTGTGAGCTCCGCGGTGTTGAAGACAATTCCCATGCCTACTAGAGCCACACATACCTCTCTATCAGCAGAGGGTAGTTCGTCTAGGGACTTGGGCTTAATCAGCCTTGCCTCTTCCACCCAGTACAAGGGGAAGCCATCCAGGGCTGTGGGGTCGCGTTTTGTGCAGCACACCCTGAAGAACTTACCCTTCCACCCTTTATAGGAGTTCTGGAAGAGGGTGAGGATTATCCTTTCGACGACCCCAGAGAAGCTCACCCAGAGGCTCTTCCCTTGCTTCTTCACTTCGAAAAAGTGGAGGAAGATGTCCACTGATGGTAGCAAGCCCAAGTACCCGTTCAAGATTTCAAACGCCCTGATGAATGCCCAGCTGTTGGGGTATAGCTGGGCAGGGGCTACGTTGATTTCAGTGAGTAGTTCCCTCTCGAAGCCTGAGAAGGGAAGGCGCAGACCAGTTCGTTTGAACACCGTCTGGTAGAGGAAGAAGAAAGGTTTCCCGCCGTTAGACCTATCATCCACGCAGACCGATTCCCCGGGGGTGGCGTGACGAACGGAGATGTGGGAGTCGTGTCTGCTGTGGAAGGCGTTGAAGTTGTATAGACGTGGGTCACCCAGATGGTTCTCCACGTCTTCAACAGTGGTCAGAGTCGAACATTCGGCTATGAGCTCATCGGAGGCCCATGAGTAGTGAGCCATATAGTTGATCCCTGGGGGTGGTGGATTGGCGGTTGTTTTTGTACGCGGCATGGATTGATGAAAAAAGCTGAAGAAGGAGGAAAGGAAAAAGGTTTAGCAAATGGGGTTAAGGCAGATAGGGGAAGAGAAACCCTAGAAAAACCCTACCCACGCGAGAAGAGAAGAACAGGGGAAACGACGAAGGGAGTAGAACACAAAAATGCAGAAAATATAAACAGTCCCAGGCAGTTATAAGAGCAATACAGTAAAGGGAAAGAGTCATCGAAGAAGAAAAACCATACCTTTAGGTGATCGGGTTGACGAAGGTTGGGGGTGCGAAGAGAGAATGTAGAGAAAGTTTTTGAAGAAGAAGGTGAACAGTAGAGAGAATGCGAAAGAGTGATGAAACAGTGCCTTGAGCTCGAGTTTTTGAAAAGTTATAACGTTAACTTGAAGAAGTGCTAGCGGCACTCATCCCCAACCGTAGGATCGTGCCACGTGTCAAGAGATTAACGAGCAACTTAAAGCGTCACATCTTCAGCACAGATAATGTCACGTCAGCGGCTTAGAGAATTTCACGTCAACTGCTCAAGGGAATGTCACGTCAGTAGGAATGCCACGTGGATGATAGGGCGAGGCCTTAGTCTTTTTGCTAAAACAAGTGTCAGCTCAAGACTGGGGGGCTTGTGTACCGTCCCGTCCCCGGGCGTTGACCAAAGTCAAAGTCAAAGTCAAACTCAAAGCCAAAGTCAAGCGTATGGTGGGACCCATCCAGGGGGCCCAGGGAGGAAAGTCAACAGGTTGACCACTTAAGGCGTCGCCAGGTTAATGCGTCGCTAGTATCACCCCCCGATCCCCACGGTAGGAAAGACCGTGGAGGGGGCGACACCACGAGGGGCCTCAGTACCTCAGAACAGTAATAAAGAGAAGAAAAAGGTGGCTTCAAGGCCATATTCCCAGTACCAGTGAGAAGTAACTTGACTTGTGAAGTACCCACGTCACCCTGGGAGACCCCTGGGATAGATACGACCCATGAGAGGGCCACGCCCAGGGGCGAACCATGTGTGTGGTACGAGAGGAAGGTAGATACACTCCCGGGGCGAGTGACTAGAGGTTGGGGCGCATGAGTTGGCACCCAGAAAGTCACCCCTTGCGCCAGATGCAGTTCAAGGAAGGAGGACTTACACGATGGTCTATCCCTAAGTTGGGTTACGACGCTGTAAGGCCTCCACGTAGAATAGCGATCAAGTCAGAAGAACACATGGCAGTAAACATTGAAACATCAAGGTATATAAGTTTCCCTGAAAGTTTGCTAAGGTACGTTTTTATTCAGTTTACATTTCGAACGCTTTAAAACACTTTAAACGCTTTAAATTCTTTGAATGTTGTAAATGCGTTGAACGTTTTTAAACGCCTTAAAGACGTTTTAAATGCACTTTAAGACGCTTTGAATACTTTAGACGTTTAAAAGAGGCTTTAGACGTTTGAGACAAGGATCCAGACTCAGTTTTACACACACACACATACTCAAGTTGCTTGCTCGCGAACCCACTGTACGCACAGGCATTTAGGGAGAAATCAGTTACTCAGTTATTCTACCACCTTCAAAATCCATTCACGGTGCTCCGATACGGAGGTGTGTCTTTGATGTTTCTCGCTTGCTGACTTGATCGTCGGAGTGCAAACGGCCGCAAGGGCGCCCCTTTGTTCACTTCTTTCAGGTACTCACGGCGGTGAAGGGTGGAGATTTGGAGCAAAGACGAGGGAGTCCTTGATACGCGAGTCTTAGCTACGCACGAAGCATAATCTGGTCAGCCGGCAGGAAAAAATTGATTTCATAACCAAATACGATCCTGATTTAAATGCTTTGACCAAGATTTGAATACTATAAATAGTTTGTTAATGTTTTATAACAAACAATAAGAAAGAAAAACAGATTTGAGTTTTTCAAAAGAGCTTTCAAGCATTTGAGTTTTCACTTTGAGCTTTGGTTATTCAAGAGAGAAGTGAAATAGGATTACTCTGTATTGATTTCAGTTGATTCTGTAACAGTGTAATTCGTTATGTATTTTGTGTACATTCTAGTGTTGTAAAGCCAAGAAGGGTTGTGTGCTCTTGAGGTTGTCAAGATCAACATTCTTGGTGTGTGTGTGCTGAGCCAAAGGAAGTGTGTTGCTTGAGGGGATCAAGGTCACTTCTTTGGTGGTGTGTGTATGTAATCTGGATTTGATTACCTAGTGGATTCCGCAGTGGTTTCTGGGAAACTGGATGTAGCTCTTGGTTTAAGAGTGAACCAGTATAAACTGTTTGTGCAATCTCTCTCTTCCTTAAACTCTTTAATTTCAGTTGTTGTTATTTTTACTAGTATAAACAACCGATTGTTTCTGCGAAACAACCGATTGTTTTTCTGGTGCTTTACTATTTTGAGTTGTGTTCTTGGCTAACTGAATTCCTAATCTGGCAGATTTAAACCATTCATGGGTTTGCAAGTTTTTATAGAAGATTTGTGCCTAATTTATCCAGTTTTGTTGCACCACTGAATGAGTTAGTAAAGAAAGACGTTGATAAGTGTCATATTTTAGTAATATTTTATATTTAAAAACAGGCACTTACAATTTTTTATTGATAAAATAACTATAATTCAACCCCTAATTTATGAATTTAAACATTTTACATATTTTTTCATTATAATATTAATACGAACAATTTATTCCCAAATTTGTGGTAATTTTAAGATTCTAGGGGAAAATGAAGATGAAAGGGCTAAAGAAGAATATGTAAGATGAAAAGGGAAAGTTGAAACATTCAAAACTTGCCCAAGCAAGCTCACTCTAGAGGAACTCGCCTGAGGCTAGCCCAGGCGATTTCAGTATAAAGAATTTGGGTTTTTCTCATCAAACTCGCCAAAGAAAGTAATAATCACCTAAGCGAGAAGTCACTTAGCCCAAGCTCAACTAGGTTAAATATGAGGCATGAGGTATAAACCTAGACATCATTAAGAGAATAAAAAGAGATAGAAAATGGAGATGAAAGGGCTAATTTATGAATTTATATCTTTATACATATTTTGTAATTATAATATGAATAAGAACGATTTATTCCCAAATTTGTGTTAATTTCAGGATTCTAGGAAAAAATGGAGATGAAAGGGCAAAAGGAGAATATACAAGATAAAAAGGGATAGTTGGAACGCTCCAAAAACTCGCCTAAGACAGAATCTCCTAGAGGATCTCACCTAAGCGAGCTCAGTTACACCTAGGCGTGATCACTCTAGACACGTTAGGCCTTTTTTCATCTAACTCGCCCAGGCGAGCCCAATCACGCCTTGGCGAGAAGTCACTTAGCCCAAGCCCAACTAGGTTAAATATGAGGCATGAGACACAATCCTAGACATCAATTGGGAGAATAGGAGTAGTACTGGACCAGAGCGCTCAGAACTCAGCACTCGGAGGTTGGACCTCAGCACTTGCCATAGGCAGGTCAGCTCGGCTCTTGGGCCTGGTTGGTGGGCCATGTGATTGGGCCCCGGATGCATGTATTAGCCTTTTTAGTATGTTTAGTGCAACCCTTCGTGCATAAGGCCTACGCGACCAACAAGGGGTATTTATGGACCTAGGGGTGTGCTTAATGTGCAGGGGGTCTAGCTTAAGTAAACATTTCCTTTTAAACCTAAACCCATGTGTGGTAGGGCACGTAGAGGTTAGGTTGCATGCGTTCAAAAGATAGCGTAACACCACACTAAGGGTGGCTATGTAAAACATATTGGACCCTTGATGCTAGTACATGAGTTGGTACCCTGGTGGTTATTCTGTTATTATTTTATGCACTCCATAGAGGAAAGATTTCGTTCGGTTGCAACACCAAAAGAGTGTGCCCTTGAACATAATATTTTCCTGTTGAGTATGCTTTCAGTTGAGATTATATTCTCATGAAGGAAAGTTGTTACAAGAGATAAACTATAAAAAGGACTTGAGATCCCAGGTTAAGGTACACTGTTTCTAAGACTGAAACTTACTACTTCTTGAATTCTTATAAGCCCTATACTGACTTGATCTTCGGAGTGCAATCAACAGGTAGGGCCCCCTCTGTCTCAAAGAAGCCGCGTTCCAACGAAACAAAGGGAAGAGCAGATTGCAACAGAGATAGACGGAGCCAAAGCTTATCACTAGAAGTCAACCGGCGAGCAGGTCAACCGACAAGAACAAGAGGTGATAGAAAATCCTAGAGGAGGCAACCGTCAGGGAGAAACATTCTGGATCTTCTTTTCTTGCTTTCCATGCTTGTGATGGCCAACAAGAGTGGCTAATTATACCCTTTGGAATTTGGAGTAATTTGTTCAAACTCTTATGCATTGAGGTGATATTTAAATATAATATTTTGTTCTTGATTGATGATTGGTATTGTCATTTTATTTGTAGTGCTTTGAAAAATATGTCTAAGTTTCTGACCCAAATGATAATGCTTAACATATTTGAATGTTAGGAATAGATTTGAAATGTTAATTGCTATCAACATCTAATCGTAATGATAAAGTTTTTATAAATATCCGAGGAATCGATATTTAGGAGACTTTCTTAATGATTTTATATGCGATGAATCGATATAAATTAATTTTATATTGGCATCAAAATCAATCAAAGGATAGATTATTACTATGCTTTTCAAAATACAAAAGAGTAAGAAGGATGAACCCCAATCCTAATTTTCCCAATTGAACCAACAAACTCTTTACTTTGCTCTTTACAATTCTTGCAATGATACACAACAAACTTCCAACAAACTTTATTATTTGTTTTCTAGTTAGTGAATCTTATACTTGATAGTTGAGTTGTTCTTTGTGGGTTCCATATGTGTCACTTAGGAAAAATTATTACTTCTAACACGGTAGACTTTTTGTAAATTGTTAGAATTTGGGGCCAAAACAAGAAGGATGGGGGGGGCGGGGGGGTTGTTTTGTTTTATGGAAGTAGAGTGAAAAGTTCTAAAAAATCAACCAACTGATTTTCTGTTTAACTAGATAAAATTTCACTTTTATAGTTCCTTACAGAAATTCAACCAGTTGTTTTCTCGAAACAATAGGTTGTTTATACCAGTAGAGAAAGAACAATGTTAAAAACAATGAATAAGATAAGGTTGTTTGCAAAAACACTCTTAACTTTTATTTTATTTCAATCGAATCATATATAAATAAATACACAATGTTATTTAAAACAACTATATAATGTAATTCTTGGCAAATAAAAGTACAACATATTATTTATTACTATTATGTTTTAATCCTTTTTGAAATTTGAAATTTAAGCATTTTTTTTATTTTAAATAATGAGTATAGATAAACAAAGACGAAACTAAGGAATAATTCTTTCAAATAGAGTGTACTATTAAGATTTTAGGAGTGTAACTTTACTGTGAAAAAACTACTTTATTGCTTATTTGTAGGTCACAACCTTAGTAGCTAAATGTGAAATGCAGTTCGCAACAAGCCTTCCACATTATTTGATGTTTATTGTGATTATGAATATTTGGCAAAAGAAGGGTAAGCCCTTAAAATAATTAATGGAAAGGTTAGGGAGAATCGCTTTGAAAATTTGAAATCTGAGTCTTGAGGTTACTCTACACCATATGATGACAACTTTGAGACCAGACCCGTTTGTCAACAACTTGTGCAAAAAGCCGACAACCGACTTTGATGAGCTCAAGCGAAGGGCGTCCAAATTTATGTAACTAGAGGAATTACGAGAATTCCAAAATCAAGCACGAGCAAAGATAGGGTCTGACAAAGTGATACAACCCAATTAGAGAAGGAGATAACCAAGGACACAACATATACTTTACAATTAACTCAGTCATCTCAACATCCAAGATAAGGTCCCACCAAACTTCAAAAGGACCTCAGTAGAAGAAGAATTGGACATAGGCCAGAGCATCAACTGTTCTTTCTTCTGGTCTTTTTAAAAGACAAGTTTATGTAAATAAATTGGGCTCACTTTGGAGGTCCAAATAGAAGAATAAGCTAGAATAGGGTTTACTTAGCATAAATTGGGGTGTACTTAGCATAAATCTTTCATGACAAGTGGGGTTGGCAAAGTGGGGCGGGCTATGCGGTCCGGCCCGCGACCCGCTGAAAAAATGCGCGGCGGGTTGCTTATTTCAACCTGCTAGCCTAGTTAGGCCCGACCCGCATAACCCACAGCCCGCGCGGGCCAAGTGCGGAGCGGGGTGGGTTGGCCCGCATAACCCGCATAACTTTAAAATGTATAATTTTCTTTTCTACACCCTCATATTTTCTTCATGTAGCCTCATATTGTACATTCCAAACTTTTTAATATCATCTTACAACGCATGTTTCATGAAAATAATATTAAGAGACCATTTACATAATGCATCTAAATAAAAAAATTCAAAATTTTTATTTAAAAAAATTATTTTTTTAATAAATATTTCTTATGCGGGCTGGCCCGCAGGTCCGCAAGCCAACCCTTATGCGTGGCGGGCTAGACAAATCAGCCCGCAAATTCTATGCAGGGTGGGCCAACCCGGCCCGCTTTTTGCGGGCTAAGTGCGGGGCGGGCCAGCCCGCATTACCACCCCTAATGACAAGTGCACCTAGGTTTAGGGTTTTTTTAACCCACCTTCTAGAAGGTTTCTCACAAATGACACTCCTACCCCTCTCACTCTTGCTCCCTAAGTCACTATCTCCTATATAAAGGATATCTTGCCTCATGTAATTCACACATGAATTCGAAATAGAAAGGAAACTCTACAGGAGTGTTTAGTGAGCTTTGTATGCTAGAAATTGGGTCTTGTCTTGGGTGTTTGTACACTTCAAGTTGCAGCTCTTCACCACTTATCTTGGAGTCTCCTCTCCCTCCAAGTGGTGTGATTCATTATTCCATAAGCATCTCTTAATCTCTCCACCTTTGTGTTTTTATTTCCTTTTCCTTACGCCATTCTTCCACACTTTTATTCATTTATGTTTGGCTTTCTTCATCATCTTATGCTTCTTTTCATGTCTTTTATTTTTGCAACTTCATCATCATAATCACCATACTTGTGTTTTCTCTTTGTGATGTAAGATTTCACATTTTATGGGTTGTACTTTGTTTATGAGTTTTTGTTTTCAGCAAGATATGGTGAGAAACCCAAAAAAAATTCCCACTGGACACAAAATTAATCAAGTAGTTAAGTAAGTGTGAAGGTTCACTTCTAGAGGGAAAAGAGAAAAGCACAATTATATGGTTTGATGATGATGAGGTGCAGAGTTAAAGAACATAAGATAGAAATGACCAAATGGAAAGAAGGAGAATTAAACAAATGGAATGAAAAAGAGGCGAAAGGAATAAAAGGGAAAAGATGAAGAGAAAGAAAACTTATGAATATGGAGATGGTGTCACACCACATGGACGGTGAGAGGCTCCAAGATGAGTGGTGCAGAGCCGCCACTTGAAGTCTAATACACTCAAGATAAGACCCAAAGAATTGGAGTACACAGACTCACTAAACACTCACGCAGAGTTTCTTTTCTATAATCAATTTCAATGTGTGAATACATGAGGCAAGGCACTCTATTTATAAGAGAGAGTTTCTTGGAGAACAAGATAGAGGGGTACGAGTGTCATTTTTGAGAAGCCTTCTAGAAGGTAGGTCAAAGAAACCCTTAACCTAGAAGCACTTATCATGAAAGGTAGGCTTGACACAAGCCCAAATTACTAAGCACACCCTACTCAAATTACTAAGCACACCCTACCCTAGTTAATTCTTCTATTTCGGCCCCAAAGTGAGCCCAATTTATTTACATAACTTCTCTTGTGGAAAGACTAGAAGGAAGAACTTCTAATATTTTGGTTTATATCTGGTTCTTCTTCTGTTGATGCTCTTTCGAGGTTTGGTGGGGCCTGGCTTTGTATATTGAGATGACTATCCTATTTGTGAAGTGCTTAATGTGTCCTTAGTCATCTGCTGGTTGATGTGGTATGTATCACTTTGCCCTTTAGAAGTGCACCTTCACACTTACTTAACCACTTGGTTAAGCTCGTGTCCAGTGGGAATCTTCTTTGGGTTTCTCACCATAATTGCTAATCTCAAAACTCATAAAGAAAAGAGTAACCCATAAGATGTGCAATCCTAAAATCAACTAACATCGTGTGGTATTTAGAGCATGGTTATCTTGAGCATAATTGTTTTGAGTTGATTTCAGCACCTTTCAATTTAGTCTTTAAATTCCTTGTCATTTACAATTCCACCTTTTATTAATTAAGCACTTTAAATTTTTCTTTTGAATTATTGGTCAATTTTTTTTACCTTACTTCTTTTGCCCGAGTCTTATATTCTAGGAGTCTTTACATCCATTCTACTTATTTTTTTTATAATTTTGAAGAACTAAAAGTAATTAGAGTTTGTTTAAGTGGTAGTGGATTTAGCTCCAAACAAAGAATTCAATTGATCATATGAATTGAATACCATTCATTTTGTGAAAAATTGAAAGTGAAGTAAAAATATGCATGTCAAGAATGTGGACATTTTAAATCCATAGAAACAAATACAAAAAAGAATTTGAATGCAATTCACTTTTCAAGTTCAAAATTGCTAAAAAGTGGATTCTTTTTATGTGGCAGATTGTTTTCATATTTCTGGAATTTTATCCTTCTTGCTTTTACAATTTTTAAGAAAATCAAAACTTCATAGTTAAAAGTTTAAGTAAGTTTCTTTTAGTCTTCATAAGTGCTTTTATTTTTTGTCTTGTTACAAGTTTTGTCATCCTCTAAATTCTAAGTTGGTTTAACTTTCTTTCATTTATCTTTTCTTACTTGTTTTCAAATCTTTCTTTAGTTTTGTTAGGGGTTCTTTGGTGAGTGGGTCATAAGAGCTTTGATCTCTTTCACTTGAAGTGTTGCTACCAAGTGTAGACCTTTTGGAGTTCAAATATTCCTTTAATGAATTTAAATTTTTTTCTATCCTTTACTAAATAGTAGAGTGATACACGTGAGTGAGTGCATTAAATTGTTATTTTCACTAATTATTTGTTTTCTTTTGTTCAAAATTATGACTCATTTGTCTTCGAGAGAATCTTTAAAGCCACAATCTCCTCAAAAGGCACATCTTTGGAAATCCCGCGGAGACGAGTGAGGATATCAGTCAGTCTAGCCCGATTCTCTTCGCTTAAAACCATACCTGCGTACAAATTTCAGAAGAAATACAGAGAAAAAGCATGTGAATGCGTGGAAGCAGAACGTGCCAATGTGACGTTACGATGACAAGAATCAGCTCCCCAATGTTTCGGGTTTCTTGGACTCAAAGGGAACCCAAAAACAGAAGGTGATTGATACAAAGATTAACAGCATAGACAGAATCAATAAACAAGTGCGAACGGTAATCAGAGTTCATACCTACGATCGGAAAGCGAGAGAATGCATAAATGCGTAGAGGAAACACTAGAATGCTTGAGGAAGAAGGCGAAACAATCAAAGAGTTTCAGAGGATGATGGAACAAGTGATTGGACGCGCGCGTTTTCAAGAGTTTACAAGCAAACAAAGAAGCGTAAGCGACGTTAAGCCCTAGCCGTTGATCAAAGACACGTGTGCACAGATAACACAGGCCCGAAAAGACGTCACTTTGACGCAATATTTACGTCCTGTCGAATAGAGCCACGTAGATCACCCAGGGCAAGGACTTAGCCTTTTCGCTGAACAAGTTATAGCTCGAGACTGGGGCTTGTGTACCGACCAGTCCCTGGGCGTTGACTGACCACTTGTAATGTTGGTGCCACGTAAGCGGGTCCCACGAGCGGCGTGGGCCAGTATCTCACAAAGCACGTGTGCCAAGGAACCAAGATTGGTCAGACATCGGTCATCAGGATGTACCGACGTGCCACTAGACAGTGTGGAGAGATCGAACATCGAAAACCCAAATAGTAGAGATGGGCCACGAGAGGTGGATCCCAGATCACACGCCAGTTATCAGTAAGGGAGAAGCCTAGATCACGAGGGCCCATGCGTGTAGAGTGGATGGCGCGTTCAGGCGTAACACAAAGTGTAGAGTCACTAGAAAGATATGACCTGCGAGGGTCACATTCAGGGGTGAGCTGCATGCATGGCACGTGAACAGCTAGGGCACTCCCAGAGGCGGGTGACCCCAGAGATCAGGTGCACGAGGAGGCACCCAGGTGGTCATCCCGTCAGAGGTTGCACTCCAGTTAGGGACCCCACGCGCTAGGTTATCTTTAGAGTAAGGTAACAACAGTGTTGGGCCCGCCCATCATAAAGGACCATTTCGGGTAAAGAAGAAACCCTAGTTTCAATCTATAAATAGTAAGGTAACAAACTTGACAAGGGGCAATTCTCTTGCACTGCTAAACACACAGTATCAGTTACATAGTTTTCGGTGTTTCCTAGCCCTAGTACTGACTTGAGCGTCGGAGTGCAAACGGCCGCTAGGGCGCCCTTTGTCTTTGTGTTTTCAGGTGTTCATCACAGGAAATGCACGTGCGACCCAAGGATTTTGGACGTTGGGGCGAAGGTCCCACCTTGCAACAGGTTATGGAGACGATGCGAGCCCTTCAGGAAGAGATTGTCGCGTCGAGAGCAAATCAAGAACGCATCCAAGCAGACTTGGTAGCGTCACAAGCAATGAGCGAGGAACTGTGTCGTTCGAACGAGGAACTGTGCAGAGACCTACAAACCCGCGCAGGTGACTGCGAGGGTACAGATCAGGAGCCTTTGACGCCACCCAGGGAGTTCCCAACGCTGTTCTCAAGTGGACCCAAGGTGACTTTCACTGGTACAGAAGATCCGGAGGCTCACCTCACGGCTTTCCATACGCAGATGATGCTGGTTGGGGGGTTCGACGCGGTAAGGTGCAAGCTTTTCATGAGCAAACTGGCAGGAACAACGATGGACTCGTTAATCAGCCTCCCTGATGGCCATGTAACATCATTCCCGCAACTCACAAAGTTGTTCAGAGCACAATATATCGTGAATCGAGCTCCCCCGTCTGTCTCCTACGACCTCTTTGATATAAGACAGTGCCAAGGAGAATCTTTGAAGGAGTTTCTCCACCGCTTTGGAGCACAGGTGGTAAGGTTGAACCTCAAAGAGGAGAAGATGATGGTGCACGCGTTCAGGAAAGGCATTGTTCCATGACCCTTCAGCGAGTCACTCATTTGAAACCATCTTAAGGCCTTCGCCGAGATAAGGCGCCGTGCGGTGGCCCATATGGCGGCGGAGGAAGAAGATAGTGAGAAGCGCACATGCGTGGTTCCCACGCGGCCGCGCGTGACAGGTCATCCTCAAACCCTAAGGGTGCACGAGGAAATGACAGAGATAAAGGCCCCCGGGAAGCAGCAACCCTATCAAAAGCCTAATGCAAGGGGGGTGCGGAGCAGATAACGTGCCGCCAAGGCATGGCTTTGTAGAGAATTGAAGGACCTCATCGCTATCCCAAACATAGCGGAGAGGCTGAAGGTGCCTCCCAAAACCGACAAGAGGCTTGGGCCCAACAAGAACGCCTGGTGTGAGTTCCACCAAGCATTTGGCCATCCCATACGCAATTGCTTAGCGCTAGGACACCAGCTAGACGAGTTGGTGAAGAACGGTCTCCTAAGGGATTATTTACAAGAAAAACAGGGGACCGAGGACATGGTGGCAACAGGGGGTAGCCCGGGACATGAAGTCCCCGTACACGATGAGGTCCACACCATCGCAGGAGGGTTCTCGGGAGGAGGTTGTACCGCTTCTCAGTGAAGGAGATACACACGAACGGTGATGTCGGTAGAGGCACAAAAGACCGACGACGCCTTCAACGTCGACCTGGTCTTCACCAAGGCAGACTTAGGGGACGTCGTTCCCCATGACAACGACCCAGTGGTGATCTCAGTGGTAACTGTAGGAAGGAAGGTGCACCGTGTGCTGATAGATCTGGGAAGCTCGACAGACGTGATGTTCTGGACGAATTTCAACAAATTGCAACTATCCCCCGACATGCTAAGGCCCTACGGCGGCTGTCTCTTAAGATTCGCAGGTGACCAGGTAGAGGTGCGCAGATACTTGGATTTGAGTACCACCTTCACAGATGGCACCGCGTCACGTACGGAGAACATCAGGTACCTTGTTGTCAATGCCTCCTCTGCTTATAATATGTTGTTGGGTAGACCAACGCTGAATAGGTTAGGGGCGGTGCCGTCGACAAGGCACATGAAGATGAAGCTACCGGACCTGACAGAAAAGGTGATTACCATCAAATCAGATTAAAAGGAGGCCAAGAGATGCTACGAGAACAACCTCAAAACAAAGAGAGGAGTATCTATGGTCACTAGCAGACCACGGTACACAGGGGAAGCAGAGTATGCCAAGGACCTGAAGAGAGACAACAGGTACCGGAGAAGGCAACCCCATTATGTCCACGACAGGTCTCCCCCGTACGGACCGTTTCGTTAAGAAAAACAGAGGTCCTCGGGACAGAGTATGCAGACTTGAGGCGCTGAAGCAGGGCTTGGTTCCTTACACATGAAGTGCGGCCGATTTCAAGTTTTATTTCAGTTAAGCAGGAGTATTGTACATGGTATTAGGGGACACTCTTTTTCCCTTATAAGGGTTTTTTAACGAGGTCATCAGACGAATTTCGATTGAAATATTTTCTCGAGTTATGTACAATTCAGTAAAAACTTGTTTCCTAGCGCTAGAAGTCTCGTGGGAGTGAGGTAGGTTCGTGAGAGAACACCCCCCCCCCCCCTTCCGAGTGAAAACGCTAAGGTTAAACGAAATAGTTTATGAGATAAATCTTCCGGGCCTCTGAGCGAAGCCGAGGTCAGATAAAATTAGTTTCCCTTGTGTTAGAAGTCTCGCAAGCGGAGAGGTAGGTTCGTAAGAGAACACCTCCCCTCTTGAGTGAAAACACCAAGGTAAAACGAAATAATTCACCAGATAAATCCTCCGCGCCTTTGAGCGAAGCCGAGGTCAATTAAGAATTAGTTTCCCTTGCGTTAGAAGCCTCGCGAGCGGAGAGGTAGGTTCGTAAGAGAACACCTCCCCTCTTGAGTGAAAACACCAAGGTAAAATGAAATAATTCACCAGATAAATCCTCCGCGCCTTTGAGCGAAGCCGAGGTCAGTTAAGAGTTTGTTCCCCTTGCGAAGAACGCCAAGGAAGAACGACCCAGTTCACATCTTGACGACAGAACGCTAGAAGAGACATCTTGACGCCACGCACCATGACAGAGCAATTATGAAAGTCAAAAAGCAGTTCGCAATGTAGAAATAGAAACAAATATGAGTCTGAGAAAGTAAAGTTGCAAGTAGATAATAAAGAGTTTGTCCGTCAACCAAATACAAGTTAGGGAAGGACCCTGGGAACGATTTGCCCGTTTTCAACACAGTTTGATACTGTGAAGGGTGCAATGTCCATTCCAGGATGTGCACAAGCAACTTGCGCAAGAGCGTCTCTGAATCCCTCGTCACAAGCATCGAGAACATCCCCGGTCAGCTCAGCCTCCGCTTCTTCAAACCTCTTAGGTTGCTGATGAAGTTTGGCCTCCGCTTGACCCAGCTGCACCTCACGACTGATGGACCTTTGTTCAAGCCCCATAATCTTGGACTTGGACTCCTCATCGGCCTCTTCCAACTCGAAGACCCAGATCCGCAGGGACAGAACTCTTGCCTCTAGCTCAGTGACCTGTTGGCATTTAGCTTGAAGTTGCTTAGAGAGCTGAGCCAACTCCGCTCTCAGTCCAGCCTCACGAGCAGTAAGCGAGCGGGCCGGCGTGGATGTTTCCCCCGATTCAGTCCTGGATAGTAGAGCGTCGGACTGAGCAAGAAGAGCCCCAAAGTTGAAACCCAGTCTCTCCTTGGCAGCGGCCTCATCCAAGTAAATAGTCACCCCTGCTTGGAAGCCCTTAAGGGCGTGCTGTAGGACAAGAGGTAGCTCAAGGACAGGAGGAGTCCCAGAAGCGCTCGTCCCACCAAGGTCAGGGAGCAGGGGAACACCAGTCGTGCGCCCCCGGGGCGAAACAGAGCGACCAGTAGAGGAAGAATGGGAAACCAACACCGGCGTAGGTCCGGGGCTTTTAGACATTGGCCCCTCGGAAGAATCCTCGTCTGATTCGATCACCACCGCTTTACCCTTGCGTGGGAGTGGGGTGGGAGACGATTGGACGACAGTAAGAGGGACCGCAACCCCAGGATTGGAAAGAGTGGGCGAAGGCGCAATGGTGGCAAAGGCAAGGGCGTGCTGGCGAGAAGTGCCCACGTCCTTGGAAATCCCGCGGAGACGAGTGAGGATATCAGTTAGTCTAGCCCGTTTCTCTTCGCTCAAAACCATAGCTGCGTACAAATTTCTATGTGTGCACAGATAAGACAGGCGTGTAAAGACGTCACTTTGACGCAGTATTTACGTCCTGTCGCATAGAGCCACGTAGGTAACCCAGGGCAAGGACTTAGCCTTTTCGCAGAGCCAGTTATAGCTTGAGACTGGGGGCCTTGTGGACCGACCGGTCCCTGGGCGTTGATTGACCACTGGTAATGTTGGTGCCACGTAAGCGGGTCCCACGAGTGACGTGGGCCAGTATCTCGCAAAGCATGTGCGCCAAGGAACCAAGAGTGGTCAGACATCAGTCATCAAGATGTACCGATGTTCCACTAGACAATGTGGAGAGATCAGACATCGGAAACCCAAACAGTAGAGATGGGCCACGAGAGGTGGATCCCAGATCACATGCCATTTATCAGTAAGGGAGAAGCCTAGATCACGAGGGCCCATGCGTGTAGAGTGGATGACGCGTTCAGGCGTAACACAAAGTGTAGAGCCACTAGAAAGATATGACCTACGAGGATCACATTCAGGGGTGAGCTGCATGCATGGCACGTGAACAGCTAGGGCACTCCTAGAGGCGGGTGACCCCAGAGATTAGGTGCACGAGGAGGCACCCAAGTGGTCATCCCGTTAGAGGTTGCACTCCAGTTAGGGACCCCACGCGCTAGGTTATCCTGAGAGTAAGGTAACAACAGTGTTGGGCCCGCCCATCAAAAAGGCCCATTTCGAGTAAAGAGGAAACCCTAGTTTCAGTCTATAAATAGTAAGGTAACAAACTTGACAAGGGGCAACTCTCTGGCGCCGCTAAACACACACAATATCAGTTACACAATTTTCGGTTTTTCCTAGCCCTAGTACTGACTTGAGCGTCGGAGTGCAAATTGTCGCTAGGGTGCCCTTTGTCTTTTTGTTTTCAGGTGTTCATCACAGGAAAGATACGTGCGAACGCAAGGATTCTGGACGTTGGAGTGACGTAGGCGAAGCGGGTCTACCGGTAGGTACAAAAAGCTAAGTTAGAATATTTTTTTTAATGTGTATGAGGTCGAAGAGGACCAAAAGGTTAAGTTAGCTTCCCTAGAATTTGAGGACTATGCCATGCAATGGTGGCACTAAACGGTAATGGACATTAGGCTAAACAAGGGGCCCACCGTGGTTTCTTGGAATAATTTAAAATTATGCATGCGCGTGCGGTTTGTTCCTCCTCATTATAGGAAGGAACAATTGTTGAAGCTTCAACGACTTCATCAAGGATCTAGGAGTGTAAACGAGTATTTTAAAGATATAGAAGTAACTTTGACTAAAATTGATTTGCATGAAAGTGAAGAGTCAAAGATTGGTAGATTTGTGAGTGGATTACGACGAGAAATACAAGATGTTGTAGAATTGTATGAGTACACTTCTTCGGAAAAATTGGTTCACCTAGCCATCAAGGTTGAATCAGAAGTTTTGAAGAAAAATTCTTTCAAAAATACTCATAATGATGAAATTTACAAATCATCTTGGAAGTGGAAAAAATAAATTTCAAAACCAAGATTCTCCTTCCAATTTCTCAAAAGAAACCACCCCACATCATAAAGATTCTAAAGATAAACCTTCTACTCCTAAATAACCCACCAAAACCTCAATTAAAAAATGCTTTAAATATCTAGGTTTTAGACACATTGGTACTAATTGTCTAAGTAAAAGAACAATGATGGTTCAAGGGGGGATAGTCGTTAGTGATCATAATGTTAGAGATCATAGTGAATTGGACTTATAAATTTTTCGCAAAGAATACAATTTAAGAAATCCTAACAGAAAAAGAACAAATGGATTTAATGAAAGACAAATTTATTTCCTGATTTTAAGAAGCAGTTTCAGAAGTATAACAAATTGGTTTTAGAATCAAAAAAATTATTTCTTTACAATTCAAGACTTTTGTTCAAAGAAATTATTAAAGACAATGTTAGTCCTTTAACACAAGAGTTAACAAGGGAACACTTTGATGATTAAAACTAAGAAATACAAGACGTTTCAATTTAATTTTCAAACCAGTACCTTTAATAAAACCAATTCAAAAATATTTCACTTGAAACAATTCTGTTGAAGAGAAGTGGAGAAATTAAGTTCAACAAGCAACTTTCAAAATTCTTTTTAAAAATAGTTTCAAAATGATAGAATCTTGAACTAGATTGCTTATTTGAATCTTAACACATGTATTACTTAAATAGAGGTTAAAGGTACTTTGAATACTGAGAAAGATTAAATCCTTATCAAAATATTGAAAACTAGAATATGATTTAACCCAATAGTAGTTAAAACAACAGATTCAATTTTGAAACAACAGGTTTATTTTATCACAAATTTTCAGATTTCAGATTTAAAGTAGTGATCAAGAAAGGAGAAAGGCATACATAGTTTTATACCGGTTCACTCAATAAGAGCTACATCCAGTCTCACCTTATACCAAGATGGATTCCACTAAAGCAAAGCAATCTTTACAAAACCTTTTAGTTTTTGAACCCTTAAAGAACTAAGATCACAAGCTGAAACACACTATTTTTGCAACACACTAACTTCTAAAAACTCTATCAAGAAGTAAAAATACAAACACTTTTACAAAAGGAATTTTTTAGCAAGGAAAACATCTTGATTGTAGACACAAAAGTTCAAACCAGGACCTTCACAGCTGCAACACTTGAAAGAACCTTGAATTTCAAGCCAAAGGCATCAACACAAGAGCACTAAAGTTTTTAAGAAAAACTTCCAAAAACTAAAACTCACTTCAAAATCTCAATGAAAGCACTTGAAAACTGTATGTAAATCGTAATTGCAAGGGGTGTTTTGACCTAAGATCAACCTCCATTTTTACAGGTTTCAGATGAAAAAAGATTTTAAAAAAATAGTTAAAAACTGTTACAAAAATAACATATTAAAGTTCAAAAGAATATACTGCTTTTTGAAAATACTCTTGTTGGTAACATAACCACTTTCTGATTAGTTGAAAACTGTAAATGTGAAGAAAACTGAATTTGGAGTCAAAACTGAATTTCTTAAAAGTCAAGCAGTTTTGATTCGGTGCCAAAGAATCAATTGTTTTGTCAAATAACAGATTAAATTCTTGTACAGTAAAACAATGTTTTGAAAAACATGAAACAATTCTTAAAATTCTTTTTAAGAGACCCTTGTGCTTAAGCTCATCATTATGGTTATGAGATATAATGAAGATGTTGAAGAAGAAGACCACTAGGTGTAGTCTTTAATGCTTTCCTCAGGGTCAGGATGTGGCCTCGGGTGTAGTCTCCTCATCTTCTTTGATGAATGTATCAGACATTATTCCTCATTCTTGTTTTACATAATGCACAAGTTACAATAATTAATCTTTTAATTGTAAATCAGTCAGAACACCCATAAATAAGATTTATCTTGCTTAAGTAGTTGAGTGTTGGGCGATATGACCAATCGGGGTGAGTGTTGTTGATCACACTAAGTCTTTTGGTGTCGGGAGGGAATATCATTAAGGTATCATCCTTGGACGAACCGAGTCTTTAGGTGTCGGGAGGGAATATCGATTAAGGTATCATCCTTGGCCGAACCGAGTCTTTAGGTGTAGGGAGGGAATACCGGTTAAGGTATCATCCTTGGTCGAACCGAGTCTTTAGATGTCAAGAGGGAATACCGGTTAAAGTATCATCCTTGGCTGAACCGAGTCTTTAGGTGTCGGGAAGAAATACCGGTTAAGGTATCATCGTTGGCCGAATCGAGTCTTTAGGTGTCGGGAGGAAATACCGATTAAGGTATCATCTTTGGCCGAACCAAGTGCTGCGAATGCGTACGCAATTTTAATTTTTATGTTTAAACACACATATTTGAAAGAAAATGCCTCATTAAAACCTTCCCGACCGAAAACTATCCTTTGGGAAAAAATGGTCGGGCGAGGAAAGAGTGCATAATTTTATTGATTTCAACTGTAATAAAACTTGAGGTACATGGCATTCCACGTCCTCGGTACAATTTTTCCCGATAACCACTTTAGGCAGTATGCCCCCTCCAGCTGCAAAGTCTCGGATCCGGAAGGGGCCTTCCTAGTTAATGGATTTGTGCCTTTATGACTGAATTCTTTGATTGAATTTTGGAGAGGATTGGCGTAAGATGCAATGGAGGAGGCGTGCAAGGAGGCTCACATGGAGCTTGCGGTTTCCTTGGAGGTGCATGCTAAGTATGGAGAGTGATAGGTGAGGCCTAATCACTTGAGCTAGGTGGAGAGTTGAAGACTAAAGTGTTTATCTAAAGAGGTAAGACAAGAGTGAGAATTGGCTCAATATTTTTGCAGCAATTTCACTCATTCATTAATCTTGAAAATACATGAACCAAGAACCTCCTTATATAGGATTAGAGAGATGGATTTAAACAAGGAAAATTGGTGGGAAATTCAAATATTAAAGTTTGAATTTAGGCGCCTATTTGAGATCGCATGGCAAGCATGATCAAGGTGTGCATCATGTGACTCAATTAGGTTAAAGGACCGACCCTAGGTTTAATTAGAAGTATTCTAGAAACCCTAATTTAACATAAGGTGGTTTTTAATCTCTAATCCAACTTAATTACATTTTAGAAAAAAAATACAAGTAAAATTTATATTCTACTTTTGACAAGAAAATAAATTCTACTATAATATTTAAACTAGGGTCTTGGCTTCTTTAAACATGTAGAGAAATGTTTCTCTGCCATCAGTAGCAGGATCCTAGTCCTCTTGTATCTTCTTGGCCATAAACCTAGTTGTGGGCCCTAATCTTCTAGTTGTTGGGCTTGTGCTTGAGCCTCTTCCATCATCCCTTCCCTCTTGAAGAGGATTTGTCCTCAAATCCAATGCTTCTGCCTCTTCATCTTCACTACCTACAAAAGGGGTTAAATCCATAAAATTGAAAGTAGTATGTCCTCCATATTCTTCAGGTAGGTCTATTTGATATGCATTGTTGTTGATTCTCCTGAGGACTTGGAAAAGAGCATCTCCTCAGGGACTTAGTTTGGATTTCCTCTTAGTAGGGAATCTATCCTTCCTAAGGTGAAGCCAAACCCAATCTCCTTCCTAAAAAATTATCTCTTTCTTCCCTTTATTGCTATGTTTCAAGTATTTCTCTGTTTGTTGTTGTATTTGATCCTTAATCCTCTCATGCATTTTCTTAACAAATTTAGCCTTTGTTACTCCTTCCTTATGCACAAATTCTTGTGGATTAGGTAGGGGTAACAAATCCAAAGGAGTAAAAGGATTGAATCCATACACAACTTCAAATGGAGAAATATTAGTAGTTTTATGAACTACCCTATTATATGCAAATTCAATATGGGGAAGGTACTCATCCCAAGATTTGTGGTTGCCTCTCATGATTGCCCTAAGCATAGAAGAAATAGATCTATTTACAACTTTAGTTTGACCATCCGTTTGAGGATGACAAGAAGTTGAGAAATTCAACCTAGTTCCAAGCTTTTCTAAAAGAGTCCTCCAAAAATGGCCTACAAATTTTGGATCTCTATCCGAAACTATGCTTTTAGGTAAACCATGAAGTCTTACCACTTCTCTAAAGAAGAGCCTAGAGATATTGTTAGCATCATCCACTTTATGGAATGGAATAAAATGTGCCATCTTGCTAAACCTGTCCACAACCACAAAAGTGGAATCAAAACCTCTTACTGTCCTAGGAAGCCCTAATATAAAATCCATGCTTATGTCTTCCCATGGAGCACTTGCAAAAGGTAAAGGAGTATAGAGTCCATGAGGCATTGCCTTAGATTTAGCTTTTAAACAAGAAATGCATTTATGGCAATGTCTTTGGACATCTTTTCTCATGTGTGGCCAAAAGAATTTTCCTTTTAAAAGCTCTAGAGTTTTATCAACTCCAAAATGGCCCATGAGTCCTCCTTCATGAGACTCTTTTACAAGAAGTTTTCTATGTGTTCCTTGGGGTATGAACAATTTTCCTTCTTTAAATAATTACCCCTTGTGCTCTATGTTGAGATTTAGCAAAGGTGGTGCATTAGTGAGTCCTTCTTATATAAAGTTCAATTATGTTTTCAAACCCAAGAATTTGGGCTCCAAGTTTTGAAAAGAGGGTATGCCTCCTAGAGAGAGCATCCGCCACAATATTTGTATTGCCCTTCTTATATTTGACAACAAATGGAAATTGCTCAAGAAATTCCATCCACTTTGCATGTCGTTTGTTCAACTTATGTTGACTCTTCAAATATTTTAAAGACTCATAATCACTATGGATGACAAATTATTTTGAAACTAGATAGTGCTCCCAAGTCTTTAGGGCCCTCACAAGTGCATAAAGCTCCTTATCATAAGTGGGGTAGTTGAGGGTGGCACCATGAAGTTTTTCACTAAAATAAGCAATTGGGTGTCCACCTTGTAACAACACAACACCTATGCCTACTCCTGATGCATCACACTCTAGCTCAAAAGTTTTTGCAAAGTTTGGTAAAGCTAGAATGGGTGCATTAGTGAGTTGAGCTTTCAGCCTCTTGAAGGCTTGATCTTGCTTCTCTATCCAACAAAATGGAGTGTCTTTCTTCACTAACTCATTGAGTGGTGAAGCTAGACTTGAGAAGTTAGGCACAAATATTCTATAAAAGCTTGCTAGACCATGAAAGCTCCTAACATCTCCTACATTTTCTGGAGTTGGCCACTCTTGGATGACTTTGATTTTCTCGGGGTCAACATCTACCCCATTTTTGTTAACTATAAATCCTAAAAATACTATATGATCAACACAAAAGGTACACTTATCAATATTAGCAAACAATTTATTGTCCCTAAGCACTAAAAGAACCTCCCTAAGGTGACTTAGGTGGGAATCTAGGCTTTGGCTATAAACTAAGATATCATTAAAGTAAAATACTACATATTTACCGATGCAATCAATCCCTTAAGACATGATTCATTAGCCTCATAAAAGTGCTAGGTGCATTAGTGAGTCCAAAAGGCATCACTAACCACTCATATAGTCCAAACTTGGTTTTAAAAGAGCTTTTCCACTCATCACATTCTTTAATTCTGATTTGGTGATATCCACTTTTAAGATCAATTTCAGAAAATATGGTGGACCCATGCAATTCATCAATCATGTCATCTAGTCTAGGGATTGGATGCCTGTATTTGATGGTGATGTTATTGATGGCTCTACAATAACAACTCATTCTCTATTTGCCATATTTTTTTGGCACCAACAAAATAGGTACAACACAAGGACTTAGGCTCTTTTGAACCCAACCCTTCTCCAACAAATCTTGTACTTGTGATTCTATCTCCTTAGTTTCTTCAGGATTAGTTCTATAAGCTGGTCTATTTGGTAGACTAGCTCCTGGAACTAAATCTATTTGATGTTCTATTCATCTAAAGGGAGGAAGTCCAATGGGGCCTTCCGTAGGGAATAAATCATCAAATTCTTTTAAAAGAACTTTTAATTGAGGAGGTAGTTCACAAGTTTCAGAAAGTGTGGCAGTGCATGCAAGTGTTCCTTTACAAAGCAGGATGCCTAAAGGTTGTTCAAAAAGAAGTATTTTATCAATTTTATTTTCAAATTTTTCTTCTTTCTAAATGACCTTGTGGGAAGGAACACTCTTCTCCCATGCCTCTTTTTTCCTAAGGGCTTTTTCTTGGTTTTCTACTCTTTTTTTCATCTTTTTTTTTTCATTTGTACTTGATTTTGTATCACTTGTGAAGGTGATAAGGGATAGAGTACAAACTTCTTTTCCCTATGAGTGAAAATGATCTCATTGGTAAGACCATTGTGCATAGTTTTCTTATGAAATTGCCATGGTCTACCCAACAAAATATGACAAGCTTCCATGGGAACTACATCACATAAAACTTTATCTTCATAGTTTCCCACAGAAAGTTTGACTTTCACTTGCTTCACTCATATAGTCCACCAATACACAGCATTACCTCAAAAACTTAAGGTGGCTAAGGGTACTTTTTTTCCTCACTCACATGGTGGCAGGCAAAAAATTGTTCTACCTTCATTTCCCAATCTAAATATGTTTCAACATTTTCTTTTCTTTCCCTTCTAACTCTCCTAGGTTGAGGTTGATAATATTCATTCATTCTAAGGCTTTCCTCACCATATGAGTCACTCAACCTAGAGCTAGATGCATGTGAAGATCTTTTTATTTTTTTGGTGTATTCATCCTTTTCTTTAACAAGTTTCAACTCTTCTTCTAATTTAACAAAATGAGCATCCCTTTCTTTAAGTTGGGCCTCATGTTGCAATTATCTATATGATAGTGATTGAAAGTATTTGGCTAATTTTTTTAAAAGAGATTTTATAGACTTTCTCACTTTCACTTGGACTAGAAGAATGAGAAGACATGTTTAAAGTTATATGTATAAGCAATTTACCATAAGAAAGATAGGTGGACTAATGTAGGTAGATTCCCAGGAAAGGGAGGTGGATCACTTGGATCACTTAAGTACCAAGCCTTTCCTAGCCAGATTCTATCCCTCAAAACTTTCACAAACCTTTCTCTAAGTAATTCACTAGGAGCACAATCAAGAATGAAAGCACAATTTTATGCAAGAAAACAAAGAATGCAAAGCAATAAACACAAATGAAAATGGCTAACTAGAAAGCTTTAAACTAGACATATCCTAAGGTGAGGCTTCTAGGCACTTAGAACCATTGAAGACACACACACCGTCTAATTGCACCATTAATCCACTAATTGATTAAGGTTTTACAAAATACAACTCAAAGAAAATACAATGAAAATTGAATCAACAAATTTTGAAGCACTAAAATTTTAAATCCTAGTTTATGCACTCCTCTATTTTTTTTATTTTTTTTTTTGCACTCCCTCATTGTGTATATTTTGGTACAAACTTGTTGTTGTCCCTTCGCTAAGCCTCTTAAGGATATTCAACTTTGAGTATTCAAATCTTCACCTCTTTGAGTGATAAGGACTCTCACCGAAAATTGTTAGCTCCAAACTCAACAAGGCACTTTTGAAATACTTCCACGAAGAAAGAGGTCAACAAAATTTTAAAGCAACAAAAGTTTCAATTTAAAATTGGACTATAGCAAGAAGAATTGATATATGACAAGAATTGAAAGAATATTCAATCAAATTGAGAAGCAAAACATTAAGGTATGCAATGAAAGGTAGCACACAAATTAGAACCTAGAGAATGACACTAGATTTGGATTAAGAAAACCAAGACAACACTACTGAAAATTTTGATGTGAAATTTGCATGACTTTAACAAATTATGTAGAGCTGAATATTTCAAATTTGAATCTGAAATTTAAACCACAGAAATTGCAATGTCGTAGCTCAAATTTGGCGCTGGAATCACACTAAAACAATGTGCCAATTAATTGTGATAAATTTTTCAAAAGTCATTGTCGCTTCACTTTTTTTTTCAGAGTCTGAATTTTGCACTTTGTACGTATTTCATTTATCATTTTTTTTTTGTATTTTGAATTTTGATACACTTCTTTTTTCCACTTTTTTAACACTTTAAACTACTCAAATCCAAAATTTCAGAATTTTTCACTAACGAAATTAATTTTCACAAACATTTTCAGCCAACACAGATTCAGTGAAACAGAGGAAACCTACTATGGAATTAAAAACAGAATTGAAAAACTTCAAAGACACAATGAAATTGATGTATATGAACTTGTATGGATCTAACACACAAGCATGAACTCAAATCTGAAATTAAAAATGCACCAAAAGCTCAAAAACATAATTATAAAACTGCACATAATTATCAATCAACCAAAATTATCAATAAAAGTACTACATAGAATTGATGACATTTTAGGAGAAACATGATTTGACAAAACTTGTATGGATTCAAAAATCAAAATGACTCAAACACAATTAATTTGCACCGATTAAAACAGCAAGAAAACTCAATTAAAATAAAAAACAGATCAGCACACACAAAGTACTCAATGGAAACCTATAACATTGCAACCGGATTGTTAAAGAACAGTTGAACAAAATAATGCACCGAATAGAATTTTAAAACAGCAGCACATATACTAAAAACGAAATTAAAAACAGCAAGACATTCAAGAACATAATGAACAACACGGAAATAAGAAGAACATAAAAATTAAAAGAAGATAAGGCACACTTAGCTCTTGAAGAACGATGGCTCTAGATACCAAATGATGGATTTGTGCCTTCATAACCGAATTCTTTGATTGAATTTTGGAGAGGATTGGGGGAAGCTTCAATGGAGGAGGCGTGCAAGGAGGCTCACATGTAGCTTGCGGTTTCCTTGGAGGTGCATACTAAGTATGGAGAGTGATAGGTGAGGCCTAATCACTTGAGCTAGGTGGAGAGTTGAAGACTAAAGTGTTTATCTAAAGAGGTAAGACAAGAGTGAGAATTGGCTCAATATTTTGACAGCAATTTCACTCATTCATTAATCTTGAAAATACATGAACCAAGCACCTCCTTATATAGAATCAGAGGGCCGAATTTGAACAAGGAAAATTGGTGGAAAATTCAAATATTAAAGTTTGAATTTAGGCGCCTATTTGAGATCACATGGCAAGCATGATCAAGGTGTGCATCATGTGACTCAATTAGGTTAAAAGACCGACCCTAGGTTTAATTATGAGTATTCTAGAAACCCTAATTTAACATAGGGTGGTTTTTCATGCCTAATCCAACCCTAACTACATTTTAGAAAAAAATACTAGTAAAATTTCTATTCTACTTTTGACAAGAAAATAAATTCTCTATAATATTTAAACTAGGGTCTTGGCTTCTTTAAACATGTAGAGAAATGTTTCTCTGCCATGAGTAGCAGTATCCCAGTCCTCTTGTATCTTCTTGGCCATAGACCTAATTGTGGGCCCTGATCTTCTAGTTGTTCGGCTTGTGCTTAGGCCTCTTCCATCACTAGTTGGACGAGAACTTTCCGTTCGTCTTCCAGACGAGATCCCCCTTCTGAAAACTTCTTAGTTGAACCTTCGCATTGTACACCCAGAGCTTGCATGAGGCTTCACGGATCTTGCTTCTGTCTCGCATCTCATTTAGAAGGTTGAGTCTGATCGACATACTCTCCTGATTCAAGGACAAATCAAAGTGTTGCCTTCTAAGGGATAGCTCCCGCACCTCAACCGAAATCATGGTCTCGGTTGGTAGGTTAGGCCATAGGGTGTCTCCTATCTCAAAGTTTGGGGTGTGCAACATTACACCCATAAGAGTTCTACTAGCTCTTCGATCCACCACCCTTTCGTCATGTCGAGTCGCTTCTTTAACTCATTACGGATGACCTTATTTACTATTTCGGCCTGCCCGTTGGTCGAGGGGTGCTCGACCGAGCTTGTCACTAAATTTATGCCAAGATCTTCGTAAAAAGACTGAAGCCCTCAGTCAATGAATTCTCGATCGTTATGAGTTATGATAGTGTTGGGGACTCTGAACTAGCATACTATGCTTCTCCACACGAAGTTTTCAACATTCTTGGCTGAAATGGAGGCGAAGGGCCCAGGCTCGATCAATTTGGTGAAATAATATGCTCCGACCAAGAGGAATTTTATTTGTCTTTTTCCCGGGCTGAAGGGACCTATGATATCCATTCCCCAAAGGGCCATACTCCTAACACTTAGTTCATTTCTTCACATATTCTGCAAGTAGTTTAGGACGATCGGCCAAAAGTATCTGGCCCAAGGCACCTTTGCTGCCATCGTTCTCCCGCCCGAGTGGTTTCTCACATGCCTCTCATGGATTTGTTGGGGTCATCCAGGTGTCGTCCTCAATTATATGGTCAAGCATTCAACCTTTCCTACACTGGGAATTTTTAGACAAATATGTACCACAAATTTGTGGTGGCTTTTCTTTTTAGTCGTAGCGAGTCAAGACAACGCGTCGACCCTCATGTTGTCCTCTTTGCGGATGTGCTCCACCGTTATCCTTTTGAACCGGACAATAAGGTTGGAGATCGTATGGTAGTACCTTTGCAACAATGGTTCCTTCAGTTTGAACTCCTCCTTTATCTGACCGACCACCAACTGGGAGTTGCTTTTACATGTTACTTCGCGAGCTCCCATGTCGTACGCCAAGTTTAGATCAGCTAGGATGGCATCGTACTCAGCTTGGTTGTTGGTGATCTAGAACTCGAATTTAAGTGCCTGCTCGAGAATGAGGTTGCCTGGACCCTCGAGAAAGACACCAACTCCACACACCATTTTGTTGGACGATCCATTAGCATACACCGTCCATCCGACCCAAAGATCCTACTGGGGAGTTAGCTCGGTCGAGAAGTAAGTTAAGCATTGGGACTTTATCGCACCCCTCGGTTCATACCAGATATCAAATTCCGAGAGCTCCACTTACCATCCTACCATTTGTCCTGCAAGATCAGGCTTAGATAAAATTTTAAAGATTAGGTAGTCAGTTCTTACCATGATGGTGTGATTTTGGAAGTAGGGTCTCATCCATCTGGCCGTCAGGACTAAGGCAAATGCTACCTTCTCTATCATCTGGTACCTTGTCTCGGCCGCGTGGAGTCTCTGACTGAAAAGGTACACAGGGCGCTCTTCCTTCTCAACCTTCTGCACGAGAATTGCAATGACCGCCTCCGCCTCTTCCGAGACCGACAGGTAGACTATCATCGGTTGGTCGGATCTCGGCTTCTGAATCACTGTCGGTGAGGATAAGAACATTTTCAGTTGTTGGAAGATTTTTTTCACACTTTTCATCCCAGCTGAACTTGGATGCTTTTTGGAGCAGTTGCACCATCGACCGCATTCGCTCGACTAGCCGAGGGACGAACCTTGAGAGGGCGGTAAGATGTATGATGAGTTGTGGCACCTCCTTCACGTTCGGAGGGCTTCTCATCTCGGTTATCGTTTGAAATTTATCCGGGTTGGCCTCAATTCCCCGGTGGGTTAACATAAAACCCAAAAACTTGCATTCCTTAACAACGAATGCACACTTCTCGGGTTGAGCCTCATATTCGTCTTCTTCAAAGCCTCAAAGACCTCCTCCAAGTCCTTGACGTGTTGGTGACATGAGTCTGACATAGACCTCCACGTTCCGGCTTATCATTCCCTTAGAGACCCTGTCCATGAGGCTCAACACACTTTTAATTGTTCTGTCTATATTTAGCGATTATTGTACATGATAATTCACTGTTCCTTGTGGGATCGATATCCGTCCTTAGGGACAAATTATTACTTCTGACACCGCGGTGCACATGCCGTAGAAAGTCATCAAGTGTTTGGCATCGTTGTCGAGGAACATGTTTGAGTTGTTGGTTATAGTGTCCTAAATATTGTGAATATTTTGTTTTTATTTGTTTATATATTTTATTTTATTTTATTTTATTTTAATTGTAGATCTGTTGTTTTAAAAAGAAAGTTTTTATTTTATTTTTATTTTTTTCTTTACGTATTTGTTTTATTTTGTTTTTGTTTTTGTTTTATTTTATTTTGATTATGATTTTGATATTGTTTTTGTTTTGTTTTGTTATATTTTATTTTATTTTTTATTTTTACGTAAGTATACGTAGTTATCTTTAAATTATTTTAGTTAGTTGTTTACAATTATAATTTTCTGTTTTATTTTGTTTTAGTTTTATTTTACTTCTAGTATTTACTTGTTATTTTAAGTACGTTAGTATATTGTATTTTAAAGTTTTTATTTATATATTTTTAATTTTTTCTTTTATCTTGTCTTTAGTTTATATTTTATGTAAATTTTTATTTTATTCATATTCTTTTCTGAATATTTTTCTTATTTTTTTTCTTATTGTCATTTTTAGTGTTTTATTCTGTTTTGTTTTTTTTTATTTTATTTTTAAGTTTTAATTTGTAGTTTAGGCAGTTATTGATTTTATTTTAGTTAGCTATTTAAATTTTTATTTATTTTTAAATTTTTGAAAAAAAAAACAACAAAATATAAAATACAAATTTTCGGTTACTACTTGTGAATTTTTCTTGCTAACCCTTGCATTAGTTGCTTTTATATGATATTGAGAAGTCGGATTCCAAAAGACCAATTGCTATTTGAAGCCGAAACCGACAATTAAAGGTGAAAGAGAAGCAACAAGATAATAGAGAGGACTTTTCAACAACTTCTTCTTTTTCTATTCATATTTTTTAGGAGAAGAACAACATGGCCGAGGAGGAAGCACCACCTCTTAGGAGGACTCTTGGAGACAATGTCATACATCAAAGGCCTAAACACTTTTCTAGCATTGCAATATGTGCTACTAATAGGGCCTTGGAGAAGAAGTCAGAGTTTCTCACCCTCATTAGTACCAATCAATTCACAGCAATGTGCCATGAGGATCCCCATACAGACTTGGCTACATTTTATGAATTGGTGGAAACTATGGGTTTTTAGCCAGGTCATTTGGAGAGTGTGTATATGAGTTTATTTCCCTTTTCTTTGGCAAGGAAAGCAAAGGAGTGGCTTAAATCACATCCTAATCAGAGCCTAACCAGATGTGGAGGAAATATTCCTACAAAGATTTTTTCCAATTTCTCCTTACATTAAAGCTAAGTTTGAAATTTCTATGTTTAGACAAGGAGCAGAGGAATCTTTCTGTTAAACATGGGAGAGATTCAAGATGATGTTGAGAAAATGCCAAAATCATGGGTTTGAAGAAATTGCTCTACTGAGTATATTTATTAATGGTCTCAGGTTTGATACGAAGATGCTCTTAGATGCCGCAGCTGGTGGCACAATGGTGGTTGTTGATGTAGAACAAGCAACGAGAATTATTGATGTTTTGCCCACAACTGATTATCAAGCTCAGAATGATAGACAAGGTCATCAAAAGAGAGGATTATTGGAATTGAATACTGTAGATGCATTGTTGGCTCAAAATAAGATTCTGGCACAGGAGATTGAGCAACTGACTGCACAGATGGCCAAACTACCCCAAAAGTTGTAGGCGGTTCACTCGTCCCAAAGTCAAAATATACTTATCAGGTGTAATTTTTTTGGAGGTGATCATCCTAATGGTCACTGTTCTTATCAGTCAAACTTACCTGAAGCTGAGGTAAATTATATGGGCAATCAAGGAAGGCAAGGTGGTTTTTCCAACAACTAATCTCCATGTTGAAAAAATAATCAAAATCAAAATTTTGGGTGGAAACAAGACTATAGTTCATCCAATAAGCAAGAGCCTTTCCAACATCAGCATCAATCTAATTATCAATCCATCCCTGACAGAATGAGTAAAGTTTAAGATGCTTTATCAAAGATTGTGAGCTCGCAGGAAAATAGCATGGCCATGATTAGGAGTATTGAGATCTAGATGGGACAGAAGGCTAAACAAATTGCACAAATTGCAGAGGGACCAATTGGCCAATTCGCAACCAACACCACAACCAACCCTAAGAAGCATTGTAATAAAATCACTACTGAGAGTGATAATAAAATAAAAGAGGGAGATGGTGAGATGGTGAAGGTTGAGGAAGAAAAAGGAGAAAATAGAAAAGAGGGAGAAAAATATGAAGTTGTAGAGAGTGGGGTTTCAAAAGAATTATCCCATTCTTTTATGCCCATAAAAGAAGAAAAGAAAGGATTTTTTTTTTTCTGATAAATTGCTTCCAAAAAATTATTTTGCAGGATGGTCAGAGAAAAACAATTATTTGATAGAATTAAAAGGAAGATGTGTTGCTTTGAAGAAAAGGATATAGAGCAGGAAGCTGGAAGCAGTTCTTTTGAAGCAGAAAGACTTACCCAAAAAATTCAAGGATCCAAGGAATTTTAATATTCCTGTGTCGATAAATGACTTATTTGTTAATTATAACTTATTTGATTTAGGATCAAGTATAAATCTGATGTCACTAACCATGTTAAGATAAATAGGTGACTTAGAAGTTAAACCCACCACGATGCATTTACAATTGGCTGACAGTGAAACATCCTTATGGTGTGGTAGAATATGTTCTTATGAAGGTCGACATGTTCATATTTTCGATGGATTTTTTTATCTTGGACAAGAAAGAGGATGAGTTGATCCCTTTGATTCTCGGTAGACCTTTTATGAAGACCGTTAAAGTCATAGTGGATGTGGACAAAGAAGAAGTTAGAGTAAGGTCTCAAGAGGACGAGATAAGATTTAATCTTTTGATGACATGACTAACTGTATTGCAGATAAGGATGGGAGACAAGAGGAAATTTCAAAAGATGGAGAACAAAGGGAGGGTTCAAAGCCGAAGGAGAAAATTCCACCTCAGGAAAAGTTAGAGGCAAAAGGAGACCGAAACAATCAAGGGAAGCCGCTGGAAGAAGATGAATATTGGCCAGTACAACCTATCATGCTCAACGCAGGTAGGGAGAAAGGAATGAAGAAGATGAAGCAATTGTGGGTCATTAAGGAATTAAACTGAATGGAACAATTGAAGTGGAAAAACCATCTGCAAGGAAAACGAAAGTGATAACAAAAGCACTGGCCAAGTAGAATAATTATCCCCGTTGATAAAAACTTTCATCAAGCTATATTACGTTAAATAAAGAGCTTACTGGAGGCAACCCAGTCCACTTTTTAGTTTTATGTTGTTTTTTTTACCTTTGTTGATTTTATTTTTAAAAAAAAAAACCTTTTATTTTATTTTTGCCTCAAAGGTAACCCACTCCCTACATGCCTCCTAATCATTTTGCAGTTTATGTAGTTTGGTCTGGGGACAGGTTCTATTATTCAAGGGGAAAGATCAAGCAAATGAAGAAAGAGTATAGATGAAGATTTTAACAAAGAGGTGGATTACTTCTTAGGAAGAGATGATTGAGCAAAAATATGGTTTTATCTTTCTAATTCTCTTTTCTTTTCAGTTATTTGAATTTTGTTTTATTTTTTCTATTTTTTTAATTTTATTTTTCAGTTATTTTATTTTTCTTTTTTTTTGTTATTTTGTTTGTTTTATGTCTTGAATTATTTTTCTTGAATAAATATCAATTTTATTTTGTTTGGTTTCTAGTTTTATTTTTCTCAAATAAAAAAGAACTAAAATATTAATTTTGAATTGTGGAAAAAAAGAATTTGTTTTTAAATATTAAATAGTAAGATGAATTAGACACAGCTTAGAAAAGAAAATTTGATTGAATCCCTATGTAAATATAGTTGAAATTGTGATACATGAAAATTTAACAGGATAATTGATTATGACAGAGAATGGCAAAACAAAAAGGAATGAGACCAATTAAATCAAGTGAGTGTGTGAACCTTAAACAGTTTGAGAGTTTTACTGATGAAATAACAATTGTGGTTGCTTAATTTTTATCTTTATTACATCATAAAAGAGCAGGAAGATTATTGAGGCATTTGTTTTGTATTAATTAGGAACCTAGGGCCAAATAGTCAACCTTTATCTTATTAGAATTTCAATATTTTTATATATATCCCCTTTGAGCCAAAAAATTATTTTTATTATTATTGCGCCCTAACCATTGATGATATATTTTCAAAAATGTTTAAGGAAGGAGAACACAAATGTAATAAATATAGAAAAAGGAATGGTTGGTTCTAAATTTTGAAAGCTCAAAAAGTTGAAAATAGGAAGAATTTATTCCTAACAAAACAACAAATTTATTCAAAATACAAAATAAAAAATTACGATAGGTTGTCCTAGCAAATATTCATCTTCCTCTACTGAGTCCCCTTGATTATCCTTGTATTCTTTTGTCTTTAACGTTTTTCGAGGTATAACTTTCTCCTTTGGCTTTGAACCCTCCATCTGTTCACCATTTTTTGAAATTTCTTCTTGTCTCACATCCTTATCTGCAATACAGTTAGTCACATCATCAAAAAGATTCAATCTTACCTCATCCTCCAGAGACCTTACTCTAAGTTCTGCTTTATCCACATCCACTATGACTTTAGCGGTCTTCATACAAGTTCTGTCGAGAATCAAAGGGACTTCCTCGTCTTCTTTAATGTCCAAGATAACAAAATGCATTGGAAATATGAACTTGTCTACCTTCATAAGAACATCTTCTACCACACCATAAGGATGTTTCACAGTTATGTCAGCCAATTGTAATTGCATCGTGGTGGGTTTAACTTCTAAGTCACCTATATGTCTTAACATGGTTAGTGGCATCAAATTTATACTTGACCCTAAATCCAATAAGGCATTATTAACAAATAAATCATTTATCGACACAGGAATATTAAAACTCCCTAGATCCTTGAATATCTTGGGTAAGTCTTTCAGCTTTAAAAAACTGCTTTCAGCTTTCGGTTCTATATCTTTTTTCTTCAAAGTAACACATGTTCCTTTTAATTCCTTCAAATAATGTTTTTTCTCCAGCCATCCTACAAAATAATTTTTTGGAAGCAAATTTTTAGAAAAAAAATCCTTTCTTTTCTTCATTTATGGGCATAAAAGAGTGGGATAATTCTTTTGAAACTCCACTCTCTACAACTTCATAATTTTCTCCTTTTTCTTGCAACATTCACCATCTCACCATCTCCCTCTTTTATTTTATTTTTCACTCTCAATAGTGATTTTATTACAATGCTCCTTAGGGTTGGTTGTGGTGTTGGCTGAGAATTGGCCAATTGGTCCCTCTGCAATTTGTCCAATTTGTTTGGTCATCTGTCCCATCTGGATCTCAATACTTCTAATCATGGCCATGCTATTTTCCTGCGAGCTCACAATCTTTGGTAAAGCATCTTCAACTTTACTCATTTTGTCAGGGATGGATGGATAATTAGATTGATGTTGCTGTGGGAAATGTCCTTGCTTGTTGGATGAACTATGGTCTTGTTTCCACCCAAAATTTTGATTTTGATTATTTTTCCAACCTTGGGAATAATTGTTGGAAAAACCACCTTGCCTTCCTTGATTGCCCATATAATTTACCTTAGCTTCAAAAGAGTTGAACTAATAAGAGCAGCGACCATTAGGATGATCACCTCCACAAAAATCACACCTGATAGGTATATTTTGACTTTGGAACGAGTGAACCGCCTGCAACTTTTGGGGTAGTGTGGCCATTTGTGCGGTCAGTTGGTCAGTTGCTCAATCTGCTATGTCAAAATTTTATTTTGAGCTAGCAATGCATTTCCAGTATTCAATTCCAATAATCCTCTCTTTTGATGACCATGTCTGTCATGCTGAGTTTGATAATCAGTTGTGGCCAAAGCATCAATAATTCTCATTGTTTGTTCTACATCAACGACCATCATTGAGCCACCAGCTGCGGCATCTAGGAGCATCTTCGTATCAAACCTAAGACCATTAATAAATATGCTCAGTTGAGCAATTTCTTCAAACCCATGATTTGGGCATTTTATCAACATGATCTTGAATCTCTCCCATGTCTCACATAAAGATTCCTTTGCTCCTTGTCTTAACATAGAAATTTAAGACTTAGCTTTAATGTAACGAGAAATTTGAAAAAATCTCTGTAGAAATTATTCCTCCACATCTTTCCATCTAGTTAGGCTCTGATTAAGATGTGATTTAAGCCACTCATTTGCTTTCCCTGCCAAAGAAAAGGGAAATAAACGCATATACACACTCTCCAAATCACCTGACTGAAAACCCCTAGTTCCCACCAATTCATAAAATGTAGCCAAGTGTGTGTGGGGATTCCCATGGTCCATCGTTATGAATTGATTGGTACTAATAAGGGTGAGGAACGCTGACTTCATCTCCAAGGCCCTATTAGTAGCCGGTATTGCCATGCTAGAAAAGTGTTTAGGCCTTTGATGTATGGCTTAGTCTCCAAGAGTCCTCCTAGGAGGTGGTGCTTCCTCCTCGGCCATGTTGTTCTCCTCCTAAAAAATATTAATAGAAAAAGAAGTTGTTGTAGAGTCCTCTCTATTATCTTCTTACTTCTCTTTCTTCTTTAATTTTCGGTTTCTTTTAGCTACCTTCGCAATTTCTGCTTCAAAAAGCAATTGGTTTGAAATCTGACCTTTCAATATCATATAAAAGCAGCTAATGCAAGGGTTAGCAAGAAAAATTCACAAGCAGTAACAGAAAATTTGTATTTTATATTATGTTTTTAAAAAAAAAATAAACAAAAAAATTAAATAAATAACTAAAATAAAACCAATAACTGTTTAAACTACAAACTAAAACTTAAAAATAAAACAAAACAAAAACAAAACAAAGTAAAACACTAAAATGACGCTAAGAAAAAAAAATAACAAAAATATGAATAAAATAAAAACTTACGCAAAATGCATAAATAAAAAATAAAAAATAAAAAAAAATAAAAACTTATAAGTACAATATAATAACGTACTTAAAATAAAAAGTAAATACTACGAGTAAAAATAAAAACAAAATAAAATAAAACTAAAACAAAATAAAATAAAACAGAAAATTATAACTGTAAACAACTAACTAAAATAATTTAAAGATAACTATGTAAACTTACGTAAAAATAAAAACTAAAACAAAATAAAATAAAATATAACAAAAACAAAATCAAAATCAAAATCAAAATCATAATACAATAAAAATAAAAACAAAATCAAAATCATAATCAAAATACAATAAAAATAAAAACAAAAACAAAACAAAAAATACTGTAAAGAAAAAATATAAATTTTCATTTTAAAATAGAAGATCTACAAATTAAAATAAAATAAAATATGTAATAAAATAAAATAAAAAATATAAAAAAAAATCAAAACAATTAAAATGTTCAAAATATTTAGGAAACTATACTCAACAACTCAAACATGTTCCCCGTGCCAAAAACTTTTTACGACTAGTGCACTGCATTTTCCGAACTAATAATTTGTCCTTAAGGATGGATATCGATCCCACAAGGAACATTGAATTATCATGTACAATAATCGCTAATTATAAAACAGAACAATTAAAAGTGTGTTGAGCATGGTTGTGTTGGCAATGAGTAATAAAAAAACAGACAAAGAATTGGTTGCTTCAAGTTGGAAAAAGAAGAATTAGGTTTCATCTATCTCTCTCTTATGTATTTTGATTAGCATGTTAACATTATGTTCTTTGATTGAAATTGATGTCGTATAAAAGTCATTCATATTGATTCCTCGCATATAAAATTCTTAAGAATGTTCCCTAAATATCGATCTCTCCCATAATTATAAGAACAACTTAGAATCAAGCTCAGACATTAATAGCAATTAACATTTTCAGTCTATTCCTAACACTCAAATATGTTAAGTATTGTTGTTTAGGTTAGAACCCTAAAAATAATTCCCAGTCAAATTTACGATCCTCAAACATGTCACAAATATTTAAAAGCAAAACAACAATACCAATAATCAATCAAGAACAGAGTATTATATCATAATTAAATATCACCTCAATACATAAGGGTTTGAACAAATTACTCTAAATCTCAAAGGGTAGAATTAGCCATGCATACTTCTAGCACCTTCCATTCTCCCAATTAGTTACAATTCACTCAATGGTGTTTACCTCTCAATCTGGCACCCTAGGGTTGTGCCTATAGCCCCTATTTAACCTAATTTGCTAGGGTTAGGTGTCTTCATGCGTTGCGCTTTGGGCTTGTTCATTAAAACATAAAATTAGTCTAATTAATCTTATGCATTCTCGCTGCTGAGTTGGACTATTGTTCTCTCTTTTGTGCATTGTAGGCCTTCCAGCTTTTTGCTTTTAGCATATATCATTCTTCTTTAGTCCAAATCTTTATTCTTCCCTAGTAACTTGCAATTAACACCAAATTTGAGAATAAAATGTTCTTATTCAATTAAAGCTCATAAAAAATGTAAAAAGGTATAAATTCATAAATTAGGGATTATTTTATGTAAATTAGAAAGTAATACTCATAAGTGTCTATATTTTAATATGAAATATTACGGAAATTAGGCACTTATCAGCATCCACAAACAAATTGGCAAGTAGAATCTGCCAATAAAGCGATATTAATACAATTGAAGAAACATCTAGGAAGTTCTAAAGGAAAATGGGCAGACAACTTGTCGAAAATGTTATGGGTCTATAGATACACACCTCAGACAACAACTGGTGAAACACCTTTCAACCTTACGTATGGGATGGATGTCATGATACTGGTAGAAATTGGACACCAACTTCGAGATTTAAAAGTGAATGAAGAATGTCTAAAGACCGAGCTTGACTTACTCAAGGAGTTGAGAGATAAAGAAAGGATAAGGGAGGAAGCAGTTAAAAGTAAGGCGACTAGGATATATAATACTAAGGTTGCTTCGAGAGCTTTTAATAAAAGTAAGTTACTGTGGAGAATGAGGACGGAAGTCCGAAAGGGTACAACACATGGTAAATTCGTATCCAATTGAGAAGGACCATTCCGAGTTATTGAAAACTTGGGAAATGGAGCATACCGACTTGAGTAACTGAGCGAAAAGAAAATACAACGTACTTCGAATGCTAGTCATTCGAAACATTACTTTACTTGAAAGTTTATTGTACAAAGCTAATCAATGAAACTTTTTTTGAAAGTCTCAAGAAATAATAGTTATCTCGAGCAATAAAATTTTCTCTCGGTTAAAGAAGTTTTCACACTTAAGTGAATCCCTATCGGATGCTAAAATTCTAGTCGACTAAGGAATTTTTCATGTCAAAATGAATCCTTGTCGAGTACTAAACTTTGGTTTAGAGTTTTTATGATAAGTTTGCGATAAGTAAAAGCTTACCTGGTGATTAAGTTATTCTCGGTTCAATAAACTTCATTTTCAATCAAAATACTCACTGAAGTTCAATGATTATTAAAGTTACTAAGAGCTTTAAAATAAACTACTAACGAATAAGAGATTGCATAAAAGACAAATCAAGAGCATTTATAAAAACATCAGTGTACTAAACGATCTACCAAAAGATACACTAGATTGCAAAATTAAAAAAAAAAATACAAGACTTATCAATTTCGACAGGGTCATTGTCTTCATGGTTCTCGTTATTCTCAGTAGGGTTGTCTTCATCATCTTCATCATATCATCAGGAATATCTCTAACCGGCACGAGTTGTTCCTTGTAAAGGTCTTTCATCACAACAAAATTCCCATAATTCATAGGAATTTTGTAAACATACTCGACTTGTTGAAGAGCATTGGTAAAACCAATCGCTGGGAGATGATTGAAGACAAGGACATCAAAATTCAGATAAACAAATACCACCAGTTTCTTAAAGATATCAAAGCAAAGAGAATAGCCTTGCCTGATGAATTCATGTCGGAACTATTGATAGAAAATCTTCCGCAATCTTGGACTGACTACAAGTAACAATTGAAATACAGACACAGACAAATATTTCTGCCCGATCTGATCACCTGAATCATCATTGAAGACAGAAACAAAAGGAGTGTGTTGTTGCAAGGGCCAAAGCCTTGTCTGCCAAGGCAAACATGGTAGAAGACAAACCAGCTTCAAAATGGTACGAGAAAAAACCTGATCACAAAAATAAATATAATGATAAACTTTCTCGTCCCAATGGAACTAACACTAAAAGAAAATTTGGAATCACGTACAACACTAAATTCATATGTAATAAACCAAATTCGTATGTAAAACATAGTTACATATGGATTACATATAGAAAAAAAATTGTATGTAAGTACATACGAATGTCAAATTCGTATGTAATTATCTGTTAAATTTACATATGGATATTTTCGTATATAACTTCACTAGATAGTTACATACATAAATATTCGTATTTAATTACTATTGTATTACATACTGAAAAATCCATATGTAATTGTGTGGTGAAATTATGCACGAAAGATTTTGTATGTAATGTATTTTATTTTAAACCTGGAGATATTGAAAAGTTTTTTTTTTCGTATCTAGATATATTGAAAACCATTCAGACTTGAACATATATTCATCAACATTTAAACTTGGACGTATATTCAAAAGCATGATAAAATACTATTTTCAATTGTTCAAAATATCCAAATGTAATCCATTCAAATCAAAGAAAATATCTAATAAAAATAAATTCAAGTCATCTAATATAAACATTCAATATCATTATCTTTCATCTAATATTGTTGTTATTGAGTATTTGATTGTTGGAAAATATGTTATGCAACCGCTACTACTACAACTGATAGATATTGAATCATAAGATCATGAAAGGATTGAAATCGGGAATTCATGTGTTGAATCTGCTCCTCACTTGTTGATATTTGCGGTATAAGTTTAACAAGCACACATATTAGTACTAGATAATCATATCCCATTACGATAATGGCAACTGATTTTTTTCTTTTTATATTATTATTTTATAAAAGTGTTATTTGCTAATGACATTGCAATGCCCATTTTTTATTTAAGTATTTCTAAGAACATACTTTTAATTACAATCTTAAATTTTAGATAAAAAGTCTTGTTGTTGCACTGGAATGTGGCTCTCTGTTGGGACAGGGGGTGCTCTACCGGTTCATCACACTTCGAGGATCAAGTCAGTGAGGGCATACAAAATAAGGTAAGTATTCAGTTTCAGTCTAGTATTCAGAAACATCGTACCTTTACTGAGGGTCTCAAGCCCTTTTTATAAATATCTCTTTAACAGCTTTCTCTTAAAAGAATATAATTTCAATTGAAAGCACCACAAAAATAATATTCTACTTACGGGCACTTTTACTCACGGGCACCTTTATTCTTGGGTGCTCTCTACTCACTTAACAACTTTACATATGTATTTATTTAACTAACAACCCTATATATATATAGGTTAAAATATATATTTAACTGACAAATTCATATTAATATATGACAAAACTTATTATTTTAATTATTCTCCATCGGACTTATCAACAAAAGTGTGCCAAACTCATGGTCCACCCTGTAGACCCAAAAGCCGAGTTGGTCATACCCACATGCCCAGTCCGAGGTCCCGAGCACTCAAACACTCATGTCCCGGTACAATCCTTATAATGTATTATGTCTTAATAAAGTGTTAATGCAACTATACCTAATATGTTACAACACATTTGACTTTTTTCTACTTACAAATCTATATGTAAACACAAGCATGGAAACTTAAATTAAATTCGTAACATAGAATATCAAAACTAAAGAAATATAATATCAAAATTACAAAACAATGTCAAGACGAAGATTGTTCTACAATAGTCTTAGCATAACTTTTAATAAATACAAGATAAAAATGAATTAAAAAACACACAACAACCATCATACTTAATGAAAAAAATAATTTGTTGTATTTTTATTTGTCAAGAATTACAATATATACTTGTCTGAAATAACATTGTGTATTTGTTTATATTTGATTTCGATTATAATAAAATTAAGAGTTTTTAGAAAAAAAAACTTAAACATAGTAACTATCATATTTTATTCTTGTTTTATAAATCATCTAAAAATTGACCATTATATATATAACTCCTTCGGATTGTTTCTTAAAAATAAAACATGGTTGGAAGAGAAACCATACCATTCTAGATTGAGATTATTAATTGAGAAAACTTGAGATTAACCTATGTCAATAGTAGGATTATAATAATAAAAAAACAAGTATTTTAAACTTCGTTACTTGTGCCTCTATGGATATAATACCTGGTTACTTTTTCAGCTAATTGTAATGTCATCTTGGTGGGTTTAATCTCCAAATCACCTATTTTCTTCAACATAACAAAATGCATTAAATTTATATTAGCTAACTGTAATAATTTTTCCCTAGGGACAAATATCGAACCCACAAAGAATAGTTGAATTATCAAGTATAAGATTCACTAAATAGAAAAAAAATAATAATAAAGTTTGTTGGAAGTTTGTTGTGTATCATTACAATAATTGTAAAGAAAGCAAAGTAAAGAGTTTGGGATTGGGGTCATCCTTCTTACTCTTTTGTATTTTAAAAAGCATAGTAATAATCTATCATTTGATTGATGTTGATTTACATCTAAAAATCATTCATATCAATTCCTCGCATACAAAATTATTAAGAAAATATCTTAAATATTGATTCCTCGCATATTTATAAAGCTCTTTATCATTAGGAACAGATGTTATAAAGTAATTAACATTTCAAATCTATTCCTAGAATTCAAATATCTTAAGCATTATCATTTAGGTCAGATTCTTAAAAATACTTTCAGACAAATCTCAGGATCAAAATCATGAATAATTCATGTTTGAGAATAAAATGATAATACCAATCATCAATCAAAAACTGAAATATTATAGATAAATATCACCTCGATACATAAGAGTTTGAACAAATTACTCTTAATCCCAAAGCTAAGAATTAGCCATTCATGTTGGCCATTACAAGCATGGAAAGCAAGAAAAGAAAATTCATGATGTTTCTCATTGATGATTGTCTCCTCTAAGATTTTTTATCTCCTTTTATTCTCCTAATTATGTCTAGGGTTATGGCTCACACCCCATATTTAACCTATTTGGGCTTGGGCAAGTTTTTACTTTCTCGCTTAGGTGAGTTATTACTTTCTTGGGCGAGTTTGATGAGAAAAACCCAACATTTCTTGAGTGAAATCGCCTGGGCGAGTTCCTCTAGAGTGAGCTTGCTTAGGCAAGTTTGGGCGAACTTTGAATGTTTCAACTTTCCCTTTTCATCTTGCCTATTCTTCTTTAGCCCTTTCATCTCAATTTTCCCCTAAAATCTTGAAGTTAACACAAATTTAGGAATAAATCGTTTGTATTAATATTATAATGACAAAATATGTAAAAATGTTTAAATTCATAAATTAGGGATTGAATTATAGCTATTTTATCAATAAAATCCGTAACTGCCTATTTTTAAATATAAAATATTACTGAAATATGGCACTTATCAACGTCTTTGTTTACCAACTCATTCAGCGGTGTAACAAGACTGGAGAAATTAGGCACAAATATTCTATAAAACTTGCAAGCCCATGAAAACTCCTAACATCTCCGACATTTTGTGGAGTTGGTCAGTCTTGGATGGCTTTGATTTTCTTGGGGTCAACATGAACCCCATTTTTATTGACTATGAACCCTAAAAGGACAACACTGTCTACGCAAGAAGTGCATTTTTCTACATTAGAAACAGATGATTATTCTTAAGCACTAACAAGACATGTCTAAGATGCTCCAAATGCAAACTAAAACTACTACTATAAACTAAAATGTCCTCAAAATAAACAACTACAAATTTTCCTATGCAATCCCTAAGAACACGATTCAATAACCTCATGAATGTGTTGGGTGCATTGGTATGTCCAAAAGGCATCACCAACCACTCGTATAGTCGAAATTTGGTCTTAGAAGTGGTTTTCCACTCATCGCCCTCTTTGATTCTAATTTTGTGATAACCACTCTTAAGATCAATTTTGGAAAATGCAGTGGATCCATGCAACTCATCTAGCATATCATCAAGACTAGGAATTAGATCCATGTATTTAATGGTGATGTTGTTAATGGCTTTACAGCCACAACACATGCTCTATTTCCTATATTTCTTTGGCACCAACAAGACTGGTACAACACAAGAACTTAGGCTCTTTTGGACCCAACCCTTATCCAACAACTCTTGAACCTTAGATTTTATTTCCTTCATTTCCTTTGGATTAGTCTTGTATGTCGGTCTATTTGGTAGACTAGATCCAAAAACCAAATTTATTTTATGTTCTATGCCCCTGAAAGATGGAAGGTCAATTGGTCCTTCCTTTGGGAATACATCACCAAATTATTTTAAAAACTCATTTATAGAATGAGATAAAACCCTAGACTCACAAGGTCTCTAGTTTGACCTATACCTTTCCTCCTCATGTCGTCGATCCCGAGAGTTTTTCCTTTTATAACCGTGGGGAGGTCGCTTGTCTCTTTATGTAAGAGGTGGAGATGCAAAGTGAGCACCTTGTTTTACGAATCTTTGAAGGTGTCAGACTTGTATAAGCTTTTCAATTTTATATCTTAGTGTGATACACTCTTCGATTGAATGGCTAAAGTTATGACGATATCGACATCATTTAGAGGTATCAACATTTCTAGACGTTGGAACTTTGCGAGGAGTTGGGATTAGTTCGGTGTTTAGAACTTCCTCCAAAGTTCAACCCTTGTCCGTGTTTAATAGGGTGTAATGGAAGAATTTGGGCAAATGATTCTCTCCCAACTTAGTTGGAGGTTGATGCCTACTTGTTTTCTTTTTTTTCTTTGGCTTTTTTCAGGCCCTATCTTTCTCATGCTTTATTTTGGAACTCTCGTAATTCCTCTAGCTACATAAATTTGGATGTCCTTCTCTTGAGTTCATCAAGGTCAGGTGTCGGCTTTTTGCACAAGCTGTTGACAAACAGGTCTAGTCTCAATGTTATCACTATATGGTGGAGAGTGACCTTAGGACACAGATTTCAGATGTTCATAGCGATTCTCCCGAACCTTTCCATAAATTATCTTAAGGACTTACCTTTCACTTGTTGAATATTCACAAGGATGATGAACGTCAAATGATATAGCCATCACGTTGCGAACTACATTCCAAATTTAGCTACTAAGATTATGATAGACAAATAAGAAACTAAAGTAGTTTGTTCATGATAAAGTTTTTTCCAAAACTTTGTCTAACATTTGTGTAACAAATTAAAAGGGTCGTTTATTCTAAAAAAAACACATATTATTCTAAATATTAAAACAAGTAAAACTTATTTAGACGCAAAGAGTCTAATATTTAATAATTTTGATTTACTACTATATAACAACGAGTCTTTGTTTTAAAAATATTTAATGATATAAATATGATTAAATTTTAAATTACTCATGTTCTCGTCGGTTGACTTAAGTGGAAAGTTCCGCTTCTAACCTGTCTCCTCTAGATTTTGTTCTGCGTGTTCTTGTTGCATTGGAACGTGGCTCTATGTTGGGACAGGGGGTGCTCTACCTGTTCAACACACTCCGAGGATCAAATAGTGAGAGCATACAAAATAAGGTAAGTATTCAGTTCCAGTCTAGTATTCAGAAACAACGTACCTTTATTGAAGGTGTCAAACCCTTTTTATAAATATCTCTTTAACAACTTTCTCTTAAGAGAATATATTTGAAAGCACAACAAAAACGATATTATGCTTATGAGCACTTTTACTCACAGTGCTAACTTGCAGAAAAGAATCTTGTGCACCTTTATTATCGGGTTCTCTCTACTCACTTAATAACTTTACGTATGTATTTATTTAACTAACAACCATATATATATATATATATATATTAACGCATACACTTATTTATAGGTTAAAATATATATTTAACTAACAACTTCGTATTAGTATATGACAAAATTATTATTTTAATTATTCTCCATCGGACTTACCAGCAAAATTGGGTCAAACTCATGGCTCACCCTCTAGACCCAAAAGTGGAGCTGGCCATACCCACATGTCCAGACCGAGGTCCCGAGCACTCAACAACTCCTTATAATATATTATGTCTTAATAAAGTGTTAATGCAACAATACCTAATATGTTACAACACATTTGACTCATTTCTACTTATAAATCTATATGTAAACACAAGCATGGAAACTTAAATTAAATCCGTAACATAGAATATCAAAACTAAAGAAATATAATATCAAAATTACAAAACAATGTCAAGACGATGATTGTTCTACAATAGTCTTAGCATAACTTTTAATAAATACAAGATAAAAATGAATTAAAAAACACACAACAACCATCATACTTAATGAAAAAAAATTCATGTTTTGAAGTATATTTTCTCTATCTTAGTATTTATATAAGTGAGAGAGAAAAATAACTTTATATTATTCATTGTATAAAGTCACACTCCTAAAATCTTAATAGTACACTCTATTTAAAAGAATTATTTCTTAGTTTCGTCTTTGTTTATCAATACTCATTATTAAAAGTAAAAAACACACTTAAATTTCAAATCTCAAAAGGATTAAAACATAATAGTAATAAATAATTTGTTGTACTTTTATCTTTCAAGAATTACATTATATACTTGTCTGAAATAACATTGTGTATTTGTTTATATTGGATTTCGATTAAAATAAAATAAAAATTAAGAGTTGTTTAGAAAAAAAAAATCAAACATAATAACTATCATATTTTGTTCTTGTTTTATAAATCATCTAAAAATTTACCATTATATATAACTCCTTCAGATTGTTTCTTAAAAATAAAACGTGGTTGGAAGAAAAACCATACCATTCGAAATTGAGATTATTAATTGACAAAACTTGAGATTAACCTATGTCAATAGTAGGATTATAATAATAAAAAGACAAGTATTTTAAACTTCGTTACTTATGCCTTTATGGATATAAACTAAATAAATATGATTTAAATTTAGCTCATCAGGGTACAAAATTTAGATGTAGATGTCACATAGTGCAATTCTTTGCATTTGTTCCCAACTAATAATATAATTTCCTTAATCAAATAAATAATAATAATAATAATATAATTCCCTCAAAAGGGCACCTTAAGGGAGGGAAGTTGCAGATTGAAGAGCAGGTCGCAGTACAACAAAAGTAGTAGAGAACAAATTCTAAATCTGAAAATTATGATTCAGAACACATTATTTGCGCCTCTTCTCAAACTAATGATTTCGATTGAATTCAAATTAATTGCAAAATTGAAGGCAACTTTGATAATATGCAAACTTCACCCCACAAAACTGTACACAACAACTACTGGACACAACAAGTATTATCTGAATCTCATCCTTAATGTTTTGGAGGAAGAGGGTGTTCTCTTAGTAATAATAGAAACCCCAATTTGTTGGTGGTGGTGGTGGCTGAGATTGAAGACATCTGTGGCAGAATTATTGAAGAGATTGGTGACATCAGCAAGAGGCAACCTCTTAGGCTTTCGTGTACTGCGCTTCTTGTTCTTGAAAGATAGGGACTTAATGTGAGGAACTGGGGTCTTACCCTTATCCTTGTTCACATTACTGTTACAAAATGGAGGAACATTTTCCTTGTTACCAAGGTCGGAAATGATAGTGGCAGTGTTAAAAACCTCCATTTGTAACAAAGTAGAGGTTGTTGTTTAGGAACAGAAAAAGAGAAGAGTTGGTGTGATTGGTTGACGGTTGGGGGTTGTGGGGTGGTGGTATATATTCATTGTTGAGTGAAACTAAAAAGATGGAGAAAATGAAAATTTTGGTTGAGATATGAAAGATGCGAAATTTGTCAATGGCGCTTTTTGTTATATTGTGAATTCAGGGTAGAGAGGGAAAAGTGAAACTTCAAGGCGCCTAGAAGAATCAGAATTATGAATTAAGAATAAAAGGGATTTTCTTCCTGCACCTGGATTTTCCTTTTGCATCTTCGTCATTTCTTCCTACACCTCCGTAGGGTAGTGATATTTATTTCTATTTTACCCTTAATAAGAATAAATAAATAAATAAATTCATAACACCCCTTTTTATCTCTTTCATATTTTCAATTTTCATGATTTTTTAGTAAATGTCAAAGAAAGCCCTCTTAACTAGTTCTGTTCTGACCGTAATTTCATAACAAAAAAACTTCAATTCTTCTCATCTTTTCATTCCGGAAATCTTGAATAGCCTTATACATACATCCTTATAAAAGAGAGTGTTTATTGCAAGAAAGAAGAAAAGCGTTCTTGTGAGTGTCTACGTGACAAGGTTGAGTACCTAATGCGAGAGAGAACATAGATAAAAGGAAAAACTAGATATGTACATTTTTTATATCCCTTTATTACACAGGTTTTTTTATTTCTATATGTTCTAATTGACTATTTAACCATCAATCGTCCTAACAAATATGCTAATCAAATAAAAAATTGTCCCTCAAATCTGCTAATCAAATCCTAAAACTTTAGGATGTAACGCATCCTTGGACATAAAGAATGCAACAACAGTAGTAGCAACACCACCACCAGGCATGCCTCCACCAACCACAAAATCTCATCCGTCACGCGCAATAATTTATTGGCTAAATCATTAAAGCACATAAATTCAATGGGGCAATAACCTTCAAAAAAAAACCTTCCCTAGATACTTGTGCAACACTACCCTATCCAAAATACAAATTTGTATTTCGAATTGTACAATATGGAATGTAAAATTTTATTTTGGATTTAAAAACACTTCCATATTGTATCGTCTAGCATGATGCATTATGGATTGTAAAATCCATAAGGTAATTCTAGATTAGAAAATACCTTCCAGATTATACAATCCAAAATTCATCACGCCATACGATACAATTCATAAGGTTATTTTTTAAATCCAAAATTAGTTTCCAAATTGTACAATCTAAAAAGTCATTTTTTGTAAACGAATTATGAATTGTGTAATTTGAAACATATTCCTTGTACCGACCAGTCCTCGGTCATCGACTCCAAACAAGACCTTAGACATCTGACATCGGTGTCAGATAGTAAAGATGGGCCCCAGAAATCATATCAGTAATCAGATAAAGCACTCAGATATCAGAAAACCTAAGTCACGAGGGATCCATGCATGTGGGGTGTATGGCGCATTCGGGGGCAGCACAAGTAAAGAACCCTTGGAGGCGCTAAGGCCCATTAGGATTAGGGTTTCCAAGGGTAGGCTGCATGCATGGCACATGAATACTTAGGGCACCCATAGAACAGATGGGCCCACAACATTGGTTCATGAGTTGGTATCTTAGCGACCATTCTGTTAGTCGTTGCACAGTAAAGGGAAGTCCTATGTGCCAGATTATGTTAAGATTGTGTAATAGCAGCGCAAGGACATTCTCTAAGGAACCCTAGATGTGGGTAATAGTACAGAAGTAAACCCTATTTACAACCTATATAAAGGGTGTTAAGAATCCTAACAAAGTACACTATTTCTAAGACTGAAACTACTTTATACACTTACTGTTTCTTTGCCCCAGAACTGACTTGAGCGTCGGAGTGCAAACGGCCGCTAAGACACCCTTTGTCTTTGCAGATGAAAGGTTCTTCAACCCTAGGAATTTTGATTCACAAGCAGAGACAGGCGGGCCAGAGACTGCCGTTCGAGTCAAACGACAAGCAAGTCAACCGGCGAGAACATTCCCAAATCTGAATTTTTTTTTCAGATTGGACAATTTGAAATACAAAAATCTATTATGGATTATACAATCCATAATATAATTTTTATTTTGGATTGTACAATTTAAAATGCATAAAATCTAAATATATTTGAGATTATGTAATCTGAAAAGTTTCTGAATTCTACAGTACGAAATTGAAAAAAAAAAGCTTGGATTTAGAAGAAATTTGTGAAATATATTTTGACGAGCTTTTATTTTTCCAACTAGAAATATATTTTTATAACTAAATAGCATTTATCAGTGACAAAACAAATTAACATTTAGAGTAAATATTAATACCATTAAAAATAGAGTAATGTTTTAATCAATTCTAATCCGACGATGTGGACGAATTGGATTGACTTTATTTGTTAAACGTTGAAAATAAAATAAAAGACGTTCAATTTTTATTGTTGTTTAATCTTTCAAGAAACAAATTCCATATGATCCCTTAATTGGCATATCGTATAAAAATTAATTTTTCTGATTGTAATGTTTGTTCGTACCTCTAAGTTTTTATTTCATTTATTTTTTTAAAATTTTGCTATGTGTAACTTTATGTTCTCGAACGGGTTTGGGGTCTAGAAAAGGATTGCTCCTGCCTCCACCTTCGGTCGGTCATTGATGCTCCAAGTTCTCTACTAAGTCTTCCTCCTCTCGGTCGTCTAACTCCACAAGCGGGGATGGTACCTGCAGAAGACATTCCAACGCTCAAGTCAGTCGGGATGTTAGCACTTGGGTGTCAAAGTACTGTAGATAATGACGTATCTTTCTCATTGAAATTCATGCTATTTATATTACCTTAATTCATTGGTAGGCTGGATTAGGAGGTTGGTCCATGTTTAGGGTTGCATTAAATAGCTCTTGATTATGGATTGACCCTGCTGACTTAGTCAACCCTTGGCTCGTCGCCAAGGCGGTCGGCCACGTGACGTCATGTGACCCTGTCTCCATGGTTAGGTTGTTAACTGGACCGAGTGTTGGCCGACTCACTGAGTCATCCGGTCGTACCGGTAAACTTGCCCCCAGGCTCGAGAGCTGGTACAGCCGAAAAGTCTGAGAGTTGGGATTCGATCGGTGGTGTAATGATGGGTGAAGTGACTGGAAGCAACGCCTGAGCGGATGATGTGACGTGCATTTACGAGGGGTTTTTTTGGGTGTCAAACGATGTGGGCCGTTGGATCAAACAGATCCAACGGTTAAGATCTTGTGACGTTTGAGATTCTGAGACATCTTCAGGCTATAAATAGGGGTTGGGAACAGTGGCTTTTCACGTGTTCTGATATTCATTGAGCTCCGACACCCGAACGAATCCGAGCAATCTTCACGGACTTCCTCATTCGTCTTAAGGTTAGTCATGTCTACCCGCTCGCGTCCTACCTCTTCTTCTTCTCCCACTCAGTCTCCTCGTCCTGATCCCCCTTATTGTTTGTCTTCTTCCTTTTCTTCGTCCTCTTCTTCTTCCACTTCCTCTTCCGACAAAGCTATCTCTATCGGGACAATTCAAGCCATTGCCCCACAGGTTGAGGAAATCAGGGGTGATGACACTAGTAACGTGTCAGACCGGTCGAACTCATCTGAGCGACCGAGACCCCATGAGGGCCCTGCCTGGGTCAATCCCAAGGTGTGCGGGATCACATCCGAGTTCCATACAGACGCCTCACTAGCTGAATTTTTGGATAAGGTTCCTGTCTTGAAGGCTTCGGCTGAGAGTCCTTATTGTTGTTCGGTCGTTGTTCTCTGGACGACCAGGTGTACAGGGGACGGTCATCTACCGAACCCTCCTTTTTCTTCATGTATAGTTGTCTATTTTCAGACTTGCACGTGTCGCTTCCTTTCAACACGTTCACGGTGGGCGTCCTTCAGGCGCTCAACGTGGTGCCGAGTCACTTGCACCCGAACACGTGGGCGTCCATGCAAGCTTTTCGTGTGGTATGTCGGATGTTCGAAGTGCGTCCCCTATCATCATGCTTTCTTCACTTCTACGCCTCTCATCCATCTGAGCTGGTCGGTTGGCATTCCTTGGTCAGCTGGGCAGGTAGCGTCCTGTTCAAGGCTTTCACGACCTCTTATAAGAACTTTAAAGAGAAGTTCTTTAAGGTGTTCGTGGAGCTGGTTGGCACGTCTCACTTTTTTGACGCGGCCAGTCGTTCAAGGTTTCCTTTGTTTTAGACGAGGAATCCCACTAAAATAAAGGATTGGCCACGTCCGGTCAATCCAAGCGAGGGCGAGCGGGAGGTTTATGCATTGTTTGATAGCCTTCGAAGGAAGTTCCCCGCTCGGCCATTGATGTCATTGTACACAAAGACCGATCGCATAGCAGCCTTTGAGGGTACGTTTGGAACCTTTAGTCCTTCGGTAGTTACTTTTGCATTTGTGACTAAGATTTTATTTTTGTTGCAGTTATCGTGACGAGAGAGATACCGCAAGTTGTCTGATGGAAGAGGCCCAAGCACCACTACAATTGAAAGCCCACCACCATGTCATATTGGGCCATGGCTAGGAAGTTTGAAGAGGATTGGAACACTGCCACTGATGGCAGAAAGACCTACCTATACATGCTCAAAGACGCCATAGCTCCTAGTGTAGAATAGCTTTTAAATTCTTGTCAAAAGTAACATAGAATATTTCTTTTGTAATTTTGTTAAAAATGCAAATTGGTACCTAAAATGCCAACCTAAGTTTAATTAGAGTTTCCTAAACTCTTAATTAAACTTGGGACCGGCCCAAGCTAGCCCAAAGTGGAGCATAAGTTCTAGATCTAATTGCACATGCTAGATTCTAGAACTTACTTCCCATGTGCTGAATTTTAGGCACCAATTCCTTCTTTGCATAACTTTGAATTTCCCTGTCATTTCACCTTGTGTAAACCGACCGCCAATACTATTTAAGGAGTGCCTTGACTCTTAGTTTTGCAAGATTAATATACTAAGTGAATTGCTGCCCAATTGTGTCAATTTCACTTCTTGCCAAAAAACCTCTTAGGTTAGGGTATTGATCTTCAAATCTCCCCCTTACCAAAGAGAGTTGGCCTCACCACTCTCAATCCCTACCTTTTATGCACCTTCAAGGTCACCATAGCTCATAGGAGGACCTTGTTTCGCTTACACTCCATGAAGCTTTCGCCAATCACCAACAATTCTACAAATCATGAAGGCACTTCTCCATCACTGTCGGTATGTTGACGGCATTCAAAGACAAGTTGAAGGAGAAGAGGGCGGCAACCGACACTGGGCCCCCTCCAGTTGTTACTACTGCCCGAGTGGGGTCGTCTTCCAAGAACCCCAAAAGGAGGGTTAGGGAGGGCGACAACATCGCTCAGACCCTTCATGTACCGGGTGAGATGCCGACTCCTCCTCCAAGGTGAGCGCCTATCAATGTCGGGTTGCCACAAATCGACGAGTTCAACCGGCCAATCCCATCAGCGGTCGTTGTGCCCAAGGCGACCTTCCAAGAGTCATCCCTGGCGGTGTTGCGGTTGACTTGTGTTTTACAAGGGCTATGAACTTTAACCTACCCCCAAGCATTAATGAGCTTATTGGGGTGGTCCCTGAGGACAATCTGCTCGATGGCAACATCAAGATGATGTGTCACGGGATGATACTGACCCGCCGGGGGGCGGAGGCGTGCAGGAGTCGCAACGAGGAGCTATCGCGCCTCGAGCATGAACTTTAGGAGGCGTCCAACAACCTAAAGCAGGCAGTTGATGCCAACAAAACTTACGAGAAGAAGCTGTGTTCGCAGGCTGTCGAGTTGGAGCTCGGTGTTGCTCGGGTAGCTGAGCTGGAGAAGGCCAACGCTGAGAAGGCGGCTAAGATCGCTCAAGTGAAAAGGGCGCTGGAGGAGGCCAAATGCAAGAGGGCATCTCTGGAGGGAGAGGTCGCTTCATAGGCGGCGGAGGTCGAGTTGCTGAAGACCATGGAGGACACCATGGTCTTCATAACCCAGAGCTTGGACCTGGCCGTCCGGCAGGCTGGGGTGCTGTATGGTGGGCCTCCACCTTCTAGTCAATTTGACCAAGAGATGGAGGTTTTCAATGGCCGACTGGTCCCTGCGGGTGAGGTCCAGAACCTTCAGAATGCCGACCAACCTGTCCTGAGCGAGGATGTTGAAGACTAGAGCTTAGGCTTTTAGGCTTTCCTTTTCGTTCGTTTTGTTTCCTTGAGGCTGGGGTGTGGCCTCCACCTTTTGATTGATAAATACATTCGGTTGCTTTCGCTTTCAATATTTTGTGCAAGTCTTTTCTTTCGGTCGGTGTGAGTGTGAGTTAATAACTTTAACTTAATGAATTCAATCGGCACAAGTTTGATGTGATCGGTCGCTTGGAAGTAAATTGCTTAACAAATTAAGGGCGGTCGGCCATTAGAAGGTAATAGTGTAAAGTGCGTCTTATTTAGACAAGTTAAATTATGCGGTCGGTGTAGCTAGCGGTATTAGGATGGACCGATACGCTTGTGTGGGTATCAGGAGGGAATGTCGGTTAAGGCTACATCCTGGCCGAACCGTGGTGACAAGGTGTTGGGATGGTATGCTGTTTGAGGCTTCATCCTGGACAACACTTGTTCTTTTAGTCTCAGGAGGGAATTTCGGTTAGAGCTACATCCTGACCGAACCATGTGTGAGGAGAGTCGGGAGGGTATGTCAGTTAAGGCTTCATCCTATCCGACACTTATGCTTTTGGTTTCGGGAGGGAATGCCGATTAGGGCTTCATCCTGGCCGAATCGTGCCTCTTATGTTGATTTTATGGTTTGCGCGTTGTTTGATGAAAACGCTTCTTTAAAACCTCTTTGACCGTTGTTGCCACCGGACGAGGAAAAAGTGCGTGAATTTTATTCATTGTTCAGCTGAAATAAAATTTGAGGTGTGTGGCATTCCACGTCCTCGGTACAATTTTTCCCGATAGCCACTCAAGGTGATACGCTCCTCCTTCTCCTACCTCTCGGATCTGAAACGGTCCCTCCCAGTTTAATGAGAATTTGTCGTCTGACTTCCTGGCGTCGCTTTGCATCCTCCAGACGAGGTCACCCTTGTGGAAGCTCCTTGACCGAACCTTCGTGTTGTATTTTCTTGCTGCCCGAAGCTTGCATGCAGCTTCACGGATTTTGCTCTTGTCATGAAGCTCGTTGATGAGGTCGAGTCCGACCGATAGGCTTTCCTTGTTGAGGGATAAGTCTAATAGTTTCTGCCTGATGGATGATTCACCTACTTCCATTGGGATCATGGCCTCGGTGTCGTACGTGAGGCTATACGCCATTTCTTGTGTGGTGGTCTGGGGGGTGCATCGGTATGCCTACAAGACTTTGAGTAGCTCCTCGGTCCACCTTCCTTTCGCGTGCCGAGCCTCTTTTTCAACTCGTTTAAGAGGACTTTGTTGGTTGCCTCTGCCTGACCGTTCATTTGCGGGTGTTCGATCGAGCTCGTGACAGATTTGATGTCGAGGTCATCGTAGAAGGTCTGGAGCCCTTGGTCGATGACCTATCGGCCATTATCGGATACGATTGTGTTTGGCACTCCAAACCGTTCACACAATGTTCTTCCATACAAAGTTTTGGACATTCTTGGAAGATATAGCGGCGAGGGGCTCGACCTCTATCCATTTTGTGAAGTAGTCCACAACGACTAATAGATATTTCGTTTGGCCTTTATCGGGTGAGAAAAGACCAATGATGTCCATTCCCCATATGGCGAACGGCCAGGGCGACGTCATGCTGTGGAGTTCCTTCGATTTCAAATGATGAAGTGGGCCAAACTCTTGGCATTTTAGACACTTCTTCACATAATCCACACAATCACCTTGAACGGTCGGCCAATAGTATCCTGCTTGGATAACCTTGGCCAATAGTATCCTGCTTGGATAACCTTGGCCACTAGTTCATGCCCCAGAATGGTTGTCGCATGCTCCATTGCGAATCTTTGCAATACATATTGAGCTTGCTCCTTAGTGAGGCATTTTAAGAGCGGCGTTGAATACCCCCTTTGGTATAAATCGTGGCCAATCATGGTGTATCGAGCACATTGTAGTCTAATTGCTTTCTCACTGCCTGGTTTACAGGTTCCATACTTTAGATATTGGATTATCAGACTCATCCAAGTATCGACTTCGGTGATGGCCATGCATTCGGCCTCTCCTACGCTCGGTTGCTTCAAATGGATTTGAATAACCGATCGGTGGTGGCTTTGCATCTTAGTGGATGCGAGGCGAGACAGTGTGTCTGCCCGTTCATTGTCTTGTCGGGGTATATGCTCGATAATGACTTTAACGAATTTGGCAATGAAGTTGTTGACCGTATGGTAATATCGCTGGAGGAGGGGCTCCCTCACCTCCAATTCGCCTCTGACTTGGCCGACTACTAGCTGAGAGTCACTTTTACATGTGACCTCGCCGCCCCGAGGTCATGAGCTAAACTGAGGCCAGCCAGGATGGCTTCATATTTGACCTGGTTGTTTGTTGCCTTGAAGGCAAACTACAGTCACGCCCGCAAGTCCTAGTTGGGGAATAACTTTGCTTACAAGTTCCGGTTTTCCGAGGGATAAAGATAGTATCATTCCGAATCCGAAAGGCGAACAATCCTCATAATTCGCAGGTCGCCCAGTCCCTCAAGGACGACGCCTGCGCCACACGAGGTTTTATTGGATGACCCATCAACATATAACGTCCATGTCGTGGGGGCGTCAGCCTGTGGTGGCAGCTCTGCCGAGAAGTTCGCCAAAGACTGGGATTTGATGGCGTATCTTGGTTCGTATCGAATGTCAAATTCTGAGAGTTCGACTGACCATCCTATCATTCTTCCTGCAAGATTGGGTTTAGACAGTATTTTATATATGGGATAATTGGTCTTTACCGTAATGGCGTGATTTTGGAAGTATGGCCGCATCCTCCTCGCCGTTAGGACCAGTGCTAGTGCCACCTTCTCTATCATCTGGTACCTTTTTTCGGCTGCGTGGAGCGTGCGGCAGACAAAGTACACTAGACGTTCTTCATTGTTGATGTCCTGTACAAGGGCAGCGTTGACCGCCTCTTCTGATAGGCTAGGTAGAAAACGATCGGCATATCGGGTCTTGGCTTCTGAATGATGGATGGTGATGACAAAAATTCCTTGAGCTGGGTGAAGATGCTTTCACATGCCTCATTCCAGCTGAACTTTGCAGTTTTACAAAGCATTTGCGCCATGGGTCTCATTCGTTCGGCTAGGCGGGGGACAAACCTAGACAACGCTGTCAATCGGCTGAGTAGCTGCTGAATTTCCTTTAGATTCTTTGGGCTTCTCATCTCAGTTATTGCCTTCCATTTTTCGGGGTTGGCTTTGATTCCTTTGTGAGTCAGCATGAATCCCATAAACTTACCCCCTTCAACCCCGAACGCGCAGCTTTCGGGATTGAGGCGCATGTTGGTCCTCCGAAGAGCATCAAAGACTTCCTGCAAAGTCCTTAATGTGTTGGCTGCACGAGTTAGATTTGACAACGATATCGTCCACGTAAACCTCCACGCTTCTGCCGATCATTCCCTTGAAAATCTTGTCCATCAACCTCTGATACGTTGCCCCAACGTTCTTCAGGCCAAACGACATTACCTCATAGAAGTAGTTTGCATTGTCGGTCATGAAGGTTGTTTTCTCCTTGTCCCTAGGGTGCATGTTTATCTGGTTGTAGCCAGAAAAAGCATCCAGGAAACTCAATACCTTGTGCCCTGCCGCTCCATCAACGAGCCGGTGGATGTTAGGCAATGGGTATGAGTCTTTAGGGCACGCCTTGTTTAGATCTTTATAGTCGACGCACATTCGCCATTTGTCATTCGACTTGGTCACCATCACCACATTGGCTAACCAGGTAGAGTACCGGGCCTCACGGATGAACCCGATGTTAAGGAGTTTTTCGGCCTCGACTCTGGCCGCGAGTCTCTTTTCTTCACCATGGTTTCTCTTCTTCTGCGCGACCGGACGTGCTTCTTTGTATACTGAAAGCCGATGGGTGATGATCTCGGGATTGACGCCTGGGACGTCAGTGGCCGTCCACGCGAAAAGATCAACATTTTTCTTCAAGGCTTGATGGATGAGTTCGACATCGGGAACTTCAAGTCAATGTGTTTGATCGATGTGGCTCCTTCAAGTCAATGTGTTTGATGTAGCAAAGTGTGTGTTTTGCTTTGAAGATTGTATTTTGTAATTGGGTAGTCTTGTATATAGGTTAGAATGTGTTTAAAGTGAGCTTTTTGCATCGTGACCCACCTCTTAACTCTTATCAAGGTGGTAAGATCGAGCACAAAGTTTTCTAAATGTTTTTTCATGTTTTTCCCAAAATATGTTTTACTATATAGAAAATAAATCTGTTGTTTCTCAAATGAATAGATTCTTTTTTAACTGGTGCCTTGTTTTTTAAATGTTTTTTTGATAACTTTGTTTAGTGCACCAAGTATCTTAGCTCAGCCTTTTATGCTATCAAAACGACTGAGTTGCAATTGTTTAAAATTTCTCTTTGTCTTTTTGAAAATAAATGTATTCATTATAATTTCATTTTGTTCTTTTTATAACAACTTTTTAAACTGTTTTTTGAAAATTTGTTATAAATCATTTCCTTTTATAAAGAGAGTCACAACTCACTAAAATAAGTGTTGAGAAAACGAGTTTGTAATTGTGATTGTAACACTCTTCTTGATAGGGTTTCTTGAAGAGTTGGGTGTGCTGAAATAGGGTTTTTCAGCTAAGTGTCCCTTGTTCTTGTAGGGTTCAAGAACATTAGGTTGTGTAATTATCTTGTACTGGTTTTTTAGTGGATTTCACCTTGGGAAATGTGAGACTGAATGTAGCTCATTTGAGTGAACCAATATAATCTTGTGGTGTTCAATCTTCCTTAATCTTTGCACTTATATACTATTTCATGCGTTAATCTGACAGAAAATAAACCTGTTCAATTAAAATTGAATTTGTCTTTTCAAGGTCTATTCATACTGTTCTTGATTTCTGAAAAACCAATCCGAATATCTTGTTGAAATTTGTGTGTCTAATGTTGTGATAATTGAAGTATATTGTTCTGTCAAAATCAAGTATATCAATTGGCAAGGTTCATTCAATTGTGAAGTTTAATATTCAAAGATTGTATCTTGATTCAAATCTCTGTCTTATTCTGTCCATATTAATGTAAAACATTGCTTGCTGATCAATTCTCTCAATATCTGAAAATCATATAATTGGAATACTGTTCTGTTAAAGTAAGCAGAAAAATAAATCTGTTCTTTCCAAAATAAATCGATTCTTTTACTCTGTTTTGAGAGAAGATTGAATCTGTATTGAAATTTTTTTAAAAGCTCAATTCACTCCCCTCTTGAACTTTGACACTATTAAACCCAACAGTTGGTATCAAGAGCTAAGACTTGTATTTTACTCAAGTTTGTGTGCAATATGTCTGAGTTTAAAGTGCTTTTTACTAAGGGTTCGTCTATTAATAGACCCCCTATGTTTAGTGGGATGAATTATGCATTCTGGAAAATAAGAATGAAAAATTTCATGGAATCTATTGACTCTTGTATTTGGGAGGCTGTGGTCCATGGACCTTTCTTGCCAATGCAGGTGGTCCAAGATGAAACAGTGGTGAAACCAAGATCTGAATGGAATGAGAGTGAAAAGAAAAAGGCTCAATATGATCTAGTAGCTAAGAACATCATAACTTCTGTATTGACAATGGATGAATTCTTCAGAATATCTCAGTGTAATTCGGATAATGAAATGTGAGAAGTTTTGGAAGTAACTCATGAAGGCACAGATGATGTGAAGAGATCAAGAAAACACTTACTCATCCAAGAATATGAACTTTTCAGGATGCAACCTAAAGAAAACATTGCTGATGTACAGAAGAGGTTTACCCTCATTGTAAACCATCTTTCTGGACTTGGAAAGGTGTTTGACAAAGAAGAGCTCAATATAAAGGTGCTGAAGTGTCTTGATAGGAGCTAGCAACCCAAAGTGACTGCTATATCAGAAAGCAGAGATTTGTCAAAGCTGTCCATTGCTGCACTGTTTGGAAAATTAATGGAGCATGAGTTAGAGCTCAAAAGGCTTAAAGAACAAGAGACATTGGAGAGAAAAACTAAAGGACTTGCATTAAAAACAAGTGAATAGAATGATAGCAGTGAGGAAGCAGAGAATGCTGAACATGATGAAACATTAAGTCTACTTACAAAAAGGTTCAACAGATTTCTAAAGAAGAAAGGCAGAGATAGGACCCAACAAAAAAGGAGGTATCGTAAACCGAATGAATCTAATCCTTTTAACTATACTTGTTTTGGTTGTCATAAAACAGGTCACATAAAGATTGATTGTCCAAACAATCAAATAAAAGAAAAACCAGCCAACACGAAGGTTGAAAGAAGTAAAGGTAGAAGAGCCTATATCTCTTGGGAAGAAAATGAAGTTTCTTCAACAAGCAACTTCTCAACAGAAAGTGAAGAAACAAATTTGTGTTTCATGATGAAACATGAATGATCAATATCTGATTTGAAAAACAGCAAGAGAAACCAGTGGTATTTGGACAATGGATGTTCAAAGTATATGACTAGAGACCTAACAAAGTTTACCAGTCTAAAACTCAAGGCAGAGGGACATGTCACTTATGGAGACAATAACCGTGGAAGAATCCTAGGGAGAGGAGCTGTTGGAACTGGTAGTTCAACCACCATTGAAAATGTTTTATATGTGGAAGGACTAAGACACAGTCTTCTAAGTATCAATCAATTATGTGACAAAGGGTACAAGGTAAATTTCAAATGAAATGAGTGCACAATATCACATGACTCTTCTAGTAAGGTGTTGTTTACAGGTAAAAGAGTAAACAATATATATCTCTCTTTCTTGCTTACAAAAATGATTCTTGCTTTTAAGAATTTGGCAAAATTTCTGCAAAATGAAAATGGATGTTGTGTAAAATCTATTCGTAGTGATCATGGGGGTGAGTTTCAAAATGCTAAGTTTGAAAGGTTTTGTGAAAAACATGGGATATCACATGGCTTTTCAGCCCCTAGGACTCCCCAACAAAATGGTGTTGTTGAGAGGAAAAACAGATCACTAGAAGAACTTGCTAGAACTATGTTGAATGAATCTAAGCTACCAAAATACTTCTGGGCAGATGCTGCTTATGTGCTAAATAGAACTTTAATTAGGCCTATCCTTAAGAAAACACCTTATGAGTTGTATAAGGGTAGAAAACCTAGTGTAAGTCATCTTAAAGTGTTTGGATTTAAATGCTTTGTTTTGAATAATGGCAAAGATAATTTGGGAAAATTTAATGCACAATTTGATGAAGGTATTCATATTGGCTATGTTTTGAATGGAATGTTTATCGGGTTTTCAATAAAATGTTGCTAACTGTGGAAGAATCTATGTATGTAGTGTTTGATGAATCTGATAATTACATGCCAAAACCTGTTTCTGAAGACTTAAAATGTGATGATTTAAGAACTGTTCTGCATAAAAAGGATTTGATTAATATAGAGGCAAATGATTCACATGCTGTCAAAGAACCTGTTGTTTCTGCAGATTTACCAAAATAATGGAAGACTCCAAGAGAGCTCACACTTGACAATGTCATTGGAGATATTGAAAAAGGCGTTTCAACTAGGAAGTCTCTAAATAATTTCTATGAGACAATGACTTTTGTTTCACAAGTGGAGCTTAAAAATCTGAATGAAGCTTTACAGAACAACAACTGGATATTGGTTATACAAGAAGAACTGAATCAGTTTGCCCTAAATGAAGTATGGTCACTTGTTCTAAGAACACCTGAAATGAACATCATTGGAACAAAGTGGATATACAAAAATAAGATGGATAAGCATGGAGTGATCACTAGGAATAAATCTAGACTTGTGGCAAAAGGATATAACCAAGAATAGGGAATAGATTATGATGAAACTTATGCACCAGTGGCTAGACTAGAAGCTGTTAGACTTCTCCTTGCTTTCTCATGTATAAAAGGATTCAAACTATTCCAAATGGATGTGAAAAGCGCCTTCTTGAATGGATATATCAATATAGAAGTATTTATTTCACAGCCCCTAGGATTTGAAGACCATCAACATCCGGAACATGTATTCAAACTCAAGAAAACACTCTATAGACTTAAGCAAGCCCCTAGACAATGCTATGAGACTTCACAAGGATATGATAGAAGCACATATGATAAAACATTATTCATGAAGAGAAAAGAGGAAGACATAATTTTGCTTCAAGTTTATGTGGATGATATCATATTCGAATCAACCAATGAAGAACTCTGTGAGACATTTGTGGAAATTATGAAGAGTGAGTTCGAAATGTCCATGATGGGTGAACTGAATTACTTTCTAGGTTTGCAAGTCAAACAACTCAAGGATGGTATATTCTTAAATCAGGTCAAGTATTGAAAGGACTTGCTAAGAAAATTTGGAATGGATAAGTGCAAATCAATCAGCATACCATTCTCAACTAGCTGCCATCTAGATCATGATATTGCTGGAAATCCTGTTGATGAGACTAAGTACAGAGGACTAATTGGTTCTTTATTGTATCTTACTGTCAACAGACCTGACATAATGTTTGTTGTATGTGTTGGGTCTATTAGTGTCTAAGTTCAAGAGGGGAGGGGTGAATTGAGCTTATAAAATTTTCGCAAGAACACACAATTTTTCAGTATTCCAGAGGCAAAAAGAACAGATTGTTTTTACATGAAACAAATTGATTCTTCAGAGCAGTCTTGGCACAATTTGAATTTGTTCAATGTAAAATTGTGATCAATAGAGAATTATAACAGAATCAGATCAGCTTAATATTGTGAGGATGAAGGATACAACTATGCTTAGAAATCAAACAAAATTACTCAACACAAGGTTTTAAGAGGAATGATCCTTTCTCAGATTTTAATGAATGGACAGTTTGTTCACAAATCACTTAAACCATTACATACAACAGCCTTGTTTATGATCAGAGAACTTTAACAAATCAGGAAGAACAGTTTTCACTTAAACCCAGAATTAACAGATTCAATTTCAAAAGAACAGATTTAGTTCTTGACAGAATTAAGCAAAAATCAGAAATGAGTGCAGGGTTATCCAAAGAGATTTAGTTCTTGAAAAGGTTTTCCAAAGGGATTTTCAAGTGTGCTTGTTCTAGGAAACCTTTGATCTTGGTGAAGGTGCTGGTGCAGTTCTGCAGCAAATTGAACTACTGGTTTTGAGTTCTTGCATCTTCTTTTCAGGTGTAATCTTTCCTTTATTCTGTTTTGTAAAGGTGTAAGTGTTAGTCACTCCTTGATAGGGTTTCTTGTAGTGCAAGGTGTGTTGAAATAGGGTTTTTCAGCATTGTGTGTGTTGTTCTTGTAGTGTTCAAGAACTGCTGTGTTTGTAAGTGATTGGTACTGTTTTTAGTGAATTCCACCTTGGGGTAAGGTGAGACTAGATGTAGCTCTGTATGAGTGAACCAGTATAAACCTTGTGTGCCTTGTCTTCTCATCCCTGCACTCATTTCTGATTTTTGCTTAATTCTGTCAAGAACTAAATCTGTTCTTTTGAAATTGAATCTGTTAATTCTGGGTTTAAGTGAAAACTGTTCTTCCTGATTTGTTAAAGTTCTCTGATCATAAACAAGGCTGCTGTATGTAATGGTTTAAGTGATTTGTGAACAAACTGTCCATTCATTAAAATCTGAGAAAGGATCATTCCTCTTAAAACCTTGTGTTGAGTAATTTTGTTTGATTTCTAAGCATAGTTGTATCCTTCATCCTCACAATATTAAGCTGATCTGGTTCTGTCATAATTCTCTGTTGATCACAATTTTACATTGAACAAATTCAAATTGTGCCAAGACTGCTCTGAAGAATCAATCTGTTTCATGTAAAAACAATCTCTTCTTTTTGCCTCTGGAATACTGAAAAATTGTGTGTTCTTGCGAAAATTTTATAAGCTCAATTCACCCCTCCCCTCTTGAACTTAGACACTAATAGACCCAACAATTGGTATCAAGAGCTAGGGCTTGTATTTTGCTCAAGTGTGTGCATGATGTCTGAGTTTAAAATGCCTTTTGCTGAAGGTGCGTCTATTAATAGACCTCCTATGTTTGGTGGTGTTAACTATGCTTTTTGGAAAATTAGGATGAAGATCTTTATGGAGTCTATTGACATGGGAATCTGGGATGCAGTGGTCAGTGGACCTTTCATACCTATGCAGGTTGTCAAAGATGAAACAATAAAGAAGCCTTGGTCTGAATGGAGTGAAACCGAGAAGAAGAAGGCCCAATATGACTCCTTAGCCAAGAATATCATCACCTTTGCACTGAATATGGATGAGTTCTTTAGAGTCTCTCAATGTAACTCAGCAAAGGAGATGTGAGATGTACTAGAAGTGACTCATGAAGGGACTGATGATGTGAAACGGGCAAGGAAGCAATCACTAATTCAGGAGTACGAGCTGTTCAGAATGCAATCTAAAGAAAGTATTGCAGATGTGCAGAAACGATTTACACACATTGTAAATCACCTCACTGGCCTTGGTAAAGTCTTTGACAAGGAAGAGCTTAACATAAAGTTACTAAAATGTCTTGATAGGAGCTGGCAGCCTAAGGTAACAGCAATCTCAGAATCTAGAGATTTATCCAAGATGTCCACTGCTGCACTTTTTAGAAAGCTGATAGAGCATGAAATTGAGCTGAAAAGATTGAAAGAATAAGAAACAGTGGAGAAGAAGGCCAAAGGAATTGCTCTGAAAACTACCATGGAACATGATACAAGTGAGGAAGAAGGTGATCCAGAACATGATGAGACTGAGTCTGCTCACCAGAAAATTCAGCAGGTTTCTTAGAAAGAAAAACCGTGACAGAACTCAGCAAAGAAAGAGGTATTCCAAACAACCTAATGATTCAAATTCTTCCAATTACACGTGCTTTGGATGTGGTAAACCAGGTCATATAAAAGCTGGTTGTCCAAACAATCAAAGTAAAGAAAAATCAGCAAGCAAGAGGAGTGACAAAGGCAAAGGTAGAAGAGCATATATCTCATGGGAAGAAAATGATGTATCCTCATCTAGTAATTCCTCAACTGAAAGTGAAGAAGCAAATCTTTGCTTCATGGTGAATGATGAGGGATCCAACTCTGACTCAGTAAGTAATTTCTCCACTGATTCTGAAAACTATGATCAGCTGCTAATAGCCTTTAAGGAAACACATGATGAAGCAAACAGGTTGGCTATAATGTGCAACAAATTGAATAGAGTAAATAGGGTACTTGAACCTAAGGTCAAAGCTCTTGAAGAAGAACTGCACAAAGCTAAAACTGAATTTATTAGTCTTGAATTGACATGTTTGCATGCATCAATTAAAACTTGTGATAATTGTAAAAAGCTGGAAAAACAGGTTGAGTATTTGTTAAAAACACTTTCAAATTTCACTAAAGGAAGAGAAAATCTTGAAACCTTATTAGGTTCACAGAATGCTGTTTTCAATAAAAATGGTTTAGGATATAATCCTGGAATGAAAGGTAATGTGAAAAAGCTGTCCAGTTTCTTTGTTCCTTCCAAACCAGGTTTTTCCTATTTTAGTTATTCAAAAACAATGCATATTGCAACATGTTTTTATTGTATGAAGTCCGGTCATGTATCTAAAAATTGTAAAGCTAGGAGGTACCTTGTTCCTAAAGGATTGGCCAAATGGCTTCCTAAGGAAAGGTATTAATCATGCTGGACCCTAGACTAAAGGGGTACCATAAGTGCTAAAACTGTTTTGTTGCAGAAAAACAGCAGGAGAAACCAGTGGTATCTTGACAGTGGCTGCTCAAAACACATGACTGGTGATGTGACTCAGTTCATAAATTTGAAACTCAAAGTTGAAGGGCATGTCACATATGGAGATAACAATAGAGGAAAAATTCTTGGAAGAGGAGATGTTGGTACTAAAGACTCAACTACTATTGAGAATGTCCTATATGTTGAAGGGCTAAAACATAGTCTTCTAAGCATTAGCCAGCTGTGTGACAAGGGATACAAGGTCAATTTCGAAGCCAATACTTGTACAATTTCAAATGAAAATTATGGTAAGGTGCTGTTCACTGGAAATAGGGTAAACAACATTTATCTCCTAGACATTATAAAGAGTTGTTCTGAAAATGAGTGTTTGCTATCTAAAAATGATGAGTCATGGCTGTGGCATAGGAGACTAGCTCACATTCACACAAATCACTTGAATAAGCTAAAATCTAAGGAACTTGTTTCTGGTTTACCAAACATAAAGTTTCAAAATAACAGATTGTGTGATGCATGTGTAAAGGGAAAACAAATTAGAACTTCTTTTAAATCAAAAGATATGGTTTCTTCAAATAAAGCTTTGGATGTGTTGCATATGGACTTGTTTGGACCATCTAGGACTGCTAGCTTAGCTGGAAATTACTATGCTTTGGTGATTGTTGATGACTTTTCAAGATATACATGGACTTTGTTTCTTGCTTCTAAAAATGATGCATATAAAGCCTTTAAGAAACTTGCTAAGGTTCTGCATAATGAAAATGAAAATAGGATAAAACAGATTCGTAGTGATCATGGGGGAGAATTTCAAAATGCAAAGTTTGATAAATATTGTGAAAAACATGGGATCATACATAGTTATTCTGCTCCTAGGACACCCCAACAAAATGGTGTTGTTGAAAGAAAGAATAGATCACTAGAAGAGTTAGCTATGACTATGCTAAATGAATCTGGTTTACCTAAATATTTTTGGGCTGATGCTGTATACACTGCTTCTTATGTGCTTAACAGAACATTAATTAGACCAATTCTTAAGAAAACTCCCTATGAATTGTATAAAGGTAGAAAGCCTAGCATTAGTCATCTTAGGGTGTTTGGCTGCAAATGCTTTGTTTTAAATAATGGTAAAGATAATCTGGGGAAGTTTGATCCTAAATCAGATGAAGGAATACATATTGGTTATGCTATAAATGGTCATGCTTATAGAGTGTATAACAAAAGATTGCTTGCAGTTGAAGAATCTATACATGTTGTGTTTGATGAAACAGATTTTTCTGTGCCCAAATCTGTTATGGATGAACCTGGTATGGATGATTTAAGAACAATTATGCAACAGAATCAGTCTAGTGAGCTTGATGCTACTAATCCAAATTCTGTCAAAGAATCTACTGTGAATGCAGGACTGCCTAAAGAATGGAAGACACCAAGGGATCTCACTCTTGACAATGTAATTGGTAAAATTGAGAAAGGAGTCTCAACAAGGAATTCACTCAATAATTTCTGCAGAACAGTAGCTTTTGTGCCACAGATTGAGCCTAAAAGCCTGGAAGAAGCACTGCAAGACAGCAATTGGATAACAGTAATGCAGGAAGAGCTGAACCAGTTTGAATACAATGAAGTATGGACTTTGGTTCCAAGAAAGCATGAGATGAACATCATAGGAACCAAGTGGGTGTACAGGAACAAGATGGATGAACATGGAGCTATCACTAGAAATAAAGCTAGACTGGTTGCTAAAGGGTATAACCAAGAAGAAGGTATTGATTTTGGTGAAACCTATGCACCAGTAGCACGTCTTGAAGCTGTCAGACTTCTTCTAGCATTTTCTAGCATACAAGGTTTCAAGCTGTTTCAAATGGATGTCAAGAGTGCATTTCTAAATGGCTACATCAGTGAAGAGGTGTTTGTATCTCAGCCTCCAGGGTTTGAAGATCACAAAAATCCAGAACATGTGTACATGCTTAAGAAGGCCTTATATGGATTGAAGCAAGCACCTAGGCAATGGTATGAAAGGCTAAGTGAATTTATGCTTTCTCAAGGTTATAGCCGTGACAATTCAGATGAAACTCTCTTTCTAAAGAAGAAAAGTGAAGATATCATACTTGTGCAAGTCTATGTAGATGATATTATTTTTGGATCCACAAATGAAGAGATGTGTGAAGACTTTGTGAAAACCATGAAAAGTGAGTTTGAGATGTCAATGTTAGGAGAAATGAATTTCTTCCTTGGACTACAAGTTAAGCAACTGAAGGATGGAATTTTCATAAGCCAAGAAAAATACTGCAAGGAACTGCTCAAAAAGTTTGATATGAATCAATGCAAAGCAATCAGCACTCCTATTTCAACAAGTTGTCAGCTGGATCAAGATGCTGCAGGAAAATCAGTAGATCAAACAAAGTATAGGGGATTAATTGGTTCCTTATTATACCTAACTGCCAGCAGGCCTGACATTATGTTTGCTGTATGTTTATGTGCTAGATATCAATCTGATCCAAAGGAATCACACTACAATGCAGCAAAGAGAATTCTGAAATATTTGCAAGGATCTAAGGATGTTGGATTGTGGTATCCTAACAAGGTATCTTTAAATTTGATTGGTTTTTCAGATTCTAATTTTGCAGGCTACAAAGTTGATAGGAAGAGCACAAGTGGGACTTGTCACATGCTTGGATCAAGTCTAATCTCTTGGCATTGCAAAAAGCAAGCTTGTGTTGCTCTCTCCACAGCAGAAGCAGAATACATAGCTGCTGGAAGTTGTTGTGCTCAAACCTTATGGCTAAGACAGCAGCTAAGTGATTTTGGAATTCTGCTAAATAACATACCTATAAATTGTGATAATACTAGTGCCATAAATCTGTCTAAGAATCCTGTCATGCACTCAAGGACTAAACACATTGAAATTAGACATCACTTTCTAAGAGAACATATAGCTAATGGAACTTGTGATATAAAATTCATTGGTACTGAATTTCATTTAGCTTATCTATTCACTAAACCACTTGCTAAAGACAGGTTTTAATTTCTTCTAAATGAATTGGGTATTATTAGCTTGAATTGTTCTCTGCAGTGAAAATTTCAATCTGTTGTTTTATATTTTAACATGTTTTGTTCTCTGTTTCAGAAATCCCAACTGTGACTAGGAAAGAGAAAGATTTACTTTTCTCTCTCTCACTTTATTGTTGATTGCTTTTACGGTTATTGACCAGCAGATCCATGCAAATTAATGTGTGGGTATCCTAACTAATTGAGTTTTGTGTAGATGCAACAGATTTGATGTACCAAAATCAGGTTCCAAGATATTCTTACGTGAATCCACACCTGAACCTGCTGCACCATTGGAATAAAATCTGTAGCATATCTGTGGGATTTGATTTTTCTTCAAAATTCATTATTTCCAAAATCTGATCACATTGCCCTGAATTAAAATTTGTGTTTTTCAATTTTGGTTTAATAATCCTATATAAACCTAGCACAATTTAGCTCGTCTCTCACACCCTCTCACTTGTACTATAAGTTGTCTAGGTGCACATTGCTTCACCACAGGTTTTGCTTATGTTTTGAATAATAATCTGTAATGTTTTTCTTCTAGTATTGTATGTTAATATATTGGTGCAGGGAAAAACAGATTAAGCATGGCATCCTCTTCACATAGAAAGAAGAAATCCAAGGAGCAATCTCAAAGCAGCCAAGGCATCCTGGAAAACTGGTTTGCTGGAGATTCAGAGGCAATGACAAGGTTCATACATGAGACTGGCAGAAAGCAAATCAATGTACCCAAGCTGCTTGAGTTCTCACGGCTGAGAGAGGAGAATCTGATAGAAGCCAAGGACTTACTCAAGCATCAAAAGCTGAAAGGATTTCTGGAGATGAATGGAAATGTTTATCCAGATCTTGTGAAGGTGTTTTACTGCAACCTTGAACAAGATGGTAAAAATATGGTTTTCCATGTGAAAGGAGTGAAGCTGAACATCACTAGGGAAATCTGGAGCAGTGTGGGTGGAATCAAATATCCAGGACTGAAAGTGAGCAAAGGGAACACTGCTGGAATTCAAGGGTTCAACAAATTGCAATTTTATAGAAGCTGTGTGAGGAATCCTACTGAACCAGTAGCTAGGTATCACGCAGGTAGCCTAACTCTAATTCCTAGACTCTTAGCTCATATAATTGCTTGGCAGCTTACCCCTAGAGGAAATAATCATGTTGTACTTCATGAGGAAGATTTGATACTGTTGTACTGCATCATGAACCAGCTTAAGGTAAATTGGGTAAGTACTATGGTTGAACATATGCTGAAATCTGCAAGACTACCTGATTATCGTCTTCCCTATGCAATATTTGTGTCAAAACTAATTGATCATTTTAAAGTGGACACTACCAATGAAAGGAATGACTCTATTAAAGCTGCAAGTGAAATAGATAACTCCACACTCATGAAAATGGGATTCTATAAGGATGAAGATGGCTGGGTTTTCAGATGAAATGCTGGACAGAGGGCTGAGCAAGAAGCTGCTCCTTAAGGAAATGAAGAAGAAGCAAATGCTGATGGTGTGCAACACATGGATGAATCACTAGTACATTCTGCTGAACATGAAGATGTTGCTGCTACGAGTCAGAATGCAATAGTTGCATATGAGGCACCTGAGTACAGAGGTGAACCTCTGTCTATGTTTGAAAGACAGGTGCTAAGCAGGCTGGACATACTCACAGATGAGCAGAAGGCACACTATGAGATAACTTACGCCAGGTTTCAACACTTGGATGACCAACTTGAAGGAGTTCAAGTGCAGCTAGCTGAGCTCTATTACAACAACAAGTGATCCCATTTCTAAGTCTTTATCTTTTATATGTTGTTGAACATTTTGGGATTAATCTGTGTTGTTTTTTATTTTGTACTGGTTTTTAGTTGATTTGTAATGAACCTCTATGTTAGTTTTATTTGAACTGTTATGTATGGCTATGTTTTCTTTGGTATCTTGTGCTCCCATTTTGTTTCATGAATTCAAAGGGGGAGAAGAATAGTCTAATACAGGTTCTGCAGTTGATATTCACAGAGGTTGCTGATATGATTCAGATGTTAAATCTGCAGGTACATCAATTCTAAATCTGTTTGTTCTGCCTTGACACCTGTGTATTTTTTTCTGGTATATAGTTCTGTACAGGTTTGGTCATGATTTTTCTTCAAAGTTGTGCAAAGCAAAGGGAATTTGTCTCCATCAAACAGGGGGAGATTGTTGAAGCTGGAGGAAGCTTCTTCCCTACCAAGGCTTGATGTGTGTTTGATGAAGAAAATGGCTTGAGTGCTTTGAAGATTGTAATAGGTTTTTAGATTCATTTGTAATTAGGCTTGTAATTGTGTATGATTGCCTTTTGCTGTATAACCTATCCTAGATGCCTAACCAAGTCTAGATCAAGCACATGATGTGGTTAAATGGGTTTTGAAAAGCTTTTTAAAATGTTTTTAAAAGGTTTAAATCAGTACACAAATAAATCTGTTTTATGGAGAAAGAAATTGTTTATTTCTTCTCTGTTAAAAGGCTTTTCTAAAAGTTCTGTTAGAGACCACAGGCAAAGCTTAGTTCGTTATTTCAGTTAAAGCTGAGCTGGCCTACTTGCCTTCATTTAATCTGTTTCACTATGAAAGAATCGGTTTGCCCTTTGATCAATTGAAAGGTTTTTCAGAAGTTAGTTAGGGTACCAAAGGTACAACTCAGACAGTTATTTCAGTTAGCTGAGTCGGCGGTTTTCACAAAATAAATCTGTTAAGTTCAAAAATGAATCTGTTGTTTTCATAACTGCTTTTCAACTGTTTTTTTGAAAAGAAGTTAGAAACTGTTTTCTATATAAAGAAAAGTCTATCTCACATGAGAGTGAGTTGAGCAATTACGTTTTTGACAGAGATCAAACATTTTCCATGTGAGAAGAAGGATTGAGAGAGTTTTGAAAGGTTTTCCAAAGAGATTTTCAAGTGTGCTTGTTCTAGGAAACCTTTAATCTTGGTGAAGGTGCTGGTACAGTTCTGCAGCAAATTGAACTACTGGTTTTGAGTTCTTGCATCTTCTTTTCAGATGTAATCTTTCCTTTATTCTGTTTTGTAAAGGTGTAAGTGTTAGTCACTCCTTGATAGGGTTTCTTGGAGTGCAAGGTGTGCTGAATAGGGTTTTTCAGCATTGTGTGTGTTGTTCTTGTAGTGTTCAAGAACTGTTGTGTTTGTATGTAATTGGTACTGTTTTAGTGAATTCCACCTTGGGGTAAGGTGAGACTGGATGTAGCTCTGTATGAGTGAACCAGTATAAAAACTGTGTGCCTTGTCTTCTCATCCCTGCACTCATTTCTGGTTTTGCTTAATTCTGTCAAGAACTAAATCTGTTCTTTTGAAATTGAATCTGTTAATTCTGGGTTTAAGTGAAAACTGTTCTTCCTGATTTGTTAAAGTTCTCTGATCATTAACAAGGTTGCTGTATATAATGGTTTAAGTGATTTGTGAACAAACTGTCCATTCATTAAAATCTGAGAAAGGATCATTCTTCTTAAAATCTTGTGTTGAGTAATTTTGTTTGATTTCTAAGCATAGTTGTATCCTTCATCCTCACAATATTAAGCTGATCTGGTTCTGTCATAATTCTCTGTTGATCACAATTTTACATTGAACAAATTCAAATTGTGCCAAGACTACTCTGAAGAATCAATCTGTTTCATGTAAAAACAATCTCTTCTTTTTGCCTCTGGAATATTGAAAAATTGTGTGTTCTTGCGAAAATTTTATAAGCTCAAATCACCCCTCCCCTCTTGAACTTACACACTAATAGACCCAACACGCAGTCTCGGCGTGAGGGGGGTGTGTTGGAGATCCCACATCGACTAGAGATTAGAGCCTTTCATAGTATATAAGTGGGTGCAAACCTCACCCCATTGGTGGAAACAATTCCAGTTACAAATTTCTTTCACATGCCCGAGCTTAGTATTCCGTTGAGACAGGGTCATTTTCCTGGTCCATAGTTCAAGCCCAAAACGACGGCGAGCTACAATCAGGGGCACCCACGCTCGAAATTTTGCTCAGCGGAAGGTCCGTGCACCTAAGTTGCTATGTACCTGTTCAATGGCTCAAATCACAATGATGGCGAGCTACAACTTGAAAGTCGCTATGTACCTGTTCAAGTGCTCGAGCCACAAAGGTGGCGAGCTGCGATCAGGGGTTCCCATGTTCAGATTGTCTCTGAGCCAAAGGGCACCGCACCTAAGTTGCAATGTCCCTATTCGAGGGTTATGGCCACAGTGGTGGCGAGTTGCGATCAGCGGTGCCCATGTCCAGATTGTCTCTAAGCCAAGGGTCAACGCACCTGAGTCAAAATGTACTTGCAAGATTCCATACTTTGAGTGTTCCCAAAGGGAAAAAATACCTTTTCTTATTGAAACACACGGGGCGCTTTTGTGGATATCTTTCCAGCCAAGTCGCCATCCTACATGTCAACAGTATAATGACAAAACATATTTCATAAATCATTCTCCATTGGGTGACCTCGTTAAAAAACCCTTGTAAGGGAAAAAGGGTGTCCCCTTCAATGTTTTAAAGGACAATGTACATCAATTAATGTAAAACTCGAGATCGGCTATCAGTGGCGATCTCCACACATGAGTCTTCTTCAACTTCTAGGGGTCTAGTGGTGACCACAAACACCCCTCGTCTGTTCTTCAAACTGTTTTCATAGCACTTCGATGTCACAGTTTCCTCTACGGCGATATGGACAATAGCTTGTTGCCTGATCTCACTGAAAGTCCTTGGTCAACTCCTTATCAAAGAATCGTCGAATGGTCCTTATGTGGCCATTTGGGAGGCCAATGAACCAGCGCAGCTCGATACCCGTAAACGTTCCCATGAGTAACTTATAGTGCATAACTTACGTGCCTCCCGAAATCATCATTTGGGCATGGAAAGTCGTGAGATGAGCCACTGGATCTTCTATACATGTGAACGTAATTTTAGGAGTCACGAATTTCGTTGGGACCACGACCTCCATGATTGCCTGCGAGAAGGGCATTGGATAGGTCCTAGCTTGGGCAGGCTGGATCTGCTCTCCCATGGAGCGTTCTCCCAAACGTTGTAAATCCCTACGCAACTCCTCGTTGGTTTTGCGTAACTCGTCATTGGTGACACGCGAAGCGTCCATCTCGATCTAGAATTTTTCTTCCACTAGGGTATCGTTCCCCAGGATCAAATCTGTTTTAAAGCACATTTACATGCTTTTACGTGTTACTGTACCATGCATATGCCATTACGTATCCTGTATGCCAATGTTCTATTAAACCCTAGCGCACTTGGGCTTAAGTTGATAGAGTACGTTTTACTTATACTAGACCCAAATGCACTATATGCACACACTTTCAGACCTACCACGCCTTATATGCGAAAGATTATACCAATGCGTGAACGAGAGATAATATGGACATACATGAGCCCAAACATGTAGCCCCTTGTTCTCGACCCAACGACCGAGCTGGCTTGTTGCAGGTGCCAATGTCTGATCTCCGAGAACTGAGCTCTACGCACTCTGGTCCATTACAACCCTATTAGTAGTAGGTATTGTCATCCTAGAAAAGTGTCTAGGCCTTTGATGTATGGCGTAGTCTCCAAGAGTCCTCCTAGGAGGTGGTGCTTCCTCCTCAACCATGATGTTCTCCTCATGAAAAATGCTAAGGTTGCATCAAGAGCTTTTAATAAAAATAAGTTACAATGGAAAATTAGGACAGAAGCCCGAAAGGATACAACACATGGTAAATTCGTATCCAATTTGGAAGGAACATTTTGAGTTACTGAAAACTTGGTAAATGGAGCATATTGACTTGAGTAACTTAGTGAAAAGCAAATACCACGTACTTCGAATGCTAGTCATTCGAAACATTACTTTACTTGAAAGTTTATTGTACAAAGCTAATCAATGAAATGTTTCTTTGCAAGTCTCCAGAAATAATAGTTATCTCGAGCAACAAAATTTTCTCTCGGTTAAGGAAGTTTTCACAGTTAAGTGAATCCCTGCCAGATGCTAAAATTCTAGTCGAATAAGGAAGTTTTCATGTCAAAATGAATCCTTGTCGAGTACTAAACTTCGATTTAGAGTTTTTATGATAAGTTTGCGATAAGTAAAAGCTTACCTAGTGATTAAGTTATTCTCGGTTCAATAAACTTCATTTTCAAACAAAATACTCACTGAAGTTCAATTATTATTAAAGTTACTAAGAGCTTTAAAATAAACTACTAACGAATAAGAGATTGCATAAAAGACAAATCAAAAGCATTTATAAAAACTTCAGTGTATTAAACGATCTACCAAAAGATACAATATATTGCAAAATTAAAAAAAATACAAGACTTATCAATTTCGACAAGCTCATTCTCTTCACGGTTCTCGTTATTCTCGGTAGGGTTGTCTTCATCATCTTCATTATAACATCAGGAATATCTCTAACCGGCACGAGTTGTCCCTTGTAAAGGTCTTTCATCACATCAAAATTCCCATAATTCATAGGAATTTTGTAAAAATACTCTACTTTGTGAAGAGCATTGGTAAAACCAATCGCTGGGAGATGATTGAAGACAAGGACATAAAAATTCATATAAACGAATACCACTAGTTTCTTGAAGATATCAAAGCAGAGAGCATAGCCTTGCCTGATGAATTCATGTCGGAACTACTGATAGAAAATTTTCCGCAATCTTGGACTGACTACAAGTAACAACTGAAATACAGACACAGAGAAATATTTCTGCGCAATTTGATCACCTGAATCATCATTGAAGACACAAACAAAAGGAGTGTGTTGCTGCAAGGGCCAAAGCCTTGTTTGCCAAGGCAAACATGGTAGAAGACAAACCAGCTCCAAAATGGTACGAGAAAAAACCTAATCACAAAAACAAATATAATAATAAATTTTCTCGTCCTAATGGAACTGACACTAAAAGAAAATTTGGAATTACATACAACACTAATCTGTATGTAATAGATCAAATTCGTAAGTAAAACATAGTACATACGAATTACATACAGAAAAAAATTTGTATGTAAGTACATACGAATATCAAATTCGTATGTAATTATCTGTTAGAAATACAAATGGATATTTTCGTATATAACTTCACTAGATAGTTACATACAGAAATATTCGTATTCAATTACTATTGTATTACATACTGAAAAATCCATATGTAATTGTGTGGTGAAATTATGCACGAAAGATTTTGTATGTAATGTATTTTTTTTTTTCAAACCTAGAGATATTGAAATTTTTTTTTCAGATCTAGATATATTGAAAACCATTCAAACTAGAACATATATTCATCAACATTCAAACCTGGACGTATATTCAAAAGCATGATAAAATACTATTTCATAATGTTCAAAATATCCAAATGTAATCCATTCAAATCAAAGAAAACATCTAATAAAAATAAATTCAAGTCATTACAAAGTTTTTAACAAAATAATAATTATTATAATCTTCAGTAGGTAAATTTTGTTATTGATCATCATTGTTGTCATTCATATTGTATATCATTATCTTTCATCTAATATTGTTGTTATTGAGTATTTGATTGTTGTAAAATATGTTATGGACAAAGTCGTGCTAACTTGGTACGACTTCAGGTTGACGTGGCAGAAGTCGTGTCAAGTTGACACGACTTCAGGCTGACGTGGCAAAGTCGTGCCAACTTGGCACGACTTCTACATATGAAGTCGTGCCAACTTGGCATGACTTGCCCCAGATTTGTAATTTTTTTTACAACAACCTCATTTTTATAAAAACAAAAAAAAAAAGACCCCATGAAGGTAAAAAAACCGCAAAATAACTGGTACCTAATTGCATAAAGAATTCAATTAAATGTAATAACATTTTTAAGGAGTCATTCTTCAATATATATAGTTGAATTTATAATAACTATTTTTGAAAGTATAACTTCCGCATTTATTAATTAGTAAACTATTGAAAATAAATTTAGTCTGATAGCATAATTTTTTTTTTACTCTTATAAATTTAATATTTAGTCATCAAGCATTGATGATAATGTTAGCGTATAGTTTGATTGTAATTATAAAAAATAATAATATCTTAATAGTTTGCGATTAAATGGTTGTGTATAGTTTTTTTTTTCTCCAAACATAATAGTACTAAAAAGTAAAGAAAAGTATGAAGTGAAAAAAAATTACAATTACATATTTATTGATTTAAATTATGTGAGTTCAAGTTTACCAAATAGTTTAATATAAGAGTAAAAATATTATTTTTTTGCTCTTATGGGACAAACTTAAGTGTGTGATACTTTAGGTGATTATTATATACTATTTTTTATTAATAAAATTTAAAGCTCTACCAATGTTTCTTTGCTGGGCAGATTAACAAAATTAAACTCCAATTTTAATTAAGAAAGCATACAAAACCAAAAATTTTGTACTAAAATTTGTTCACTTCACGTGTTTTCTTTGTTCAAAGAAGTTAAGCAAAATCTTGAATAAAATAACTTATCTCTTCCCGGGAAAGGTTACATTATTCCAACTAGGAAGAACCTTTAATGGGTTTCTCACTATATTTTCTCTAAGCCCACAGATCATCAGAAGGGACTACCTCGCCACTTTGTCTGCTGTTTGGTGCAGCTGGTGCAGGAACACAAATAGACTTCTTTGCCGGGCTTTGCTTGATTACACAACAATATCATATTATCACTTACATAATTTTCCTTAAACTTCAACTAAACCTTATTTCATGGAGTTAGAATATTTTTATGCACATTTCTGTAATATATTGTATAACTATTTTCAAACTTTGTGGTTTAAAGTAAAATTTTGTGGCCAAGAAAAGGGATATGATTTTTATCTCATGATCAAAGGAAGAGAATATTTCAAGTGTGTTTGGAAGAAAAGTAGTTTATGATAAGCTTTCTTGAATGCTCAGTATGTGACTGCTATTGTGACAACTATATACCTAGCTCTACTTTTCAGATGGTTTAGCCCCGTAAAAGGCATGATGACACACCATGTTTAGTCTTAATCACAATAAACTGTTCTAACATGAAACTAATTATAATCCTCTTAGTCGTATGGTCAGATGCAATCAACCAAACATATTTGGAAAATAAGACAAACGAGTTACCTCACTCACACTAGTGCAAAAAGGGTTTACAATTACGACTATTTTATATTTACAAAAGTGACTATATATTTGTATTTATTGTATATGTAGTCTTGAATCGAAGAGATAAGAATGTAGTTATTTAACCGCATTCGTAAATGCGATATATAAATGCGGCTATGATAAATAGCTGCATTCTTATTTATTTATTTAAAAAATAAAATAAAACCCTAAATCCTAAGGCAGCAACGGCGATAGCAGCGAAAGCGACAACAACGACGGAGCAAATACGACATAACAAAAATCCAAACAGCATGCAATGAAGTAGTGGTGACCTTCACCAATACAAAAAAACAAATAGATAAGAGAAATGAAAAAAATATATAAACCAATGGTGAAGAAGAAAAAGAACTCGAAACGAACTTACATTGGCACAAAGAAGACAATGAAGGCTCGCAGAAGATGAGAGGACAAGAGCAAAAACAAAAGAGAAAACAAAGCGTTAAAGAACCCTTCGCCAATGCAAGAAAACAAACAAATAAGTGAAATGAAAAAAATTTATGAACCATTGGTGAAGAAGAAAGAGAGCGGATCGAAACGAACTTACAATGGCACGAGAACACAATGAAACTCGCAAAAGAAGAGAGGACCACCAGACCAGAAACAGAGAGAAAATGCGAAGCGCCAAGAAGAAAGAAAGTATGAAAGCGTAAGTGGCACGCTTCAGAATTAGGGTAAAGAATGATTTAAGAATGCAGCTATTAGTAATAACTGCATTCTTGAACATGCGTTTTGATTTACGAATGCGGCTATTCAAATAGTCGCATTCTTAAATCATGTCCTTTGATTTAAGAATGTGGCTATTTAAGAATGCGATTTTCATGGTAAATGAAGTTAATTTAAAAAATGGCACCGCGTTTTGAGTGACAACGACTAACCCTAAAAACACATTAAATAAATAGTCATTGTTTATACATTTTGTCCTAGTGTCATGCCAAACCTTTATTACCCCCACATTGGTTTCACTTAAACTTAAGATCCCAAAAATGACTATGATTAATTCCCTTTGGAAAATTTAAGATGCCAACACAAAACTAATGGACAAATGTAATTAAACTCAATTCTTGGAAGCAATTCTCCATTCAGTGCATAACATATCCAAAGTCATGTATGTATGCCTAATTTACCTCCTTTAAGATCACAACATGTAATGCATAGCACATATCCTATAATCTCACCATTCAGAAAATTGTCTCCTTTTACTCGGTTACTTCTTCCCATATCACACCTATAAAGCATGGCACCGAATAAGAATACCTCATCACAGTACCTTGTTCATGCAAACATACAAGTGACCTTACCGGATATTTCTATGACACAACCTACCTAGTATTGTTGCTGAAAATGAAGGTGGGCTCTCTGCCTTTTCCTATGCACGATTCTGTAATCCATGATATTTATTAATTTAAAATCTTATATAAATTGTGTGTAAAATTTGTGTCATAAATTACCATTTAGCTACATGCTGCTATTTGCAAAGAAATTAGAAATTGCAATGTTATGATTCACAACTTCCAAACGACATTTAACAACATACATTGACACTTTGATAACAGTAGGACTATACAAGATCAGTAACAAAATTTCTATATTTGCTTTAACAACCTCAACAATCACTTCGTAGGTTTTATTATTTTAATCAGGGAAATAACATTTTAGATGAACTCTTACTTTAATGTTATTAGCATTGATCAACCTCAACTTTAATTTTACCAACCTCAACCTCTTACTTCCCACATAAATCACATACCCAAAATTAACCTAGCCAAAAACACAAACCCTAAATTCCCACATAATCAACGCTTATTTCAGTGGTTCAAACAAATTAATCTAACTGTTACGAAGTGGACTTTAAGCCTAACTCAACCCCATAAAACCGGCTCATAGGGTTGAGGTTTGCACCCACTTATATACAATGAAAGGCTCAAATCTCTAGTCGATGTGGGATCTCCAACACCCCCCCTCACGCCGAGACTGCCAACTCGTGCGTGAGACTATATATTATGGGTGGCCCGATAGCGGGTGGCACGATAGGCCCAACAAACACTCGCTAGGATAGGCTCGAAATGGCTCTGATACCATGTTACAAAGTGGACTTTAAGCCTAACTCAACCCCATAAAACCGGCTCATAGGGTTGAGGTTTGCACCCACTTATATACAATGAAAGACTCTAATCTCTAGTCGATGTGGGATCTCCAACACTAACCAAAATAAAAATCCTAAATTACATATAGATTAAAGAGTGAGAGAGATGAGGATATACTTACCAAAAATAAGTCTCATCGACGACAGTGAAACAATGCCAATATCAGGCCACGAAGAAGTGGGGAAGAAGAAGTTGGTGGGATGTCGGAAGTGAGAGGGAGACGCGTGTTTAGTTCATGCACTTTTTGAAGGTGCAAAGCAGATGTGTGTTTTATCATCCAACACGAGAGAGAGGGAAAAAAAAGCTACATAAAGAACGAAATGGAGAAGAAGTTACCAATGTTTATTTTTTTTTAATTTTGTATGTACTACCTGATATAATCCTTCAAAAATTATGGTGTCAACATTACATACTGATTAAATATTTATGTTTTACACTGAAAAAATCCATATGTAATGTGTATTTATATATTGAATTAAATTTGTGTGTAAATATCTATATGTAACGCTCCTTATACATATGAATCCAAATTCGTATGTAAATAAAAAAGTTCTTGTAGTGTAACCTCACCTTTAAGAAGAAGGAAAATTGGTTTGTTTGTGGGAAGTCATGTCATCATGCACCTCAATATAGAATAAGGCCAAAAACACAATCCTCCTAAGGCAAATATAGCTAAAGAGGAAGATACCATTGTTGCAGTCGTTTCACAAGTGAACCTTGTGACCAATGTGAGTAAATGGGTTGATGCAATTCTAGATTGATTTGCATTATTTCTTTTGGTTTAGTTCTTTGTTGCGGAAGATGGAGTAGATTTGTGGCTTCTTTGGATGAATTTAAACTATGGATGAAGGTGAAAGGAAGTAGGGAAAAGATGCTTTGGCGATGTGAGGTAAACATCTAAGAGGATCTAATACGAATCATGGTTCATACTTGTGGAAGTGAGGAATGAGAGGCAGCGGAAGACATGATTCAAGTGTGAAGGAAACTGAGAAGATGAATAAGTGTTGGCAATGGTGTATGCGTGAAGAGGAAGTTGGTGAGGCCAACCATCCAAGAGTTTACTAGGCCTTATATAGGCTTGCAAACAAGAAGAGTTTTGAGAGAGAATGATTTCTGTATTAAGAAAACTTCATTCACAATTATTTCAAATCTAAGTACAAAGTGTTTAGGCAAGGTATTTATAAGAATAAGATGTAGCTTGTTCCTCAAGCTATTCTAACCCTTATGCAATGCTTTATACGTTTGTATTTACATCGAATATAATTGATACAAACCCACAGATGACTAAAGACACAATAAGCAAATTCCAAAAGGTCAGTCATCTCAAGTTACAAAGTCGGGTCCCACCAAATCTCAAGACAACATCAGCAGAAGAAGAAGCTATAAACCAGAGCACCTAAAGTTCTTCATGCTAGTCTTCTTAAATGTTTAGAATATGTTGTAAATAAATTGGGCTCACTTTAGGGGTCCAAATAGCAAAGATATGCTATAATAAGGTACCATTAGCATAATAGGGGGTGTGGGTAGCATTTTAGCTTGTTCCTAGCCCATTTGGAGGCATTTTAACCTAGTTTCTAGAAGGACAAACCTAGGATGCGGGATTGACTTAGTCAAACCCTAAGGCTGCCCATTTTTCCCTTTTCCCATCCTACCCCTTTAGCTTGTTCTCCAAGGCTCCTTCACCTATAAATAGGAGGCCTACCTAGTGTATTTTACAAGTTTAAATTATAGTAAAGAAATTCTGCACAATTTTTGTGTGAGTAGTGAGTGAGTGAGTCTCCTCCAAATTGGTCTTATCTTGGGTTCATGATGCTCTCAAGTGGCGGCTTCATCCCACTTATCTTGGTGGTTCCTCCCCATCAAGTGGCGTGATACACCATTGCTCCACAATCCATAAGTTCTTCTTTCATCATCTATTCCATTTATCCATTTCCATTCCACTCTATCATAAACATGTTCTTAGTTTTGCTTCCTTGAATTACATTCGGTCTTCTCTTTTGTTCTTATATTGCTTGTTCAATTTTGCACCATAATTGTCATCATATTCACCATTTAATTGTGTTCTCATTTTGCCTTTGTAAAATGAACCTTCACATCTACTTAACCACTTGGTTAAGTTAATGTCCAGTGGGGATTTTCCTTAGGTTTTCACCTCTAATTGTCTAAAATCCAAATCTAAGTAAAGTGTCACCATAAAAATGATCAATCATAAAATCAACTCACATCATGTGGTATGCAGAGCAAGGTTGTTTTATACTTAATTTGCTTGAGTTGATTTGGCACTTTACAATTTCTTTACATTCTAGCACCTTTATTCCTTGTCTTTAAATTCAAGTATCTTTACGTACTTGTTTTTAAATTCAAGTACCTTTAATTTCTTGTCATTATTTTCTTGCTTTTTTTTCCAACACATTAATTATTGTAGAATTTTTTTGGCCATTTTTAATATTCATAGCATTTGTACCGACCAGTCCTCGGATATCGATGGTGGGCCACGTAAGCTGGGTCCCACAAGCGGCTTGAGCCAGTGTCCCACAAGCGGCACGAGCTAGTGTGCCGATTAGTTGTCGGATGTCGATCACCAAGATATGCCGACGTGTCCTCGGCAACAAAGTAAGGTCGATGTGACATTGAGCATCGGGCATCGGTGGTTCAAACTGCTAAATTGGGCCACGAAAGACAGGTCCCAGGAAACACACTAGTTAGTAGGAAAACACACAGAGGCAGGGGAAGCCTAAGTCAGAAAGGATCCATGTGGGTAGTGTGGATATGGTAACCAGGCACGACACGAGTAAAGAGTCTTGGAAGCCAAGAGTGCCCGTTAGGGTTAGGATTTCCAAGGGAAGCTGCATGCATGACACGTGAATAGTTAGGGCACCCCTAGAACAGATGGCCCCAGAAATTTGGTGCATAAGTTGGTACTCAGGTGGCCATTCTATTAGAGGTTTCACTCTAGTAAGGGGAGCCTTACGAGCTAGATTACACTAAGATTGGGTAATAGTGGCGCTAGGGCATTCCTCCAGAAACCCTAAATGTGTGTAATGGAAATAGAGGAAACCCTAGACTATATAAAGGGTAGTAAGAAAACCCACAAGGTACGCAGTTTTCTGGATTAGAACTGTTACACTCACACACTATTTCTTAGCCCCAGTATTGACTTGAGCGTTGAAGTGCAAATGGCCTCTAGGGCGCCCCCTTTGTCTTTACAGGTACAAAGTGCTTCGATCCAGGAAAGCACGAATCAAAGGAGAGATAGGTAGGCATGAGAGCATCGTTAGAGTCAACCGACAAGAACAACATTTTTCGTTTTGAATATGTTTCTTGTTATGTTCATTAGTGTTCTAGGAGTCCTTGTTTTGATTCTACTTACTTGCTTTTAATTGTGAAGTTTGCAAAGTAATTAGAACCTTGTTTTTAGTAGAAGTAGATTTAAAGTTCCAAACACATGATTTCAAGTGTTTAATTATATTGAATCCAACCAAAAAATTTTGAGAAAATTGAAAGTTCTTGAAAAATATGCATGTGGCAAGCTATGGTCATTTCTTTCCATAGATCACCATTAGTATAAAAATAAAACAGCAAAGGTGTTTCAAAGAAAAATGACGCAAAAACAACAATGGAAATTTAAAAAGCATCTTTGGTTATCACTTTGCAAAGAAAATCATTTTCCAAACTATGGATTCAACTCAAATTGATTGGCAAATTGTTTTTAATCTTGTGGAATTTTTTATCCTTTTGCTTTAGCATTTTTCTTAAAGGAAAAGTCTCATAGTTAAAAGTTTAGTAAGTATCTTAGAGTCTTTTTGTGAGCCTTTTCTTGCTTGTCAACTTTTTCAATCATAAAACCAACTCATATAAGGTATTAATCTACAAAGCAAGAAAAGTGGTATTTCAAAGCCTTTCTCAACCTTCCTTTAAAAACAACCGATTGAAAAGTCGAAAAAACTAGTTGTTTCATGCTTCTATTGCATGAAAAAGGGCCACTTTGTCAGATTTTGCAGAGTTAAGAAATTTTTTGTCCCAAATGGTATTCTAATAGGGGTTCCTAAGAATTCTAAGGACTCTAATGATCGAATTAATGCCAATGGACCAAAATTTGTAAGAGGACTAAATCTTGTTACTTGATCTTGCTTTTTTGCAGGTACTGTTAGAGACCAATAATCATTGAATTAAAGAATCAAGTCACAAAGGGAAAGATCATAATTGGATTCTGGAGTATAGTTTTGAATTGCACACAGTTTCTTGGTGTCAAGTGAAATTTTTGACTCATTTACTATGGCTCTTTGATTGAAAACATTCTCAAAAGCTATGAACTCATTTCTTTAATTTTGTGCACTTTGTACTGTTTGGTTAAATACACTCTCGCATTAATCTTCATACAAAATATGTATGTTTAGCATCAAGCATTTTCATCTCTGTCAAAGCTTTTGGTTTATGAAAAATCCAAATTGCTATCGCAGCAAAACAACAGATTGTTTTCACGAAACAACCGATTGTTTTACCTCTGGCAGTTTTGTATTAATGTTGTTTTAAATCTCTGTGCATTGTTACAACTGTTTCTTTTCTTTCAAAACTGTTATGGGTCAAAATTGCACTTATTATAGCTTTGAATACAATCTGTTTGAAAGATATTTTGGTCATAAATGGAATATATTCCATACTTTCTTGGAAAATAAAGAGATTTTATGGTTAGTCAAATATGCATGTGCTGTCACTGGGCAATCTGTTATGGGGGGGCTGACATATGACAATATTCTCTCTGAACAGATTCGTTTTTCTCTATAAAATAACCCACTAAAATCCAAGATTGCTGACTACCTTTATTGCATATATACATGTGTTTGTTCAATTATTTTTCTTCATAAAAACAACTAATTGTTCTTTCCACTTACTGCATCCTGCATCTGCTAGGCTCTTTTCTCAAAATTTCATTCTTGCTCCATGGAATCAACACCTTCTTCCTCTAAAAGGATGAAGACTCGAGGAGTAAAAAGGGGTAGACGTCTAGAAGGATGGTTTGCTGGGGAAGATGAGAAAATTGAAAAGTTCCTACATGAAACCAGTAGGAAGGCTATTAACAATCCAAAGCTCATCACTTTCAACTAGTTGAAAGAATATAGAAACTCACTGAAGTAAAGAGCCTATTGAAAGAGCAATTGTTGAAGAAGTTCCTAGAAATGTCTTGTAAGACGTTGTAAGTGTTTTCTTTACCAACCTCCAAATTGTGGGTGATAATATCTGTTCACATATGAAAGGGGTTGACATGGAAATAACTCATGAAGTTTGGTCTGTTGTTGCTGGATTAAGAATAAATAAGGGGAACATTGGAGTTGTTGAGGAATTCAACAAAATGCAGTTCTATAGAAGTTGTCTAAAGAATCCTCAATCCAAGGTGAGGAATTTTTCAGTGGGTGGCTTAAGACTCAATGAAAGGCTTATTGCTTTCATTGTCTCGTGGATGTTAACACCAAGAGGAAGCAACCACTCTATGTTGACTGGGGAAGATCTTGTCCTAATTTACTGCACAATGAACAAGATCAAGATCAACTGGATTCATATCATCAAGGAACATATGAAAAAATCCATGAGGTTAAGTGACTATCACTATCCTTATATTGTTCTTATTTCTATGTTTTTGCATTATTTTGAAGTTGACCCTGAAAAGGAGCAAACTGAAATGGTCAAGGCATCACACAAAATCAACAATGGCTCTCTAAGCAAGATGGGGTTCACCAAAATTGGAGCAAAATGGGTGAACAAGGATAGTGACCAAGTTGGATCCTCGAGTGGAGCTCATGCTGAAGATGGTGGAGAAGGCAAGATGATATTGTTGTTGGTGGTGATGATGATGTTGGATTCCAAGATTGAGAAGATGATGTTGGTCCAAGTGTTGGTATCATGAGATCATGGATAATTTTGCTGATGAACAAAGAAATCATCATGAGTTTTGTGTTGCACGTTTTCAGAACCTTGATGAGAAGATTGAAGCTGTTCAAAATCAACTTTTTGAGCTTCCAATACAGTAGAGATGATTGAAGTATTTTAATATATTATTTTCTATTTTGTCTTAATCTGTTGAACAATGTTTTATTCTCCTCTTAACCCTTGTCTCACTCTATTCGAGAAGACAAATAGGGTAGGATTATCTGGTTTTATGTGTTGAATTGTTGCAGTTTATCTGGTTTTTTATCTAGTTTAAATCCAGTGTACATTTCTTGCTGCTTTGCTCTGATCCTGCACTCATTTCATTGGTTTTCACATTGGCTTTTATGGTTTTCTTGTTGGAAATCATATGATAAAAACTGGTTCAATGGTGTTGTTTAAATCCGTGTTTTAATACTATCTCGTACATGCACAATTGTTGTTTTGTAGGTGCTTTCAAATTCAAACAAGACAGCACAAGCAAACCAGGGATTTGTCTTCATCAAATAAGTGGAGATTGTTGAAGATAGGCTTTGATGTCTCCAAATCCATGAAGATTGGTTGAAGGTTTTGCTGCTGCTTGTGTGTGTGGGTTTTGGGTAGTTTGAATTTGTAATCTACTCATAGAATTGATCCAAGGTTATTTGATTTTTAATCCTTTTGAAAAAGATTTGTTTTCAAGGAGAAGTGGAAAATCAACCTGTTGAATTGTCGTTTCAGCCGGTTGTTTTACACTTAGAGGTTTTTGAAAAGGATTTTATATTGTTTGACTTTGGTTGACTTTGCTGTCAAACAACTCAATCGGTTGTTTCAAAAAAATAACCGATTATTTTTTGAATTTTGTTATCATAATTTTGTTAAGTTAGTTCAATCTGTTTTAATTGATTTAAAATTGATTTGGCTATTGCTTTAAATTTTTTTAACAACTGATTGGATATATATAATATTTTTTATGCTCCTGGTTGTTATTGATTCACAAGATTGCTTTCAAATCAAGTTTTTCCAACATTGCTTAAGGCTTTGGATTCTTTCTAAGAGTGGAATAAGATTGCACTGTATTTTTTTCTTTTCAATATGTGATTGTATCAAGTGTGATCATTCATTTTCTCTTAACAATTGTATTTCTGTAATAATTGTTGGTGCGCAAATTCAGAGGGTGTTCTTAATTCTATGTTGTGTTTGCCAAAGGTGGTGTGTGTTCTTGAAAGGTTCAAGTTCACCACTTTGGTGTGTGTGTTCTAATCATGTGTTTTGATTACATAGTGGAATTCTTAGAGGTTTTCTGGGGACTGAATGTAGATCTTGGATAAGAGTGAACCAGTATAAATTTACTGTGTGAATCTCTCTCTCCATCATCTCTTTAAATATATTTTTGCTTGAAGTTTATAACTTTTGTATAAACAACCGATTGATTCGCAAAAACAACTAGTTGATTTATGTTGTTTCTTAGAAAACTGCTTTTAAATTCAGCTGAACAAATTTCTGATTAATTGATTCTTTTTGGCCTTCATTGTACTTTCAAATTTGCAAAAAAAAATAAATTATAAACAATTCTTCCCTTGATTCGAATATTTTGTGTAAAAATGTTAATCAACTTCATACTTTCCATAGAGAAAATGATTTTCAGCCTATTTATCTAAATTTTCCAAAGAATTTCTATCATGGATAGTTATCAATTTATACCTTTGTTTATTCAAATGTTGAAATACAACATAAATACCCCTTTTCAATCTTATAAACATCTTTTGCTTCAAAATGATGGGGATTTAATTGTGAGTTAACAAGTGAAAGTCAAGCCTTCTTTAGGATATTATGCTAAAAACGTTTTCAGTCCCATTGTTCCTATTGAAGCTTGAGAGTTTTTATTAGACAACCCTATGATTTTTTTCAAGTACATTTTTTTACTAGGGTTGTTTTCCTAAACTTACTTTCACTAACAAAGACAACTTTGTGACTAATTTTCCTTTTGGAAATGTTTTTTTCTAAAGCTAGACAAGACTTTGTTCAAACATCTTGTAAAGACTTCCTAGTAATAAAACAAGAAGATCAAAAGTTTAGGCACCTTCATGAGGTAGAAAAACTGAAAATAAAAATATCTTATCAACCTATTAAGAAAGGAGTACCTTACCTTTGAACCAAAGGACATGTTTTCCATTTTTCTTCTTCCTTTTATTGTCCATATTTCTTTCATGTTAATTTTTTATTGTTTTTATAAAGACACTTTTAACCCTAGCAAAAACAACACAAGTTTTTTTCTATATTCTCTTAACCATGAACAAGTTCTTGAGGATACTAGTAAACTAAAAACAAAACTTGGTCAAGAAAATCATCAACTTCACACACAAAATACATCATATTACCTCAACACAAAAAATAAATTGCATACTTTTATCACTTAATTGAGGTAACTCTTCTTCTTATTATATTTCACCTTATTCTACAATGTTTTCTCAATTTTGTGTGGTGTTTTATTTTCCCCCTTAGGAAATAAGAACAACCATAACGGTACCATACCAAAAACTTTTCTTGTTTTTAGTTTCTACATCCATCAACTTCTATTCTTCTACATTCTCCTTATGTTTACTGTATTTTTCAGGTGAATTCATGAACCCAGAGGAACTTCAAGTCCTTTTCCACACATAAGGTGGCATTTTAAGCCGGATTTGAGGACAAATCCTTTTTCAAGGGAGGGAGCCTGATTGAGGACCATCCAAAGGCACCATACACAAAAAAAAAAAAAACAAATGAACTATTTGTATAAATAATAGAAAAACTTGTATAAGATTTTTATTATACTTTTATCTATATTATTTTATAGATGAAATAAGGATACTCTAGAAACCCTAACTTGTGACACAAGTAAAGGTTTTTACTACAAAAAAATAAATATTATCGACGGATTTTTATCCATAGATCTAAATTCGTAGGTAAATTCAGCATTATCTACGAATATTTCACACGGATTTGAATGCGTAGATAAATGCAACATTACATACGAATATTACCCACATATTTAAATCCATAGGTAAATTCTGCATTACCTACCAACTATTATCCACGAATCTCTATTACCTACCAATTATTACTCACGGATCTCTATTACCTACCAACTATTACCCACGTATCTTCATTACCTACAAACTATTATACACGGATCTTTATTACCTACCAACTATTATCCTAATAATTATATACATAATATTAAAAATATTATTATAATATAAATAATTATAAAATTATAACTAATATTCATAGAAATATTAAATAATAACAATCATAACTAACATGTATACATATTATTAATATTATAAATTGATAATATTAATAGAATAATATAATTAATATTATATTAATAATATGAATAATATTAATATGAATAGTATTAATGGTATTAATAATATGAATAAAATTAATAATATTAGTAATAATAATATTAATAATATTAATAAAAATATTAGTAATAATAATATTAATAAAAATAATAATATTAATAATATTAATAAAAATATTAATATCATTAATATTATTTATAATATTAATATTATTTATAATATTAATATTATTTATAATATTAATATTATTTATAATATTGTTCTCGTCGACCTCAAACAGACTGAATGGACGAGCTCATCATTTGACTTGTCTCCGATATGCTGCTCCACTTAGACAAAAAGAGTTCTACCTGTTGATCACACTCTGACGATCAAGTCAGTAAGAACATTCAAAATATCAAATCAGTTTTAGTCTCAAGTATTCAGAAACAACGTACCTTTACTCAGGGTTTCAAGCCCCTTTTATAGATATTCCTTCAACAGCTTTCACTAATGACAGCATAATCCTAACAAAAAGCATATAGTCATAACAATTTTTTTTTTTGCTTACGAGCACCTTTATTATCGGGTGCTAACTACTGGATACCTTGCAACTTTTATTTATTTTAAATAAACATATGTATTATAACCAATCATAATATCCCTATTTTAATTATCTTTTCCGAGTTGACTACCAGCCTCTGGGCTAAGCTCATGACCCGCCTTTCGGGCCCATACTCGCCCAAAACCTATTTGATCATATCTAAACGTTTGGATCGAGGTCCCAAACACTCTTGGCCAATACAAATATAAAAAATATTAACACTATTTATAATATTTATAATATTTAACATATTAATAATACGAATAATATTTAATAATATTAATAATATTTAATAATATTTAATAATATATAATAATATTTAATAATATTAATAATATTTAATAAATTTAATAATATTTAATAAATTTAATTATATTTAATAAATTTAATTATATTTATAATATTTATAATATTAAATATATTTAATAATATTAATAATATTAAATAATATTTAATAATATTAAATAATATTTAATAATATTAAAAATGTTTAATAATATTTAATAATATTTAATAATATTAATAATATTTAATGATATTAATAATATTTAATAATATTAATAATATTTAATAATATTAATAATATTTAATAATATTAATAATATTTAATAATATTAATAATATTTAATAATATTAATAATATTTAATAATATTAATAATATTTAATAATATTAATAATATTTAATAATATTAATAATATTTAATAATATTAATAATATTTAATAATATTTAATAATATTAATAATATTTAATAATATTAATAATATTTAATAATATTAATAATATTAATAATATTTAATAATATTAATAATATTTAATAATATTAATAATATAAGTATTGATAATAGTAGGAATAAATAGAATAATAATCATAACATGACAATAAAATTTGATTGGTGTAATTGTTAAAGCTTCTTTGTTCATTTCTCTAGGGGTTTCGAGTCCCTCCTAATGAAATTTACTTCTAGCTTTAATAATAATTGTCATAACATATATATAATTGTCAATTCTCAATAATAATTATAAAAAATAGAATAAAATAATATTTGTAAATAAAAAAGAAAGATTCAAATAATAATTAAAAATTTAGAAATAAAATTTGTTGAATTACTTATGGATTTACCCACGGACACACTGCCCGTAAGTATTACTTGCAGACTAGAGTTGGTGGGAAACTATTGTTTTCATTACCTACAGATTTTGGATGTTACCTACGGAATTCTTCTGTAAATAAATTTGGTTTTTCTTGTAGTGTTCTAAATCACCTTAGAAGAGCACATATGGCTTCCTTAAGCCACCATACTCACTATTGTTAAGTTTACTTAACTAGAGTTATGGTAGCTTAAGGAGCAAGCTACCTTCATCTATAAATACTCTCAACTCCACTCATGTATTCAAATTTAATTGGTTATGGTAGCTTAAGGAGCAAGCTACCTTCATCTATAAATACTCTCAACTCTAATCATGTATTCAAATTTGCAATTAAATGAATCAAAAGTTCTGAATTAGTACAATTATTCTTTCCCAAATCTTTCTTGCTAGTGAGCCTCTTTGGCCTAGTGAACTTAGGAAGGTTAGCCAAACCTCCTTTCCCTTCATTGCACCATCAAACATCCAAAACCTAGCACGTCTCAACTGTTTGGTGCCTCCATCACCACTTCATTTAGCTACATTATCCATTTAATATTCCATTCAAGAGCTTGGATTGCATCACTACGGGTGAGTATACAGCCTAAAAATTTTCCTCACTCGACTCTGAAGACGCACTTCTCAAGATTGAGTCTCATGTCGTGCTCTCTTAGTGTAGTGAACACTTCACCAAGATCTTCTACATGTTGAGGCCGAAATGCATGACTTCATAATGGAAGTTTGTTTCATTGGTCATGAACATCATCTTCTCCTTGTCTTTAAGATGCAATCGGATTTGATTATACCCAGAGTATGCATCTAGAAAGCTCAACATTGGGTTCTAGCTGGCCTATCTACAAGTCGATTTATACTAGGCAATGGGTATGCATCTTCCAAACATGCCTTATTTAGGTTAGTATAATTTGTGCACATTCTCCCCTTTTTGTTTGATTTTCTTACCATAACCACATTTGCGAGCCATGTGGCATTTTGAACTAAGACTGGGTGTATTTTTCCCACATTTTCAATGTCTAAGTTGGTTCCAATTCGAGTACTATAGGGGAGGGGTGGAAACTATTGCTCCAAGTTGATTAAGGTAAGGCTTCCTTAAGAGAATGTTGTACAAGGTATTGGCCTCAACGAGCATGTATCATATTTTTACTATTCGGATTTGAAGACTTCCTTGTTCAAATTTAGTGTAGAGGTCTAGTATCCACTCATTCGCTAGGGAATCCTATAATTCGGTCAAAATAAGGTTGAACCTCGATTTTGGGTATCTTAAGCTTTTTAAAAACTTTGCAGTACAATATGTTCACCGAGCTTTGCAATACAATAAGTTTTATAACAACAAAGTTTTCTACTTCCATTTTATGACCATCGGGTAGTCTTGCGTGGGATCAATGCCTTTGATGTCACCATCCGTGAAAGTGAGGGGAGGCATCCTTCGCTGAATAGGGGACTTGATCATATTCACAAACTTTATTCTTCGGGGTTGTCGCTTCCTTGTCGAGGCCGATAACCCACCCCTAACAAACCCTTTGGGTATTTTGTTAATGACCCCCCTTAAGGATGCCTCCACTTTCTTTTTTGTTTTCGGGCAGTACAATATCTCTATATTGACCTATATCTTTCCTTCTCAATTCATGGATCCCAAGAGTTTTTCCTTTCATAACCGAGAGGATGTCGCTTGTCTCTTTGTGTAAGAGGTGGAGAAGCAAGGTGAGAACCTTGTTTTACGAATCTTTTAAGGTGTCCAACTTGTATAAACTTTTCAATTTTATCTCTCAGTGTGATACACTCTTCGGTTGAATTACCAAAGTTACAACAATATCGACATCATTTAGAGGTATCAACATTTCTAGGAGTTAGAACTTTAGGAGGACTTGGGATCAATTTGGTGTTAAGAGATTCCTTCAAAATTCAACCCCTATTCGTGTTCAACAGAGTGTAATGGAGAATTTGAGCAAATGATTCTCTCCTGGCTTTGTTGGAGGTTGATGCCTACTTGTTTTCTATTTTTCTTTGGCTTTGTCATGTGAGTTGATTTTAGGATTGCACATTTTATGGGTTACTCTTTTGTGTATGAGTTTTGAGATTACCAATTATGGTGAGAAACCCAAAGAAGATTCCCACTAAACACAAACTTAACCAAGTGATTAAGTAAGTGTGAAGGTGCACTTCAAGAGGGCAAAGAGAAAACACAAGTATTGTGATTATCATGATGAAGGTGTGGAAATAAAAGACATGAAAAGAAGCATAAGATGATGAAGAAAGCCAAACATAAATGAATAAAAGTATGGAAGAATGGCGTAAGGAAAAGGAAAGAAAAACACAAAGGTGAAGAGTTAAGAGATGCTTATGCAATAATGAATCACGCCACTTGGAAGGGGAGGAAACTCCAAGATAAGTGCTGAAGAGCTGCCACTTGAAGTGCACAAACACCCAAGATAAGACCCAATTTCGAGGAGACAAAACTAACTAAACACTATTGTAGAGTTTCCTTTCTATTTCAAATTCAAGTGTAAATTACATGAGGCAAGACATCCTTTATATAGAAGAGATTGACTTGGGGAGCAGGTGTGAGAGGTGTAGGGGTGTCATTTGTGAGAAACCTTCTAGAAGGTAGGTCAAAATCCCCTAAACCTAGGTGCACTTGTCATGAAAGATGGGCTTGGCACAAGCCCAATTTCTGCTAAGTACACACCAATTTATGCTAAGCGAACCCTACTCTAGCTTATTCTTCTATTTGGACCCCCAAAGTGAGCCCAATTTATTTACATAAACTTGTCTTTTGAAAATACCAGAACAAAGAACATTTGATGTTTTGGCCTATGTCCAGTTCTTTTTCTGCTAAGGTCCTTTTGAAGGTTGGTGGGGCCTTGACTTTGATGCTGAGATGACTAACTTAATTGTAAATTGTTTGTTGTGTCCTTGGTTATCCCCTTGTCTAATTAGGTTGTTCATGCCCCCCAAGTTGGAAAGAATCCGACCTCGAATTTAGAACACCAATAACATAGTTAGTTTGTTCACAAAGAAGATAGAAACATTTCTATATTTGGGATGTGAATTCAACTTATGTTCATTAAGCTTTGGGGGTTCATATGAGTGAGTTCTATATACGGGCCATGTTTGAAAAGAATATTTGGGGATGAAATGACTTTTTGGTGAGTATCCTCTTAGAAGGTGAGAATCCTCTTAGAAGGTGAGAATCTTTATGAGGTTTTTGAATATCATCCCTAAACTTCTTTATCAAAGATGTCAAGTATTTAGAATGGTTAGGTAATGAAAAAGATAAGAAATAAGAACACCTTGGAGGTGCAGTTTGTATTTTTGTACGAGTCAACATGATTGTTTTTACAAAGGGAGGTGAGGTATTGATACCCATTTTATCTTTTCTTTCTTTATTCTTTTTATTTTCTCTTTTTTTTCATTTTTATTTGATCCGCATTAACCTCTTTTGGAGAAAGAGGTTTTAACATAATCTTGTGCCCTTGAAAGTCGAAAGAAATTTTATTGGTATGGCCATCATGTAAAATATCATAGTGCCAAGGCCTTTCTAAAAGCACTTGTGTGCCTTCCATTGGCACAACATCACATAAAACTTCATCTTTATATTTTCCAATGGCAAATATTATAAGAACTTGTTTATTAACCATTATTTCACCCTCTTCACTAAGCCATTGTAATTTATAGGGCTTTGTATGAGAGGTAGTGGACAATCCAAGCTTCTACACAACTTTTGTACTTGCCACATTAGCATAACTACCCTCATCTATGATCATGGAACATAAGTTGTTGTTGATAAGGCATTGGGTGTGAAAAATATTTTCTCTTTGAGTGTTCTCAAAAGGTTTTTTTATAGTACCCAACATTTGCCTTACCACCCATAAGTAACCTTCACAAGGTATCTCACATTCGTACTCATGCGGTTTTTGAAGAGGAAGAGGAACTAGCTCTAGATGATTGGGAACTATGTATTGAGGAAAAGTGAAGATTCTACTCAACTTGCATGAATAAGTGTTTGATGAAGACAACTTGTTTGAAGGTTTATGAAAAATGTAATTCATGGTCTTAGTTAGCTTTGAATTGTTTAAATATCCTTTTGCACTCTTAATCTACCTTATATCTCACAGCCATAATGATGAGCTTAAGCACAAAGTATTGATATTAAAGCTTTGATGTCTCCAAATCCATGAAGATTGCTTGAAGACTAGGTTGCTACTTGTGGGCATGGGTTCTGGGTAGATTAGAATTTTTCAATCCACTCTTAGCTTAATCCAAAATTGAATCAACCAAGTTCTTTCAAAAGAAAAGTGTTTTTCAAAGTAGTGAAAAACAACTTGTTGATTATCGTTTCAATCGGTTGTTTTACACTTGGTGGTTTTGAAAAGGATTTGAAAAAAACTAAAATTGGTTGATCTCACAGTCAAGGCCAATTCAATCGGTTGAATCGAGCTTTCAATCGATTGTATTTTAAAAATCTTAACAGAATTGGTCTAGTCTGGTAAATCTGTTTTCCATGATTCTAAACTATTTTGGCCCCTGATTAAAAGTCTTAAATGACTATTTTTGAGGATATATAACTGGTGTTTACATCGCTTAAATTAAGAGAGATCATATTACCAAAAAGATTAAAAGTTTTTCAAGATTGCAAGATTGCTTAAGGCTTTGCTTTGGTTAAGAGTGGAATAGGGAACTGTTGTAATCCTTTTGTATCAAGCGTGAACTTTCTTGTTCTTACTTGTATTTCATTTCATATTTGTTAAACTTGTAAGGTACTAGTGTCTACAGTTATAGGGTGTTCTGAATTGTAGTGTTTGTGTTTCAAAAAGGGTGAGTGTTCTTTAAGGGTTCAAGATCACGTCTTTGGTGTCTGTGTTGTGTAATTTGTGGTTGATTGCCTAGTGGAATACCCATGGGTTTTTGGGGACTAGATGTAGCTTAGGTTAAGAGTGAACCAGTATAAACATTGTGTGTCAATCTCTCTATCTCTAACTCTTTAAAACTATTTGAACTATGTTTTGATAAACTGTTGATAAAAATAATTGGTTGATTCGCATAAACTACCGACTGATTTTCTAGAATCAATTTAAAACAATTTTGTTTCTTGACTGATCTGATTGTTTCTTTTGTGCTTCTTCATTAATCTTCATTCTTGTCCAGTATTTTTGAAAATCTTTCATTAAACAATTTACGCCCCTTTTGTTTAAAGCCTTTAATTCTAACACAAGGGTCTCTTAAAAAGAATTTTAAGAATTTGCTTCATGTTTTTCAAAACATTGTTTTACTACATAAGAATGTAATATGTTATTTGACAAAACAATTGATTCTTTGGCATTGCATCAAAGCTGCTTGACTTTTTTTGAAATTCAGTTTTAACTCCAAATTTGATTTTGTTCACATTTTCAGTTTTCAACTAATCAGAAAGTGATTATGTTACCACCAAGAGTATTTTCAAAAAACAATTTGTTCTTTTCAACTTTAATCTACTATTTTTGTAACAGTTCTTAACTAGTTTCTGAAAATCTTTTTTTATCTGAAACCTATAAAAAGGGAGGTTGATCTCAGGTTAAAACACACCTTGCAATTACGATTTGCATACAATTTTCAAGTGTTTTCATTGAGATTTTGAAGTGAGTTTTAGTTTTTGGAAGTTTTTCTTAAAAACTTTAATTGCTCTTGTGCTGGTGCCTTTGGCTAAAAATTTAAGGTTCTTTCAAGTGCTGCAGTTGTGAGGGTCCTGGTTCAAACTTTTGTGTCTGCGATCAAGATGTTTTCCTTGCTAAAAATTTTCTTTTGAAAATGTGTTTGTATTCGTACTTCTTGATAGAGTTTCTAGAAGTTAGTGTGTTACTAAAATAGTGTGTTTCAGCTTGTGATCTTGGTTCTTTGAGGGTTCAAAAACTAAGAGGTTTTGTAAAGATTCCTTTGCTTTATGGAATCCATCTTGGTATAAAGTGGGACTAGATGTAGCTCTTATTGAGTCAACCAATATAAAATTGTGTATGCTTTTCTCCTTTCTTGATCACTGCTTTAAATCTGAAATCTGAAAATCTGTGATAAAATAAACCTGATATTTCAAAATTGAATATGTTGTTTTAACTGTTAGGTTAAATCATTTCTGGTTTTCAAGATTCTGATAAGGATTTAATCTTTCTCAATATTAAAATTACCTTTAACCTCTGTTTAAGTAATACATGTGTTAAGATTCAAATAAGCAATCTAGTTCAAAATTCTATCATTTTGAAACTGTTTTCAAAAAGATTTTGAAAGTTGCTTGTTGAACTTAATTTCTCCACTTCTCTTCAACATAATTGTTTCAAGTGAAATCCTTTTTAACTGGTTTTGTTAAAGGTATTAGATCGAAAATCAAATTGAAACGTCTTGTATTTCTTGGTTTTAATCATCAGAGTGTTCCCTTGTTAACTCTTATGTTAAAGGACTAACATTGTCATTAATAATTTCTTTGAACAAAAGTCTTAAACTGATAAAGAAATCAATTTGTTCATTCTAAAACCAATATGTTATATTTCTGAAACTGCTTCTTAAAATCAAGAAATAAATTTGTCTTTTATTAAACCAATCTGTTCTTTTTCTGTCAGGATTTCTTAAATTGTATTCTTTGCAAAAAAATTATTAGTCCAATTCACCCTCCTCTTGAACTTAGACTCTAATAATCTCAACACTATGATCACTCACAACTATCCCCCCCTTTAACCATCATTGTTCTTTTACTTGGGCAATTAGCAACAATGTGTTTAAAACCTAGACATTTAAAGCATTTTTTACTTGAGATTTTGGTGGGTGATTTAGGAGTAGAAGGTTTATCTTTAGAATCTTTATGATGTGGGGTGGTTTCTTTCTCGAAATTGGAAGGAGAATCTTGGTTTTGAAACTTGTTTTTCCCCTTCCAAGATGATTTGTAAAAGCCATCATTATAAGTATTTTTAAAATAATTTTTCTTCAAAACTTGTGATTCAACCTTGATGGCTAGGTGAACCAATTTTTCCAAAGAAGTATACTCAAACAATTCTACAACATCTTGTATTTCTTGTCATAATCCACTCACAAATCTAGCAATCTTTGACTCTTCACTTTCATGGAAATTAATTCTAGTCAAAGTTACTTCTAAATCTTTAAAATACCCGTTTACACTCCTAGATGCTTGATGAAGTCGTTGGAGCTTCAACAAGAGTTCATTCCTATAAAAAGGAGGAACAAAACGCACACGCATGAATAATTTTAAATTATTCCAAGAGACCACGGTTGGCCTCTTGTTTAGCCCAATGTCCATTACAGTTTAATGCCACCATTGCATGGCATAGTCCTCAAATTCTAGGGAAGCTAACTTAACCTTTTGGTCCTCTTCAACCTCATACACATTAAAATTTATTGTTGAACAAGATGCTTTGATGTCTCCAAATCCAAGTGGAAAGCTTGAAGACCTTGTTGCTGTGTGTGTATGTGTGTTGTCTAGTTGTTTGAAACTTGTTAATTCAGTCCTTAAGATGATCCAAGTTTATTTGAATCTTTAACCTTTCGAAAAGATGGGTTTTCTAAAAGGAAGGGAAATTTCAACAGGTTGAAATTTCGAATGAACAGGTTGTTTGACACTTAGTAGATTTTAAAATGATTTGGAAAAGCTTTGTCTTTACCTTTCCTGTCAAACAAATTTCAACAAGTTGAAATTTCGAATCAACGGGTTGTTTGACACTTAGTGGATTTTAAAATGCTTTGGAAAAGCTTTACCTTTGCCTTTGCCTTTGCTGTCTAATAAAAATCAATCGATTGTTTATCTGAAAACCTTAACAAAATTTTGTTATGTGATTTTTCTGTTTTAAATGATTCCAACAACTTTTGGTTTTTTTTGTTTTAACTGTTTTAACCATTTGATTGAAAGATAAAAAGGTTGTTTTACTCTCCTATGAATTAACAAAGTGAGAGAGATCAATCAAAAACAGTTTTCAAGTTTTCAAAGAGCTTTTGGATCATCTAAAGTGTGGAAGAGGATTGGGTCTTGTATTCTAAACTTTGATCTTGTGATTTACCCAGGTGTATTCTAAACTTTGATCTTGTGATTTACCTAGGTGTATTCTATTCCTTTCTTCCTTCATAATTGTATTTTTGTACTTGTGTTTCCAAGAAGTGTTGTGTGTTCTTGAAGGGATCAAGATCAACATTCTTAGTGTCATTTTTTCCAAGTAGTGGTGTGTGTTCTTGAGGGGTTCAAGATCATCACGTTTGGTGTGTGTAGCTTGTAATCTAGGGTTGATTACATAGTGAATTCTCAATGGTTTATGAGGACTGATGTAGCTCTTGGTTAAGACTGAACTAGTATAAACATTTTGTGTGAATCTTCCTATCCTTACACTCTTTAAACAGCTTTAACTATGTTTTTATAAACTGCTGATAAACACAACCAATTGTTTTGCAAAAACAACAGGTTGATTTTCTGCATCAAGCTTAAAAACAATTTTATATTTGGCTGGACAGATTTTCCGTTGATTAATTCTTCATAGCTTTTCACTTTACCTTCAATACTTAAGAAAATCTTTCAAAAACAATTCATCCCCGCTCTTGTTCTAGCCCTATAATTCTAATCTTGAAACTCATTCAAGTTTTCGATCCTAAACCTTTTTTAAATGGCTGAAAAACTACCCTTTGGGGAGGGTACTTCAATAAATAGGTCACCTCTGTTTTGTGGACTGAATTATCAATTATGGAAGGTTAGAATGAAAATATTTGTTGAATCAATTGATAGAAGAATCTGGGATGCTATTGTAAATGGCCCTTTTATTCCTATGCTTGAAAAAGATAAAGTTTTTTCTAAAAAACCTTGGTCCCAATGGATTGAGCATGAAAGTAAAAGAGCTCAATATGATTGCATTGCCAATAACATCATCAATTCTGCTTTGAATTCTTATGAATTTTTCAAGGTCTCAAAATGTGCATCTGCAAAATGTAAGAAAGTATGGCTTTAAACTAGAGGCGGTGAATGGTCTAAAGAGGTTTTTCGCAAACTTTTAAGCAAAGAATGAAATTACTTCGAGAAGCAATTGATAAGGAAATCAGTTTGCCAAAACACAAACCAAAAACAACAGCACCAAAAAAACAATTGGTTGTTTCGTAGAAACAATCGGTTGTTTATACCAGTTTGCAAAAATCAAAACTGAATTTAAAGAGATTAAGGATAGAGAGAATGCACACAGAGGTTTATACTGGTTCACTCTAAACCCAGAGCTACATCCAGTCTTCTCAGAAACCACTTAGGAAATCCACTAAGCAATTAAACCTAGATCACTTACAACACAACCAAAGAAGTGACCTTGATCCCCTCAAGACACACACTTCTCTTGGTCAAACACACCAACACTAAGAATCCTGATCTTGATCCCCTCAAGAACACACAACACTTCTCAGCAACACACAGAAATTTTCTTTCAACAGATACAAGGATTACACTTGTTACAGAACTAATCTGAAATCAATACAAGAGAAAATCCTATCTCACACTCTTTGATCAAAACTCAATCTCTAAGCAATCTCAACTTTTCAAAATCTCAATCTCTTGAAAAACTCAAATTTGTTTTTCTGTATATATTCAAAGTTGTTGTTTGTTATTAAATCTTAACAAACTATTCATTGCATTTAAAGATTGGTCAAAGCATTAAAAACTGGAGCGTAAACAGTTAAAAAAACATTTAATGCTCAGTCAAAGCACAAACCAGTTTTTTGTTATGGTACCAAAACAAACAATCGGTTGTTTCCACGAATCAATCAGTTGTTTTGGTTTTGACAGCAAGTCAACCATAAAAACACATTTCAACCTTTTCTAAAAACACTTAAGTATAAAACAATCGGTTGTTTCGACAAAACAACAGGTTGTTTTTCACTTAGTTTGACAAACACTTTTCTTTTAAAAAGATTGAGAATGCCTATGCTTTGGATTCAATCAAGAGTGGATTACATATTAAATCTACACCAGATCCTATATAAAAGGACAGCTCAGCAACAGCAAAAACAACCAGCCTTTCATCATCCTTCAAAGGGTTTGGATTCTTCAAAGCTTGAACACACTTGGTTCAACACAAAAGAGATGTGGGACATCCTTAAGGTTACCCATGAAGGCACAATTGATGTAAAGAACAACAAGGACAAAAACCAGCCATCAAACAGGTACAATAGCAAGAATGTTAATGAATTTAATTCTACAAAATACAATTGTTTTGGATATGGTAAATAGGGACACATCAAGGCTGAATTTCCAAGCAACGTGAGCAAAGAAAAAGGAGGTTACAAGAAGTATAAGAAGAAAGGCAAATCAAGAAGAATATACAATGATGATTCATCTTCAAGTTCTTTATCAAAAGATGATGAGGAAGCCAATCTTTGTTTCATGGCCAAGGAAGAGTCTGAATCAAGCATTGTAAGTTCAAGCTTTTCCATTAATGTTGAAAATTATAGCCAACTTCTTTATGCCTTCAAAGAGACTCATGAAGAAGCTAATAGGTTGGCCCTTTTGAACAACCGGTTGAAAGGTTTAAACAACTGGTTGGAAAATCGAGTCAAAACTTTGGAAGAAAAGTTTAACCGTTCAAAAACTGATTTTGAAACTTTGGAAATGATTTATCAAAACTCTTCTTGCGAGTGTGTTGATTCTAGCTTTTGTGAAAACTGTGAATCTCTTCAAAAGAAAGTTCATTATCTTTCAAAAACTGTGGACAAGTTTTCCAAAGGTCAATCGATTCTTGAAACTGTTCTTGCTTCTCAAAACTTTGTTTTTGGCAAGGTTGGGTTGGGGTTTAATCCAAAAAGCAAGAACAAACCTTTTTCAAGTTTCTTTGAAAAACAACCTGTTGTTTTGTCAAAACAACCAGTTGAAATTTGTCATTACTGCATGAAAAGGGGTCACACTATTAAATTCTGCAGCATAAGGAGGTTTTCTGTTCCCAAAGGTATTTTGAAATGGGTTCCTAAGGTTCCTACTAACATCATTGGACCCAAATTTATAAGAGAGCCAAATCTTGCTTCTTAACCTTTTCTTGTAGGTATCCTTGAAAACCAAGAATTACATTGGGTGTAAGGAATGAAGTCTCAACGGAAAAAGCCTTAAATTCAGTTATTGTGCCTGCACTTTTCAAATGTGTACATCTAGCACGGTTCTTTGAATGTTAAGAGACATCCTTGGCACATGCATAGTGGTTAGTCAAAAGAGAAACTTCAAGAATAAAAAGAGTATGTGTGTTTTCATTTCTCAATTTATGTAAGTGTGCCTTGTGAGCATATGCACATCTCAAAGTCTTATTTTTGGGTGAATCTATTGGGGTTTTCTGTGCAAAGGTATGAACAAATTGCATACTGCATTTTTCATCAATTTAAAAGGTAATTTTTTGGGTTATGAAAAATGTTCTCTTTGCTGTCACAGTAAAACAACCAATTGGTTTTACGAAACAACCGATTTTTTTGCCTCTGCCACCTCTGCATAATGCTGTCAAATTTGCTTGCAGATGGTTAAACCTATTTCTCTTTTTCAAATCTTGCTTTTGGAGAAATATACATCGAGTGTGCCTCAGAATCTGATAATAAAAGAATATATCCAGTCGTTTACTTGAAAGCTTTATATCATTTTCTATTCTTGAAATGTCAACATTGTTTGTACTGTTGAACTACTGTACTTGATGCATTATGTTGTTGTTGCTCTGCACCTGAAAGCACTTAAACACTTTACTTTTTTTGGCTTTTCTGTTAATGTTGTATATGCATAACTATGGTGCTTTATTCTGATTTATCTGTTGTTGTTATAACTCTATGCACACACTGATTTGCATTAATTTTGCACTAATTTACACTGCTTTTACTGGTCTTTATGCTTATGGCTTATGCAGAAAACTGGTTTGGTGTTCCTTGTTATCCTGCTGCTATACTTGCTGTCAAACAAATTTCAACATGTTGAAATTTCGAATCAACAGGCTGTTTGACACTTAATGGATTTTAAAATGCTTTGGAAAAGCTTTACCTTTGCCTTTGATGTTAAACAAAAATCAATCGATTGTTTCCATAAATCAATCGATTGTTTTTCTGAAAATTTTAACAAAATTTTGTTAAGTGGTTTTTCTGTTTTAAATGATTCCTACAACTTTTGGTTTTTGGTTTTTTGTTTTAACTGTTTTAACCATTTGATTGAAAGATAAAAAAAGTTTGTTTTACCCTCCTTTGAATTAACAAAGTCAGAGAGATCAATCAAAAATAGTTTTCAAGTTTTCAAAGAGCTTTTGGATCTTCTCAATGATGGAATAGGATTCGGTCTTGTATTCATAACTTTGATCTTATGATTTACCCAGGTGTATTCTATTTCTTTCTTCCTTCATAATTGTATTTTTGTACTTATGTTGCCAAGAAGTGTTGTGTGTTCTTGAGGGGATCAAGATCAACATTCTTGGTGTGGTATTTGCTAAAGAGTGGTGTGTGTTCTTGAGGGGTTCAAGATCATTACTCTTGCTGTGTGTAGCTTGTAATCTAGGATTGATTACGTAGTGAATTCTCAGTGGTTTCTGAGAACTTGATGTAGCTTTTGGTTAAGAGTGAACTAGTATAAACATTTTGTGTGTATCTCTTTATCTTTACACTTTTTAAATTTCTTTAACTCTGTTTTTATAAACTGCTGATAAAAACAACCGATTGTTTCGTAAAAATAACAGGTTGATTTTTTTGCAGCAAGCTTAAAAACAATTTTATATTTTGCTGGACAGATTTTCCATTGATTAATTCTTCATAGTTTTTTACTTTACCTTCAATACTTGCGAAAATCTTTCAAAAATTCACCCCCCCCCCCCCTTTTGTTTTAGCCTTATAATTGTAACATGTTCTACCTTAGCTTCCCATCCTAGATATACATTTGAGTCAATATCCCCATTAAAACTAGGTAATTTTACAAAAGGAAAAGAAGTCTTTGGTGGTTGTGTTGGTAGTGCCTAGATCCCCCCTTTTGCACTCTCCAATATTCTTCTTGTTCTTCACTTGCATAGTGCATACGGTACCTTGTAGTTTGTTTAGGATCCCGCCTCCTTTCTCTAAGTAGTCTCTCTTAAGTATCCTTTAGCCTTTGCATTCGTTTCACTAGTTGTCACATTTCCTCATCTTTGTGGGCCAAACTCCTTTTGTCATCCTCAAGCTCCCCCAAAAGATGTTCCTTTTGAGGAGATTGTGGTTTAAAGACTCTCTCGAAGACAAATGAGTCATAATTTTGAACAAAAGAAAGCAAACAATTAGTAAAAATAACAATTTAATGCACTCACTCACGTGTATCACTCAACTGTTTAGTAAAGGATGAAAAAAAAATTAAATTCACTCAAGGAATATTTGAACTCCAAAAGGTGTACACTTGGTAGCAACACTTCTAGTGAAAGAGGTCAAAGCTCTTATCACCCGCTCACCAAAGAACCCCCAACAAAACTAAAGAAAGATTTGAAGACAAGCAAGAAAAGATAAATGAAAGAAAGCTAGACAAATTTAGAATTTAGATGATGACAAAACTTGTAACAAGACAAACAATAAAAGTATTTATGAACACTAAAAGAAACTTAAACTTTTGACTATGAAGCTTTGATTTTCTTAGAAATTGTAAAAGCAAGAAGGATAAAATTCCAGAAATATGAAAACAATTGGCCACATAAAAAGAATCCTCTTTTTAGCAATTTTGAACTTGAAAAGTGAACTGCATTCAAATTGTTTTTGTATTTGTTTCTATGGATTTAAAATGTCCACATTCTTGACATGCATATTTTTACTTCACTTTCAAATTTTCACAAAAAGAATGGTATTTAATTCATATGATCAATTGAATTCTTTGTGTGGAGCTAAATCCACTACCACTTAAACAAACTCTAATTACTTTTAGTTCTTCAAAATTAGAAGCAAAGTAAGTACAATGGGTGTAAAGACTCCTAGAAAACTAAGAACATAAGACTCGAGCAAAAGAAGTAAGGTAAAAAGAATTAACACAAATAATTCAAAAGCAAAATTTAAAGTGCTTAATGAATAAAAGGTGGAATTGTAAAGACTGAATTGAAAGGTGATGAATTGTAAAGTGGAATTGAAATTGCTGGAAGATAAAAGCATAATTAAAATGTGTTGGAATTTTAAAGTAGAAATCAACTCAAAAGCAATTAAACACAAGATAACCATGCTCTAAATACCACATGATGTTAGTTGATTTTAAGATTGCATATTTTATGGGTTAGTCTTTTGTTTATGAGTTTTGAGATTAGCAATCATGGTGAGTAACGCAAAGAAGATTCCCACTGGACACGAACTTAACCAAGTGGTTAAGTAAGTGTGAAGGTGCACTTCTAGAGGGAAAAGTTATACAAACCACATCAACCAGCAGATGACTAAGAAGAACCATATATAAACAAAAATATTAGAAGTTCTTCCTTCTTGTCTTTCCACAAGAGAAGTTATGTAAATAAATTGGGCTCACTTTGGGGAGCCAAATAGAAGAGTTAACTAGAGTAGGGTATGCTTAGTAATTTGAGTAGAGTGTGCTTAGTATTTTGGGCTTGTGCCAAGCCCACCTTTCATGACAAGTGCTTCTAGATTTAGGGTCTTTGACCTACCTTCTAAAAGGCTTCTCACAAATGACAACCTTACCCCTCTATCTTGTTCTCCAGGATTCCTCATGTATTCACACATTGAAATTGATTATAGAAAAGAAACTTTGTGTGAGTGTTTAGTGAGTCTGAGTACTCCAATTCTCTAGGTCTAATCTTGAGTGTATCACACTTCAAGTGACAGTTCTACACCACTCATTTTGGAGCTTCCCACCCTCCATGTGGCGTAACACCATCTCCATATTCATAAGTTTTCATTCTCTTCATCTTTTCCCTTTTATTCCTTTCGCCTCTTTTTTATTCCATTTGTTTAATTCTCCTTCTTTCCATTTGGTCATTTCTATCTTATGTTCTTTAACTATGCACCTCATCATCATCACACCATATAATTGTCTTTTTCTCTTTTCCCTCTAGAAGTGAACATTCACACTTAACCACTTGGATAATTTCATGTCTAGTGGGAATTTTATTTGGATTTCTCACCGTATCTTGCTTAAAATAAAAACTCATAAAAAAAGTAGAACCCATAAAATGTGCAATCCTACATCATAAAGAGAAAACACAAGTATGGTGATTATGATGATGAAGTTACGAAAATAAAAGACATGAAAAGAAGCATAAGATGATGAAGAAAGACAAACATAAATGAATAAAAGTATGGAAGAATGGCGTAATGAAAAAGAAAGAAAAACATAAAGGTGGATAGATTAATAGATGCTTATGGAATAACGAATCACGCCACTTGGAGGGGGAGGAGACTCCACAATAAGTGGTGAAGAGTCGCCACTTGAAGTGCACAAACACCCAAGATAAGACCCAATTTCTAGCAGACAAAGCTCACTAAACACTCTTTTCCTTTCTATTTCGAATTCAAGTGTGAATTACATGAGGCAAAATATCATTTATATAGGAGAGAGTGACTTAGGGAGCAAGAGTGAGAGGGGTAGCGGTGTCATTTGTGAGAAACCTTCTAGAAGGTGGGTCAAAAAAACCCTAAACCTAGGTGAACTTGTCATGCAATGAGGGCTTGGTTATGTCCGTGTTTAACAAGGTGTAAAGGAAGAATTTGGGAAAATGATTCTCTCCCAACATAGTTGGAGGTTGATGCGTACTTGTTTTCTGATATTCTTTGGCTTTGTCAGACCCTATCTTTCTCGAGCTTTATTTTGGAATTCTCGTAATTCCTTTAGCTACATAAATTTGGATGTTGAGTTCATCAAGGTCAGTTGTTGACTCTTTGCACAAGTTGTTGACAAACGGATTTGGTCTCAATGTTGTCACTATATGGTGGAGGGCGACCTTAGGACTTAGATTTCAGATGTTCAAAGCGATTCTTCCGAACCTTTTGATATGATTCCACTAGCTAGATATAGATGATTCTTTGACATCTTATGGAATCAACTTGAGTTGGAGAAAGAATAGGCACTTTTAATAGAATTGGATCAATTTTCTATGTTTCAAGAACTCACCAAAACTTGCACCAAACACCAAACTCACATGGAAGATCCATCTATTGCCAATTGAACCGATTAAAAGGTGCACAAATGTAAATGAACCGAATAGAAAGCTTCAAATACAGAATTGAGCCGAACAAAACAAGCTAGAAAAGAGAAGAGCCGAATATAAATGAAAAGGAAGCAAAACACCGAATAGAATGAAGCTAAGACATGTTTTATAGTTCGTAAAGCATGGAAAATGAAATGGAAGATGAAGGAGAGAAGAACTTAGGAAGATGGAGAGCTTGGTTAATGGTCACGCCACTTGAAGTGTGAAGGCTCCAAGATAAGTGAGCAAATGCCGCCACTTGAGAGAACCAAGGCACTCAAGATAAGACAAGGTATAGGAGAAGACAAAGTTCTCACAATTCTCTCTCAATTTGAGTAGAGTTTCTCTATAGCCAAATTCCAATCTGAATTGTGAAGGACCTAAGTCCTCCTTTTATAGGAGCAAGGGCCGGTCATATACAAGCTTATGATAGAAGCTACCTAAACTACTCCTACAAACACGCCCCTTACTAAGCTCACTCCTCTAGCTCACGCTCCCTACTAAGCTCACACCCCCAAGCTTCTATATTTTCCTAAACTAAGGCCTAGAGATGCTTTTACAAAAGAGGTGTCTAATGTTTCCCTCTAAGCACCTTTTATTACACAAGAAACTATAAAAAGAGAAAACAACCTTCCATTATTTCCTAATGCCTTGAACTTGCTCCTTGTAAGCCTATGAGGTGGGCTAATGACTCCTTGAGCGTCTATCTCTTCTTGTACTTGTTTATTGGCTTCCATTTCGTTTTGATCTTGATATCCATCATACTCCCCGAGTTGGAGAGAATTCTACCACGAATTCTGGAGACCTACAAAAAAAGGAGTTAGATCACTGATATTAAATGTATGTATCAGGCAAATCTAACTCATAAGCATTGTTATTAATCCTCTTTAGGACTTGGAAAGGTCCATCACCACGAGGCATTAGTTTGGACTTCCTTTGAGTAGGAAAATGATCTTTCCTCAAGAGAAGCCAAACCCAATCACCCTCATCAAACAACAATGCTTTTCTCCTTTTATTGGCAAGTTCAGCATACTTGCCAACCTTCTTCTCAATTCTCAACTTGATGTCTTTATGCAAAGTTTTCACAAAAGAAGCCTTTTCATCCCCAACTTTGCACAAGACATCCTCAAGTATGGGAATAGGAAGAAGATCAAGAGGTGTTAAGGGGTTAAACCCATAGAGAACCTCAAAAGGAGAATGTGAGGTGGTAGAATTTACTACACGGTTATAGGCAAATTCAACATGGGGTAGTAAATTCTCCCACACTCTAGGATTCCCGGAAATGAAGCATCTCAATAGTTGTCCCAAAGTTCTATTTACCACTTCGGTTTGACCATCGGTTTGTGGGTGACAAGTGGTAGAAAATAAAAGTTTAGTACCAAGCTTACCCCACAAGGTCTTCCAAAAGTGACTCAAGAACTTGGAATCTCTATCGGACACAATAGTTCTAGGAATCCCATGCAAACGCACCACTTCTTGAAACAAGAGGTTAGCAATATGACACGCATCATCCACTTTGTGGCAAGGAATAAAGTGAGCCATCTATGAAAAACGATCCACTACCACAAAAATGGAATCCTTTCCCGTTGATGTCTTGGATAATCCTAAGATGAAATCCATAGATATGTCAACCCAAGGCATTGAAGGGATAGGGAGAGGAGTATATAAACCATGGGGATGCATCCTAGATTTAGCTTTGCGGCAAGCTATGCATTTATCACACAAGCTATGAACATGTTTTTGCATATAAGGCCAATAGAAATGTTCATGCAACACATCCAAAGTTTTAGCAACCCCACAGTGACCCATCAAACCTCCCTCATGTGCTTCTCTAACAAGAGATAATCTAATAGAGCTTTGAGGCACACAAAGACGTTTTCCTTTAAAAAGAAAGCCATCTTGGATAAAAAAAATCTTTGTGTCCTCCTTTGAGACACTCTTGATAGAAAAGAGAAAAATCAAGGTCATCATGATAAAGATCCTTAATGTGATCAAAGCCAAGAAATTGAGAACCCAAAAGATTTAGCAAGGCATATCTTCTAGAAAGAGCATCTGCCACAACATTTATTTTGCCTTGCTTATGTTTGATCACATAAGGAAATTGCTCAAGGAATTCCACCCACTTAGCATGCCTCTTGTTAAGTTTGTTTTGGCTTTTCAAATATTTAAGAGACTCATGATCACTATGAATCACAAACTCTTTAGGAAAAAGATAATGTTGCCAAGTAAACAAAGCTCTAACAAGTGCATATAATTCTTTATCATAAGTGGAATAGTTGAGATGACTCCCCTTCAATTTCTCACTAAAATAAGCTATGGGGTGGCCCTCTTGAAGAAGAACAACCCCAATGCCTATACTTGAAGCATCACACTCAATCTCAAATGTTTTTGCAAAATTAGGAAGGGCTAAAATGGGGGCATTAGTCAATTTTTCTTTTAAAATCTCAAAAGCTTTTTGTTGTGCTTCTCCCCATTGAAAAACTACATCCGTTTTTACTATATCATTGAGAGGTGAGGCTATTGTACCAAAGTTGGGTACAAATCTTCTATAAAAAGAAGCAAGTCCATGAAAACTTCGGACTTCATTCATACATGTAGGCGTAGGCCAATTTTGAATGGCCACCACCTTAGCTTGATCCACATGGACCCCTTTGATACTCACAACAAACCCTAGGAATTCTATATGATCAAGTGCAAACATACATTTAGCAAGGTTAGCATACAAATGTTCCTTCCTAAGGGTTTCTAAGACTTGTCTAACATGCAACCTATGGTTATTCAAAGATAAGCTATAAATGAGGATATCATCAAAATAAACAACAAACTTACCAATGAAAGGTCTCAAAACATGATGCATGAGGCGCATGAAAGTACTTGGAGCATTAGTTAAACCAAAGGGCATAACTAACCACTCATATAAACCAAAGTTGGCCTTAAAAGCCGCCTTCCATTCATCACCCGGTTTTATACGGATTTGATTGTAGCCGCTTTTAAGATCAATCTTTGTAAAAAATTGAGAACCATGTAATTCATCCAACAAATCATCAAGCCGAGGTATGGGATGCCTATACTTAATTGTAATGTTATTGATAGCCCTACAATCCGAACACATTCTCCATGTGCCATCTTTTTTAGGGACAAGGATAATAGGCATAGCACAAGGGCTCATGCTATCTTGGACCCAACCTTTTTCAATCAAAGCCTCAATTTGTTGGCGAATTTCCTTGGTTTCACTTGGATTGGTCCTATAGGCCGGACGATTTGGTAAAGAAGATCCCGGAATCAAATCAATTTGGTGCTCAATCCCTCTTAAAGGTGGAAGGCCGTTTGGAGGATCTTGAAACACATCTTGAAATTCCTTTACCAAATTATCCAAGCAATGAGGACTATCAACAAGTGGTTCTATCTTAAGAGGTCTAGGGATAGCTAAGAAAATAGGATTGTGAGCCACTATCTCCCTTTGGACCTCATGCCTAGACACAAGAAGTGTAGGCTTAGGACTTTTTTCTTTTTCACTCTCCCTCTTTTTCTTCATTAGAATTTGGTCCTCATGGACTTCTCTTGGAGAGAGAGATTTCAAAGTAACCTTGTGACCATGGAAATCAAAAGAAAGTTTGTTGGTAAAGCCATCATGAAAAACTTTTCTATCATATTGCCAAGGCCTTCCCAAAAGAACATGTGTTGCTTCCATGGGCACAACATCACATAATACCTCATCTTTGTATTTTCCAATAGAGAAATGGATGAGGACTTGCTTATTCACAACTATTTCCCCTACTTCACTAAGCCATTGCAATTTGTAGGGCTTTGTATGAGAGATAGTAGGCAATCCAAGTTTATCTACTACTCTTGTACTAGCCACATTAGCACAACTACCCCCATCCACTATTAAAGAACAAATGTTGTTTTGAATAAGACATCTTGTATGGAAAATATTTTCCCTTTGACTTTCATCAAAAGGTTGTGAAACTTGTCCAAGAAGTTTTCTCACAACTAACAAATCTCCTTCAAGTGGACTCTCACTCTCATTCTCACTAGATGCCCTAGAATGTGAAGAATGCCTAGGTGAATCCAAATCATGCTCACTCATGACAATGCCATTATGCACAAACATATTCCTTTTAGAAGGACAATTAGCCGCAATGTGACCATAACCCATACACTTAAAGCATTTCTTACTAGACGATTTAGTTGGTGATTTAGGCATAGAAGTAGAAGGCTTAGATTCCTTTGGTTTGAAAGAAGAATCTTTAGAAGGAAATTTAGAAAAAGACTTTTTGTTCTTCCAAGAATTGTTGTAGTAACCATCATTGGGAACATTTTTAAAAGTATTTTTCTTAGCAAGTTGGACTTCCACCTTCATTGCAAGATGCACCAAAGAACCCAATGATGAATACTCTTGGAGCTCAACAATATCTTGAATATCCTTCCTTAGACCACTCACAAACCTAGCTACCAAAGCTTCCTCACTCTCACGTCTATCTACCTTAAGCAAAAGCATTTCTAATTCCTTGAAATAAGCATCCACACTTAGCGTGCCTTGTTGAAACTGTTGGAGTTTCAACATGAGGTCTTTCCTAAAGTGTGGTGGCACAAACCTAAGGCGCATTTGATCCTTTAAAGAGTTCCAAGAGTCCACGGGAGGACCCTTGTGATAGATAATGTCCTTTACAACACCATGCCACCATTTCATGGCATAATCACTAAACTCTAAGGTGGCTAGCTTAAACTTGTATTCATCTTGGACCTCATGGATCTCAAAAATTTGTTCACATTTAGCCTCCCAATCTAGGTACACATTAGGATCATTATCCCCATTGAAACTAGGAATTTTGACCGAAGGAAGCTTAGCTTTTGCGTCTTGGTAGTATCCATCTTCACGGTGATGCCTATCTCCATGAGCATGAGGTCTATATCCATGAAAGTGGGGTTGAGGTCTCCTTCTTCTATGTTCCTCTTCACGGCCATGATCATTGGAAGAGCCTCTAGATGAAGGTCTATGAAAATGACGTTCTCCATGGATAGAATGAGAGAACCTAGCTTGCTTCATTTCAATGCTTTGCAATTTTTCCTCCAACCGTCTAATAGCTTCATCTTGGAGTGTAATGGTTCGCTTTGCCTCTTTTAATTCACCAAGAACAGAAGCTTTGCTAGGAAAATGCTGTTTGTAAGACTCACCACTGGAATATGAAGCCATTTATAAAAGAAAACAGCAAACAAAAAAGCAAACAAAGTTAAGAAAACAAGGTTAGCAAAAAGAAATTAGAACCAAAATGCTGAAGTGAAGTGTCACTTAAATCACTCCAAAGAAAGAATACTCCTCTTTACCAATCTGATCTTGAGGCCTTGAGTAACCTCAAATGAAATATGTCAAAGCAAGAGCACACAATCTCAAAGCAAATCACCACAAAACCAATGAATAATGAAAGACAAGCAAGAAAAGGTATAAGTAAGAAAAGGCTATAACAAAAGGAATACTAGATGTATGACAAACTCAAAGAGTATTGAAGAAAAGACAAGCAAGAAAATAAGGTACTCAATGAAAAAGAAGGCACACAAAAGAGACCTAAAGAAAAGCACTAGATTAGATGAAGAAAACAAAAAACAGAACTACTGAAAAAAAAAATTATGCAAACTGTGCTTGATGTTTACCGATTTATCTGGAATGATATAAAGCGAACTGGATTATGAAATTGTAACCACAGAAAGTTCAAGATCTTAGCTCAACAATGGCACTGGAATTAATTAAAAACAGTAAGCCAATTAATTGAGATAAATTTTCCAAAATCACTGCCAGATTACCGTATTTTTTTCGGCAGAATTACACACTTTTTGTTTTTGATTTATCATATTTTTTGTACTTTGAATTTTGAAGTACTTCTTTTTTTTCTACTCTTTTATAACACTTTAAAGAACAAAAATCCAGAATTTCAGAAATTTCCAGTGAGTAAATCAATTGCAATAAATCGAAACAGTAAGCACAATTTCTGAAAAACAGAGGAATCCTTATAGGAATGAAAAACAGAATTAAGAACTAGCAAAGACATAATGGAAATTATGTATAAGAACTTGTATAGGTCTAAAGTACAAGTATGAACTCAATACTAAAACAGAAAATGCACAAAGGATCAAGACACAAGTTCAAAAAAACTGTATTACACCAAAGCAAGAAACAAAAAATACAATAAAAGTACTACAAGAAGTGATGACATTCTTGGAAAAACATGACTATGACAAAACTTGAATGGATTCAAAAAGGAAAAGACACAAACACATGATAGGCACAAATAACAAAACAGCAATAAAACTCAAAATTAGCCTAAAAACAAAAAGATAAACAACAAGGATTATAGAGCTCTTGAATTAAAAGTGCAACACAACTCAAAATTAAACAAGAACAAACCTAAACTCTAGATACCACATGATATGATTCCACTAGCTAGATATAGATGATTCTTTGACATCTTATGGAATAAACTTGAGTTGGAGAAAGAATAGGCACTTTTAATAGAATTGGATCAATGTTCTATGTTTCAAGAACTCACCAAAACTTGCACCAAACACCAAACTCACATGGAAGATCCATCTATTGCCAAATGAACCGATTAAAAGGTGCACAAATGTAAATGAACCGAATAGAACGCTTCAAATACAGAATTGAGCTGAACAAAACAAGCTAGAAAAGAGAAGAGTCAAACATAAATGAAAAGGAAGCAAAACACCGAATAGAATGAAGCTAAGACATGTTTTATAGTTCGTAAAGCATGGAAAATGAAATGGAAGATGAAGGAGAGAAGAACTTAGGAAGATGGAGAGCTTGGTTAATGGTCACGCCACTTGAAATGTGAAGGCTCCAAGATAAGTGAGCAAATGTCGCCACTTGAGAGAACCAAGGCACTCAAGATAAGACAAGGTATAGGAGAAGATAAAGTTCTCACAATTCTCTCTCAATTTGAGTAGAGTTTCTCTATAGCCAAATTCCAATCTGAATTGTGAAGGACCTAAGCCCTCCTTTTATAGGAGCAAGGGCCGGTCATATACAAGCTTATTCTAGAAGCTACCTAAACTACTCCTACAAACACGCCCCTTACTAAGCTCACTCCTCTAGCTCACGCTCCCTACTAAGCTCACACCCCCAAGCTTCTATATTTTCCTAAACTAAGGCCTAGATATGCTTTTACAAAAGAGGTGTCTAATGTTTCCCTCTAGCACCTTTTATTACAAGAAACTATAAAAAGAGAAAACAACCTTCCATTATTTCCTAATGCCTTGAACTTGCTCCTTGTAAGCCTATGAGGTGGGATAATGACTCCTTGAGCGTCTATCACTTGAGCTTCTACCTCTTCTTGTCCTTGTTTATTGGCTTCCATTTCGTCTTGATCTTGATCTCCATCACCTTTCTATAAACTATCTTAAGCGCTTACCTTTCACTTGTCGAATATTCCCAAGGACGATGATTGTCAAATGATATGACCATCACGTTGCAAACTGCATTCCAAATTTAGCTACTAAGATTATGATAGACAAATAAGAAACTAAAGTAGTTTTTTCATAATAAAGTTTTTCCAAAACTTTGTGTAAGAATTGTGTAACAAATAAAAGGGTCATTTATTAAAAAAAACACATATTAATCTAAATATTAAAACAAGTAAAACATATTTAGACACTGAGAGTCTAATATCTAATAATTTTGACTTACTACTATATAACAATGAGTCTTTGTTTTAAAGAGATTTAATGATATAAATATGATTAAATTTGAAATTACTCCTTATAATATATTATGTCTTACTAAAGTGTTAATGCAACTGTACCTAATATGTTACAACACATTGGACTCATTTCTACTTACAAATGTATATGTAAACACAGGCATGGAAACTTAAATTAAATCCGTAACATAGAATATAAAAACTAAAGAAATATAATATCAAAATTACAAAACAATGTCAAGACGAAGATTGTTCTACAATAGTCTTAAATAACTTTTAATAAATACAAGATAAAAATGAATTAAAAAACACACAACAACCATTATACTTAATGAAAAAAAAATCATGTTTTGAAGTATATTTTCTCTATCTTAGTATTTATATGTATTTATATAAGTGAGAGAGAAAAATAACTTTATATTATTTATTGTATAAAGTCACACTCCTAAAATCTTAACAGTACACTCTATTTAAAAGAATTATTCCTTAGTTTCCTCTTTGTTTATCTATACTCAATTATTAAAAGTAAAAAAAAACACTTAAATTTCAAATCTCAAAAAGGATTATAAAATAATAGTAATAAATAATTTGTTGTACTTTTATTTGTCAAGAATTACATTATATACTTCTCTGTCTGAAATAACATTGTGTATTTGTTTATATTTGATTTCGATTAAAATAAAATAAAAATTAAGAGCTTTTTAGAAGAAAAAAAACCTTACACATAGTAACTATCATATTTTATTCTTGTTTTGTAAATCATCTAAAAAATTACCATTATATATAACTGTTCTTGCCGGCTCGAAGTCGGTCAGAGTATGGATAAGCTCTTCTCGGATTCCTTTTTGGTGGTCAGTCAGCTAGTGGATGAGGAGCTTAGGAATGACCTCCAGGTTTCAGCAAACCGATCTTTTGGGGATGAGGGGGGCTCCACCTGCGATTACACTCCGACGCTCAAGTCAGTGAGAGCATAAAATATAATGTGTATGGTAAAATATACTGCAAAGATGCAAGTTAGATACTCCCTGTAGGTGATTGTCTATTTATAAACATACATGAGCTTGGATTTCTGACATTGGTCTTTCCTGGCATTAATGTGTCATTTCACAGTAACTTTATATAAAATCTGGATATAAAGTATATAAATCGAAATAGTTAAACAATGTAATCAGGGATACTGGGGATAATATTTATTACGTTATCAGGGATATAACATTTATATTCATTACGCTATCGGGAATATGATATTTATATTTATTATGCTATCGGGAATATGTGTGTAGGAAAAACGTTATACTTTCCTTTAGTGGAATTTGTCCCTTGTTGGCGTTGCACAGTACTAAGCCAAGGCCAAAACAGGTTGTGTTTTTGGGCCTGTTAGGTCGGTTCGCGACCCATGCCAAGTTCTCACTTCCCCTAGATGGGCCCTTAGTGAGCTCGGCCAAATACCTACCCAATTCGGGACAGGACAATAACTATTTCGGATTGTTTCTTTAAAATAAAATGTGGTTGGAAGAGAAACATACCATTCCAGAATGAGATTATTAATTGAAAAAACTTGAGATTAACCTATGTCAATAGTAGGATTATAATAATAAAAAAACAAGTATTTTAAACTTCGTTACTTGTGCCTCTATGGGTATAAACTAAATAAACATGATTTAAATTTAGCTCATCAGGTACACAATTTAGATGTAGCATGTCACATAATGCAATTCTTTGCATTTGTTCCCAACTAATAATATAATTTCTTTAATCAAATAAAAAATAATAATAATATAATTCCCTCAAAAGGGAGGGAAGTTGCAGAATGAAGAGCAGGTGCAGTACAACAAAAGTAGTAGAGAACAAATTCTAAATCTAAAAATTCTGATTCAGAACACATTATTTGCGCCTCTTCTCATACTAATGATTTCAATTGAATTCAAATTAATTGCAAAATTGAAGGAAATTTTGATAATATGCAAACTTCACCCCACAAAACTGTACACAACAACTACTGGACACAACAAGTATTATCTGAATCTCATCCTTAATGTTTTGGAGGAAGAGGGTGTTCTCTTAGTAATAATAGAAACCCCAATTTGTTGGTGGTGGTGGTGGCTGAGATTGAAGACATCTGTGGCAGAATTATTGAAGAGATTGGTGACATCAGCAAGAGGCAACCTCTTAGGCTTTCGTGTACTGCGCTTCTTGTTCTGGAAAGATAGGGACTTAATGTGAGGAACTGGGGTCTTACCCTTATCCTTGTTCACATGTGAAGCTCGGATACGGCGAAAATCAGGCCATTTGTGCTTCCGACACGTCGCCAACACAGATATTTGGCAGGTGCGTGCACGACACGGTATCGGACGCAGCTGTATGGGCCGGATACGGCCTGTTTTCAGAACACATCGGAGGAGACGCAGTCCACTCTTTGACACGCAAAATCTTAACTAACATCTCAAATAAAAAATTTATTTCACAGAAAATCTTAACTAAAATCTCAAATAAAACTCTATTTCACATAAAATCTTAACTAAAATCTCAAATAAAACTCTTATTTCAGAAAATCTTAACTAAAATCTCAAATAAATTCTATAAATATGAATTAGAACAAGTAGTATAGCATTGGTGAACCATAGAAGACGTAAAGTGGTGAGAAGAAGAAGAAGAAGGAAAGAAAGAAAGAAAAAGGACTACTTGGTGGAGAGAGGTAAATAACTATCCTTAATTTTAATATTATAATATTACTTTCACACTGCTCAATTGTCCATTCAATAAATTCATTTGGGTTCCAATGTTAAAATTCTTAAATTTTTTTTCTTTGCCATTAAAATGCATACCTACTACCATTGTTACAGAGAGAGAAAGGTAATAAGGTATACTCTTTCATATAATTTACATACAGTACAATATTAATTTGAATTTAATTTTTTTAATTGAATTTTTAATATTTTCAAATAATTTATATATAATTATATTTATTAGGATTATTTTTTATTCAATATTTTAATCAGCATTGTAGATCTGAATAAAAATACAGTAATTTTGAATTTAAGTTTTAATATTTTCAAATAATTTATTATATAAATATATCATTGTAATTATGAATAAAGATACAGTAATTTAGAATTTGTGTTTTTATTTAATTTTTAATATTTTCAAATAATTTAAATATAATTATATAATATTATGTATTCTTATATAATTTAAATATTTTATTTTATTTTTTAAATTACTAACATGAAAATAATTTTTTTATATTTTAAATATTCACTTAAATTTTTATTAAAAAAATAATATTTTATAAAAGTAAATTAAACTTTTAACCTAAAAATATTAAATATTGAAGATAATTTATTTTCTAATAATTATATTGAAACAAAAAATATAAAATAACCTTAAATAAATAACATAATAATTGAATATTTTAAAAAAATAAAATATATTATAATTCATCTTTAATTTCTTACATATTTTATTTTTTATATTTATAATTTGATTTCTATTAAATGAATTTATTTGATTTCTATTTAATGAATTTATTTGATTTCTATTAAATTAATTTATTTAATTTCTATTAAATGAATTTATTTGATTTTTATATGTAAGTAAATCTTTTATATTTAATTTATTTTGTTATAGGAAATTAAGATGAATATATCCAATCAAAGGAACAAGAAGATGAAACAAAACCTTTGTGGAGATATGTTTCAAAGTTTAGGAAAACTCCTGGTGGTGAAAATAATATGATCAAGTGTAGTTTGTGTGATTTTTCATTCAATGGATCTTACACTTGAGTAAGAGCTCATTTGTTAAGAATTACAAGGGGAGGAGTTAGAATTTGTGCGAATGTGACCCCGTCAAAACTGGTTGAGTTCAAGAAATTAGACAATGAAGCATCATTGAAAATAGAATATTCAAAAAAGAAGAATGTTCCTTTGCCACCTGTATCTGATGAAGGAAAGCAGACCAACAACAATGATCTTAACCCAAAACTGAAAGGTTCTTTACAAGCTGCTTTCAATATTCAAGCGAGGGATACTCTTGATTGTGAAGTTGCGAGGATGTTTTATTCTTCAGGACTACCATTTCATTTAGCAAGAAGTCCTTATTATAGGAGTGCCTTTTCTTTTGCAGCTAATACTTCTAATCTTAGTGGGTATGTACCGCCAACATATAATAAACTGAGAGGTCCTTTACTTTCATAGGAAAGAAGACACGTAGAAAACCTTCTGCAACCTATAAGAAACTCATGGAATCAGAAAGGTGTAACCATTGTTACTGATGGGTGGAGTGATCCTCAAAGAAGACCACTTATAAATTTTATGGCTATCACTGAGAGTGGACCAATGTTTTTGAAGTCAGTAGATGGGTCTGGTGAAATAAAGGACAAAGATTTTATTGCTAAACACATGAGAGATGCAATTATGGAGGTTGGGCCAAAAAATGTGGTACAAATTATAACTGATAATGCATTTGTATGTGAGGCAGCAGGTATGCTCATAGAATTAGAATTTCCTTCAATCTATTGGACTCCTTGTGTAGTGCACACCGAATCTTGCATTGAAAAATATATGTGCAGCAAAAAATACAGAAAAAAATAGTGATACTTATCAACAATGGTCTTGGATCTTACAAATTGTTGATGATGCAACCTTTATTAAAACCTTTATTGTGGGGCACTCTATGAGATTATCAATGTTCAATAACTTCAACTCATTGAAGTTGCTTTTTGTTGCTTCAACAAGATTTGCTTCAACCATAGTCATGCTAAAATGGTTTAGAAGTTTGAAGAAAGGGCTCCAAGAGATGGTTATTAGTAATGAATGGTCTTCTTACAAAGAGGATAATGTCGATAGTGCACAATTTGTGAAAGAAACTTTGTTGAATGATAATTGGTAGATGAAGGTTGATTACATACTTGCTTTTACTACTCCTATTTATGATGTACTCAGAAAAACAGATACGGATATGGCTACTCTTCACTTAGTATATGAAATGTGGAATTCAATGATTGAAAATGTGAAAGAGGTCATATACCATCATGAAAGGAAGACAGAAGTTGAATACTCATCATTTTTCGAGGTAGTCAAGTTAATATTAATTGATCGTTGGACTAAGATTAGCACATTACTTCATTGCCTGACTCATTCTTTAAATCCAAGGTAATACAATATAGTTATATTATTTTATAATTATATTTTATTAGTACATAATATTATGTTAATTTATGTTTTTATATTTTTTATGTAGATATTATAGTCATGAATGGTTAAGTGAAGATTCACACAGAGTTGCCCCACATCTAGATAAGGAACTTACTCAGGAAAGGAAGAAATGTTTTATAAGGTACTTTGATGATGCGGATGTAAGGAGACAAGTAAATATAGAGTTTGCAAACTTTTCAGATGGAAGAGAATATTTTGCCGATGTTGACTCTTTAAGGGATAGAGGTCAAATGGATGCAAAATCATGGTGGATTGTTCATGGAGTTCATGCACCAACACTTCAGAAGATAGCTCTTAAACTACTTGGACAACCATGTTCTTCTTCTTGTTGTGAGAGGAATTGGAGTACCTACTCCTTTATACATTCTTTAAAAAGAAATAAGATGACACCTAAAAGGACAGAAGATCTAGTATTTGTCCATAGTAATCTTCGTCTTCTCTCAAGGAACTCCTCACATTACAAAGAAGATGAAACTAAATTATGGGATATTGCAAGAGATGACTTTGGATGACAATGGAATTCTCGATATTGCTAGCATATCTCTTGATGAACCAAAATTAGAAATTGTATTTTTTAATGAAGATGAATAAATGTAAAAGTTAAACATTATGGTTTACATAAATACATCTTTTTTTTATACTATTTTATTAAATGTTTTTCTTGATTTTTTTCATATAACAAAATATATTACTACATTTTAATTTATACATAGTCGTGTCCTGTTTCCTATAATTTTCAATTTAGCCGTATTTTTGTGTCCGTGTCGTATCCGTACCCGTATCCGTGTCTGGGCTTCACATTACTGTTACAAAATGGAGGAACATTTTCCTTGTTACCAAGGTCGGAAATGATAGTGGCAGTGTTAAAAACCTCCATTTGTAACAAAGTAGAGGTTGTTGTTTAGGAACAGAAAAAGAGAAGAGTTGGTGTGATTGGTTGATGGTTGGGGGTTGGGGGTTGTGGGGGTGGTGGTATATATTCATTGTTGAGTGAAACTAAAAAGAGGGAGAAAATGAACATAGATAAAAGGGAAAACTAGATATGTACATTTTTTGTATCCCATCATAACACACTTTTCTTTATTTCTATATGTTCTGATTGACTATTTAACCATCAATTGTCCTAACAAATATGCTAATCAAATCACAAATCGTCCCTCAAATCTGCTAATCAAATCCTAAAACTTTAGGATGTAACACATTCTTGGACATAACAAACGCAACAACAGTAGTAGCAACACCACCAGGCATGCCTCCACCAACCACAAAATTTCATCCGTCACGCGCAATAATTTATTGGCTAAATCATTAAAGCACACAAATTCATTGGGGCAATAACCTTAAAAAAAAAACCCTTCCTCAGATACTAATTGTGCAACACTACCCTATCCAGAATACAAATTTGTATTCTGAATTGTACAATATGGAACGTAAAATTTTATTTTGGATTTAAAAACATTTTCATATTGTATCGTCTAGCATAATGCATTATGGATTGTAATCCATAAGATAATTCTAGATTAGAAAATACCTTCCAGATTATACAATCCAAAATTCATCAGGCTATGCAATACAATTCATAAGGTTCTTTTTAAATCCAAAATTAGTTTATTGTACAATCTAAAAAGTCATTTTTTTTAAATGTATTATGAATTGTGTACTTTAAAACATATTCCTAAATCTGAAAAAACTTTCAGATCGGACAATTTGAAATAAAAAAATCTATTATGAATTGTAGAATCTAGAATATAATTTTTTATTTTAGATTGTATAATTTAAAATACATCAAATATAATATATTTTAGATTATATAATCTGAAAAATTTCTAAATTCTACAGTACAGAATTGAAAAAAAAAAGCTTGGATTTAGAAGAAATTTGTGAAATTTACATAATTATACTGCTGCAGAAGGAAATTATGGGGTGCGTGGAGAATTTACCAGAGTAAAATTTTGTCATGGGCCAAAACCCCAAACCAAAAACCGGGTCGCAGCTGCCTATATTTTGACGAGCTTTTATTTTTCCAACTAGAATTATATTTTTATAATTAAATAGCATTTATCAGTGACAAAACAAATTAACATTTAGAGTAAATATTAATACCAATAAAAAATAGAGTAATGTTTAATCAATTCTAATCCGACGATATGGACGAATTGGATTGACTTTATTCGTTAAACGTTGAAAATAAAATAAAAGACGTTCAATTTTTGTTGTTGTTTAATCTTTCAAGAAGCAAATTCCATATGATCCCTTAATTGGCATATCATATAAAAATTAATTTTTTTGATTGTAATGTTTTTTCGTACCTTTAAATTTTTATTTCATTTATTTTTTAAAATTTTGCTACGTGTAACTTTACATCCTTTATTTTTGGTATTTGTCAGATTTGATACATAATGTTTTTATTTTAATTTTTTTTTAATTTTGTTATGTGCAAGTTTTCATCCTTTCATGTTTTGGTATTTGTTTATTCATAATGTTCTCGAATGGAATTTGAACTAAGAGAACGATTTGAACCACTCCTTGGTGGGTCGGTTGGTTTGCACCTCACTCCTTTCTCTCAGCTGAACTCCCACGCTCTCGCTCTCCCAGTCCTCCTCCTCGCTAGCTCCGAACTCGGATGGTACCTGCGAAAGGTACTCTGATACTCAAGTCAGATTTCAGCACTCGACACTCTGTATTTAGGATTAGATGATTGCGTACCTAATCCTTTGGGATTTGTGCTAATTTATATGATTATTGTGGGTCATTTGTCGTTATTGGGCCTAATAAAAAAAGATTAACAAGCTTTGGGTCATTAATCAGTTTCGCTGTTGGTCTGGACCGGGTGTCGAGTCAAACGCTCGGTTGTGCAGATCCTACCCGTACACTTGCCCCCTAGGCTCGAGGATGCTCAATCCGAAGAGTCTTTATCTGAGGTTGTTGTGATGGTTGGGCTTCCCGAGGTAGGACGTGACGTTAGTGGCGCCAAACACGTGATGTGACACATGATGATAACTTAGGCTTTTTGGCGCCATTCGGTGTGAGCTATTGGATCAAGGAAGATCCAATCAGTTGAGATGGGAGTGGCACTCAACCTTCCTCTCTCTTCAAAGGCTATAAATAGTGGTCCCCCATCGTTCCGTCTTACTTCTCTCTTGTGTTGAACCAAGGGTGTTCAAACTTTTAAGAATCCAAATCCCTTTGAAGGATGTTGAAGGATAGGTTGTGCTTGTTGTTGCTGAGTTGTCTTAGATAGGATCTAGGGTAGATTGAGTATTGTAATCCACTCTTGATTGAATCCAAAGCATAGGCATTCTCAATCTTTTTAAAAGAAAAGTGTTTTTCAAACTAAGTGAAAAATAATCGATTGTTTTGTCGAAACAACCGATTGTTTTTTCAAAACAACCGATTGTTTTGTCGAAACAACCGATTGTTTTGTCGAAACAACCGATTGTTTTGTCGAAACAACCGATTGTTTTATACTTAGGTGTTGTTAGAAAAGGTTGAAAACTGTTTTTCAAATAGTTGAGTTGTCAAAACCAAAACAACCGATTGATTCGTGGAAACAACCGATTGTTTGTTTTAGTACCATAACAGAAAAATGGTTTGTGCTTTGATTGAGCATTAAATGATTTTCTAACTATTTACGCTCCAGTTTTTAATGCTTTGACCAATCTTTAATTGCAATGAATAGTTTGTTAAGATTTGATAACAAACAACATCTTTCAATATAAAATAGTAAAACAGATTTTGGTTTAAAAAAAAAAAAACAAGTTTTTAGATTTTGAAAGAGTTGAGATTGCTTAGAGATTGAGATTGATCAAAGAGTGTGAGATAGGATTTTCTCTTGTATTGATTTCAGATTTGTTCTATAACAAGTGTAATCCTTGTATCTGTTGAAAGAAACCTTTGTGTGTTTGCTGAGAAGTGTTGTGTGTTCTTAAGGGGATCAAAATCAACATTCTTAGTGTTGGTGTGTTGACCAAGAGAAGTGTGTGTCTTGAGGGGATCAAGGTCACTTCTTTGGTTGTGGTGTAAGTGATCTAGGTTTGATTGCTTAGTGGAATTCCTCAGTGGTTTCTGAGAAGACTGGATGTAGCTCTGGGTTTAGAGTGAACCAGTATAAATCTCTGTGTGCATTTTCTCTATCCCTTAACTCTTTAAATTCAGTGTTTATATTTGCAAACTGGTATAAACAACCGATTGTTTCTGCGAAACAACCGATTGTTTTTCTGGTCCTGTGCTTTTTGCTTTGTGTTTTGAAAAACTGATTTCTTTATCAAGATATTCTCGAAGCAATTTCATTCAAGGCTTAAAAGTTTTCGAAATCCTTCTTTAAAGCCATACATTCTAACATCTTGCTCCGAATTCCAAGACCGATACATACTGGCAAGGTGTTTTCCCTTCATCCCGAAAGCTTAGTCATGTCCTCCCTTGGCTCTTCGTCTTCTTCTTCTTCTTATTCTTCTTCTTCTTCTTCTTCTTTGTCTTCGTCTCAATCTTTCTCTTCTCCCGGTTCCTGCACGACCTAGCCTTTTTCAGTCCGGGAAATTCAAACATTTCCCCTCGCAGAGACCTGTGTAAGGGTCAATGATCCAGAGGATGCTGCCGACCGGGCAGGTCCTGCCGAAGAGTCGTCCCATTGTTCAAGATTTGAATAGGTCGATCCCAAGGTGACCGAGTTCATCATTGTTTATAGGGATTCGTCCTCAATTGGCTCCTTTATGGACAACCATAATATGTTGCAGCTGGATGCCGCTCAGGACATCTTGGTTATCGATTTTTGTCTTCCGACCGATACCATCTGCATGGGTCGGTCTACCTCTGGGGGTCCTTTCTTCTTCATTTACTCTTCTCTTTTTTATGATCTACATGTCGCATTGTCTTTCGATGATTTTACAATGGTGTCCTTCAAGCACTCAATTTTGCTCCTTCACAACTCCACCCAAACACATGGGCCTCCCTTTAAACCTTTCGCCTCAATTGTGATATATTTTGTCTCCGTCCAACTCCATCCACTTCCTCCATTATTATTCATCCGATCTGACTGGCCCCGTCAGTTGGTTGTCTCTTGTCAGCTGGTCGGGTAACAAGCTCTTCGCCCTTTTCACATCCTCTTACAAAAACTTCAAGGGGAAATTTCTCAATTTTTTTATTAAGCCCTAGAGTAGGGAGCTCTTTACTAACGAGCTCGGGCAGTCCAAATTCCCCTTGTATTGAACCAAGACCCTTACTCGCATCAAGAAATGGCCTCGTCCGATTGCCAGTGTCGAGGAGCGGGAGGTCTATGCCTTATTCGATAGCTTCCTGAGAAGGCTTCCTACCCGAAAGCTCTTATCTGTATATTAGTCATCCAAGCGGTGGAGTAATTTTCAGGGTATGCTTATTTACTTTGTTGCTTCATTTCTCGATCGTCATATTATGTTAACTGATGAGTCTTTTTTGTTGCAAATATCATGACAAAAGAAGCTCCTCAGGCGGTTGATGTGCTCACTGCTTTTCATAATAAGTTGGTCGGTATGGCTAGAGGAAGCTTAGAGAAGGTTGCAGCCGGCAACCCCTCCACTGTCGAGGTCCCGAAAGAGAAGAAGAGGAAGAGGAGGGACATTGCAACCACCACCCTATCCCTGTCCATGACGACCCCCTCATCCTTTTCCAATTCGGGTTAAGGCCCCCTCGTCGACTAAGGCTTCTCCAACCGAAGTTGCTGCTGTCGGCCACCCCTTGGTGCTCTTTGGGGGAGACTCCAAGTTCTCAGGGGCGTTTGGATCGGGCTGACACCAATCGAGGAGAATCTTTCATCGATTCCTGAAGAAGAACTCCTCTTGGTCGCCATCAAGTTGCACTACCAAGGAGTTGTGATGTCAAGAATGGTCGTTGATACTCGCAACTGGAAGGTTGAAGAGATATCTCAGCTGGAGCACAAGCTCTCGAAAGCCACCACCTCTTTGAAGTCATCGCTGGAAGCGGTGACAGCTTACTGTTGGGTTTAATAGTGCCAAAGTTCAAGAGGGGGGGTGAATTGACCTTTTAAAACTTCTTCGCAGAAACAGTGTTTAATCCAGTTTTACAGAAAATAAATCGATTTATGTAAAAATGAACAGATTTATTTCAGCACTGTTTTTGTTTGAAAAGCTTTTAATTCAGCAAGATTAATCACAAGATCATGCAGTGAAAATTTTCAGCAGCACACACACAAATATCAGATTTGAAAAACAGTGAAACACAAAACTGCAAGCTTCAATTTCAAGCAAGTGATTAAGGTTCAATTGGTAGCATGCTAATTAATTGAGTGATCTTTGCAAACAAGCTGTTTCAGTGGCTTTTAACAGACTATGAATGTTCTTCTTGATGTTAAGCAATTTTCCAGAAATTAAGAACACTTAATCACAGAACAGCAAGCTTTAATTTTAAGCAATTGTTTAAGGTTCAATTAATGACGTTGACAGTTTTCTTGAGCAACCTATCACGATCAATCTGTTCCAGTGGCTTTTAGCAGATTTTATATGTTCTTATCAGATTAAAACAGCTTTTTCAGAAATCAAGAACAGTATGCACTGTGCCCAGAAAGAACAGATTTATTTTCAATTGAACAGATTTATTTCTTCGCTGTTTTATCAATTATGCAGAAACGAAATTGCAGAGAGAGAGAGAGAATGAACACAAGCAATTATACTGGTTCACTCAACTTGAGCTACATCCAGTCTTCACCAACAACAGGTGGAATTCACTAACACACAGTACAATCAAGTACACTTCCCACTGTTCTTGAAACCTACAAGAACTTAGGTACTCTTGCTGAAAAAACCTATTTCAGCACTCATACACACACATCCACTCTCCAAGAACACCTATCAAGAAGAGGATTCAACCAAACTTTTGCAAGTAATAAGAAGTGAAACGACTACACCTGATTGAGGTAACAAAGATCAGCCTTAAACCAGTAGGCAAGATTGCTAGAACAGTAGCTGCACCTCACACCAAGCTTTTGGAACCAAACCAAGAACAAGCACTTTGTGATTTTTGAAATCTTTGAAGAACAAATGCTAATCCTTGAAAACACTTAACTCTCTGCTGTCAAAACTTGTTTTTTGTAAATGTATAAACTGTTTGAATCGTTATTTAACTCAGAAACAAGTTTGCATTTTATAGACAACCAGCTTATAACAGAATTTTGAAAAACAGTTAAAGCTGTTATAAAATGAACAGATTGAAACTAAAATGAACAGATTTATTTTCAAAAGCAGTTAGAGAATCTGTTAAGTGAGGAGACTTAGTCAACCATTCTGGTGCTGAGATAAAACTGAAAAACGTTTAAGCATGACATGGCACCAGAGGCAAAAAGAGTCTATTCATTTACAGATGAACAGATTTATTTTTCAAAACGAAAACAGAGGAAGTTTAACTATTTGAAACTCAGTCGTTTTGAAAAGAAGAAGACTTAGTCAAAATACCTGATGCACAAAATCCAATTTTTACAAGACTTTAGCCAAGACATCAGTGAAGAAAATGAATCTGTTTATTTGGAAAAGAACAGATTTATTTTTATGCAGTAAAACGTGTTTTTGTGTAAAACATGTGAAAAACAGTTTTAGAAAACTTATGCTTGTTCTTATCACATGGCCAGTGATTATGAGGTGAGTTACCCAGCAAAAAGCTACTCTTAGACAACCTCTAAGCACTAACTAAGACACACTTAAAGCAAAGCACAAATACATGGAAAGTACATACAAGTCTTCATCAAACACTACATATAAGTCTTCATCAAACATAATCTTGAAGGGGCAGCAACCATCTTCAACACTTACGAGTAATGTTGGGTAGGTCGGGATGAGGCCAAGCTTGAGTTGAGTAATGCGGGGTGCGTTAAGGCTATGGCTCGAAAGGAGGCCGAGAGGAAGAAAGTGTCAAACTGGAGAAGGCCATGGAGGCGCTAAGGGTGGAGAACTCAACCTTAGAAGCCAAAAAGGCTTTTGTGGAGGACGAGCTCTACACTGAGCAAGGGAACATCATCTTGATGTTGGGCGAGACCTTCAACCAGGCTGTTCGACAGGACCACTTGTTGTATAAGGGTCCACCTACAAATGGTGCCATTGACGTCGACAAAGATGTTTATGAGGGTCGGATGGTGAACTTTCTTGAGTTAGCCGAGGTCCGGGCATCGCCGTCGAGGACTGCTAATGAAGATGTTGAAGAAGAAGACCACTAGGTTTAGTCTTTAATGCTTTTTTTCCTCGGGGTTGGGATGTGGCCACGGGTGTGGTCTCCTCATCTTCTTTGATGAATGTCTCGGTCGTTAATCCTCATTCCTGTTTTACATAATGCACAAGTTATTATAATTAACCTTTTAACTGTTAATCGGTCAGAACACCCGTAAATAAGATTTATCTTGCTTAAGTAGTTGAATGTTGGGCAATATGACAAATCGGGGTGAGCGTTGTTGATCACACTGAGTCTTTTGGTGTCAGGAGGGAATATTGTTAAGGTATCATCCTTGGCTGAACCGAGTCTTTAGGTGTCGGAAGGGAATATCAGTTAAGGTATCATCCTTGGCCGAATCGAGTCTTTAGGTGTCGGGAGGGAATATCGGTTAAGGTATCATCCTTGGTCGAACCGAGTCTTTAGGTGTAGGGAGGGAATACCGGTTAAGGTATCATCCTTGGTCGAACTGAGTCTTTAGATGTCAGGAGCGAATACCAGTTAAGGTACCATCCTTGGCCGATTCGAGTCTTTAGGTTTCGGGAGGGAATACTGGTTAATGTATCATCCTTGGTCGAATCGAGTCTTTAGGTGTCGGGAGGAAATACCAGTTAAGGTATCATCTTAATTAAAACCTTCATAAATACTAATAATTCAACAATTTATACACAAATTTATAAATTTATAATAAAAGAAAAGTTCATTCATTCTTAAATCAAAATTGAAATGTCATTTCAAAGTATACCAAACTTATATATTAAATTGTTACAGATATGGGAATACACAACTAGAAATTGGGGAGGGGTATAAGTCCATCCAGGGTGGAAAATATGTTCTTTGCGCTTTGCGGGAAGCCTTCCAATTTGCGAGAGCTAATTCAGAAAAACCATTAAATATGTTCATTATCTTTGTCCTAATGGAAAGTGAAACCATCTTTCACTATTTTTGGTGCATTTCAGTCCTCAAGAACAAACTTGCAAATGGCTATGATTATAATTTTGACTGTCTTGAATATGTAGACAAAGAAGTTCCTCCTAATCAGCAGCCACTCCTTGTACCAACATGCTTTAAAAAGATCCATTATGGGAACACATAGGTTTTGCGGTATACAAGAGCTGTTCTATATGCAGTTGACTTATCAAATAGAACATATAACTCACTCTCAAGCCTCATTCCAACACGGAACTGCTGGAACTTGTTTGGAAACTGTCACTGTAACATAACAGTATGACTTGTGTTTGTCTGCCCAGTATTACTCCTGGTCCTTCCTCGAGGTAACCTGTTCAAAATTTCCAATTAACATTGTAATTATAGTTCCCCTCACACTATTGTTTTCAATTAGGAAAAACCTATTGTAGAAATTAAGTGAAAATAAATAGAGTTTTTACTCAATCATTCATATAAAGTTTAACTTCATGATTTCTGATTGATTGCACGTAGAAATTAAACTCAATAATACTAATTACCTTAAATGAGGTTTTGTTTTTCAGTTAACACATCATAAAAAAAATGTTCCTAGATTGGAATGTGGTCGTAAGTTATGTGCACAAGTTATCACTATGCAAAAAAAAACTTTTTATGACGGTTCTACAGGACTTTTTATGACAGTTCTGATGGCGACATAGAATCAGGAGTCATAAAAACTCTGCACTTTCTATGTTGGTTGAAAAAATGACATAGTAAGTTGACTTACTATGACTGTTGTCTGTGAATCGTCATAAAATGTACAAAATACCTGTCATAATATGTTTATCCAAAACTTTCTATGACTGGTATTTCTAGAACCGTCATAGAAAATACGACGTACTATGACAAATATTCAAAAACCCGTCATAGTAAGTGGTTTTCTATGACAAATATTCAAACACCCGTCATAATAAATAAGTTTTTTTTATGTCATCTATTGCAATAACCATCATAATAAATTTGTTTTTTTTAGAAAAACAAATGCTTTATAAATTTTTCAGCATTCATTAATAACAATGATTTACATATAAATTTCAGACAAACTCATTCATTAATCAATTTTCTTCCATTCATTATTAACAATCACCTACATATCAATTTACATAAAAACTCATTCATTGATACATTTTCCCCATTCATTAATAACAATCACTTGCATATTAATATTATCCAAACAAACCCTTTCATAGATTAATTTTCTTTCATTCATTAATAACAATCACCTGCATATCAATGTTATTCAGACAATTGCATATAATTTACAGACAAATCCATTCATTGATCAAATTTTCCCCATTCATTAATAACAATCACCTGCATATCAATGTTATCCAGACAATTGCATATAATATACAGACAAATCCATTCATTGATCAAAATTTTCCCCATTCATTAATAACAATCACCTACATATCAATGTTATCCAAACAATTGCATATAATTTACAGACAAATTCATTCATTGATCAAATTTTCCCCATTCATTAATAACAGTCACCTGCATATCAATGTTTCCAGACAATTGCATACAATTTCCAGACAAATCCATTCATTGATCAAATTTTCCCCATTCATTAATAACAATCACCTGCATATCAATGTTTCCAGACAATTGCATACAATTTTCAGAAAAACTTAATAATTGATCACTTTTACTCTATTCATTGATAACAATCACCTGCATATCAATAATATCCAGACAATTGTATACAATTTACAGACAAACTCATTCATTGATTAAAAAACTAACAAAATTTACATCTTATCATAAACACTTAAAAAGAATGAAGCCCAATGCATTTTAATGTCTTCTATATCTTATCCTTGAATTGGGATGGATCGTTGAATAAATACAAAAATAATTGACTTAATCAATAAAAAGTGAAATTCACAACTAAATAATTAAGGTATTTGAGTAAATTTTCTATTACCTCTTTCCATGAATCAGTAATGTTTGTAGATATGATTGTGTGCATGTGCTTCATTACATAATATCTACACTCATAGCTTCCCGATTGATGTGAACACTGCAAATTAAAACATAATTATAAAATATTTATATCATAATTAAATAGTGGTGGGACAAATAAATTACATTGGGTGCAATTAATTGTATCTTCTTCCTAGCTACATGTGGAAGTCCTTGTAATCTCCAATGAGCCTCTAAAGCCCTATAGAAAGGTAGACATTCGTTAATTCATATTAATCATTAAGGTAGGAAATATAATACAATAGAAAACTTACGCGTCTAGTAAATGTTTGATGGCCAAAGTGTTTGTTTTCTTATGCAATGAACACAAGATAACCACGAGAAAATGACGAGGAATAATGACCAACAACTGCCAATGACCCCTACAAGTTATAATAATATTAATAATAAATAAGTTCCAAATTAATTAATTGTAATTTAAAATTATATACTTACTGATGCAAGTAAGGTGCTAAATACACTTCTTTGCCTACATTTTGAAATGTCTCTATTAAGTATGTTTGCACTTCACTCGCTTTATTTCCTACATTCTGAATGACAACTGGGTCAAGAAATCCATAAATATAAGAATTCTTCTTCTCGATGCAGAAGTGATGTAAATACCTTAAACATTGAAAAAATAATGTTAGAGTAAGATATAAATATATTAAACTATTTTAAAGGTTAATGAAAGTATACTTACAACAACCAAAGTTGTAGAACCGATATAGATAGTTGATCGGTGCCAGTAACAATCTCACAAATATCCTTATGACATCTAAAAAAAGGGACGCTACTGGTCCTGCCTACAACATCAAGAGGCATATCTAATTGGACTATTTGCTTTCCAATTGTCACTACCATTGCACCAAGTTGTTGAAGAGAAGACATTTGTGATCCTTGAGGGTTGGCAACTTTTGAATTTTTAGACTTATCCTAAATTTAAATAAAATTAGTAAAAAAATATAATTCATGTGAAGATATTAAAAAGGATAAAAACTACCTTTACTACAATCGGCTTTGCCAATCTAGTTGGCCAAATGATAAAATTCCCAGGGACCTGTCCTACTATTTGAACCTCCTCAGTGGGCACAGGAACTCGAGCAGAAGAATCTCGAACATCTATAACCACCACCCGTATCATATCATCCTTAATCGTCTGGTGGTTGGATGGTCGATCCTAACTTATAGATTTTACCTAAAACCACATAAATATATGAGAATAAACAAAATATAAACCAAAAAATATAATTGGAATAAAAAATACCTAAGGCCACCAAATGTTGGGGAGGATCATCAACGTACAATTCGCAGTCAACAGGGATATCAACACCACCATCCTCTGATTCTTCAACAGTATGACAACTTCCCTTTGTGCTGACAAGATTAGGGGAAACCTTTGGAGGTGAAGGGGCAGTAGGATGTTGAATGGACACTCCCATGGATACTAACTCTGCTCGCATTTCCGACAACAATTCATCCCTCAATGTGGGGAATAAGTCCTTCTTAAACTCATCTTTGAGAAGTTTCTTGTCGACCTCACTAAGTTGTGATAAAGTAACATGTCGAGCTGGAGTACCAAAAAATTGTCTAATGCCTATCCCTCGTCCAGTTCCACGAACACGTCCTGGATGCTCTAGACGACCAATGGCAACTGCTAATATGTCTTCACGTCCTTGTGTAGCGAATGTTCCTTAAGATCTTTGCTCCACCAAGTCATCCTACAAAAAAAAAACATTTTAATGTAGATTTCAACACTACAAAACAAACATTTTAATTTATGTCATGAGTTACTTACAATCCACTCAGCTATGATCCACGTTTCTTCAGATGTGTAATCTCCTGATAATTTTTTGCGAGCTCTCTTCCACTTTTCGTGGCGGAGAGGTGGGGGTATCAAACTCAAACTTGACTCATCAGTGGGAGCTGAGGAACAAAGCAAGGCTAGTTGCCAAAGGCTACAATCAAGAGGAGAACATAGATTATGGTGAAACCTTTGCCCCTGTTGCAAGGTTGGAGGTTGTGAGGCTGTTGTTGGCTTTTGCTTGTATGAGTGGTTTCAAACTCTTTTAAATGGATGTCAAGAGTGCCTTCTTGAATGGCTACATCAATGAGGAAGTGTATGTGGATCAACCACCGGGCTTTGAAGATCATCAACATCCCAACTATGTCTTCAAGTTGAAGAAAGCTTTGTGTGGACTGAAGCAAGCTCCAAGGCAGTGGTATGAGAGGCTTAGCAACTTTCTGCTATCTCATGGTTATGAAAGGGGAATGGTAGACAAGACTCTCTTCATCAAAAAGTCAAATTCAGAAATAATTCTTGTGCAAATCTATGTTGATGACATCATCTTTGGTGCTACACAAGATAGTTTGTGTGCAATGAAAGGTGAGTTTGAAATTTCTATGATGGGAGAACTGTCTTTCTTTCTTGGATTGTAGGTTAACCAAACAAAGGATAGGATCTTTCTATGTCAATCAAAGTATTGCAAGGAGATTCTTAAGAAATTTGAAATGGAGAATTGCAAAGAAGCAAGCACTTCAATGCCATCAAGATGCTACATGGATGCTGATGCTGCTGGAAAGGGTGTAGATCAAACCAAATACAGAGGATTGATTGACTCTTTGCTATTTCTAACAGCTAGTAGGCCGGACATCATGTTTGCGGTGTGTCTTTGTGCAAGATATCAAGCAAATCCTAAAGAGTCACACTTCAAAGCTGCAAAAAGAATTCTGAAATATCTCAAAGGAACATCAATTGTTGGGTTATGGTATCCTTCTCACTCTCTAATTCATTTAATTGGTTATTTAGATTCTGACTTTGCAGGTTGCAAGCTAGATAGGAAGAGCAAAAGTGGTGCTTGTCACCTTCTTGGCTCAAGCCTAATCTCATGGCATAGCAAGAAGCAAGCATGTGTTGCTCTCTCTACTACTGAGGTTGAGTATATAGCTTCTGGGAGCTGTTGTGCACAGATTTTGTGGCTCAAACAACAACTAGCAGACTTTGGATTACAAATCAGCAAAGTCCCTTTGATGTGTGATAACACAAGTGCCATCAATCTTACCAAAAATCAGATTCAGCACTCAAGGACCAAACATATTGAGATAAGGCATCATTTCATCAGGGATCATGTAAGCAATGGGAACTGTGAAGTGAAGTTTGTGGAAACCAAACTGCAGTTAGTTGATATCTTCACTAAACCACTACCAAAAGAGAGGTTCTTCTTTCTAAGAAATGAGTTAGGTATCCTTGATCTAAATATTCTCTTTTAAATATATTTTGATACATGTTAAAGTCTATTTGTGAAGACAAATAGGGGGAGAATTAATTGGTTCTTGTGTATCCTTATCTGAAACTGGTAAAATCTATTAAAATCTCTAATATAAAACTGTTTTCTGCTGTTGCTGATAGAAACAACTGATTGTTTCGAGTAAACAACCAATTGTTTATCAAGAAATATGCTTTCAATGTGTGAAAATCTAACCTGCTGATGTAAGAAGCATTGGACTGTATATATGTTATTCTTGCAGGTACTGCTTCAGATTCAATCAGATCAAACACAAGCACCAGGGATTTGTCTTCATCAAATAGGGGGAGATTGTTGAACCAAGTGGTGTTCAAGCTTTGAAGAATCCAAACCCTTTGAAGGATGATGAAGGCTGGTTGTGCTTGTTGTTGATGTGTTGTCCTTTTAGATAGGATCTGGGGTAGATTTAATATGTAATCCACTCTTGATTGAATCCAAAGCCTAATTTTAAAAGAAATTTGTTTTTCAAACTAAGTGAAAAACAACCTGTTGTTTTGTCGAAACAACCGATTGTTTTATACTTAGGTGTTTTAAGAAAAGGTTGAAAATTGTTTTTCAAATGGTTGAGCTGTCAAAACCAAAACAACTGATTGATTCGAGGAAACAACCGATTGTTTGTTTTGGTACCATAACAGAAAAATGGTTTGTGCTTTGACTGAGCATTAAATGTTTTTCTAACTGTTTACGCTCTAGTTTTTAATGTTTTGACTAATCTTTAAAGGCAATTAATAGTTTGTTAAGATTTGATAACTAACAACAACGTTTATTATATACAGAAAAATAGATTTGAGTTTTTCACTGATTTTGCTTAAGAGAAAAAGTTGAAATTGCTTAGAGACTGAGATTGATCAAAGAGTGTGAGCTAGGATTTTCTACTTGTATTGATTTCAGATTTGTTCTGTAACAAGTGTAATCCTTGTATCTGTTGAAAGAAACCTTGTGTGTTTGCTGAGAAGTGTTGTGTGTTCTTGAGGGGATCAAGATCAGCATTCTTAGTGTTGGTGTGTTGACCAAGAGAAGTGTGTGTCTTGAGGGGATCAAGGTCACTTCTTTGGTTGTGGTATAAGTGATCTAGGTTTGATTGCTTAGTGGAATTCCTTAGTGGTTTCTGAGAAGACTGGATGTAGCTCTGGGTTTAGAGTGAACAAGTATAAATCTCTGTGTGCATTTTCTCTATCCCTTAACTCCTTAAATTCAGTTTTTATATTTGTAAACTGGTATAAACAACCGATTGTTTCTGCGAAACAACCGATTGTTTTTCTAGTGTTGTGCTTTTTACTTTGTGTTTTGAAAAAACTGATTTCTTAATCAAGATATTCTCAAAGTAATTTCATTCAAGGCTAAAAGGTTTTCGAAAACCCTCTTTAAACCATTCACCCCCCCTCTAGTTTAAAGCCATACATTCTAACACCTATTACTTATCTAAATTCAGGGATTAAGAAAGAGCAAATTTGACTACTCAATTATGAACAAGAAATGGAATTTCGTTGGAGAATTGTTTAGTATGAAAACAGATAGAGATAATAGCAACATGGGATGTCATCCTCAACTTTGTTGTTGGTTTGTTGAAATGGGGGCAGGACCATGCATATAAGTGTTCTCCAACCATAATTTGTGATATGATTCCACTAGCCAAATAGAGATGATTCTTTGACATTCTATGGAATCAACTTGAGTTGGAGATAGCTTAGGCACTTTTAATAGAATTGGATCAATGTTCTATGTTTCAAGAACTCACCAAAACTTGCACCAAACACCAAACTCATATGGAAGATCCATCTATTGCCAATTGAACCGATTAATTTGTGTATAAAAGAAAAAGGACCGAATAGAAAGCTACAAAACTGAAATTGAACCGAACAAAATACAAGAAATGAAGAATAATCAAATAGAAACAGCCAAGGAGAAGATAAACCGAAGCAAATTCAGAAACAAGCTGAAATACCGAATGAAAATGCTAGAAAAGTAAACTGAGACATGTTTTAGCTTCAAATGAACTAGGAGATGAAAGAAAGAAGAACTTATGGAGATGAAGGACTTGGTTTGGTGATCACGCCACTTGGATGGTGAAGGCTCCAAGATAAGTGAGCTAGTGTCGCCACTTGTTGAAGTTCCAAAGGCTTCCTCAAGGACATAGGATGGTAGATGAATACTTTAAAGATTTTGAAACAACTTTGACTAAAATGAATATGCATGCTAATGAAGAGTCAAAGATTAAATGGTTTGTACGTGGTTTGAAAAGAGAAATTAGAGACTTTGTAGAATTAAATGAGTATTCTTCTTTAAAGAAAATGTTTCGCAAAGCCATCAAAGTAGAATCATATCTTTTGAAAAAAACTTTCAAAAATACTCATGATGATGATTTCTACAACTCTTCTAGGAAGGATGCAAACAAAATTTCTACTCAAATTTCTCCTTCCAATTTTTCCAAACAAACCATGTTTCCAAAGAAAGTTTCTACTACAAATCCTTCTACTCCTAAGTCACCTACCAAAACTTCAAATATCAAATGTTTTAAATGTTTAGGTTTTGGGCACAGCTCTTCATTGTCCACAAAAGCAAATCTTAAAGATAAACCAAGACCTAACTCACCCACCTACCACAAGTAAAAATGAAAAATACAAAGAAGGCCAAGTTGACATAGGTCTTATACTTTCACATCTAAGGTGTTTTCCTTCCTTATCTTTTTCATTACCGAAGGTTCTTACTTCATCACCATCTTGGTTAAAAAATGTTAGGGATGATTTTTTCATACCTCCTAATGGTTGTCACCATTTAAGAGGCCTTTTTCCAAAAGATATCACCATTCCCAAACAAATTTTTCCACCTTGGTCAATTTATAGAACTTCCTTTTCTGAACTTCCTATGCTTCTAACTTCTAAGTCATGTTTGCCTTTTTATTCAACTTTTAATTGTAAAAATAAACTGACTTTGTTATATGCAGGGATTCAGAATTCGTGGACGAATTCTCTCCAACTCGAGGAGTATGATGAGAATCAAATAAAGGACGTTTTTATTAATGAAGGAAGAGGACATTCACCCTCACATTTGAAGTTCTTCCTTCTAGTCTTCTCAAAATTAAAAGAAGACATAAAATAAAGATGAGGCCCAAGCCCAAGAAGGCCAAAGCCCAAAAAGCCCAAGTCCATCCCATGAGGGGCAAGGCCAAGCATTAAATAAAAGAGCATCATTTGATTTACTCTTGTAGGAGGTGTGGATATTAAATAAAGGAGTATGAATATGTAAAATAAAGTCACATTGTCCATGTGACTTAGGAGAGTAGGTGTAGGTGTAGTTTTTAGGAGGTGTCATAGTAGAAAAAGGTCACACCTCCCATGTGACTTGTTTTTGGTGGGAATTTCAAATGAGTTTTATTTGAATTTTCCCACCTATTTTTCAGCACCCTCACACTATAAATAGAGGTGTGAGCTCTTGTAAAATTCAGAATTGAAATTGGTAATAGAGAAACTGTACTCAATTTGAGAGAGAATTGTGAGAACTTTGTCTTCTCCTTCACCTTGTCTTATCTTGTCATGCAACAACATAATTTGAAATCGAAGATTAAATAACTCACTTTAGGAGAACCCCATGGCCATGAGGGAGCAGGATATAGAAAGGATGTCACTTCTACTAGTGGAAATTGTGTGGTTTGCTTGAGAAACCTACATCTCCACTCTGAATTTTATGTAACTTTTGAGTTCCATTCTATTATCAGTTACAATAGAGTTAACTTGGTTTTCTCTACAAACTCCACAATTTAATTACATCCAATTGGTAATGGTCTTTTTAGCAAGTTAATTGTGTTTTCTTTTTTCATATAAAGCTGTTTCCAATCAGTGATTTTTCCTCTAACCCGAGCATTGCATCTGGACTATTTGATTCAACTTTATGCCAAGCTCTGCAACCATATCCTTTGTACCGACCTATCCTCGGACATCGACGTTAGGGATCAACATCAGACCTCGCCAACAGAGGGAGAGATCGGACGTTGGTGGTTTGAACAACTATATTGGGCCACGTAAGGTGGGCCCCATAATTATACTAGTTACAAGTTAAAACATCAGATATGAGAGGAAGCTCTAAGACACGAAGGATCCATGCAGGTGGTGTGTATAACACATTCAGGCGCGACACGAGTAAATAGCCCTTGGAGGCGCTAAGGCTCGATTAGGGTTAGGGTTTCCAAGGGAAGCTACATGCATGACACGTGAATACTTAGGGCACCCACACAACAGATGGCCCTAGAGATTTGGTGCACAAGTTGGTACCCAGGCGGCCATTCTATTAATCGTTGCACTCCAGTTAAGGGAAGTCTTATGTGCCAGATTACGCTAAGATTACGTAATAGTGACGCAGGGACATTCTCCAAGGAACCCTAAACATGGGTAACAGAACAGAGGTTGTACCGACCAGGTCATCGAGTGTGATGATGTGTCTAGCACGTGACTATGTGGGGCGTGCTCAGCAAAACATGTGGACAAGAGAAAGATGAATAGTTCAGAAGTGAGCATAGTCGCCGATTCGTGGAACTGGCGTTCTATAGTAAACATGGTCGGATGTCGTCGGGGTTGCGTGTCATCGACGTAGTAGATAATGGAAGATCAGGTGGTCTGACATCGCCACAAGAAGCACATCTCCGAATCTTCCAGTAAGCTTAGTTAAAGCTGCTGGAGGCTGAGAAGAGTAAGTTCAAGCGTATAAGTTCAGTAAGATGATTGTTGCGCCGGCATGGGGCGTGAAGGTCGTGTGGGTTGAAGGGAACAACTTGCCCATCAGCGAAAGGATTCCCAGAGTGGACATTCGTTGGTGGCAAGGTTTCCTCAGCTAGAACATGCATGGCGTAGCAATAAGGAGGGTGCCACTTGCGACAAGCGATGTCACAAAGATGGTGCACTTTGTTGCATCCGATACTCGCCTAGTCAGGTGGTGTTCCAGAGTGTATTACATGCTAGATTACTCCTTGAATAGGAGACTTAGCCGCGCGACTGGTTACTACACATAAATAACACTCAAGTTACCCCAGCCCAGATGACGACATGTGTAGGGTTGGATGCTACCTGTTACCCCAACCCAGATGATGACACGCGTAGGGTTGGATGTAATATATAAATGACGCTCGAGTTACCCTAGCTCAGATGATGACACGTGTAGGGTTGGGTACTACCTGCTACCCTAGCTCAGATGGTGACACGTGCAGGGTTGGATGCGAACCACGCGTCCAAAGCGTAACTGCCTGGAGAGAGACAAAACCTAACTATAAAGGTAAACTTAACAGAATTTGCAGGGGTACGTTTTCATTACGGCTCATTGTTTTGGGTTGAGTGCACTTTAGTACGGTTCTGCAGAGTATAGTTTTCTCTCATTTTTTGGGTGTTCTTGTCACTGACTTGAGCGTCGAAGCGCCACCGGCCGCAGAGGCGCCACCTTGTGTTTTTCAGGTTCTTAGAGAGGCTATCTGTGGTGTGGACTTGAAGGGCACGTGGTGCCAAGCTGGTGAGGAAGATCGTGACGAGGCAACGCTCTTGCGCTAGGTCAACTAGCAGGATCATAGGTAAACCCTAGTTTCAACCTATATAAAGGGTGCTAAGAACCCTAACAAGGTACACACTTTCTAAGACTGAAACTACTTTATACATTTATTGTTTCTTTGTCCTAATACTGACTTGAGTGTTAGAATGCAAATGGCCACTAAGGCGCCCTTTGTCTTTGCAGGTGAGAGGTTTCTTGACCAAGAAGGCACAATTCTTAGGCAAGATTGAAGGGCGAAAGCAGCTGTTGGAGTCAACTGGCGAAGCGAGTCAACCGGCAAGAACATCCTTTAACTCAAAAATCTTCAATTTTTTGCTATTTAATTTTGGCTTTTCTTGCTTAAAGGTTGTGTTGTGTGTACTATATATTCCTCTCATCCAGAAATAAGCAAAGTTAAGAAACAATAAGTAAAAGTAGCTGTAAAAAAAAAATCATGTGTGAATTTGAAGAAGTCAAGAAATAAGTCCAATTAAGCAACAACGTTTGTTATGCTAAACCCACAAATATTGGAAGCCAGTTTTCCTGCAATACTGGTATAGTGGTGTGTGTTATGTTAGTCCAAGGAACATGTTCTTTTACAAAGACAAACCATATTGTTTCTTCTAAAGCTGTCTAATTCAATTATGGTTCCACCACCAATGGTTGGACAACACTGAAGTCATTGATGCTACAAAAGTCATCAATGCATGATACACATTATGTTGAAATGCTGACTCGGGTTCCAAAAACACAGCAGAGAACACTGAATTCAGAATTAAAGTATCAGCTAAACAAAACCTTAAGGGTGAAAGTGTGTCCTGCACTCCAGAACACTATAATCTAAATGAGACCTCATTTGCCGCTTACCCTCCGACGAATGTCGCTTACCCTCCAATGAAGACCTTAAACCCTCTAACAAAAAACCTAAACCCTCTGACGAATGCCGCTTACATATCAACGACTGCACCAGCAACCGCCTGATTCCAACACCGTTGCACCAGTAACTGCACGATTCCAACATTGTCGCACCATCAACCACCGATTCCAACACTGCCACGCCAGCAACCGCCCGATTCCAACATCGTCGTCATGACAAAGTCCAACTTCTCACATCGTTCTCAAACCCTACTTCCGTGCGCTCTCTCTCCCTTAAAGCCAAATTTTAACCCTCTCGAAAACCTTTCCCAAAAATTACCTCAGCAATAATTTACAACGTTACAAAATTTTCCTTGCATGATAACCATCCATGACTTACAATAATGCCCTTTGCCATGTTAAGAAAACATTTTCGTTAAAATAATGGAGCTCTCTTGGACTCAGTTACGTTTGCTGCTTCCTTATATATACCCATCTCACTTCCCTTAACCTCCACAATTCCTTCCATTCTGTTGTCCTTAACCTCCACGTGCTCCTTTGTTGTTCAAAAAAGACTCAATTAAAACCCATCTTCAGCCTCTAACTCAGACCATTGTTGCAGCATAACAAGAGTGCTTCCTTCACTTGGTGCCTCAACATAACAAACAACATCTTTGTGGACTCCATTCGGATAACAAACAGAACTGAACCCTCCACTACTTAAAGAGATTCTACCCTGCTGCTACAAAAACATCAAAACACCCTACCATGGACTCTTCTCCAACTCCCCTACCATCAATGTCTTCACTTTCCACAAACTTTTTGCCAAGAGAGTCCTTTTACAAGAGGTTAAGTTTTAGTAATCGGTTTGTTATAGTCCTCCTCTTCGTCATCCTATTCTTCATCGTACTCGTATATATTTACCTCCAATATTCCTCCTCATTCGACCCCGAATCCGGTGACATCCATGGACAAGCGGCGTTGAGGTCTCCGGTTGTGGTGACGGTGGTGGCAGAGACTGCTGGAAAATGCCCAATATGTTTGGAGGAGGTGGGAGAGGGAGAGCCCGTAAAAAAGATTGCATACTGCAAGCATATATTTCACGCGGAATGCATTGACAAGTGGTTGGAGACCAAGGTCACGTGCCCATATGCCGATACTACGAGACGAGTCCAGAGATGGAGTTGGTGACAGTGTGAGGAGGAGGAGAAGAAGATGCATAATAGGATGAAATTGTCCATTTATAATTGCTCTTGTAATATTTGAAGTATTCATAATCAAATTTTACTTTATATTATTTGTATATGGGTGAAAATCATTTGTGCTTCCTATCTATACTATTTATTTTACCACTAAAAAAAATATCTGAATAAGAATTGAATCTAGGTATAGTTATATTAGATATTTGACTTTTTAAATTGAGTACTAGATAAAAATAAATATATACATCCGTTTTTTTTATCATATTTAATTTTATCTTAAATAATTAAAATATTATTTGTTTATTTTGTACTTTAATGTTGTTTAGGGTTTAGGATTTTTTGTTTGACACTATTTTTTTTCTTTTATTTCTAATTTACAATACTTTTTAATAATAAAATATAGAAATAAAAATAAATAAAATAAAAATATATATTTAAGTATGTAGGGGCATGTGAAAATATATTAATGTAATATTAAAAATTATTAAAATTAAAAAATTATTATAATATTAAAAAAATTAAAATAAATACAATAAACAAGTATAAATAGTTACATGAGGGTGTATAAATTAAATAAGGGCATCCAAGAGTAAAATATCAGGGCAGCAGATTGGGCCATATAATTATAAATTAAATAAATCTTTATTATTTGTAATTATTATATATGTTATCAATACTATTATTAATGTTAGACACAAACTACAATGGTCATAACACTCGAACCCAAGTTCCTTCACTGACCAAAGAAGTTTTAACCATTACACCAGACTAGTTCTTTTATCATATTATAATTTTTATTATACTTATTATTATCATTAATATTATTAATGTGGGGAATGTGAAAATTTTCTTAAGTATGTAGCTTAAATATAATTTAATAAAAATTATATTAAAACTTTCAAAAATTTAATTCATTTTATTTTAAATTTATACAACAAAAAAATAAATTTAATGTATAAAAGAAATGTATATAATTTATAAAAAAAAAAACTTTCTTTAATTTATACAAAAAAATTAAATTAAATTTATAAAAAAAATAATTCATTTCATTTATACAACAAAAACTTATTTTAATTTATACAAAAAACACTTAATTTCATTTATTGAACAAAACATATTTAATTTATACAACAAAAAATAAATACACAATATTTTTAAAATTTAAATATGTATTTTTTTTACCCAATTTTATTTTTCTACATCTTTTAATTCTTTTAATTTATACAAATTAAGATGGTGTGTAGTGATGGAGGAGGTGAGTACAAGTCTAACGAGTAAAAGAGGCATTGTGAAGAACTTGGGTTGCAACATAACATAACTTGTCCCTACACACCTCAACACAACGGAGTTGTCGAGAGAAAGAATAGAACAATCATGGACATGGCGAGGAGCATGCTTAAAGCGAAAGGTATGCCAAATTATTTTTGGGTTGAGTCCGTAACATGTGTGATATATTTGATAAACAAATCACCCACTCAGAGTGTTCCTAACACAACTCCAATTGAGGCATGGAGTGGATTCAAACCCAATGTGCAACACTTGAAGGTATTTGGGTCAATTACTTATGCTCATGTTCCCAAGGCAGCAAGATCGAAGTTGGATGATAAGGCAGTGAAGACCATTTTCATTGGATATAAGCATGGGGGATACAAACTGTACAATCCAATGACAAAGAAGGTGATTGTTAGTCGTGATGTTACATTTGCCGAAGAAGAGGAATGGCAATGGAATGCAGCAGTTGAAATGGATTCAAAAAAATAATATATTTACGTTTGCAACGATGATGTGGAAGATGGAGTCACTCTTGAAGCACCTACAGTTCAACCTGAACTTGTAATTCAACCTGAAGTTGCAACACCAATTGCAACTATGATGGAGCGACCAAGAAGGCAGCAACGAAAACCTATACATCTTCAAGATTGTGAAGTAAATCTTGATGATGAAGTTGATGACAATGGAGATTTGGTTCACTTTGCTTTTCTTGCAAAATCAGAACCTGTGAGACTTGCCAATGCCATTCAACACCCCAAATGGCAAAAAGACTATGAATGAAGAATTGATGGCGATTGAGAAAAACAAATTTCATGACTCAAATTGGGAAGGTTGTTCCAAATCAGAATTAAGGGAGGATGTTGGTTATAAATTCAAATTTTATTATTATTAATTCAGATTTTATTACCCTTAAACTATTTTACCGTTATATTGCATTAATGGTCAATTTACAAGAGTGTTAGTATTCCTCTTTTATAGCTACCAGTAATTGTAATTTTATTATATATTATATATATGATTGAGTAAATCAAAATGAACTAATTGAAGGAAATAAGAGAAGGCAAAAGGTTGTAGCAACTGATTGAACATAATTGCACAAAATTGCAAAACTGATCTTATTCATTTTGATTTACTCAATTAAATATATAATAAAATTACAATTACTGAAAGCTATAAAATAGGAATACTAACACGCCTGTAAACTGACCATTAATGCAATATAACGGTAAAATAGTTTAAGGGTAATAAAATTTGAATTAATAATAATAAAATCTGAATTAATTTCCAACATAAAGTACATTAAATAAATCTAAAAAAAATATCTTTTAGTGAAAAGGTAAATGTATATACAAATATATATAAATGCATGTTCTTTTGACCACAATTGTCCCTTCCTCTCTCCCAAAGTTGAGTTTGTTATTTAGACATACTGGCTATGAAGTTGTAGGATTACAAGCTTATTCCCCTGATTCAATACCCCTGGATGTTGATTTTTCCAGTCACGGAGTTCCCCAATCAATACCTGATGTTGATTTGCACGAAGCAGAGTGTTGATTTGTAGCACGGAGCACACTGCCAACGTCCCCACGTGATTTTATTTTTATTTTTATTTTTATTTATTTCTTAAATGTCCCCACGAGATTTTATTTTTATTTATTTCTTACAATGTGACTTTTATTTTTAATTTTTTTCTTATTATTATTTATAATTATTATATATGTTATCAATACTATTATTAATGTTTAGGGTTTAAGGTTTAGGGTTTAGGGTTGTAGGAACTAATTGAAGGAAATAAGAGGAGGCAAAAGGTTGTAGCAACTAATTGAACGTAATTGCACAAAATTGCAAAACTAATCTTATTCATTTTGATTTACTCAATCATATATATAATAAAATTACAATTACTGGAAGCTATAAAATAGGAATACTAACACGCCTGTAAACTGACCATTCACTAGTGCAGACAAGCCAAACGAGTGCGGCTATTTTACATTTACAAAGGCGGTTATATAGCTGCACTTGATCAGCACGCATTCTTAAATCGAAGATTTACAAGAACTTACAATGGCACAAAAAATAACGAAGGCTCATAGAAAACAAGAGGAAGCACGAGAGCATAAACAAAAGAGAAAATGAAGCGTCAGAGAACCCTTCGCCAATGCAAGAAAAAAAACAAAGTTGAGTACTTTTGGCCAGTTTCGTCCCTTCCTCTCTCACAAAGTTGAGTTTGTTATTTAGACAGACTGGCTATGAATTTGTAGGATTACAGGCTTATTCCCATGATTCAATAGCCCTGGATGTTGATTTTTCCAGTCATGGAGTTCCCCAATCAATACCTGATGTTGATTTGCACGGAGAAGAGTGTTGATATGTAGCACGGAGCACACTGCCAACGTCCCCACATCATTTAATTTTTATTTTTATTTTTATCTTTAATTTTTATTTATTTCTTAAACGTCCCCACGAGATTTAATTTTAATTTTTATTTATTTCTTACCATGTGACTTTTATTTTTATTTTTTTTATTATTATTATTTATAATTATTATATATGTTATCAATACTATTACTAATGTTTAGAGTTTAAGGTTTAGGGTTTATGGTTTAGGGTTTATGGTTTAGGGTTGTAGGAACTAATTGAAGGAAATAAGAGAAGGCAAAAGGTTGTAGCAACTGATTGAACGTAATTGCACAAAATTGCAATTACGTTCAAAAGGTTGTAGCAACATATTGAACGTAATAGCACAAAATTGCAAAACTGATCTTATTCATTTTGATTTACTCAATCATATATATATAATAAAATTACAATTACTGGAAGCTATAAAATAGAAATACAAACACGCTTGTAAACTGACCACTAATGCAATATAACGGTAAAATATTTTAAGGGTAATAAAATCTGAATTAATAATAATAAAACCTTAATTAATAACCTACATAAAATACATTAAATAAATCTAAACAAATATCTTTTAGTGAAAAGGTAAATATACATATATATATATATATGCACGTACTTTTTGTACTTTTGACCACAATTCCCTTCCTCTCTCCCGAAGCTGGGTTTGTTATTTAGACAAACTGGCTATGAAGTTGTAGGATGACAAGCTTATTCCCTTGATTCAATATCCCTGGATGTTGATTTTTCCAGTCACGGAGTTCCCCAATCAATACCTGATGTCGATTTGCACGGAGCAGAGTGTTGATTTGTAGCACGGAGCACACTTCCAACGTCCCCACGTGATTTTATTTTTATTTTTATTTTTATCTTTTATTTTTATTTATTTCTTAAACGTCCCCACGAGATTTAATTTTAATTTTAATTTTTGTCTTTTATTTTTATTTATTTCTTACCATATGACTTTTATATTTAATTTTTTTCTTATTATTATTTATAACTATTATATATGTTATCAATATTATTCTTAATGTTTAGGGTTTAAGGTTTAGGGTTTAGGGTTTAGGGTTTAGGGTTGTAGGAACTAATTGAAGAAAATAAGGGAAGGCAAAAGGTTATAGCAAATGATTGAACGTAATTGCACAAAATTGCAAAACTGATCTTATTCATTTTGATTTACTCAATCATATGTATAAAAAAAATTACAATTACTGGAACCTATAAATAGGAATACTAACACGCCTGTAAACAGACCATTAATGCACAATATAACAGTAAAATAGTTTAAGGGTAATAAAATATGAATTAATAACCAACATAAAGTACATCAAATAAATCTTAAAAAAATATCTTTTAATGAAAAGGTACATATATATATATATATACATATATATATATATACATATCTATATATATATATATATATATATATCTATATATATATACATATATATATACATATACATATATATATATACATATATATATATACATATATATACATATATATATATATATGCATGTGCTTTTTTACTCTTGGCCACTTTTGTCCCTTCCTCACTCACAAAGTTGAGTTTGTTATTTAGACAAACTAGATGTTGATTTTTCCAGTCACGTAGTTCCCCAATCAATACCTGATGTTGATTTGCATGGAGTAGAGTGTTGATTTGTAGCACGGAGCACACTGCCAACGTCCCACGTGATTTAATTTTAATTTTAATTTTTATCTTTTATTTTTATTTATTTCTTAAACGTCCCCACGAGATTTAATTTTTATTTTTATTTTTATTTATTTCATACCATGTGACTTTTATTTTTAATTTTTTTTCTTATTATTATTTATAATTATTATATATGTTATCAATACTATTATTAATGTTTAGGGTTTAAGGTTTAGGGTTTAGGATTTAGGGTTGTAGGAACTAATTGAAGAAAATAAGAGAAGGTAAAAGGTTGTAGCTACTAATTGAAAGTAATTGCACAAAATTGCAATTACGTTCAAAAGGTTGTAGCTACTAATTGAACGTAATTACACAAAATTGAAAAACTGATCTTATTCATTTTGATTTACTCAATAATATATATAATAAAATTACAATTACTGGAAGCTATAAAATAGTAATACTAACACTCCTGTAAATTGACCATTAATGCAATATAACGGGTAAAATAGTTTAAGAGTAATAAAATCTGAATTAATAATAATAAAATCTGAATTAATAACCAACATAAAGAACATTAAATAAATATAAAAAAAAATATTTTAGTGAAAAGGTAAATATATATACATATCTGATCTGTCCCGAATCGGGTAGGTATTTGGCCGAGCTGACTAAAGGCCCATTTAGGGGAAGTGACGATGTGAGAACTTGGCATGGGTCGCGAACCGACCTAACAGGCCCAAAAACACAACCTGTTTTGGCCTTGGCTTAGTATTGCGCAACGCCAACAAGGGACAAATTCCACTAAAGGAAAGTATAACGTTTTTCCTACACACACATATTCCCGATAACGTCATAAATATAAATATCATATTCCCGATAGCGTAATGAATATAAATGTTATATCCCCGATAACGTAATAAATATTATCCCCAGTATCCCTGATTACATTGTTTAACTATTCCGATTTATATACTTTATATCCAGATTTTATAGAAAGTTACTGTGAAATGATATATTAATGCCAGGAAAGACCAACGTCAGAAATCCAAGCTCATGAATGTTTATAAATAGACAACCACCTACAGGGAGTATCTAACTTGCATCTTTGCAGTATATTTTATCATACACATTATATTTTGTGCTCTCACTGACTTGAGCGTTGGAGTGTAATCGTAGGTGGAACCCCCCTCATCCCCAAAAGATCGGTTTGCTGAAACCTGGAGGTCATTCCTAAGCACCTCATCCACTAGCTGACCGACCACCAAAAAGGAATCGAAGAAGAGCTCATCCATACTCCGACCGACTTCGAGCCGGCGAGAACATTTGGCGCCCACCGTGGGGCAGGTAAAACTGTCCCTACTACCACCAATCACTTAAGATATACACATGATTTTGATATTGATTCTGCAAATCTTATTTCAACATTTAAATCTATTGAGAGATTATTCTTGTAAGAAAAAAAAGACGAATTGGAAGAGATTAGACAAATCTCTATAAATAGAACATGAATCCCAAAAAATAAGGTAAGTATTGTTTTATGTAATATATATTTCAGTGACATATTGTTTGCTCTTACCCACTTGAATGTTGGAGTATTGACAACACGTGGAATCTAAGGAGGGTACTTTACAATTATATATTCTTGCTTATTTATACTGTTCAACAGGAATCCTACCGACTCATTATCGCCTTGCACGACCAGAGAATATTATTATCACCCCGTGCGATCAAAATTATTGTTGTCCTAATATAATTGTTGTTATTTGGATCTATTATAATTATCGTTATTTAAATCTGTTGAGATTTTATCCTGAAAATAGCTAACATAATGGTTGTTATTTAGATCTATTATGATTATGATCATTTAAATTTGGTTGTCGTCACTTCGGACCTGAGTAGTCAGATCGAAAAATAATGAGTTTTTAATTTGGTTACTACAATAACGAACTTGAGTAGTTCGGTCGCCACTAACCAAAGTTTTTAATCTGGTCGCTACAATAACGAACCCGAGCAGTTCGGTATTTTGCACAACGAACCTGAGCAGTTCGATAATCTGCATAACGACCCGAGCAGTTCGGTATTTTGCACAACGAACCCGAGTAGTTCGGTAGCCCACATAACGAACCTGAGCAGTTCGGTAATCTGCATAACGAACCCGAGCAGTTCGGTATTTTGCACAACGAACCTGAGCAGTTCGGTAATCTGCATAGCGAACCCGAGCAGTTCAGTAGCCCACATAACGAACCCGAGTAGTTCGGTAGTTTGCACAACGAACCTGAGCAGTTCGGTAATCTGCATAACGAACCCGAGCAGTTCAGTAGCCAACACAACGAACCCGAGCAGTTCGATAGTTTGCACAACGAACTTTAGCAGTTTGGTAATCTGCGTACCGAACCCGAGCAGTTCGGTAGTTTGCACAACAAACTCGAATAGTTCGATCTAAATCTGACACCAAAATTCAATCTGGTGGCGTACATAACGAACCCGAGCAGTTCAGTCAAAATCTGATACCAAAATTCAATCTGGTAGCGTACATAACGAACCCGAGTAGTTCGGTTGAAATCTGACACTAGAATTCAAACTGGTAGCGCATATAACGAGCACGAGTAGTCCGACCAAGACCAAGCATTAGAGTTGTCAACTTGGCTAGTTTAACCACAAACCTTAGACTGTCAGGAATTGGGCCGACGTGGTTGACCCTGAATTTTTAATAAGCTATTCCTTTTGAAAATGAGTTAATGCTAGGAATTAGGTCGATGTGGCCGACCTGCAAGGGTTTAGGCCGAGTTGACCGATCTGCCAGGAGTTTCGGTTTCCAAGTCTGCAGGATCAACGTTCCAAGCCTTTTCGCCTCGTTAATTCAACTCAAGGCTGGGGAGCTGTGTACCGTCATGGTGAGCCAGGTAGCTTGCCGACCTCTCCACATACTCACACTCATGGTGAGCCAGGAAGTTTGTCGACCTCTCCACATACTCACACTCATAGTAAGCCAGGTAGTTTGTCGACCTTTCCACATACTCACACTCATTGTGAGCCAGGTAATATGCCGACCTCTCCACATACGCACACTCATGGTGAGCCAAGAAGCTTGCCGATTTTCTCACAGACCCACGCGAAGTGAAATGTGGACGGACCACTGTCCATCACATAGATAGGAAATTTTCCGACCTATCCATAATGGTGGTTCGCTCGGATAGCCCAATAACGCTTTAGCCTTTACGCCTCGTAGGCTCGGCCCAAGGCTGAGGGGTTGTGTCCTGTCCCGAATCGGGTAGGTATTTGGCGGAGCTCACTAAGGGCCCATCTAGGGGAAGTGACGATGTGAGAACTTGGCATGGGTCGCGAACCGACCTAACAGGCCCAAAAAGACAACCTGTTTTGGCCTTGGCTTAGTATTGCGCAACGCCAACAAGGGACAAATTCCACTAAAGGAAAGTATAACGTTTTTCCTACACACACATATTCCTGGTAGCGTAATAAATATAAATATCATATTCCCGATAGCGTAATGAATATAAATGTTATATCCCCGATAACGTAATAAATATTATCCCCAGTATCCCTGATTACATTGTTTAACTATTCCGATTTATATACTTTATATACAGATTTTATAGAAAGTTACTGTGAAATGATATATTAATGCCAGGAAAGACCAACGTCAGAAATCCAAGCTCATGAATGTTTATAAATAGACAACCACCTACAGGGAGTATCTATCTTGCATCTTTGCAGTATATTTTATCATACACATTATATTTTGTGCTCTCACTGACTTGAGCGTTGGAGTGTAATCGCAGGTGGAACCCCCCTCATCCCCAGAAGATCGGTTTCCTGAAACCTGGAGGTCAATCCTAAGCACCTCATCCACTAGCTGACCGACCACCAAAAAGGAATCCGAGAAGAGCTCATCCATACTCCGACCGACTTCGAGCCGGCGAGAACAATATCTATATATATATGTGTGTACTTTTTATACTTTTGGACACGGTCCCTTCCTCTCTCACAACGTTGAGTTTGTTATTTAGACATACTGGCTATGAAGTTGTAGGATTACACGCTTATTCCCCTGATTCAATACCCCTGGATGTTGATTTTTCCAGTCACGGAGTTGCCCAATCAATACTTGATGTTGATTTGCACGGAGCAGAGTGTTGATTTGTAGCACGGAGCACACTGCCAACGTCCCCACGTGGTTTAATTTTTATTTTTATTTTTATCTTTTATTTTTATTTATTTCTTAAACGTCCCCACGAGATTTAATTTTTATTTTTATTGTTTTCTTTTACTTTTATTTATTTCTTACCATGTGACTTTTATTTTTAATTTTTTCTTATTATTATTATATATGTTATCAATACTATTATTAATGTTTAGGGCTTAAGGTTTAGGGTTTAGGGTTGTACCAACTGATTGAACGTAATTACACAAAATTGCAATTACGTTCAAAAGGTTGTAGCTACTAATTGAACGTAATTGCAAAACTGATCTTATTCATTTTGATTTACACAATCATATATATAATAAAATTACAATTACTGGAAGCTATAAAATAGTAATACTAACATGCCTGTAAACGGATCATTAATGCAATATAACGGTAAAATAGTTTAAGGGTAATAAAATCTGAATTAATAATAATAAAATCTGAATTAATAACCAACATAAAGTACATTAAATAAATCTAAAAAAAATATGTTTCAGTGAACAGGTAAATATATATATGCATGTACTTTTTGTACTTTTGGCCACAGTCCCTTCCTCTCTCACAAAGTTGAGTTTGTTATTTAGACAGACTGGCTATGAAGTCGTAGGATTACACGCTTATTCCCCTGATTCAATACCCCTGTATGTTGATTTTTCCAGTCACGGAGTTCCCCAATTAATACCTGATGTTGATTTGCACGGAGCAGAGTGTTGATTTGTAGCACGGAGCACACTGCCAACGTCCCCGCGTGATTTAATTTTGTTTTTAATTTTTATCTTTTATATTTATTTATTTCTTAAACGAACCCACGAGATTTAATTTTTATTTTTATTTTTTTCTATTATTTTTATTTATTTCATACTATATGACTTTTATTTTTAATTTTTTTATTATTATTATTATTTATAATTATTATATATGTTATCAATACTATTATTAATGTTTAGGGTTTAAGGTTTAGGGTTTAGGGTTGTAGGAACTAATTGAAGAAAATAAGAGAAGGCAAAAGGTTGTAGCAACTAATTGAACATAATTGCACAAAATTGCAATTACGTTCAAAAGGTTGTAGGAACTAATTGAACGTAATTGCACAAAATTGCAAAACTGATCTTAACCATTTTGATTTACTCAATCATATATATTATAAAATTACAATTACTGGAAGCTATAAAATAGAAATACTAACACGCCTGTAAACTGACCATTAATGCAATATAACGGTAAAATAATTTAAGGGTAATAAAATCTGAATTAATAATAATAAGATCTGAATTAATAACCAACATAAAGTACATCAAATAAATCTTAAAAAAATATCTTTTAGTGAAGAGGTAAATATATATACAAATATATATATATATATATGCATGTACTTTTTGTACTTTTGGCCACTGTCCATTCCTCTCTCACAAAGTTGAATTTGTTATTTAGACAAACTGGTTATGAAGTTGTAGGATTACAGGTTTATTCCCCTAATTCAATACCTCTGGATGTTGATTTTTCCAGTCACGTAGTTCCCCAATCAATACCTGATGTTGATTTGCACGGAGCAGAGTGTTGATTTGCACGTAGCAGAGTGTTGATTTGTAGCACGGAGCACACTGCCAACGTCCCCGCGTGATTTAATTTTAATTTTAATTTTTATCTTTTATATTTATTTATTTCATAAACGTCCACACGAGATTTAATTTTTATTTTTATTTTTATTTATTTCATACCATGTGGCTTTTATTTTTAATTTTTTTATTCTTAATATTTATAATTATTATATATGTTATCAATACTATTATTAATGTTTAGAGTTTAAAGTTTAGGGTTTAGGGTTGTAGGAACTAATTGAAGAAAATAAGAGAAGGCAAAAGGTTGTAGCAACTGATTGAACATAATTGCACAAAATTTCAATTACGTTCAAAAGGTTGTAGCAACTAATTGAACGTAATTGCACAAAATTGCAAAACTGATCTTAATCATTTTGATTTACTCAATCATATATATTATAAAATTACAATTACTGGAAGCTATAAAATAGAAATACTAACATGCCTGTAAAGTGACCATTAATGCAATATAACGGTAAAATAATTTAAGGGTAATAAAATCTGAATTAATAATAATAAGATTTGAATTAATAACCAACATAAAGTACATCAAATAAATCTAAAAAAAAAATATCTTTTAGTGAATAGGTAAATATATATACAAATATATATATATATGCACGTACTTTTTGTACTTTTGGCCACTGTCCCTTCCTCTCTCACAAAGTTGATTGTTTTATTTAGAGAAACTGGCTATGAAGTTGTAGGATTAGAGGTTTATTCTCCTAATTCAATACCTCTGGATGTTGATTTTTCCAGTCACGTAGTTCCCCAATCAATACCTGATGTTGATTTGCACGGAGCAGAGTGTTGATTTGTAGCACGGAGCACACTACCAACGTCCCCGCGTAATTTAATTTTAATTTTTATCTTTTATTTTTATTTATTTCTAAACGTCTCCACGAGATTTAATTTTAATTTTAATTTTTTTCTTTTATTTTTATTTATTTCTTACCATGTGACTTTATTTTTAATTTTTTTATTATTATTATTTATAAATATTATATATGTTATCAATACTATTATTAATGTTTACGGTTTAAGATTTAGGGTTTAGAATTGTAGGAACTGATTGAACATAATTGCACAAAATTGCAATTACGTTCAAAAGGTTGTAGCAACTAATTGAACGTAATTGCACAAAATTGCAAAACTGATCTTAATCATTTTGATTTACTCAATCATATATATAATAAAATTACTATTATTGGAAGCTATAAAATAGGAATACTAACACGCCTGTAAACTGACCATTAATGTAATATAACGGTAAAATAATGTAAGGGTAATAAAATCTGAATTAATAATAATAAGATCTGAATTAATAACCAACATAAAGTACATCAAATAAATCTAAAAAAAAATATCTTTTAGTGAAAAGGTAAATATATATATATATATGTATATATATATATATATGCATCTACTTTTTGTACTTTTGGCCACTGTCCCTTCCTCTCTCACAAAGTTGATTTTGTTATTTAGACAAACTGGCTATGAAGTTGTAGGATTACAGGTTTATTCCCCTAATTCAATACCTCTGGATGTTGATTTTTCCAGTCACGTAGTTCCCCAATCAATACCTCTGGATGTTGATTTGCACAGAGCATAGTGTTGATTTGCACGGAGCAGAGTGTTGATTTGTAGCACGGAGCACACTGCCAACGTCCCCGCGTGATTTAATTTTATTTTTAATTTCTATCTTTAATATTTATTTATTTCTTAATCGTCCCCACAAGATTTAATTTTTATTTATTTCTTACCATGTGACTTTTATTTTTAATTTTTTTATTATTATTATTTATAATTATTATATATGTTATCAATACTATTCTTAATGTTTAGGGTTAAAGGTTTAGGGTTTAGGGTTGTAGGAACTAATTGAAGAAAATAAGAGAAGGCAAAAGGTTGTAGCAACTGATTGAACATAATTGCACAAAATTTCAATTACGTTCAAAAGGTTGTAGCAACTAATTGAACGTAATTGCACAAAATTGCAAAACTGATCTTAATCATTTTGATTTACTCAATCATATATATTATAAAATTACAATTACTGGAAGCTATAAAATAGAAATATTAACATGCCTGTAAAGTGACCATTAATGCAATATAACGGTAAAATAATTTAAGGGTAATAAAATCTGAATTAATAATAATAAGATTTGAATTAATAACCAACATAAAGTACATCAAATAAATCTAAAAAAAAAATATCTTTTAGTGAATAGGTAAATATATATACAAATATATATATATATATATATATATGCACGTACTTTTTGTACTTTTGGCCACTGTCCCTTCCTCTCTCACAAAGTTGAGTTTGTTATTTAGACAAACTGACTATGAAGTTGTAGGATTACAGGTTTATTCCCCTGATTCAATACCCCTGGATGTTGATTTTTCCAGTCACGTAGTTCCCCAATCAATACCTGATGTTGATTTGGACGGAGCAGAGTGTTGATTTGTAGCATAGAGCAGACTGCCAACGTCCCCACGTGATTTAATTTTTATTTGTTATTCTTATTTATTTCTTAAACGTCCCATGAGATTTAATTTTTACTTTTTTTCTTATATTTTTATTTATTTCTTACCATGTGACTTTTATTTTTAATTTTTTTTCTTATTATTATTTATAATTATTATATATGTTATCAATACTATTATTAATGTTTAGGGTTTAGGGTTGTAGGAACTTATTGAAGAAAATAAGAGTAGACAAAAAGTTGTAGCAACTGATTGAACCGTAATTGCACAAAATTGCAAAATTGATCTTATTCATTTTGATTTACTCAATCATATATATAATAAAATTACAATTACTGGACCCTATAAAATAGTAATACGAACTTGTAAAGTTACCATTAATGCAATATAACGGTAAAATAGTTTAAGGGTAATAAAATTTGAATTAATAATAATAAAATCTGAATTAATAACCAATATAAAGTACATTAAATAAATCTTAAAAAAATATCTTTTAGTGAAAAGGAAAATATAGATACATATATATATATACAATTATATATATATATATATATATATATATATATATATATATGCATGTACTTTTTGTACTTTTAGCAACTGTCCCTTCCTCTCTCTGAGTTTGTTATTTAGACAGACTGGCTATGAAGTTGTAGGATTACAGGTTTATTCCCCTGATTCAATACCCTTGGATGTTGATTTTTCTAGTCACGAAGTTTCCCAATCAATACCTGATGTTGATTTGCACAGAGCAGAGTGTTGATTTGTAGCACGAAGCACACTACCAACGTTCCCACGTGATTTAATTTTTATTTTTATTTATTTCTTAAACATCCCCACGAGATTTAATTTTTATTTTTATTTTTGTCTTTTATTTTTATTTATTTCTTACCATGTGACTTTTATTTTTAATTTTTTTCTTATTATTATTTATAATTATTATATATGTTATCAATAGTATTATTAATGTTAGACACAAATTGCAATGGACAGAACACTCAAACCCAAGTTTCTTCTGTGACCAAAGAAACTTTAACCACCAAGTTCTTTTATCATATTATAATTTTTATTATACTTATTATTATTATTGGTATTATTAATGTGGGGCATGTGAAAATTTTCTTAAGTATGTAGCTTAAATATAATTTAATAAAAATTATATTAAAACTTTCAAAAATTTAATTTATTTTATTTTAAATTTATACAACAAATAAATAAATTTAATGTATAAAAGAAATGTATATAATTTATTAAAAAACTTACTTTCATTTATACAAAATAATTAAATTCAATTTATACACAAAAAAATAATTCATTTCATTTATACAACAAAAAGTCGTTTTAATTTATACAACAAAAACTTAATTTCATTTATTGAACAAAACATATATTTAATTTATACAAAAAAAAATAAATACACAATATTTTTAAATTTTAAATATGTATTATTTTTCCCCAATTATTATTTTTCTACATCTTTCAATTCTTTATAAACTTTATAAGATAATTTCTTTAAATAATTTTAAATTAAACACTTAATCAATTTAATAAATTTAGTTTAACTATTTTATATATATATACTTATTATAATATTATAAATTAAATTAAATTAAATTAATTAATTTTTAGAAAATTTAAGAATTTTATATAACATTTACAAATTTAATTACATTTTTTCTTTTACTGAATTATTATTTTTTAACATTTTTCAATTCTTTTTAAATTGTTTAAGATAATTTTTAAAATAATTTAAAAACTAATTTAATTGACCTAACATATAGAAAAATTATTAAAATTAAAAAATTATTATAATATTAAAAAAATTAAAATAAATACAATAAACAAGTATATATACTATAAACAAGTATGACATAGTTACATGGGTGTATAAATTAAATAAGGGCTACAGAGAGGAAAATAAATGGGTAGCAGATTGGGCCAGATAATTATACATAGTCACGTGGGGTGTAGATATTAAACAGAGGTTGCAGAGAGTTAAAAATATGGGCAGTAGATTGGGCTAGAAAATTACAAATAGTTACATGGTGGTTTCTTTATCATATTTAATTTTATCTTAAATAATTAAAATCTTATTTGTTTATTTTGTATTTTAATGATGTTTAGGGTTTAGGATTTTTTGTTTGACACTATTTTTTTTCTTTTATTTCTACTTTACAATACTTTTTAATAATAAAATATAGAAATAAAAATAAAAATATTATTGGTTATCAAGTGAAACTATAAAAAAATTATATGATCAAATATCATTGTTTGAATTGTAAATTTTTTTAAAGTACATTAAATAAATCTTAAAAAATATCTTTTAGTGAAAAGGTAAATATATATACAGATATATTTATGCATGTACTTTTTGTACTTTTGGCCACAATTGTCCCTTCCTCTCTCACAAAGCTGAGTTTTTTATTTAGACAGATTCACTATAAAGTTGTAGGATTACACGCTTATTCCTCTAATTCAATACCCCTTATTCCCTTAATTCAATACTCCTGATGTTGATTTTTCCAGTCACAAAATTTCCCACTCAATACCTGATGTTGATTTGCACGGCAAAATGTTGATTTGTAGCACGGAGCTGCCAACGTCCCCATGTGATTTAATTTTACCAAAATTATTAAAATTAAAAAAATTATTATAATATTAAAAAAAATAAAAGAAATACAATAAACAAGTATAAAAAGTAAAACGAGGTTTAAAAATTAAATAGAGATTGCTGAGAGTAAAAAATATGGGAAGTAGATTGGGTTAGAAAATTACATATAGTTACATAAGGGTATATAAATTAAATAAGAGCTACAGAGAGTAAAATAAATGGGTAGCAGATTGGACCTGAAAATTATAAATATTCACGTGATATGTAGACATTAAACCGAGGTGGCAGAGAGTAAAAAATATGGGCAGTAGATTGGGCTAGAAAAATACAAATAGTTACATTGCGGGGTATAAATTAATTAATGGTTGCAGAGAGTATTATATATGGGGAGCAGATTGGGCCAGAAAATTACAAATAGTCTCGCGGGGTTTTGAATTTAAATAGAGGGTCTTGAGAGTAAAAAATATGGGCAGTACATTGGGCCTGAAATTAGAAATAGTTACATGGGGGTGTATATATTAAATCAGGGATTGCATGAGTAAAATATCAGGGCAGCAGATTGGGCTAGAAAATTACAAATAGTCACGCGGGGTGTAGAAATTAAATAGAGGTTGCTGAAAGTAGAAAGCATGGGCAATAGATTGGGTTAGAAAATTACAAATAGTTACAAAGGGGTGTATAATTAAATAAGGGCTGCAGAAAGTCAAATATATGGACAGCAGATTGGGCTAGAAAATTACAAATAGTCACGTTGCGTGTAGAAATTAAATAGAGGTTGCAGAGAGTAAAAAATATGGGCAATAGATTGGGCTAGAAAATTGCAAATAGTTACATAGGGGTATATAAATAAAATAAGGGATGCAAAGAGTAAAATATATGGGCAGCAGATTGGGCAAGAAAATTACAAATAGTCACGTGGGGTTTACAAAATAAATAGAGGTTGTAGAGAGTAAAAAATATGGGCAGTAGATTGGGCAATATAATTACAAATAGTTACATGGGGATGTAAAAGTTAAATAAGGGCAGCAGAGAGTAAAATATATGCGTAGCAGATTGGGCCAGAAATTACAAATAGTCTCGAGGGTTGTATAAATTAAATAGAGGATGCAGAGCGTAAAAAATATGAGCAGTACATTGGGCTAGAAAATTACAAATCGTTACATCGTGGTGTATAAACTAAACAAGGGCTGTAGAGAGTAAAATATATGGGCAGCTGATTGGGCAAGACAATTACAAATAGTCATGTGGGGTGTAGAATTTAAATAGAGGTTGCAGAGAATAAAAAATATGGGGTGTAGATTGGGCTAGAAAATTACAAAGTTACATGGGGGTGTGTAAATTAAATAAGGGGTCAGAGAGTAAAATATATGGGCAGCAGATTGGGCTAGAAAATTACAAATAGTCATGTGGGGTGTAGAAATTTTATAGAGGTTGTAGAGGGAAAAAATATGGGCAGTAGATTGGGGTAGAAAATTACAAATTGTTACATGGGCGTGTATAAATTAAATATGGGCTGCATAGTGTAAAATATATTGGGCCAGAAAACTTCAAAATAGTAACGTGTCGTGTAGAAATTAAATAGAAGTTGCAGAGAGTAAAAAATATGTGCAATAGATTGGGCTAAAAAATTACAAATCGGTACATTGGGGTGTATAAATTAAATTAGGGATGCCGAGAGTAAAATATATGGGCAGCAGATTGGGCCAGAAAATTACAACTAGTCACGTGTGGTGTAGATATTAAATAGAGGTTGCTCAGAGTAAAAATGATGGGCAGTACAGTGGGCCTGAAAATTACAAATAGTTACGTGGGGGTGTATAAATTAAATAAGGGCATCCAAGAGTGAAATATCAGGGCAGCAGATTGGGCTAGAAAATTACAAATAGTCACACGGGGTGTAGAAATTAAATAGAGGTTTCTGAGAGTAAAAAATATTGGTATAGATTGGGTTAGAAAACTTCAAATAGTTACATAGGGGTGTATAATTAAATAAGGGCTACAGAAGGTAAAATAAATGGGTAACAGATTGGGCCAGATAATTATAAATAGTCATGTGGGATGTAGATATTAAACAGAGGTTGCAGAGAGTAAAAATATGGGCAGTAGATTGGGCTACAAAATTACAAATAGTTACATGGTGGTGTATAAACTAAATTAGGGCTGCAGAGAGTAAAAATATGGGCAGTAGATTGGGCTACAAAATTACAAATAGTTACATGGTGGTGTATAAACTAAATAAGGGCTGCAGAGAGTAAAATATATGGGGAGCAGATTGGGCCAGAAAATAGAGGTTACTACTGTCTTGAGCATAGTGCAATTTGCTAAAACTAGCTGGAAAATAAATAATAGATCATTGATGAAAAAGTGATTACTTGTTTAAGATACTCTCTTCATCAAGATTAACTTCTGAAGAAAATTCTTCAATTAATGATCTTATGGCATTCTCATCACCAGAATTCAAGCTAATCAGGCGCTTCTCTAGCTCACCAATTTTCTGGTACACCAAAAATGTAAGCATCATCGTTCAAAGTAACACTTAAAACCCCTACATGTAACAAACACCCAGTGACGTGGATGCTAAGAAGCACTTTTAAAAGAAACATTTTGGTGTTTTTTTACTAATTTTTCTCCTTTTTCATAAACATTTGACAAGACATTGTTTCAGTGGACCAATGTTCTGAGATCAATAAACAGAAAATGTAAACAAATCTATTAGAGCTGTTTACCATAGGCCTAAAACAATATTAGGTCTTTTTAAACTAATAATGCATATTTATTATAATTGAAATTTGTTATTATTTTGGATGAAAACTTTATAAAAGAGAAAGTCATAGATTGTAGAGATTAAATATAATTAAACCTCAGAAGGGATAAAATGGGTTGCCAGTCCAGCAACAACTATTTCCTTCCCACTCAACCTTCCTCCAATCAGTGCCAAGTATTCACCTGTAATACTACATGCATGATTACAACTCCGAAGTTTTCTGTGTAATTCTCTAATGAATTTTTCTTCACTTTTATAACCATTTATGCTAACTCAGTAAAATTTTAAAGACACTTCTACTGTCATTGAAGAATAAACAGCTACGAACATAGAAATTGTAAAGAGGGAAACAAATGAAGAGATTCAACTCTACCTAGATAATCTTCTTCAGTGAAGAGTTTTGCTCCACAAATTACAAATTGTTAGAGTTAATTTATCAATCCATTAAGACAGCAAACCGGAATGAAATTCACCACAACTGAAATCTCTAAGACCCAAAAATCAATAGAAGAAAACCATACCAATCCAAACCAATAAGAGAACACTCGATAAATCAAACTCAGAAAGAATGTGAACAAATCCTTTGGCGGAGGCGTTGATGGTGGCGATTTCGGATAATCGCGAAATGATTTCATACAACTTGGATGTATCAAATCCACACGAAGCTTGAAGAAAATTTAACCGCTATTCTAGACAAATTTTTTAGTATTATTATGATTTTTATTATACTTATTATTATTAATAATATTAATAATATTAATAATGTTAATAATATGAATAATGTTAATAATATGAATAATGTTAATAATATGAATAATATTATTAATATTTAATAATATTAATAATAGTTAATAATAGTTAATAATAGTTAATAATATTTATAATATTTAATGATATTAATAATAATTAATAATATTAATAATAATTAATAATATTAATAATAATTAATAATATTAATAATAATTAATTATATTAATAATAATTAATAATATTAATAATAATTAATAATATTAATAATAATTAATAATATTAATAATAATTAATAATATTAATAATAATTAATAATATTAATAATAATTAACAATATTTAATAATATTAATAATATAAATATTTATAATCATACTAATAAGTAGAATAATAATCATAACTTGACAACAAAATTTGACTGGTGTAATGGTTAAAGCTTCTTTGGTCATTTCTCAAGGAGTTTCGAGTCCCACCTACTGCAGTTTACTTCTAGCTTTAATAATAAGTTTTCATTACCAACGGATGCACATATGGCTTCCTTAAGCCACCATACTCACTATAGTTAAGTTTACTTAACTAGAGTTATGGTAGCTTAAGGAGCAAGCTACCTTCATCTATAAATACTCTCAACCCCACTCATGTATTCAAATTTGCAATTTATTGAATCAAAAGTTCTGAATTAGTACAATCATTCTTTCCCAAATCTTTGTTGCTAGTGAGCCTCTTTGGCCTAGTGAACTTAGGAAGGTTGGCCAAACTTCCTTCCCCTTCATTGCACCATCAAACATCCAAAACCTAACACGTCTTGGTTATGTTTGAAAATAATATTTGGGGATGAAATGACTTTTTGGTGAGAATCTATATGTGGTTTTTGAATATCATCCCTAACTTCTTTATCGAAGATGTCAAGTATTTAGAATGGTTAGGTAATGAAAAAGATAAGAAAGAAGAACACCTTGGAGGTGCAATTTGTATTTTTGTACGGGTCAACATGATTGTTTTTACGACGGGAGGTGAGGTATTGATACCCGTTTTATCTTTTCTTTCTTTATTCTTTTTATTTTCTCTTTTTGTTTTCATTTTTATTTGATCCGCATTAACCTCTTTTGGAGAAAGAGGTTTTAACATAATCTTGTGCCCTTGAAAGAAATTTTATTGGTATGACCATCATGTAAAATATCATAGTGCCAAGGCATTTCTATAAGCACTTGTGTGCCTTCCATTGGCACAACATCACATAAAACTTCATCTTTATATTTTCCAATGGCAAATATTATAAGAACTTGTTTATTAACCATTATTTCACCCTCTTCACTAAGCCATTGTAATTTATAGGGCTTTGTATGAGAGATAGTGGGCAATCCAAGCTTCTCCACAACTCTTGTACCTGCCACATTAACATAACTACCCCCATCTATGATCATGGAACATAAGTTGTTGTTGATAAGGCATCGGGTGTGAAAAATATTTTCTCTTTGAGTGTTATCAAAAGGTTTTTGAATAGTACCCAACATTCGCCTTACCACCAATAAGTAACCTTCACAAGGTATCTCACACTCGTCCTCACTTGGGGTTTTTGAAGAGGAAGGGGAACTAGCTATAGATGATTGGGAACTATGTGTTGAGGATAAGTGAAGATTATACTAAACTTGCATGAATAAGTGTTTGATGAAGACAACTTGTTTGAAGGTTTATGAAAAATGTAATTCATGGTCTTAGTTAGGTTTGAGTTGTTTAAATATCCTTTTGCACTCTGAATCTACCTTATATCTCACACCCATAGTGATGAGCTTAAGCACAAAGTATTGTTATTAAAGCTTTGATGTCTCCAAATCCATGAAGATTGCTTGAAGACTAGGTTGTTGCCTGTGGGCATGGGTTCTGGGTAGATTAGAATTTGTCAATCCACTCTTAGCTTAATCCAAAACTGAATCAATCAAGTTCTTTCAAAAGAAAAGTGTTTTTCAAAGTAGTGAAAAACAACTTGTTGATTTATCGTTTCAATCGATTGTTTTACACTTGGTGGTTTTGATTTGAAAAAAAATAAAATTGGTTGATCTCACAATCAAGGCCAATTCAATCGGTTGAATCAAGCTTTCAATCGATTGTTTTTTAAAAATCTTAACATAATTGGTTTAGTTTGGTAAATTTGTTTTCCATGATTCTAAACTGTTTTGGCCCCTGATTAAAAGTCTTAAACGACTATTTTTGAGGATATATAACTAGTGTTTACATCGCTGAAATTAAGAGAGATCAGATTACCAAAAAGATTAAAAGTTTTTCAAGATTGCAAGATTGCTTAAGGCTTTGCTTTGCTTAATAGTGGAATAGGGAGCTGCTGTAATCCTTTAGTATCAGGCGTGATCTTTCTAGTTCTTACTTGTATTTCATTTCATATTTGTTAAACATGTAAGGTACTAGTGTCTACAGTCAGAGGGTGTTCTGACTTGTAGTGTTTGTGTTTCAAAGAGGGTGGGTGTTCTTTAAGGGTTTAAGATCACCTCTTTGGTGTTAGTGTTGTGTAATCTGTGGTTGATTACCTAGTGGAATACCCAGGGGTTTCTAGGGACTAGATGTAGCTCAAGTTAAGAGTGAACCAGTATAAACATTGTGTGTGAATCTATCTATCTCTCACTCCTTAAAACTGTTTGAACTGTGTTTTGATAAACTGCTGATAAAAACAATTGGTTGATTCGCATAAACAATCGACTGATTTTCTGGAATCAATTTAAAATACTTTTGTTTCTTGGCTGATCTGATTGCTTTTTCTGTGCTTCTTCATTAATCTTCATTCTTGTCCAGTATTTTCGAAAATCTTTCATTAAACAATTCACCCCCTTTTGTTTAAAGCCTTTAATTCTAACACAAGGGTCTCTTAAAATGAATTTTAAGAATTTATTTCATGTTTTTCAAAACATTGTTTTACTGCATAAAAATTTAATCTGTTATTTGACAAAACAATTGATTCTTTGGCACTGCATCAAAGTTGCTTGACTTTTTTTGAAATTCAGTTTTAACTCCAAATTCGATTTTGTTCACATTTTCAGTTTTCAACTAATCAGAAAGTGGTTATGTTACTACCAAGAGTATTTTTAAAAAAAAAAATTGTTCTTTTGAACTTTAATTTATTATTTTTGTAATAGTTCTTAACTATTTTTTGAAAATATTTTTTGATCTGAAACCTATAAAAAGGGAGGTTGATCTCAGGTCCAAACACCCTTTACAATTACGATTTGATACAGTTTTCAAGTGTTTTCATTGAGATTTTGAAGTGAGTTTTAGTTTTTGGAAGTTTTTCTTAAAAACTTTAATTGCTCATGTGTTGGTGCCTTTGGCTTGAAATTCAAGGTTCTTTCAAGTGCTGCAGCTATGAGGGTCCTGGTTCGAACTTTTGTGTCTGCAATCAAGATGTTTTCCTTGCTAAAATTTTCCTTTTGTAAAAGTGTTTGTATTTGTACTTCTTAATAGAGTTTGTAGAAGTTAGTGTGTTACTAAAATAGTGTGTTTCAGCTTGTGATCTTGGTTTTTTAAGGGTTAAAAAATTAAGAGGTTTTGTAAAGATTGCTTTGCTTTAGTGGAATCTATCTTGGTATAAAGTGAGACTAGATGTAGCTCTTATTGAGTCAACCAATATAAAACTGTGTGTGCCTTTCTCCTTTCTTGATCACTACTTTAAATATGAAATTTGAAAATCTGTGATAAAATAAACCTGATATTTCAAAATTGAATCTTTTGTTTTAACTGCTGCTAGGTTAAATTATATTCTGGGTTTCAAGATTCTGATAAGGATTTAATCTTTCTCAATATTCAAATTACCTTTAAGTAATACGTGTGTTAAGATTCAAATAAGCAATCTAGTTCAAGATTCTATCATTTTGAAAACTGTTTTCAAAAAGATTTTTGAAAGTTGCTTGTTGAACTTAATTTCTCCACTTCTCTTCAACAGAACTGTTTCAAGTGAAATCTTTTTGACTTGGTTTTGTTAAAGGTATTAGATCGGAAATCAAATTGAAACGTCTTGTATTTCTTGGTTTTAACCATCAAAGTGTTCCCTTGTTAACTCTTATGCTAAAGGACTAACATTGTCATTAATAATTTCTTTGAACAAAAGTCGTAAACTGATAAAGAAATAAATTTTTTGATTCTAAAACCAATCTGTTATATTTCTGAAACTGCATCTTAAAATCAAGAAATAAATTTGTCTTTCACTAAACCAATCTGTTCTTTTTCTGTCAGGATTTCTTAAATTGCATTCTTTCCAAAAATTTTATTAGTCCAATTCACCCCCCTCTTGAACTTAGACTCTAATAATCTCAACACTACGATCACTCACGACTATCCCCCCTTTAACCATCATTGTTCTTTTACTTGGTCAAATAGAAACAATGTGTTTAAAACCTAGACATTTAAAGCATTTTTTACTTCAGATTTTGGTGAGTGATTTAGGAGTAGAAGGTTTATCTTTAGAATCTTTATGATGTGGGGTGGTTTCTTTCTCGAATTTGGAAGGAGAATCTTGGTTTTGAAATTTGTTTTTCCCCTTCCAAGAAGATTTGTAAAAGCCATCATTATAAGTATTTTTAAAAGAATTTTTCTTCAAAACTTGTGATTCAACCTTGATGGCTAGGTGAACCAATTTTTGTAAAGAAATATACTCAGACAATTCTACAACAACTTGTATTTCTCGTCGTAATCCACTCACAAATCTAGCAATCTTTGATTCTTCACTTTCATGGAAATCAATTCTACTCAAAGTTACTTATAAATCTTTAAAATACTCGTTTACATTCCTAGATCCTTGTTGAAGCCGTTGGAGCTTCAACAAGAGTTCCTTCCTATAAAAAGGAGGAACAAACCGCACATGCATGCATAATTTTAAATTATTCCAAGAGACCATGGTTGGCCTCTTGTTTAGCCCAATGTCCATTACAGTTTAATGCCACCATTGCATGGCATAGTCCTTAAATTCTAGGGAAGCTAACTTAACCTTTTGGTCCTCTTCAACCTCATACACATTAAAAGTTATTGTTGAACAAGATGCTTTGATGTCTCTAAATCCAAGTGGAAAGCTTGAAGACCTTGCTGTTGTGTGTGTATGTGTGTTGTCTAGTTGTTTGAAACTTGTTAATGCACTCCTTACGATGATCCAAGTTTATTTGAATCTTTAACCTTTTGAAAAGATGGGTTTTCTAAAAGGAAGTTAAATTTCAACAGGTTGTAATTTTGAATGAACAAGTTGTTTGACACTTAGTGGATTTTAAAATGATTTGGAAAAGCTTTGTCTTTGCCTTTGTTGGCAAACAAATTTCAACAAGTTGAAATTTCGAATCAACAGGTTGTTTGACACTTAGTGTATTTTAAAATGCTTTGGAAAAGCTTTGCCTTTGCCTTTGCTCTCAAACAAAAATCAATCGATTGTTTTGATAAATCAATCGATTGTTTTTCTGAAAACCTTAACAAAATTTTGTGAAGTGATTTTTCTGTTTTAAATGATTCTAACAACTTTTGGTTTTTTTGTTTTAACTATTTTAACCATTAGATTGAAAGATAAAAAGGTTGCTTTACGCTCCTATGAATTAACAAAGTGAGAGAGATCAATCAAAAACAGTTTTCCAGTTTTCAAAGAGCTTTTGGATCATCTCAAATGTGGAATAGGATTGGGTCTTGTATTCTGAACGTTGCCCTTGTTATTTTCCCAGGTGTATTCTATTCCTTTCTTCCTTCATAATTGTATTTCTGTACTTGTGTTGCCAAGAAGTGTTTCGTGTTCTTGTGGGGATCAAGATCAACATTCTTGGTGTCGTTTTTTCCAAGGAGTGGTGTGTGTTCTTGAAGGGTTCAAGATCACTATTGGTGTGCGTAGCTTGTAATCTAGGGTTGATTACATAGTGAATTCTCAGTGGTTTCTGAGGACTGGATGTAGCTCTCTATTAAGATTGAACTAGTATAACCATTATGTGTGAATCTCCCTATCCTTACACTCTTTAAACAACTTTAACTATGTTTTTATAAACTACTGATAAAAAAAAATGATTGTTTCGTAAAATCAACAGGTTGATTTTCTACATCAAGCTTAAAAACAGTTTTATATTTGGCTGGACAAATTTTCCGTTTATTAATTCTATATAGCTTTTCACTTTACCTTCAATACTTAAGAAAATATTTCAAAAAAAATTCAACACCCCTCTTGTTTAAGCCCTATAATTCTAACAATTGGCATCAAGAGTTAGGTTCTTAAAACTCATTTAAGTTTTCGATCCTAAACCTTTTTTAAATGGATGAAAAACTACCCTTTGGGGAGGGTACTTCAATAAACAGGCCACCTCTGTTTTGTGGACTGAATTATCAATTCTAGAAGGTTAAAATGAAAATCTTTGTTGAATCAATTGATAGAGGAATCTGGGATGCTATTGTAAATGGCCCTTTTATTCCTATGCTTGAAAAAGATAAAGTTTTTTCTAAAAAACCTTGGTCTCAATATGATTGCATTGCCAAGAACATCATCACTTCTGCTTTGAATTCTTATGAATTTTTCAAGGTCTCAAAATGTGCGTCTGCAAAAGAGATGTGGGACATCCTTGAGGTTACCCACAAAAGCACAATTGATGTGAAGAACAACAAGGACAAAAACCAGCTATCAAACAGGTACAATAACAAGAATGTTAATGAATTTAATTCTACAACTACACTTGTTTTGGATATGGTAAACAAGGACACATCAAGGCTGGGTTTCCAAGCAATGTGAGCAAAGAAAAAGGAGGTCACAAGAAGTATAAGAAGAAAGGAAAATAAAGAAGAACATACAATGATGATTCATCTTCAAGTTCTTCATCAAAAGATGATGAGGAAGCCAATCTTTGTTTCATGGCCAAGGAAGAATCTGAATCAAGCAGTGTAAGTTCAAGCTTTTCCATTAATGTTTGAAATTATAGCCAACTTCTTGAGGCCTTCAAAGTGACTCATTAAGAAGCTAATAGGTTGACCCTTTTGAACAACCAGTTGAAAGGTTTAAACAACTGGTTGGAAAATCGAGTCAAGACTTTGGAAGAAGAGTTTAACCATTCAAAAACTGATTTTGAAACTTTGGAAATGATTTATCAAAACTCTTCTTGCGAGTGTGTTGATTCTAGCTTTTGTGAAAACCGTGAATCTCTTCAATTGAAAGTTCATTATCTTTTAAAAATTGTGGACAAGTTTCCCTAAGGCTAATAGAATCTTGAAACTGTTCTTGCTTCTCAAAACTGTGTTTTCGGCAAGGCTGGGTTGGGGTTTAATCCAAAAATCAAGAACAAACCTTTTTCAAGTTTCTTTAAAAAACAACCTATTGTTTTGTCGAAACAACCGGTTGAAATTTATCATTACTGCATGAAAATGGGCCACACCATTAAATTTTGCAACGTAAGGAGGTTTTCTGTTCCCAAAGGTATTTTGAAATGGGTTCCTAAGGTTTCTACTAACATCATTGGATCCAAATTTATAAGGGGACCAAATCTTGCTTCTTAACATTTTCTTGTAGGTATCCTTGAAAGCCAAGAATTACATTGGGTGTAAGGAATGAAGTCTCAACAGAAAAAGCCTTAAAGTCAGTTCTTGTGCCTGCACTTTTCAAATGTGTACATCTAGCAGGGTTCTTTGAATGTTAAGAGACATTCTTGGTACATGCATAGTGGTTGGTCAAAAGAGAAACTTCAAGAATAAAAAGAGTATGTGTGTTTTCATTTATCAATTTATGTAAGTGTGCCTTGTGAGCATATGAACATCTCAAAGTCTTCTTTTTGGGTGAATCTATTGGGGTTCTCTGTGCAAAGGTATGAACAAATTACATACTGCATTTTTTATCAATTTAAAAGGTAATTTTTTGGGTTCTGAAAAATGTTCTCTTTGCTGTCACAGTAAAACAACCAATTGTTTTATGAAACAACCGATTGTTTTGCCTCTGGCACCTCTGCATAATGCTGCCAAATTTGCTTGCACATGGTTAAACCTATTTCTCTTTTTCAACTTTTAGACAAATATACATCGAGTGTGCCTCTGAATCTGATAATAAAAGAATATATCCAGTTGTTTCCTTGAAAGCTTTATATCATTTTCTATTCTTGAAATGTCAACATTCTGGTTTATGCTTTGTACAAACCTTCTCATCGTTTATTTGTGAGAACAAATAGGGGGAGATGTTTATGCTTGATTTGGTTGTATTGATAGCTTTAAGACTAATGCATTATGTTGTTGCTGCTCTGCACTTGAAAGCACTTAAACACTTTACCTTTTCTAGTTTTTCTGCTAATGTTGTATATGCATAACTATGGTGCTTTATTCTAATTTATCTGTTGTTACTATAACTCTATGCACACACTGATTTGCATTAATTCTGCACTGATTTACACTGCTTTTACTGGTTTTTAAGCTTATGGCTTATGCAGAAAACTGGTTTGGTGATCCTTGTTATCCTACTGCTATACTTCTTGTCAAACAAATTTCAACATGTTGAAATTTCGAATCAACATGTTGTTTGACACTTAGTGGATTTTAAAATGCTTTGGAAAAGCTTTGCCTTTGCCTTTGTTGTCAAACAAAAATCAATCGATTGTTTCCATAAATCAATCAATTGTTTTTCTGAAAAGCTTAACAAAATTTTGTTAAGTGGTTTTTCTGTTTTAAATGATTCCAACAGAATTTTTAAAAGATAAAAGGGTTGTTTTACCCTCATACGAATTAACAAAGTGAGAGAGATCAATCAAAAATAGTTTTCAAAGAGCTTTTGGATCATCTCAAGTGTGGAATACGATTGGGTCTTGTATTCTTAACTTTGATCTTGTGATTTACCTAGGAGTATTCTATTCCTTTCTTCCTTGATAATTGTATTCCTGTACTTTAAAGACTCTCTAGAAGACAAATGAGTCATAATTTTGAACAAAAGAAAGCAAACAATTAGTAAAAATAACAATTTAATGCACTCACTCACGTGTATCACTCGACTATTTAGTAAAAGATGGAAAAAAATTTAAATTCACTCAAGGAATATTTGAACTTCAAAAGGTCTACACTTTGTAGCAACACTTCTAGTGAATGAGGTGAAAGCTCTTATCACCCGCTCACCAAAGAATCCCCAACAAAACTAAAGAAAGATTTGAAGACAAGCAAGAAAAGATAAATGAAAGAAAGCTAAACAAACTTAGAATTTAGAGGATGACAAAAATTGTAACAAGAAAAACAATAAAAGCATTTATGAAGACTAAAAGAAACTTACTTAAACTTTTGACTATGAAGTTTTGATTTTCTTAGAAATTGTAAAAGAAAGAAGGATAAAATTCCAGAAATATGAAAACAATTGGCCACATAAAAAGAATCCTCTTTTTAGCAATTGTGAACTTGAAAAGTGAACTGCATTCAAATTGTTTTTGTATTTGTTTCTATAGATTTAAAATGTACACATTCTTGACATGCATATTTTTACTTCACTTTCAAATTTTCACAAAAAGAATGATATTCAATTCATATGATCAATTGAATTCTTTGTGTGGAGCTAAATCGACTACCACTTAAAAAAACTCTAATTACTTTTAGTTCTTCAAAATTAGAAGCAAAATAAGTAGAATGGATGTAAAGACTCGTAGAACACTAAGAGCATAAGACTCAAGCAAAAGAAGTAAGGTAAACATAATTAACACAAATAATTCAAAAACAGAATTTAAAGTGCTTAATGAATAAAAAGTGGAATTGTAAATGATAAAGAATTTAAAGACTGAATTGAAAGGTGATGAATTGTAAAATGGAATTGAAATTGCAGGAAGATAAAAGCATAATTAAAATGTGCTAGAATTTTGAAGTAGAAATCAACTCAAAAGAAATTAAACACAAGATAACCATGCTCTGAATACCACATGATGTTAGTTAATTTTAAGATTGCACATTTTATGGGTTACTCTTTTGTTTATGAGTTTTGAGATTAGCTGGTGAGCAACCCAAAGAAGATTCCCACTGGACACGAACTTAACCAAGTGGTTAAGTAAGTGTGAAGGTCCACTTCTAGAGGGCAAAGTTATACAAACCACATCAACCAGCAGATGACTAAAGAAACATCAAGCACTTCACAAATAGGCCAGTCATCTCAGTATACAAAGTCAGGCCTCACCAAACCTCGAGAGAGCATCAGTAGAAGAAGAAACAGATATAAACAAAAATATTAGAAGTTCTTCCTTCTTGTCTTTCCACAAGAGAAGTTATGTAAATAAATTGGGCTCACTTTGGGGGGCCAAATAGAAGAATTAACTAGAGTAGTGTGTGCTTAGTGATTTGAGTAGAGTGTGCTTAGTAATTTGGGCTTGTGCCAAGCCCACCCTAAACCTACCTTCGAGAAGGCTACTCACAAATGACACCCATACCCCTCTATCTTGTTCTCCAAGACACTCTTTCCTATAAATAGAGTGTCTTGCCTCATGTATTCACACATTGAAATTGATTATAGAAAAGAAACTTTGTGTGAGTGTTTAGTGAGTCTGAGTACTCCAATTCTATAGGTCTTATCTTGAGTGTATCACACTTCAAGTGACAGCTCTGCACCACTCATCTTGGAGCTTCCCACCCTCCATGTGGCATGACACCATCTCCATATTCATAAGTTTTCTTTCTCTTTAACTTTTCCCTTTTATTCCTTTCGCCTCTTTTTCATTCCATTTGTTTAATTCTCCTTCTTTCCATTTGGTCCTTTCTATCTTATGTTCTTTAACTATAAACCTCATCATCATCACACCATATAATTGTTTTTTTCTCTTTTTCCTCCATAAGTGAACCTTCACACTTACTTAACCACTTGGCTAATTTCGTGTCTAAAGGGAATTTTCTTTGGGTTTCTCACCATATCTTGCTTAAAATAAAAACTCATAAACAAAGTAGAACCCATAAAATGTGCAATCTTACATCACAAAGAGAAAACACAAGTCTGGTGATTAGGATGATGAAGTTGTGGAAATAAAAGATATGAAAAGAAGCATAAGATGATGAAGAAAGACAAACATAAATGAATAAAAGTATGGAAAAATGGCGTAAGGAAAAGGAAAGAAAAACACAAAGGTGGAGAGATTAATAGATGCTTATGGAATAACGAATCACGCCACTTGGAGGAGGAGGAGACTCTAAGATTAGTGGTGAAGAGCCGCCACTTGAAGTGCACAAACACCCAAGATAAAACCCAATTTCTAGTAGACAAAGCTCACTAAACACTCTTGTAGACTTTCCTTTCTATTTCGAATTCAAGTGTGAATTACATGAGGCAAGATATCCTTTATATAGGAGAGAGTGACTTAGGGAGCAAGAGTGAGAGGGGTAGCGGTGTCATTTATGAGAAACCTTCTAGAAGGTGGGTCAAAAAAACCCTAAACCTAGGTGCACTTGTCATTCAATGTGGGCTTGACACATACCCAATTTATGCTAAGTACACCCCAATTTATGCTAAGTGAACCCTACTTTAGCTTATTCTTCTATTTGGACCCCTAAAGTGAGTCCAATTTATTTACATAAAATTGTCTTTTAAAAAGACCAGAAGACAGAGCCTTCTGGTGAGCCCAATTTATGCTAAGTGAACCCTACTCTAACTTATTCTTCTATTTAATTCTCTGGCCTATGTCCAATTCTTCTTCTGTTGAGGTGGGGCTTCTTTTGTCTTGGATGCTGAGATGACTGAGTTAATTGTAAAGTGTTTGTTGTGTCCTTGGTTATCTCCTTGTCTAATTGGGTTGTATCACTTTGTCAGGCCCTATCTTAGCTCGTTCTTGATTTTGGAATTCTTGTAATTCCTCTAGCTACATAAATTTGGATGCCCTTCTCTTGAGCTCATCAAGGCCAACTATCGACTTTTTGCACAAGTTGTTGACAAACGGGTCTGGTCTCAATGTTGTCATCATATGGTGGAGAGTAACCTCATTACTCAAATTTCAAATTTTTAAAGCAATTCTCCCAAACCTTTCCATAAATTATTTTAAGGGCTTACCCTTCTGCCGAATATTGACAAGGACAATAAATGTCAAATAATATGGAAGGCTTGTTGTGAACTGCATTTCAGATTTAGCTACTAAGGTTGTGACCTACAAATAAGCAATAAAGTAGTTTGTTCACAATAAAATTACACTCCTAAATTATTTTATATCGATTCATCGCATATAAAATTATTAAGAGAGTCTCCTAAATATCGATTCCTCACATATTTATAAAAAATCTATCATTAGGATTAAATGTTGATAGCAATTAACATTTCAAATATATTCCTAACATTCAAATATGTTAAGCATTATCATTTGGGTCAGAAACTTAGACATACTTTTCAGTCAAATCTAAGGATCTAAATCATGATAAACAAGCATTACAAATAAAATGATAATACCAATCATCAATAAAGAACAAAATATTATATTTAAATATCACCTCAATGCATAAGATTTTGAATAGATTACCCAAATCCCAAAGGATAGAATTAGTCACTCATGTTGGCCATCACAAGCATGGAAAGTAAGAAAAGAAGATCCAGGATGTTTCTCCTTGATGGTTGCTTCCTCTAGGGTTTTATATCACCTCATATTCTCCCAATTGATGTTTAGGGTTGTGGCTCATGCCTCATATTTAACCTAGTTGGGGTTGGGCTAAGTGACTTCTCGTCAAGGCATGATTGGGCTCGCTTGGGCAATTTAGAGGAAAAAAGGCATAGCGTGTCTGGAGTGATCTCGCCTAGGCGTAACTCAGCTCACTTGGGTGAGATCCTCTAGGAGATTCTGTCTTAAGCAAGTTTTTGGAGCGTTCCAACTTTCCCTTTTTATCTTATATATTATCATTTTGCCCTTTCATCTCCATTTATCCCTATAATCATGAAATTAACACAAATTTGGGAATAAATCGTTCTGATTCATATTATAATTACAAAATATGTAAAAAGGTATAAATTCATAAATTAGGGGTTATATTATAGTTATCTTATCAATTAATATCCATAAATGTTTGTATTTTAATATAAAATATTACTGAAATAAGGCACTTATCAGTGTTGCAGTGCTTTTTGTACGACCCATTTTCTGTAACACTATAAGTATAACAAATTCTCAAACATATCAATAATCACAATTTGTTTTCTACTTTCATAATGTTGCATCTAATGAAAATTACCAAGGATTCACATAATTAACACTAAAATCTTTCCTTTAAGAATTTTATCAAACCCTTGATGGGCACTCCTAAAAATGAATTTAATGAGCAATTAGAACCTATTCAACCATCTAATTTATCAACATCTTTCAAATGGTATTCAACCAAAACTATGCAATAAAAAATGTACCAGAAATTTAAGACCGTCATCATGAACCCTAAAACCCCCAGACTACAAAAAATGTAATACAAAACAATAATCAATAGTTTGAAATAAGAATTAAAGCATAGAATAGATACAAGAACACTTATATGGCACAAATTAAGCTAGATATTCGGAACTTGGAAGAGAAAAACTTGAGATTTAGCAAATATTTAAGGAGAAAAATTGCAAGTTAGGATTAATCTCACCAAGGGTTTATGAAATTGGGACAAAATGGTCCCTTTCTCATGTTTTTAAAAACACTGTAAGTGGAATCTCGCCTGAGCAAGATTTATCTCCTTTGGGCGAGATTGCTCCAGAGAGCATCCCTCTTAAAATGCCTAACTCGCCCAAGCGAGCTATATCACGCTTGGGCGAGTTTCCCTGCACAAAAAATCTTGAATTTTCCCAAAAACATGGATTTATCAACAAAAAAATCAAAATAGAAATTAAAATAACAAATCAATAATAAAAAAATAAAAATATATATAGGTTACCTCCTAATAAGCGCTTTGTTTAACGTCATATAACTTGATGACTTTTGTACCGACCAGTCCTCGGACGTAGTTGACCGTTAGTAATGATGATGGGGCCACGTAAGCTGGGTCCCACAAGCAGCGAGAACCAGTGTCTCACAAGGCACGTGAGTCAAGGTGTCGAGGAGTGGTCAGGCGTCGATCACCGGGATGTACTGATGTGTCCTGGGCAATATATTGAGGGCGATGAGACGTCAAACATTAGTGACTCAAACAACGGGGCTGGGCCACGAGAAGTGTAACTACAAGAACACATGATTCTTGACATTCTTAGGAACAACTTGAGCTGGATTTGAAAGGCACTTTACTTTAGAATTGGATCAATGTTCTAAATTCAAGAACTCACCAAAACTAAGCACCAACCATGACTCATATGGAAGTCCATGTATTGTCAAATTGAATCAAAACAAAAGGAAAGAAGAACAAGAATTAAAACTGGACAGAATTTAAAAGATAGCTACTGAACCAAAACAGAATTAAGAACACAATGCTGGAAACACAAAATTAAACGGTAGAAAAAGAAGTAAACTCTAGGAATCAAAACTACCGAATGGAAAATTGAAGAAAAGGGAAGAAGAACACTTATAGAAGAAGATGCTTGCTGGATTTTGAGAATTGGAAGAAGCCATTCACGCCACTTGGAACCTTGAACCAAGATAAGTGATGGAGTGCCACCACTTGAAGCTCACCATAGCTCACAAGATAAGGCAAAGAAGAAGAAGACTCAAAACTCACAAATTCTCACCAAATTTGAGTATAGTCTCTCTACTATAAAATTCCAATCTGAATTGTGAAGGACCTAAGCCCTCCTTTTATAGGAGTAAGGGCTGGTCATTTACATAGCTTATTCCCTAAGCTACCCAAAAAACTCCTAAGATCACACCCCCCTTACTAAGCTCACTCCCCAAGCTTCTAGAATTTGCTAAACTAAAGCCTAAAGATGCTTTTACAAAAGAGGTGTCTCATGTTTCCCTCTAAGCACCTTTCTAAACATTATTCTATATTATTTACAATTTAAAAGAAACTATAAAGAGAGATATTTAATATGAAGCCTATTATTTGAGAGTTTGTAGACTTCTTTATCTTTAGGCTTGATCTTCTCTTTGACTTCTTTTAATTTGTGAGAAGACTAGAAGGAAGAACTTCAAATGTGTAGGTGAAAATCCTCTTCCTTCATTAATAAAATCCTCTCCTAGTGGATATCCATCATACTCCCCGAGTTGGAGAGAATTCGTCCACGAATTCAGTACTCTTGCATAAAACAAAGTCAGTTTGCTATTATATAAGAGAAGACAAGAAGAAATGGGCAAACATGACTTATCACTTTGAAATGTTGGGAGTTCAGAAAAAGATGGTCTATACACAGACAATGTTGGAAAAGATTGTGTAGGAATGATATTATTTGGTAAAATAGGAGATATGAAAAAATCATTCTTAACATTCTTTATCCAATATGGTGTGGAAGTAGGAACCTTAGGTAATGAAAATGACAAAGAAGAAGAAGACCTTGTAGGCGTAGCACGAGTCAACAAAAGTGATTGAGTTGAGAAGGTATTAAGACTCGGTTTATCATGTACTTCAATTTCCTTTTCATTTTCTTTTTGAGGTTCTTTGGGATTGGTCCTATATGCTAGACGATGTGGTAAAGAAACCCTGGGCATTAAGTCTATTTGGTGTTCAATCCCTCTTAGAGGTGGTAAGCCTTTAGGAGGATCTTGAATCACATCTTCATAGTCCTTTACCAAATTGTCCAAACATGTGGGACTATCCTTAGCCGACTCACAGTCAATAGTCCTAGGAATAGCTAAAAAAATAGGCTTTTGAGTAACTATTACCCTTTTAACTTGTTGTGTGGACATGAGAAGGCTTCTCTTGGAACTTTTTATATCATTATCTTTCTCTCTTTTTTCTCTCATTTTAACTTGGTCCTCATGTACTTCCTTTGGAGAGAGAGACTTAAGAGTGACTTTGTGCCCATGGAAGTGAAAAGAAATTTTGTTGGTAAAGCCATCATGAAAAACTTTTCTATCAAATTGCCATGGCCTACCTAAAAGTATATGAGTAGCTTCCATTAGAACAACATCACACAAGACCTCATCTTTATATTTGCCAATGGAAAATGTAATGAGGACTTGTTTGTTCACTACTATCTCACCCACCTCACTCAACCATTGTAACTTGTAGGGCTTGGCATGAAAGATGGTAGGCAATCCAAGTTTGTCTACCACTCTTGTGCTTGCCACATTCGCACAACTCCCCCCATCCACAATCAAAGAGCATACTCTATCACTAATAAGACACCTTGAATGAAATATATTTTCTCTTTGAGTTTCATCAAAAGGTTTTAACACTTGTCCAAGCATGCGTCTTATTACTAATAGGTCACCCACATGTGGGCTTTCACTTTCACTCTCACTTGGGGATCTAGAAGGTGAGGAATGTCTAGAAGATTCGGACTCATGCTCACTACCATCTACCCCATCATGCATATACATAGCTCGTTTAGAAGGGCAATTAGAAGCAATATGTCCATAGCTTAAACATTTCAAACACTTCTTACTAGACGTTTTAGGTGGTGATTTAGGCCTAGAAGTGGAAGTGGAAGGCTTAGACTCTCTAGGTTTGAAAGTAGAGTCCTTAGAAGGGATGTTTGAAAAAGAGTTTTTATTTTTCCAAGAAGAGTGGTAGTAGTTATCTTTAGAAGAATTTTTGAAAGCATTTTTCCTTGCAAGTTGATTTTCAATTTTGCTAGCAAGGTGCACCACATTTTCCAAAGAAGAATATTCTTGTAACTCTACCACGTCTTGAATATCCCTTCGAAGTCCACTCACAAACCTAGCTATCTTAGCCTCCTCACTCTCATCCATATTAACTCGAATTAAAAGCGTGTCTAGTTGTTTAAAGTAATCATCCACACTTAGCGCGCCTTGATGAAACAGTTGGAGTTTCAACATAAGGTCTTTCCTAAAGTGTAGGGGTACGAATCTAGCGCGTAAACATGCTTTCAAATCGTTCCAAGAGACCACGGGCGGCCTCTTGTGTAGGTCAATGTCCATGAGGTATTGATGCCACCATTGCATGGCATAGTCCAAAAATTCTAAAGAAGCTAACTTAACCCTATGCTCATCCCTAACCCCATTTACATCAAAAATTTGGTCCACCTTAGCCTCCCATCCTAAGTATACATTGGGATCACTTTCACCACTAAAACTAGGAAGTTTTACATTAGGAGAACAAGGGTCAGCCACATGTTGGCGCCTCTCTTCATGGTGATGATGTCTTGGCCTTGGATTATCTTCATAATAACCATGGGAGTGCCTTGAAGAATGCCGACTAGGAGGAGTTCTTCGCTCACGGTTTTGATGCATTTCTTCTCGGTTTAACTCCAAACTTTGGAGCCGTGCTTCCATCTTCCTTATCACCTCAAGATAGTGAGCATTAGATTGCTTGGCATTCTTTAAGTCCTCATAAAGGGCTGCCTTTTGAGGTGAGCATGGTTTGGAGGACTCTCCACTAGAGAAATGAGCCATGAGCAGAAAATACAAAAAAACAGAAAACAAAACAGTGAAAGAAACTTGTTAGACAATTAAAAAACAGTGAGATATAGGTTGCTGGAAAATGCCCAAGAAAGCACTCAAACCACTCCAAGAAACTATGCTGTCCTCAACCAAGCCTTTCTTGTGGAATGGAGTAGCTTCAAGTGAAATATGTCACAACAAACCAACTTACTTAAGAACAAGTCTCCACACAACTTTAAGAAGAACAAAAAGACAAGCAAGAAAAGGTGTAAACAAATAAAAGCTAAACCAAAAACAGAGAGCAATGTATGACAAACTAGAAAGAATATGAATGAAAGACAATCAAGAAAAATAAGGAACTCAATGAATAAAGAAGGCACACAAAAAGAGTCCTAAAGAAAAGTGCTAGAGTAGATGAAAGAAAACAGAAAACAGCTACTGGAATTTTTTTTTTTTTAAAAGCAAACTGTGCTATGTTTACAGATTTAACTGTACCGATTGAAAGCAAACTGGAATGTGAAAAATAACCACAGAAACTTCAATGTCTTAACTCAAAAATGGCACTGGAATGAGGTAAAAACAGTAAGCCAATTGAGAGAAATAAATTTTTCAAAATTGCTGCCCAATTACCGTATTCTTTTCGGCAGTATTGTACACTTTTCGTATTTTATTTATCATTTTTTGTGTACTTGGAATTTTTGAGTGATTCTTTTTTCTATGCTTTTGTAACACTTTGAAGTATGTAAATCCAAATTTTCACAAATTTCCTATGAGCCAATTAATTGCAGTAAATTGAAAACAGTAGCACGTTTGTAAGAAAACAGAGGAGTCTATTTAGGAATGAAAAACAGTATGATGAACTAGCAAAGACATAATGGAAATTGTGTAAAGGAACTTGTATAGAATGAAAATACAAGCATGAACTCAATATCTAAAAATGAAAATGCACAAAGGATCAAAAAATAAACTAAAAAAAAAACAGAAAGTAAACCAAAGCAAGAAACAATTAAAGCAATAAAAGTACTACTAGAAGTAATGACAATTATGGAATAACATGACTAAGACAAAACTTGACATGATTACAAAATTAAAAGACATATAACAAGATATAACCACAAGTGAAAGGAAGCTTAAGGTCAGCTCTAGGAAGGAGAATGCCATTCCAAAAGAGCAGCCATACTCATATGAACAATGAGTGCTAGAATCCTTTTCACAAACACATGGTGTAACAAAAGAAAACAGCAAGAAAACTCAAAATAAAGCCTAAAACAGAATGGTAAACAACTTGAATTAAAGAGCTCTTGAAAGTAAAGTGCAATACAACTCAAGAATTAAGCAAAAACAAGCCTAGACTCTGATACCACATGATGTGAATGTAACTACAAGAACACATGATTCTTGACATTCTTAGGAACAACTTGAGCTGGATTTGAAAGGCACTTTACTTTAGAATTGGATCAATGTTCTAAATTCAAGAACTCACCAAAACTAAGCACCAACCATGACTCATATGGAAGTCCATGTATTGTCAAATTGAATCAAAACAAAAGGAAAGAAGAACAAGAATTAAAACTGGACAGAATTTAAAAGATAGCTACTGAACCAAAACAGAATTAAGAACACAATGCTGGAAACACAAAATTAAACGGTAGAAAAAGAAGTAAACTCTAGGAATCAAAACTACCGAATGGAAAATTGAAGAAAAGGGAAGAAGAACACTTATAGAAGAAGATGCTTGCTGGATTTTGAGAATTGGAAGAAGCCATTCACGCCACTTGGAACCTTGAACCAAGATAAGTGATGGAGTGCCACCACTTGAAGCTCACCATAGCTCACAAGATAAGGCAAAGAAGAAGAAGACTCAAAACTCACAAATTCTCACCAAATTTGAGTATAGTCTCTCTACTATAAAATTCCAATCTGAATTGTGAAGGACCTAAGCCCTCCTTTTATAGGAGTAAGGGCTGGTCATTTACATAGCTTATTCCCTAAGCTACCCAAAAAACTCCTAAGATCACACCCCCCTTACTAAGCTCACTCCCCAAGCTTCTAGAATTTGCTAAACTAAAGCCTAAAGATGCTTTTACAAAAGAGGTGTCTCATGTTTCCCTCTAAGCACCTTTCTAAACATTATTCTATATTATTTACAATTTAAAAGAAACTATAAAGAGAGATATTTAATATGAAGCCTATTATTTGAGAGTTTGTAGACTTCTTTATCTTTAGGCTTGATCTTCTCTTTGACTTCTTTTAATTTGTAAGAAGACTAGAAGGAAGAACTTCAAATGTGTAGGTGAAAATCCTCTTCCTTCATTAATAAAATCCTCTCCTAGTGGATATCCATCACAGACCACACACCGATTATCAGTTAGGGAGAAGCCTCGATCATGAGGGACCCATGCGTGTGGTGTGGATGACGCGTTCAGGCGTAACACAAGTAAAGAGCCATTGGAAGAGATACGACCTGTGAGGGTCATGTTCCAGGGGTGAGCTGCATGCATGGCACGTGAACAACTAGGGCACTCCCAGGGCGGATGGCCCTAGAGATTAGGTGCACAAGTTGGTACCCAGGTGGTCATCCCGTCAGAGGTTGCATTCCAGTAAGGGAGCCTTACGCGCTAGATTGCCCTAAGAGTGGGTGATACCGGCGCTAAGGCACACCCTCAGTAAACCTAATTTTGGGTGGCAGAAATAGCAGAAACCCTAGAGTATATAAAGGGTAGTGACAAACCTAATAAGGTACGCGATTGATACGCAACACACAGTTTTACGCTCGTGAGATTTGGTGTTTCCTAGTCCTATATTGACTTGAACGTCGGAATGCAAATGACCTCTAGGGCGCCCGTTGTCTCTGTGATTTCAGGTGTTTGATCGAAGGAGGCACGAATGAAAGTAGGGATAATTGGGCATGCGATCGTCGTAGTCGCACAAAGATAATCGAGTCAACATTTGGCGCCCACCGGGGGGCACGATTTAAAACACTGTCCCATTCACAAGAACAAGAAAGATCCATCAAGATGAGAAACACGAGGCAAGGATCCGTTGCACCAAACGGAGTCGAAAGCCTCACCCTGTAACAGATCATGGAAACGATGCAGGCTCTACAAGAAATGGTGGCTGCATCAAGGGCAGATCAAGAGCGCATCTAGATTGATCTGGCCGGGTCACTAGGAAGGAATGAAGAATTGCAAAGAACCAATGAAGAATTGCGCAGGGGGTTGCAGAATCAGGCTGGGGAACGTGAGGTGGAAGATCAAGAACCTGCGATACCACCCAGGGATTTCTCAATGCCATTCTTGCAAGTGATCATGGACACCGTGATACCAACCATGTTCGTGGGTCCTAAAGCCACTTTCATAGGTGTAGAGGATCTAGAGGCTCACCTCACGGCCTTCCATACGCTGATGATGTTGGTTGGACGCTCTAACGCGGTGCGATGCGAACTGTTCATGAGCACACTAGTGGAGACAGCGATGGATTGGTTCATCAGCCTCCCTGATGGCCACGTGACGTCGTTCGCTCAACTTTATAAGTTGTTCAGAGAGCAATACATAGCGAATCGGGCTCCCCCACCTATCTCTTATGATGTTTTTGACGTAAGATAATATCAGGGAGAGTCCCTGAAGGAGTTCCTTAACTGTTTTAGGGCACATGTGGTGAGGTGAAACATCAAGGATGAAACAATGATGGTGCACGCGTTCAGGAAAGGCATCGTGCCAGGACCTTTCAGCGAGTCACTCATCAAGAACCGCCCCAAAACTTTCGGCGAGATAAGGCGTCGAGCAGTGGCTCATATTGCTGCGGAGGGAGAAGTCAACGAGAAGCACACGTGCGTTGTTCCCATGCACCCACGAGCACTAGGTTGACCTCAACCCCTGAGTGTACATGAGGCAACGACAGAGAAGAGGGCTCCAACGAAGCAGCAGCCTTACGAGCCCAGAAAGCCCCAAACCAGGGGACGCACAAGGGAGAATGTGCCACCAAGGCACAACTTCGTGGTAGAACTGAAAGACCTGATTGTCATCCCCAATATAGCGGAGAGATTGAAGATGCTCGCTAAGTCCGACAAGAAGTTAGGGCATAACAAGAACGCGTGGTGCGAGTTCCACCAAGCATTTGGCCATCCCATACGCAACTGCTTGACGTTGGGACATCAGTTAGACGAACTGGTGAAGAGCGGTTTCCTGAAAGATTACTTGGTGGAGTCGTAGGGAGACCAGAACATGACCGCACCAGGAGGAGACCAGGGACACGAGACTTGTGCATGGTGAAATCCACACCATTGTTGGGGGTTTCTCAGGTGGAGGGTGTACCGCTTCTTAGCGGAAGAAGTATGCCCGAGCAGTGATGTCAGTAGAGGCACAAGTGGCAGATGAGGCCCTTGACGTCGATCTTGTCTTCACCAAGGCCGACCTTCGAGATGTCGTCCCCCATGACAATGACCCGGTGGTGATATCAATAGTAACTGCAGGGAGGAAAGTACAACGTGTACTGGTGGATCAAGGAAGCTCGGCAGACGTGATGTTTTGGATGACCTTCAACAAGCTGCAGTTGTCCCCTGATCAACTGAGGCCTTATACTGGTTGTTTGTACGGATTTGCAGGAGATCAGGTGGAGGTGCGCGGGCACTTAGAGCTGAGGACCCCCTTCACAGATGGTGTCGCATCTCGTACAGAGAATATCAGGTACCTCGTCATCAATGCCCCTTCCGCTTATAACATACTATTGGGCAGACCTACATTGAACAGGCTAAGAGCGGTGGCGTCGACGAGGCACATGAAGATGAAGTTGCCTGACTTGGGGAGAAATGTGATTACCATCAAGTCAGATCAGAAGGAGGCTAAAAGGTGTTATGAGAACAGCCTCAAGACGAAGAGAGGGGTGTTCATGGTCACCACTAGAGCACCAAGTGAAGAAGGGGTCACCCCAGCAGAGATCGCCCGGGAGAGGCGACCTGAGCCAGCAGGGTAAGTCCTGGAGAGGGAGATTGGAGGTAGGATGTTCAAGCTTGGCAAATCACTAGGCCAAGCAACACAGGACCAGATCGCCGAGGTCATAGCACGGCATCTGGATGCCTTCGCATGGTCTGCCTCGGACATGCCAGGCATAGACCCACACTTCCTGTGCCACCGCCTCACCATGGACCCCAAAGTCAGGCCGGTCCGCCAGAGAAGAAGGAAGTTCAATGAAGAGAGGCGGCAGGTCATTAAAGAAGAGACGAAGAAGCTGCTGAGCGCCGGCCACACAAGGGAGATCCAGTACCCTGAGTGGTTGGCCAACGTGGTCTTGGTGAAGAAGGTCAACGGAAAATGAAGGATGTGCGTTGACTTCACCGACCTCAATAAGGCATGTCCGAAGGACTCTTAACCTCTACCAAGCATTGACGCCTTGGTAGACAGCGCCTCGGGCTGCAAGATTCTCAACTTCCTGGATGCTTTTTCTGGGTACAACCAGATCAAGATGCACCCCAGGGACGAGTGCAAGAAACCGGATGTGGCGGGAAGGATGGTACGATGGGCAATGGAACTTTCAGAGTTCGATGTCGAGTACGATCCCCGAGGTCCTATCAAAGGCCAAGTCTATGCAGATTTTGTGGTAGAGCTCTCCTCGGCAGATGCACACCAAAAGGAAGCCAACTTTCGGTGGGTGCTCTCTGTAGATGGGTCCTCTAACCAACAAGGCAGCGGGGCAGGTGTCATCTTGGAGGGGCCGAACGGGCTGTTGATCGAGCAGGCCCTACGGTTCGCCTTCAAGGCCAGCAACAACCAAGTAGAGTACAAAGCCCTCATCGCTGGCATGCTACTTGCCAAGGAGATGGGTGCGCAAAGTCAGTCGACGAAAAATGACTCTTTATTAGTCACAGGTCAGGTAACCGGGGAGTACCAGGCCAAGGACCCGCATATGGCAGTTTATCTGGGATACGTCCAGGCCTTGAAGGGATCATTTGCGGCGTTCGAGTTGGTGCATGTCCCCCGAGAGCAGAATGCCCGAGCTGACTTGCTAGCTAAGCTCGCCAGCTCAGGCAAGGGGGCCAGGAAGATGGCCATCATCCAGGAGACCCTGAAGACGCCTCGAACCTTCACCGCAGATAATCTGGTGGAGGTCCATCAGGTCAGCACGTCGAGAGGGTTAGCGAGGAGTCATCGGTCACTGACTCAGGAGACGCTGCAGACGCCCAAGATAAGCACATATCCGATTCTGGGGGAGGAATCAATGCAAATCTACCTAGTCAAAGGAGGAGAGACATGGTTGACGCCCTACAAGCGCTACCTGGCTGATGGTATACTCCCATTGGAACCCACGGAAGCCAAAAAAATAAAGAAAAATGCTGCCAAATACACTTTCATCGACAGGGAGTTGTTCAAACACAGGTTCACCCACCCGATCTTGGTATGTGTAAGCGGAGACCAATGCGCACGCATAATGGCAGAGCTCCACGAAGGGATATGTTGGAGTCACATCGGTGGACGATCTCTAGCATCAAAAGTCATTCGTGCAGGATACTATTGGCCAATCGTAAGGGAAGACTGCACGAGGTACGCACAATAGTGCAAGTAGTGTCAGCAACACGCTGACTGGCACAAGGCGCCGCCAAAGGAGCTCAGGTCGATTTACAGCCCTTGGCCTTTTCATACATGGGGAATCGATATCCTGGGACGCTTTCCTTTGGCGATAAGGCAGATGAAGTACCTCGTGGTCGCCATAGAGTACTTCACGAAGTGGATCGAGGATGAGCCCGTGGCCCAGATCACAACCCACAAGATCACGCACTTCGTGTGGAAGAACATAGTGTGCCGCTTCGGGGTACCAAAGTGGTTGGTGTCTGACGATGGCACACAGTTTGCAAGCCAACAACTGGGCAAGTTATGCTCAAAGGTTGGAATAAAGCAGGTGTTCACATCGGTTGAGCACCCGCAGACAAATGGGCAGGTCGAGTCTGCCAACATAGTCCTGCTTAGAGGTTTGAAGAGGAGGCTTGAGAAGGCTAAAGGAACCTGGGCAAAGGAGGTTCCTAGAATAGTGTGGGCTTACCACACCACTCTTCAGTCCACCACTAGAGAGACACCCTTCAGCTTGGTGTATGGGTCGGACGCGATGATTCTAGTGGAGATCCAGGAGAGTTCGCCACGCTTCCAGAACTTTGTGCCTGAAGAGTCCAACGAAGAGAGAAGGGTGAACCTGGACCTACTGGATGAAGTCAGGGAGGAAGCAAGAATTCAAGCTAAAGCTTCGAAGAGAAGGGTGAAGTACAAACACAGGTCATAGCTGAAGCCTAAACCAGTTAGAACCCCTTGACTTTATACAGCAAGGGTGAGATCAGCTAAGGTTTCACGTGCACAAGTGTTAGAATGTATGGCTTTAAACTAGACGGGGGGTAAATGGTTTAAAGAGGGTTTTCGCAAACTTTTAAACCAAGAATGAAATTACTTCGAGAAACAAATGACAAGGAAATCAGTTTGCCAAAACACAAAGCAAAAACAACAGCACCAGAAAAACAATCGGTTGTTTCGCAAAAACAATCGAATGTTTATACCAGTTTGCAAAAATCAAAACTGAATTTAAAGAGTTAAGGGATACAGAAAATGCACATAGAGATTTATACTGGTTCACTCTAAACCCAGAGCTACATCCAGTCTTCTCAGAAACCACTGAGGAAATCCACTAAGCAATCAAACCTAGAACACTTACACCACAACAAAAGAAGTGACCTTAATCCCCTCAAGACACACATTTCTCTTGGTCAACACACCAACACTAAGAATGCTGATCTTGATCCCCTCAAGAACAGACAACACTTCTCAGCAAACACACAAGGTTTCTTTCAACAGATACAAGGATTACACTTGTTACAGAAACAAATCTGAAAATACAAGAGAAAATCCTATCTCACACTCTTTGATCAAACTCAATCTCTAAGCAATCTCAACTCTTTCAAAATCTCAAAACTTGTATAAAACCCAAATCTGTTTTACTGTATATAATCAGAGTTGTTTGTTATCAAATCTTAACAAACTATTAATTGCATTTAAAGATTTATCAAAGCATTAAAAACTGGAGCGTAAACAATTGAAAAAACATTTAATGCTCAGTCAAAGCACAAAACAGTTTTCTGTTATGGTACCAAAACAAACAATCGGTTGTTTGCACGAGTCAATCGGTTGTTTTGGTTTTGACAACTCAACCATTTGAAAAACAGTTTTCAACCTTTTCTAAAAACACCTAAGTATAAAACAATCGGTTGTTTTTCACTTAGTTTGAAAAACACTTTTCTTTTAATAGATTGAGAGTGCTTATGCTTTGGATTCAATCAAGAGTGGATTACATATTAAATCTACCCCAGATCCTATCTAAAAGGACAGCACAACAACAACAAGCACAACCAGCCTTCATCATCCTTCAAAGGGTTTGGATTCTTCAAAGCTTGAACACCACTTGGTTCAACAATCTCCCCCTATTTGATGAAGACAATCCCTGATGCTTATGTTATATTTGATTGAATCTGAAGCAGTTCCTGCAAGGCACAATTTTAAGCAAAGCATGGAACTTTTGATATTTGGTTAGCACAAAAACAAATACAGAAATTCAGAACATAATATCAGAGCGAACAACAAACAAATATAAGAGCAAAAACCTATAAGGTTTCACCCATACAAACTGTTTTGCAGAAAATAAAAACTGAAACCAAACACAACATATGATATGATTCCACTAGCCAAATAGAGATGATTCTTTGACATTCTATTGAATCAACTTGAGTTGGAGATAGCTTAGGCACTTTTAATAGAATTGGATCAATGTTCTATGTTTCAAGAACTCACCAAAACTTGCACCAAATACCAAACTCATATGGAAGATCCATCTATTGCCAATTGAACCGATTAAAATGTGTATAAAAGCAAAAACACCGTTTAAAAAGCTCAAGAACAGAATTGAACCGAACAAAACAACTAGAAATGAAGAAGAAACAAATGGAAACAGCCAAGGAGAAGATGAATCGAAGCAAATTCAGAAACAAACTAAAATACCGAATGAAAATGCTAGAAAAGTAAACTAAGACATGTTTTAGATTAAAATGAGCTAGGAGATGAAAGAAAGAAGAACTTATGGAGATGAAGGACTTGGTTTGATGATCACGCCACTTGGATGGTGAAGGCTCCAAGATAAGTGAGCTAGTGCCGCCACTTGAGATAACCAAATGCACTCAAGATAAGACAAGGTGAAGGAGAAGACAAGTTCTCACAATTCTCTCTCAAATTGAGTAGAGTTTCTCTATTACGAATTGCAATTCTGAATTGTGAAGGACCTAAGCCCTCCTTTTATAGGAGCAAGGGCTGGTCATTTACATAGCTTATTCCCTAAGCTACCCAAAATGCTCCTAAGCTCACGCCCTCCTTACTAAGCTCACTCCCCAAGCTTCTAGAATTTTCTAAACAAAAGCCTAAAGATGCTTTTACAAAAGAGGTGTCTAATGTTTCCCTCTAAGCACCTTTCTAAACACTATTCTCTATTATTTACAATTTAAAAGAAACTATAAAGAGAGATATTTAATTGAAGCCCATTCTTGAAAGCTTGTAGACTTCTTTGGCGTTAGGCTTGATCCTCTCTTTATTTTATGTCTACTTTTAATTTTGAGAAGACTAGAAGGAAGTGTTGAACCAAGTGGTGTTCAATGTTTTGAAGAATCCAAATCCTTTGAAGGATAATGAAGCCTCTGCTTTGCTTGATGCTGCTGTGCTGGGTTTAGCCTTGTTCTGGGGTAGTTCTTTGTTGTAATCAACACTTAGATTAAATCTCAAAGCAATTAGCATCTCAATTTTATCAAAGCAATATGATTTTCAAATTAAGTTGAAACAACCGATTGTTTTTTCGAAACAACCGATTGTTTACACTTAGGTGTTTTGAGAAAGTTTGAAAACTGTTTTTGAATGGTGTATTTTGTTAAGTAACAAAACAACCGATTGATTCGAGGAAACAATCGATTGTTTGTTTTAAAACCATAACAGAAAAACTGTTTTCTTTGACTGAGCTTTAAATGCTTTAACTAAATACGCTCCAGTTATTAAATGCTTTGACCAATCAGTTTTAAATGCAATTAAGAGTTTGTTAAGATTTGATAACAAACTATATTCTTAGATATATTTTGAAAAACAGTTTTGATATATTAAGAATCTTGAAACAAAGTTTTTCATCTAAGAGTTTTTCAAAGTTTCTGAGATTGCTAAAGAGTTGAGAGATTGATCAAAGTGCTGAATAGGATTCTCTTGTATTGATTTCAGATTTCCATCTGTAACAAGTGTAATCTTTGTAAACTGCTGAACAATTTGTTTGTGTGTGTTGCTGAGATTGGCTGTGTGTTCTTGAGGTGTTCAAGATCAACAATCTTAGTGTTGGCAAAGGAGAGTGTGTGTCTTGAGGTTTTCAAGGTCAAGTTGCAATCATTTAGTTAAGTAATACGCTTGTTTTCAATAGTTAAGATACTTTTAAACTATTATTACACAGAACATTCACTTTCTTATAGTTTCCTAGGTTAACTATAAAACCTTAGATTGTAAATGAAAGAAGTATTATACATATCAAAACACAATTTTAACACATCTCTTGGTTGTGGTGTAAGTGATCAAGTGGTGATTGCTTAGTGGATATCCTCAGGGTTTCTGAGAAGACTGGATGTAGCTCTGGATTGGAGTGAACCAGTATAAACAACTGTGTACAATTTCTCTATCCCTATCTCTTTAATTCAGTTTTGATATTTTGGAACTGGTATAAACAACCGATTGTTTCGCTAAAACAACCGATTGTTTTTCCAGCTTTGTGCTTTTGCTGTTTGTTTTGGAAAAACTGAATCCTTAATCAAGGTTCTTCTGAAGTATTTTCATTCTAAGCTTAAAAGTTTTCAAAAATCCTTCTTAAACAATTCATCCCCCCTCTCGTTTAAGGCCATATATTCTCACAATTGGCATCAAGAGCTTGGTTCTTGAAAGTTATTCAAGTTGATCCAAAAATCTTTTTTCTATGGCTGGAAAACTATCTTTTGAGGAGGGTGCTTCAATCTACAAACCACCTTTATTCTGTGGATTGAATTACAAGTTTTGGGAAGCAAGAATGAAAATCTTTATTGAATCTATTGATCAAAGAATTTGGGACTCAATTGAGAATGGTCCTTACATTCCAAAGTTCAAAATGGAAAATGCTTTCTTTACAAAACCTTTGTCCAAATGGACAGATGATGAATATAAGATGGCTCAGGTCGATAAGTCTGCCCAAAATATTATAGCTTCTGCACTAGAGACTAATGAATTTTTCAGAATATCAAAGTGCAAAACTGCTAACGAAATGTGGGAGACACTCAAAGCTGCTCATGAACCAAATGAAACAATGACAAAGAGTCAAGCAAGAAGAAAGAAAAGGAAAAACAAGAAAAGCCTCAATCTTTGCTTAATGGCCAGAAGGGAAGATGACTCATGTAGTGTAAGTTCATCAAACTCTTTAAACTCTGAAAATTATGGTCAATTGCTTCAAGTCTTTCAAGAAACTCATGAAGAAGCCAACCGATTGGCTCTCTTGAACAATCGGTTGAAAGAAAAGAATAGCTGGCTTGAAAACAGAGTAAAGGCACTGGAAGAGGATTTAGAAAACTCAAAAATGGATTTTGAAAATCTGGAAATCATTTACAAAAACTTCTCTTGCAAGTGTGATACTCTAGTTTGTGAAAATTGCGAAAATCTTGAAAAGAAGGTCCACTATCTTGTTAAAACAGTGGATAAGCTTTCTAAAGGCCAATCTAACTTTGAGAGTGTGCTAGCATCTCAAAATTGTGTTTTTGGAAAATCTGTATTGGGTTTTAATCCACAACACAAGCAAGATAGATTTTCAAAATCATTTTCGAAAATGCCAGAAAAACAATCGATTGGACCATCGAAACAACCGATTGTTACATGCTTCTATTGCATGAAAAGAGGTCATTCTGTGCGATTCATTAAAATCAGAAAACATGTTGTTCCTAGAGGGCTTATGAAGTGGATTCCCAAGAAAAATAAAGCTTGTATTGATGAGTATAAACGAAATGGACCCACATTCATAAGGGCACCAAACCTATGTACTTGATAATCTTTTTGTAGGACATCTTGGAGGAAAGAAAACATCTTTGGTACTTGGACAGTGGATGCTCCAAGCATATGACAGGGGACAAATCAAAGTTCCTGAGAATATCCTTCAAGCAAGAGGGTTATGTCACCTATGGAGACAACAACAAAGGAAGAATTCTAGGAAGAGGATCCATAGGAGATGAAAGCATCTTGGTGATTCATGATGTGCTCTTTGTTGAGGGCCTAAAGCATAATCTTCTGAGTATTAGCCAACTATGTGACAAGGGATATCAAGTGATGTTCAAGACAAACACATGTGAAATCTGTCTACCCAACACCAAAGAGGTAATGTTGGTAGGTAAGAGAGTTAATAATGTGTATCTTCTAGATATCTCTACACCATGTTCAATTGGATGTCTTCTATCCAAGCAAGATGAATCTTGGCTTTGGCATAGAAGAATTGCTCATATTCACATGAATCATTTGAACAAGCTAATATCAAAAGATCTTGTGATTGGGCTACCAAAACTCAAGTTTGAGAGGAATCACATTTGTGAAGCTTGCCAAAAGGGGAAACAAGTGAAGAGTTCTTTTAAAACCAAAAATCTTGTCTCTTCATTGAGACCTCTTGAACTCCTTCACATGGATCTCTTTGGACCCTCTAGAACTATGAGTCTTGGTGGAAATTATTATGCTCTTGTTATTGTTGATGATTTCTCTAGGTACACTTGGACTTTGTTCTTGGAATCAAAGAGTGATGCCTTTGCTGCATTCAAAAAGCTAGCAAGAAGGCTTCAAAACACAAAGAACAGCAACATTGGCTCCATAAGAAGTGACCATGGAGGAGAATTCCAAAATGAGAAGTTTGCAAAGTTCTGTGAGAAGTTGGGGATCCTACACAATTTCTCAGCTCCAAGAACACCACGACAGAATGGAGTGGTTGAGAGGAAGAACAGATCTCTTGAAGAGCTTGCAAGGACAATGCTTAGTGAATCATCACTTCCTAAGTATTTTTGGGCAGAGTGAGCACCTCTTGCTATGTGATGAATAGGGTGCTTATAAGGCCCATCTTGAAGAAAACCCCATATGAGCTGTTCAATGGAAGGAAGCCTAACATCAGTCACCTCAAAGTATTTGGTTGTAGCTGTTTTGTTCTCAACAATGGAAAGGAAAGCTTGGGAAAGTTTGATGAAAAAGATGACCTTGGCATTTTCATTGGTTATTCTCTCACAAGCCATGCATATAGAGTCTACAACAAAAGATTGATGACTGTAGAAGAATCAGTACATGTAGTCTTTGATGAGGTAGATCGCCGAATCAGTGAGAACCCAAATATCAGTGCTGAGGAAGACGAACAAAGCATCAGTTTGGAGAAGCTAGATATCTGTGCAGAAAAACAACCGGTTGATTCGCAGAAACAACCGATTGAAATTCTGCAACAGAGTGAGCTGCCCAAAGAGTGGAGGATTCCTAGAGATCTGTCAGTAGATAACATCATAGGGCAGATAAAGGAAGGTGTCTCCACACGTAGCTCCATCTCAAACTACTGCAGGCACACAACCTTTGTTTCTCAAATTGAACCAAAGTCAATTGAAGAAACTCTCAAGGATGAGAAATGGGTTGAGGCTATGCATGAAGAGCTAAACCAATTTGAAAGAAATGAGGTATGGTTTCTTGTCCCTAAAACTAATGAATTGAATATTATTGGTTCAAAATGGGTTTTCAGGAACAAGCTAGATGAGGATGGAGTGATCACTAGAAACAAAGCAAGGCTTGTTGCCAAAGGCTACAATCAAGAAAAGGGCATAGACTATGGTGAAACCTTTGCTCCTGTGGCTAGATTGGAGGCTGTGAGGCTGCTGCTGGCTTTTGCTTGTATGAGTGGCTTCAAACTCTTCCAAATGGATGTAAAGAGTGCCTTCTTGAATGGCTACATCAATGAGGAAGTCTATGTAGATCAACCACCGGGTTTTGAAGATCACAAGTTTCCTAACCATGTCTTCAAGTTGAAGAAAGCTTTGTATGGTCTGAAACAAGCTTCAAGGCAGTGGTATGAGAGGCTTAGCAACTTTCTGCTATCTCATGGTTATGAAAGAGGAATGGTAGACAAGACTCTCTTCATCAAAAAGTCTAATGCAGAAATTATTCTTGTGCAAATCTATGCTGATGACATCATCTTTGGTGCTACACAAGATAGGCTATGTGAAGAATTTGTGGCTGCAATGAAAGGTGAGTTTGAAATGTCTATGATGGGAGAACTATCTTTCTTTCTTGGATTGCAGGTTAAACAAAAAAAGGATGGGATCTTCCTAAGTCAATCAAAGTATTGCAAGGAAATTCTCAAAAAGTTTGACATGGAAAATTGCAAAGAGGCAAGCACTCCAATGCCATCAAGCTGCTATATGGATGCAGATGCTGCTGGAAAGAGTATTGATCAATCAAAATACAGAGGTTTGATTGGATCATTGCTTTATCTCACAGCAAGTAGACCGGACATCATGTTTGCGGTGTGTTTATGTGCAAGATATCAAGCAAATCCTAAGGAGTCACACTTCAAAGCTGCAAAAAGGATTCTGAAATATCTCAAAGGAACATCTTCTGTAGGACTATGGTATCCTTCTCATTCTCCTATACACTTAATTGGTTATTCAGATTTTGATTTTGCAAGTTGCAAACTAGATAGAAAGAGCACAAGTGGCACATGTCACCTTCTTGGCTCAAGCCTAATCTCATGGCATAGCAAGAAGCAAGCATGTGTTGCTCTCTCTACTGCTGAGGCAGAATATATAGTTGCAGGTAGCTGCGGTGCACAGATCATATGGCTTAAGCAACAACTTGCAGATTTTGGTTTACAAATCAGCAAAGTTCCTTTGATGTGTGATAACACAAGTGCAATAAATCTTACCAAAAATCAAATTCAGCACTCAAGGACAAAACATATTGAAATAAGACATCATTTCATCAGAGATCATGTGCAAAATGGGAACTGTGAAGTGAAGTTTGTGGAGACCAAACTGCAGCTAGCTGACATCTTCACAAAGCCTTTGCCAAAAGAAAGGTTTTTCTTCTTGAGAAATGAGTTAGGTATTCTTGATCTTAATAATCTCTCTTAAATATGTTTTTAATACATGTTAAAGTCTATTTGTGAAGACAAATAGGGGGAGAATTATTGGTTCTTGTATATCTATATCTATGTCTTATATGCATAAAATGTTTAAATCTCTGAATTTAAAATTGCTTTCTGCTGCTGCTGATAGAAACAACCGATTGTTTCGTGTAAACAACCGATTGTTTATTATGCTTAATGAGTGAAATCCAACTTGTTGCTGTAAGAAGCTTTGGATAGTATGAATGCTTTCTCTGCAAGAACTGCTTCAGATTTAATCAGTACAACACAAGCACCAGGGATTTGTCTTCATCAAATAGGGGGAGATTGTTGAAACAAGTGGTGTTCAATGTTTTGAAGAATCCAAATCCTTTGAAGGATGATGAAGCCTCTGCTTTGCTTGATGCTGCTGTGTTGGGTTTAGCCTTGTTCTGGGGTAGTTCTTTGTTGTAATCAACACTTAGATTAAATCTCAAAGCAATTAGCATCTCAATTTTATCAAAGCAATATGATTTTCAAACTAAGTTGAAACAACCGATTGTTTTGTCGAAACAACCGATTGTTTACACTTAGGTGTTTTGAGAAAGTTTGGAAACTGTTTTTGAATGGTGTATTTTGTTAAGTAACAAAACAACCGATTGATTCGAGGAAACAATCGATTGTTTGTTTTAAAACCATAACAGAAAAACTGTTTTCTTTGACTGAGCTTTAAATGCTTTAACTAAATACGCTCCAGTCATTAAATGCTTTGACCAATTAGTTTTAAATGCAATTAAGAGTTTGTTAAGATTTGATAACAAACTATATTCTTAGATATATTCTGAAAAACAGTTTTGATATATTAAGAATCTTGAAACAAAGTTTTTCATCTAAGAGTTTTTCACAGTTTCTGAGATTGCTAAAGAGTTGAGAGATTGATCAAAGTGCTGAATAGGATTCTCTTGTATTGATTTCAGATTTCCATCTGTAACAAGTGTAATCTTTGTAAACTGCTGAACAATTTGTTTGTGTGTGTTGCTGAGATTGGTTGTGTGTTCTTGAGGTGTTCAAGATCAACAATCTTAGTGTTGGCCAAGGAGAGTGTGTGTCTTGAGGTTTTCAAGGTCATTCTCTTGGTTGTGGTGTAAGTGATCAAGTGGTGATTGCTTAGTGGATGTCCTCAGGGTTTCTGAGAAGACTGGATGTAGCTCTGGATTGGAGTGAACCAGTATAAACAACTGTGTACAATTTCTCTATCCCTATCTCTTTAATTCAGTTTTGATATTTTGGAACTGGTATAAACAACCGATTGTTTCGCTAAAACAACCGATTGTTTTTCCAGCTTTGTGCTTTTGCTGTTTGTTTTGGAAAAACTGAATCCTTAATCAAGGTTCTTCTGAAGTATTTTCATTCTAAGCTTAAAAGTTTTCAAAAATCCTTCTTAAACAATTCACCCCCCTCTCGTTTAAGGCCATATATTCTAACAGGAAAACTTCAAATGTGAGGGTGAATGCCTTATTCCTTCATTAATAAAAGCCTCCTTTATTTGATTCTCATCATACTCCTCGAGTTGGAGAGAATTCGTCCACGAATTCTGAATCCCTGCATATAACAAAGTCAGTTTATTTTTACAATTAAAAGTGGAAGAAAAAGGTAAACATGACTTAGCATTTGTAAACAAAGGGATTTCAGAAAAGGAGGTTCTAGAAATCGACCAAGTTGGAAAAATTTGTTTGGGAATGATGATATGTTTTGGAAAAAGACCTCTTAAATGGTGAAAACCATTAGGAGGTATGAAATCATCCCTAACATTTTTTAACCAAGATGGTGTTGAAATAGGAACCTTGGGTAATGAAAAAGATAAGGAAGGAAAACACCTTGAAGGTGAAAGGATAAGACCCATGTCAACTTGGCCTTCTTTGTCTTTTTCATTTTTACGTGAGATAGGTGGGTGAGTTAGGTCTTGTTTTACCTTGTTTGTCATTAAGGTTTTTTGTGGACAATGAAGAGCTATGTGCCCAAAACCTAAACATTTTAAACATTTTATATTTGAAGTTTTGGTAGGTGACTTAGGAGTAGAAGGATTTGTAGTAGAAACTCTTCTTGGAGAAGTGGTTTTCAAAAGATATAATTCCACCTTGATGGTTATGCGAAGCACTTTCTTTAAAGAAGAGTACTCATTCAATTCTACAAAGTCTCTAATATCTCTTCTCAAACCACGTACAAACCATTTAATCTTTGACTCTTCATTAGCATGCATATTCATTTTAGTCAAAGTTGTTTCAAAATCTTTAAAGTATTCATCTACCATCCTATGTCCTTGAGGAAGCCTTTGGAACTTCAACAAGTGTTCCTTCCTAGAAGGAGGAACAAACCTCGCGTGCATACACTCTTTCAAAGCATTCCAAGAAACCACGGGAGGTTTCTTGCGATATATAATGTCCATTACAATTTTATGCCACCATTCTTTGGCATAGCCCAAAAAGGATAAAGAAACTAACCTAAGTTTATCGTCATCTTGGACCTTATACACATGAAAATAATGGTCAACCTTAGCCTCCCAATCTAAATACACATTAGGATCACTATCACCATTAAAACTAGGGACTTTTTCACAAGAAATGTTGAACACTTGGTGATATCTTTGGTCACGGTTATAACTCTCTTCATGAGAATGATGGTGATGCCTCCTTCTTCTATGTTCTTCTTCACGGCCATGATCATTGGAAGAACCTCTAGATGAAGGTGTATGAGAATGACGTTCTCCATTGATTGATTTAGAGGACCTAGTTTGCTTTATTTCAACTATTTGTAATCTTTCCTCCAATTTTCTTATAGCTTCATCTTGGAGATTAATGGTTCGTTTTGCCTTTTTTAATTCATCAAGAGCAGAAGCTTTGCTAGAAGAATGCTGTTTGGAAGAACCACTGCTGCAATATGAAGCCATTTATAAAAGAAAATAGCAAACAAAACCGCAAACATTGTTAAGAAATCAAGGTTAGCAAAAAAAAAAAGAAATTGTAGCAAAATGCCAAAGTGAAGTGTCACTTAAATCACTCCAAAGAAAAAATACTCCCTTTACCAAGCTGATCTTGAGGCCTTGAGTAACCTCAAATGAAATATGTCAAATCAAGAGCACACAATCTCAAAGCAAATCACCACAAAACCAATGAATAATGAAAGACAAGCAAGAAAAGGTATAAGCAAGAAAATGCTATAACAAAAGGAATACTAGATGTATGACAAACTCAAAGAGTAATGAATAAAAGACAAGCAAGAAAATAAGGTACTCAATGAAAAAGAAGGCACACAAAAGATACCTAAAGAAAAGCACTAGAGTAGATGAAGAAAACAAAAACAGAGCTACTGGAAAATATTTTTTTTATGCAAACTGTGCTTGATGTTCACTGATTTAACTGGAACGATATAAAGTGAACTGGATTATGAAATTTTAACCACAGAAAGTTCAAGATCTTAGCTCAACAATGGCACTGGAATTACTCAAAAATAGTAAGCCAATTAATTGAGATAAATTTTCTAAAATCGCTGCCAGATTATCGTATTTTTTTCGGCAGAACTGCACACTTTTTGTTTTTGATTTATCATTTTTTTTGTACTTTGAATTTTGAAGTACTTCATTTTTCTACTCTTTTATAACACTTTGAAGAACACAAATCCAGAATTTCAGAAATTTCCAGTGAGTAAATCAATTGCAATAAATCGAAACAGTGAGGATGTTTTCAGAAAAACAGAGGAATCCTAACAGGAATGAAAAATATAATTAAGAACTAGCAAAGACATAATGGAAATGATGTAGAAGAACTTATATAGATCTAAAATACAAGTATGAACTCAATAATAAAACAGAAAATGCACAAAGGATCAAGTATCAAACTCAGAAAACTGTATTACACCAAAGCAAGAAACAAAAAATTCAATAAAAGTACTACAAAAAGTGATGACATTCTTGGAAAAACATGACTATGACAAAACTTGTATGGATTCAAAAAGGAAAAGACACAAACACATGATAGGCACAATTAAGAAAACAACAATAAAACTCAAAATAAGCCTAAAAACATAAAGATAAACAACAAGAATTATAGAGCTCTTGAATTAAAAGTGCAACACAACTCAAAATTAAACAAGAACAAACCTAAACTCTAGATACCACATGATATGATTCCACTAGCCAAATAGAGATGATTCTTTGACATTCTATGGAATCAACTTGAGTTGGAGATAGCTTAGGCACTTTTAATAGAATTGGATCAATGTTCTATGTTTCAAGAACTCACCAAAACTTGCACCAAATACCAAACTCATATGGAAGATCCATCTATTGCCAATTGAACCGATTAAAATGTGTATAAAAGCAAAAGCACCGTTTAAAAAGCTCAAGAACAGAATTGAACCGAACAAAACAACTAGAAATGAAGAAGAAACAAATGGAAACAGCCAAGGAGAAGATGAACCGAAGCAAATTCAGAAACAAACTAAAATACCGAATGAAAATGCTAGAAAAGTAAACTAAGACATGTTTTAGATTAAAATGAGCTAGGAGATGAAAGAAAGAAGAACTTATGGAGATGAAGGACTTGGTTTGATGATCACGCCACTTGGATGGTGAAGGCTCCAAGATAAGTGAGCTAGTGCCGCCACTTGAGAGAACCAAATGCACTCCAGATAAGACAAGGTGAAGGAGAAGACAAGTTCTCACAATTCTCTCTCAAATTGAGTAGAGTTTCTCTATTACCAATTGCAATTCTGAATTGTTAAGGACCTAAGCCCTCCTTTTATAGGAGCAAGGGTTGGTCATTTACATAGCTTATTCCCTAAGCTACCCAAAATGCTCCTAAGCTCACGCCCTCCTTACTAAGCTCACTCCTCAAGCTTCTAGAATTTTCTAAACTAAAGCCTAAAGATACTTTTACAAAAGAGGTGTCTAATGTTTCCCTCTAAGCACCTTTCTAAACACTATTCTCTATTATTTACAATTTAAAAGAAACTATAAAGAGAGATATTTAATTGAAGCCCATTCTTGAAAGCTTGTAGACTTCTTTGACGTTAGGCTTGATCCTCTCTTTATTTTATGTCTTCTTTTAATTTTGAGAAGACTAGAAGGAAGAACTTCAAATGTGAGGGTGAATGCCCTCTTCCTTCATTAATAAAAGCCTCCTTTATTTGATTCTCATCAGCATAAAATCTCCCCCTATTTGTCTTCACAAATAGACAAAAAGAAGAGATGAAAAAGATAATTGTTCTTAATACATCATAGTTAAAAAGCAGAAGCAGAAAACAGAAAAATTGATAAAAACACCAAAAACACTCGGGTGTTTCGATATATCAACCGGTTGTTTTTCTCTTCATTCATCATCAGCATATTGAAGATCAAAGATCTGGTTTTGGACAACCTCAATCTGTTAATCTAAATTCATAAAGTGTGCATTCATGCTGTTAAACCTATTATCAATGCTCTGGAAGTTGCTGATACATAAATCATGGAGATTCCTTTGGTTCTCCGCAAAGCTATCAAGCCTATTGACCATGTATCTCTCAAAAGAAGACATGGTGCATTCCATCTTCCTGATTTTCAGCAACAACACTAGGTCCAACATCTTGATTTGTTTCATGATGTTCTTCATGTTAAAACTCCATATCAGCAGCATGTTCACCTTCTTCAAGATCAGCAGCAACACTTGATGAGGCATCATGGTCACCATCTTTGTTTATCCCTTTTCCACCTATTTTGGTGAATCCCATTTTGCTGAGAGATCCATTGTTCATTTCTTGAGTTGACTTGACCAACTCTGATGTTTCATCTTCCAGGTTCACTTCAAAATATAACAGAAATTTAGAAATCAAAACAGCATATGGATAGTGATAGTCACTTAACCTCATTGCCTTTTGCATGTTCTCTTTGATGATGTGGATCCAATTTATTTTGATCTTCTTCATAATGCAGTAGATGTACACCAGGTCCTCCTCTGTAAGAACAAAATGATTGCTCCCCCTTGGAGTTAGAATCCAAGTCACAATAAGGGCCAACAACCTTTCATCAAGCTTCAAGCCACCAACCGAACAAGTCCTAACTTGAGCATTTTGATTCTTCAAGCAGCTCTTGTAGTATTGGACTTTGTTGAAGTTCTCCACTACACCAAGGTTCCCCTTGTTGATTCCGAGGCCAGAGTACTTTAGACCAGCTACTGCAATCCACACATCATATGTGATCTCCTTATCTACACCTTTTACATGAGAAACAAGGTTGTTTCCCTCAAACTTGAGATTTATGTAGAAAACTCTTATCAAATCTGGGTAGATGTTGCCCTTCATCCCCAAGAAATTTATGAGGGATTGATCTTTGAGGAGCCTTCTGACATTGTCCAGCTTTTGGCTTTTCAGCCAATCAAAGCAAACAACCTTGGGGTTGTTTATCACTTTGGTGCTAGTCTCAAACCTATACTTCTCAATTAGATCATTATCACCAGAAAACCATCCTTCTAGCCTTCCTCCAGACCTTACTGCTCTAGTTTTGACTCTCTTTGAGGTGGGAGGAGTTGAGTTCATGATGGCAGAGAAGAAACAGAGAGAAGCTCACACAAGAATTGCAAGAGATGTTGCAATTGGTTGTTCTTGTGAAAGAGATCAGCTGCAACAGATTTTATAGCAACAACAGAATCATAAAGCATTCAATCACATGAGTGGGTACCAGATTTTCAGAGAGAAAAGAATTGACCAAGCCCTGCACAGAAAACGTTAGAAAAAGCAAAAAATCACATGGTCATCACATGTGATCTTTGACTAGTCATTAAAGCTCTTAAAATTTTCAAGATTTTGGAATATATTCCTTTATGACTGTTGTAACTTCCTTCTGAGCGTGATCAACTTTCAACACAGGTTCATTGACCAAGAATTCTTTCTTTAATTTGATCTGCAACGAATAGAAATTCAAAAAAGAAATTAAATTGATTTCTTCACAGTGTTGTCAAACACAAAACAATCGGTTGTTTCGAAGAAACAATCGATTGTTTTTCTGCAACAATAAAATTGATTTTGAGTTTTTAAGCATGAGCAGAAAGAATTCAAAGCTGATGAAATTGAACATTTTAAAGAGGTTATACAAACATGAAAATGAACTTAAAACATGAATTAAGAACAGAGATAAGGAAGGTCTTATCCTTTATGTTGTTCTTTCAATGAGTCATGTGCTTTTGTGATCAAGAAGCTTCATTTAACTGTTGAGGGCCTTTGGACAGATACAGAACATTGATTCAGCTTCAATGTTGGTCTTTTTCTTCCAAGAACTTGATCAGATGACTCACTCCTTCACACTTCTTTAGATTTCCTCCACAAACATGAGTTCAAGCAACAAGATTTGGTCCCTTCACAAATGTGGGTCCAATTGATTTCTTTTTCTCATTTGGAACCTCACATCCTTTAGGAATCCATTTCATGAAGCCCCTGGGAACAAAAAACTTTCTTATTTTGCAGAATCTAACCAAATGGCCCTTTTTCATGCAATAGAAGCATGTAACAACCGGTTGTTTCGCCTTAACAATCGGTTGTTTTACTGGCTTTCTTGAAAAAGTTTTTGAAAACTTATCTTGTTGGTTTTGTGGATTAAAACCTAAACCAACCTTTCCAAAAACACAGTTTTGAGATGCCAAGACATTCTTCAAGAATTTGCTAAATTTTCTGGATAGCAAGCTAAGGTTTTCTTCATCACTATCATCGTTGGATTCTTGTTTGCCTTTGTGCTTGGAATTTTTTAAGGCTATACTCCTTACATGCTTGATGGGGATCAAATAAGAGAGGATTTTACCAATAGAGGAAGAGGTCATTCACCCACACATTTGAAGTTCTTCCTTCTAGTCTTCTAAAAAAATTAAAGAAGAATTAAATAAAGAGAGGACCAAGCTTAAAGCCAAAGAAGACTACAAGCTTTCAAGAATGGGCTTCAATTAATATATCTCTTTATAGTTGCTTTCAATTTGTAAATAATATAGAATAGTGTTTAGGTAGGTACTAAGAGGGAAACCTAAAGATACCTCTTATGTAAAGCATCTTTAGATATTAGTTTTAGAACATTCTAGTTGATTGACTCTTCATAGCTCACTATAGGCGCTAAAAGTGAGACATGTGCAAGGGACCTTAGGTAGCTTCCTTTGTAAGCTTCTTTACACTTTCATGACCGGTCATCCTTCTATAAAAGGAGGGGCTAGAGTCTTCATAAAACAGAATTGATTTGATAACTACCGAAACTCTCCCAAATTGGTGATTGAGTGAGTGAGATTTGTCTTCTCCTCTTCTAGTCTTATCTTGAGTGCATCTTGGAACCTCAAGTGGCGGCATCTACACTCAGCTTGAAGCCTAACATCCTTCAAGTGGCGTGTTCATCTCCAAGAACTCCAACCACATAAGTTTCCTTCTCTTTTCCATCTTATTCATCCATTTCCATGTCCTTATAAACTCTATAAACATTTCTTAGGCTTTTCTTGCACTTTTGTTTGGTTCTTTTGGTTCTTATCTTGTTTTGTTCGGTTCATCTCATTTCTTTACTGTTTTAATCGATTCAAATGATGTCTTTCATGGTTTTGTTCGATTCAATTGATTTCTAGTTAGTTTTAATCGGTTCCTTTGCTTTCTTGTGCATTTCAATCGGTTCATTTGTCAAAAAATGGGTTTCTACATGAGTTTGGCTTGGTTACTTGTGTTTTGGTGAGTTCTTGAATATTAAGAACATTGATCCAATTCTTGAAAAGTGCCTAATCATATTCCAACTCAAGTTGATTCCATATAATGACTATGAAACATCTCTATCTTGTTATTGGAATCATATCAATGCTTGTCTTCGCTTTCTTGAACGTTGAGTCGATTCCTCTCTAACTCATGTTCCCTAAGCTTGTCAAACAAAGAAGCCATACTCAAGGATGTTAGATTTTTAGATTCGGATATAGCAGTTGCCTTAGGTTGCCATGCTCTATCAAGACATTTCAAAATCTAGATGTTTAGCTCTTCCTTTTCAAAGGTCTTGTCAAGGCTCATGAGATGATTGATGATGTGCGTGAATCTTTTCTGCACTTCAGCAATTGTTTCACCTTTGAGCATTCTGAACATCTCATACTCTTGGATTAGAGTATGCTTCCTAGCTCTCTTCACCTCATTTGTACCTTCATGAGTTACCTCTAAAGTGTCCCACATTTCTTTTGCTGATTTGCATTGAGAGACCCTGAAAAACTCATATGAATTCAAAGCAGAGGTTATTACGTTTTTAGCAATGTAATCAAATTTGACCTTCTTACTTTCAGAATCAGTCCATTGAGACCAAGGCTTTTCAATGGAAGATCCATCTTTTTCAAACTTAGGGACAAAAGGACCATTTTCAATTGCATCCCAAATTCCTTTGTCAAGTGATTCCACAAACATTTTCATTCTCACTTTCCAAAATTGGTAGTTCAAACCACAAAACAGAAGTGCTCTGTTGATTGAAGCACCTTCCCCAAAAGGTAGTCTATCAGCCATTAAAAAAACAGTTTTAGGATCAACTTGAATAACTTTCAAGAACCAAGCTCTTGATGCCAATTGTTAGAATGTATGGCTTTAAACTAGAAGGGGGTTGAATGGTTTAAAGACGGTTTTCACAAAATTTTAAGCCAAGAATGAAATTACTTCGAGAAACAAATGACAAGGAAATCAGTTTGCCAAAACACAAAGCAAAAATAACAGCACCAGAAAAACAATCGGTTGTTTCGCAGAAACAATCGGTTGTTTATACCAGTTGGCAGAAATCAAAACTGAATTTAAAGAGTTAAGGGATAGAGAAAATGCACACAGAGATTTATACTGGTTCACTCTAAACCCAGAGCTACATCCAGTCTTCTCAAAAACCACTGAGGAAATCCACTAAGCAATCAAACCTAGATCACTTACACCACAACCAAAGAAGTGACCTTAATCCCCTCAAGACACACACTTCTCTTGGTCAACACACCAACACTAAGAATGTTGATCTTGATCCCCTCAAGAACACACAACACTTCTCAGCAAACACACAAGGTTTCTTTCAACAGATACAATGATTACACTTGTTACAGAAACAAATCTGAAATCAATACAAGAGAAAATCCTATCTCACACTCTTTGATCAAACTCAATCTCTAAGCAATCTCAACTCTTTCAAAATCTCAAAACTTGTGTAAAACCCAAATCTGTTTTACTGTATATAATCAGAGTTGTTTGTTATCAAATCTTAACAAACTATTCATTGCATTTAAAGATTGGTCAAAGCATTAAAAACTGGAGCGTAAACAGTTGGAAAAACATTTAATGCTCAGTCAGAGCACAAAACAGTTTTATGTTATGGTACCAAAACAAACAATCGATTGTTTCCACGAATCAATCGGTTGTTTTGGTTTTGACAGCTCAACCATTTGAAAAACAGTTTTCAACCTTTTCTAAAAAACCTAAGTATAAAACAATCGGTAGTTTTTCACTTAGTTTGAAAAACACTTTTCTTTTAAAAGATTGAGAGTGCTTATGCTTTGGATTCAATCAAGAGTGGATTACATATTAAATCTACCCCAGATCCTATCTAAAAGGACAACACAGCAACAACAAGCACAATCAGCCTTCATCATCCTTCAAAGGGTTTGGATTCTTCAAAGCTTGAACACCACTTGGTTCAACATCATGTACTTGAAAAAATTGGTCAACTTTTGCCTCCCATCCCAAATACACATTAGGATCTCCCTCACCACTAAAGCTAGGTAATTTTACATAAGGCAAATAAGGCTTAGCCACATTTTGGCGCCTTTCTTCATGATTATGGTGCCTCCTCCATTCGATTTCTTCATGATAGCCATAAGAACTTTGAGAAGTCCTTGAAGAATGCCTATGATGATGATGATGTCTTCTTTCTCGGTTTTGATAAGCATCTTCACGGTCCATCTCCAATCTTTGGAGCCTTGCCTCCATTTGTCTTATCATCTCATTATTTTGTGCAATTGTTTGTTTAGCATCCTTTAATTCACCAATGAGGTATGCCTTTTGAGGTGATTGAGGTTTATATGATTCTCCACTAGAAATATTAGCCATGATAATAAAGAAACACAAAACACAAAGAGAAAACAATGAAAGAAAACTTGTTAGCAAAAGAAAGAAAAATAAAGCTTGTTGTAATAGGCCAAAAGAATGCACTCAAACCACTCCAAGAAAATTTTCTTTCCTTAACCAAGCCTCTTTTGTGGATTGGATGAGCTTCAAGTGAAAAATGTCAAAGCAAACCACACTTACTCAAAGAACAATTCACCACAAAACTAGAGGAAACAAGAAAGACAAGCAAGAAAAGGTATAAGTAAGAAAAGCTAAACCAAAAACAGAATAAAAGATATGACAAAACTTGGAGAAGAATATGAAATGAAAAAGACAAGCAAGAAAATAAGGCACACAATGAAAGGATAGCACACAAAAGAATCCTAAAGAAGAGTACTAGAATAGATGAGAAAAACCAAAAACAGTGCTACTGGAACTTGTGTAAAAACTGTGCGTGACTTAAAACATTTAACTAGAACTAAATAAGGCAAACTGGAATGTGAAATTTAAACCACTGTAAATTCAAGATGTTATCTAAAAATTGGCACTGGAATCACTTAAAAACAGTAAGCCAATTAATTGCGATAAATTTCCGAAAATTACTACCGCATCACTGTTTTTTCCAGAGTCAGAATTTTACACTTTGTACGTATTTCATTTATCATTTTTGTTGTATTTTGATTTTTGATGTAATTCTTTTTTTAAATCTTTTTTAACACTTCAAAATACTTAAATCCAAAATTTTAGAATTTTCCAGTAACCACAAAAATTTTGATAAACCAAACAGTCAGCACGTTTTCAAGAAAAACAGAGGAAACCTATTCTGGAATTAAAAAACAGAATTAAGAAACTTCAAAAACACAATGGAATTGATGTATAGAACTAATACAAAAGCATGAACTCGAAACTAAAAATAAAAATGCAGCAAAGGATCAAGAAAAAACAGAAATATAAAATTGTACTCAAATAAAATCAATCAACCAAAATGACAATAAAAGTACTACAAGGAATTGATGACATTTGAGGAAAAAACATGACTAGACAAAACATGTATGGATTCAAAAATTAAAATGACACAAACACAATGATTTATACCAATTAAAACAGCAAGAAATACTCAAAATAAAGCAAAAAACAGAATCAACTAACACAAAAACATAATCAAAGTGCCAATCAACTAAAAAAAATAATTCCACACAACCTTAGCTCTAGATACCACATGATGTGAGTTGAATCTAGCATAGACACTTTAATACACTTGAACACAACATTATATTTGAAGGAAGACCACAATTCAAGGATCAAATGAGTGCTAAAACAAAGAAAGCGAAATTAACATCGCCAAAACAGAAAGTTGAAACAAAATTGAAGTCAAGGAAGCTTAAGGAATCATCAATGGAGACATAGCCTTCCAAAATGATGAACCAAACTCAAATAAGAGTGCTATTTCCTTGTGAACAACAATTGGAACAAGATTACCGAACAAAATTGAAAAGGAAAGCAAATGAACCGATTAATTTGAAGAACAAACACAAAACACAACATAGAATTGAAAAATAAGCAATTCTACCGATTGAAATTGAAAATAGGTTGCGGAAATGGAAAAAGGAACATGAAAGAAGATGAAACTTATGTGGATGAAGACTTGAATGAGATGGAGTTGGAGATGAAAACGCCACTTGGTGGTGAAAGCTCCAAGATGAGTGTGTGATTGCCGCCACTTGTAGCTCTCCAAAAGCACACAAGATAAGACTAGGAAGGAGATCAAATCTCACAAAGCTCTCTCTCAAATTGAGTAGAGTTTCTTTACTACAAATTCCAATTCTGAATTTTACAAAAGCATGGCCCTCTATTTATAGGATGAGGGTGCTGAATTTGAAAAGGCAAAAACACACACCAAAGAATTCACAATTGGCACCAAAAACAAGTCACATGGGAGGTGTGACTTGCATCCCTACTTTGGCACCTCCTAAAACTATGTCTACACCTCCTTTTAATAACATACGGAAAGTGTGACTTACATTTGTATATTAGCACCCCTAATATCTATAACTACACTCTCCTTTTAAGTTCTACTAAAAACTACAAAAAAAATTACAAATAGAGATATCCAATGATGCTCATTTATTTAATGTTTGGTCTTGCCCCTTATGAGTTCGACTTGGGCTTGGCCTTCTTGGGTTTGGACTTTGGACTTGGACTTTAGACTTGGGCCTCCATATTAGTTTCGTCTTTCTTTATCTATACTCATTATGAAAAAAACACTTAAATTTCAAATTTCAAAAAGGATTAAAACATGATAGTAATAAATAATTTGTTGTACTGTTATTTGCCAAGAATTACATTATATACTTGTCTGAAATAACATTGTGTACTTGTTTATATTGGATTTCGATTAAAGTAAAATAAAAATTAAGAGTTTTTTAGAAAAAAAAATCAAACATAATAACTATCATATTTTGTTCTTGTTTTATAAATCATCTAAAAATTTACCATTATATATAACTCCTTCAGATTGTTTCTTAAAAATAAAACGTGGTTAGAAGAAAAACGATACCATTCGAAATTGAGATTATTAATTGACAAAACTTGAGATTAACCTATGTCAATAGTAGGATTATAATAATAAAAAAAACAAGTATTTTAAACTTCGTTACTTGTGCCTATATGGATATAAACTAAATAAATATGATTTAAATTTAGCTCATCAGGGTACAAAATTTAGATGTAGATGTCACATAATGCAATTCTTTGCATTTGTTCCCAACTAATAATATAATTTCCTTAATCAAATAAATAATAATAATAATATAATTCCCTCAAAAGGGCACCTTAAGGGAGGGAATTCTGATTCAGAACACATTATTTGCGCCTCTTCTCAAACTAATGATATTGATTGAATTCAAATTAATTGCAAAATTGAAGCCAATTTTGATAATATGCAACCCCACAAAACTGTACACAACAACTACTGGACACCACAAGTATTATCTGAATCTCATCCTTAATGTTTTGGAGGAAGAGGGTGTTCTCTTAGGAATAATAGAAACCCCAATTTGTTGGTGGTGGTGGTGGCTGAGATTGAAGACATCTGTGGCAGAATTATTGAAGAGATTGGTGACATCAGCAAGAGGCAACCTCTTAGGCTTTCGTGTACTGCGCTTCTTGTTCTTGAAAGATAGGGACTTAATGTGAGGAACTGGGGTCTTACCCTTATCCTTGTTCACATTACTGTTACAAAATGGAGGAACATTTTCCTTGTTACCAAGGTCGGAAATGATAGTGGCAGTGTTAAAAACCTCCATTTGTAACAAAGTAGAGGTTGTTGTTTAGGAACAGAAAAAGAGAAGAGTTGGTGTGATTGGTTGAGGGTTGGGGGTTGTGGGGTGGTGGTATATATTCATTGTTGAGTGAAACTAAAAAGGGGGAGAAAATGAAAATTTTGGTTGAGATATGAAAGATGCGAAATTTGTCGATGGCGCTTTTTGTTATATTGTGAATTCAGGGTAGAGAGGGAAAAGTGAAACTTCAAGGCGCCTAGAAGAATCAGAATTAAGAATAAAAGGGATTTTCTTCCTGCACCTGGATTTTCCTTTTACATCTTCGTGATTTCTTCATACACCTCCGGGGTTAGTGATATTTATTTCCATTTTACCCTTAATAAAATAAATAAATAAATTCATAATACCCCCTTTTTATCTCTTTCATATTTTCAATTTTCATGATATTTTAGTAAATGTCAATTGTCAAATAAAGCCTTCTTAACTAGTTCTGTCACAATTGCAGATTGATAACAAAAAAAACTTTTCAATTCTTCTCATTTTCTCATTTTGGAGAGTACATACATCCTTATAAAAGGGAGTGTTTATTGCAAGAAAGAAGAAGAGTGTTCATGTGAGTGTTTACGTGACAAGGCTGAGCACCTAATGCGAGCATTTAATATGAGTGTTTAACCCAATAAAGATGATCTTTTAGGGGAGAGAGATCACTTGATGGTCACCAAAAACATGTAGGACCTCTCATGAAATATTCCAAAGAATACTAGCACCATGAAAAAAGGAATCCTAAATAGATTCAGATTACATCAAGGAGAAGACACACAAAAAAGGAAGAGCGCGAGAGAGAACATAGATAAAAAGAAAAACTAGATATGTACATTTTTTGTATCCCTTCATTACACACATTTTTTCATTTCTATATGTTCTGATTGACTATTTAACCATCAATCGTCCTAAAAAAATATGCTAATCAAATCACAAATTGTCCCTTAAATCTGCAAATCAAATCCCAAATCTTTAGGATGTAACACATCCTTGGACATAACAAACGCAACAACAGTAGTAGCAACACCACAACCAGACATGCCTCCACCAACCACAAAATCTCATCTGTCACGCGCAATAATTAATTGGCTAAATCATTAAAGCACGCAAATTCATTGGGACAATAACCTTCAAAAAACCTCTCCAGATACTTGTGCAATACTTCCCTATCCAGAATACAAAATTGTATTATGAATTGTACAATATGGAATGTAAATTTTTATGTTGGATTTAAAAACACTTCCATATTGTATTGTCTAGCATGATGCATTATGGATTGTAAAATCCATAAGATAATTCTATATTAGAAAATACCTTTCAGATTATACAATCCAAAATTCATCACACTATACTATACAATTCAGAAGGTTCTTTTTTAAAATCCAAATTTAGTTTTCAAATTATACAATCTAAAAAGTCATTTTTTATAAACGTATTCTGAATTGTGTAATTTGAAACATATTCCCAAATCTAAATTTTTTTTCCAGATTAGACAATTTGAAATACAAAAATCTATTATGGATTGTACAATCTAGATTATAATTTTTTTTTTATTTTAGATTGTACAATTTAAAATGCATAAAATTTAAATTTTTATATTTTAGATCATATAATCCGAAAAGTTTCTGAATTCTACAGTACAGAATTGAAATAAAAAAAGCTTGGATTTAGAAGAAATTTGTGAAATTTACATAATTATACTGGTGCAGAAGGAAATTATGGGGTGCGTGGAGAATTTACAAGAATAAAATTTTGTCATGGGTCAAAACCCCAAACCAAAAACCGGGTCGCAGCTGCCTATATTTTGACGAGCTTTTTTTTTTCCAACTAGAATTATATTTTTATAATTAAATAACATTTATCAGTGACAAAACAAATTAACATTTAGAGTAAATATTAATACCATTAAAAAACAGAGTAATGTTTAATCAATTCTAATCCGACGATATGGACGAATTGGATTGACTTTATTCGTTAAACGTTGAAAATAAAATAAAAGACGTTTAATTTTTATTGTTGTTAAATCTTTCAAGAAGCAAATTCCATATGATCCCTTAATTGACATATCATATAAAAATTAATTTTTCTGATTGTAATGTTTTTTCGTACCTTTAAGTTTTTATTTCATTTATTTTTTAAAATTTTCTATGTGTAACTTTACATCCTTTATGTTTTGGTATTTGTCATTTTTGATACATAATGTTTTTTATTTGTTTTTTTTTAAATTTTGTTATGTGCAAGTTTTCATCCTTTATGTTTTGGTATTTGTCAGTTTTGGAAAATAATGTTTTTGAATGGGATTGGAACCAAGAGAATGATTTGAACCACTCATTGGTCGGTTGGTTGGTTTGCACCTCACTCCTTCCTCTCAGCTGAACTCCCACGCTCTCACTCTCCCACTCCTCCTCCTTGTAAGCTCCGAACTCGGATGGTACCTGCAAAAGGTACTCCGATACTTAAGTCAGATTTCAGCGCTCGACACTTAGTATTTAGGATTAGATGATTGCATACTTGATCCTTTGGGATTTGTGCTAATTTATATGATTATTGTGGGTTCTTTGTCGTTATTAGGCCTAATAAATAAAAGATTAACAAGCGTTGGGTCATTAATCAGTTTCGTTGTTGGTTTAGCCGGGTGTCAAGTCAAACGCTCGGTGTGACGCATGATGATGACTTAGCCTTTTTGACGCCATTCGGAGTGACTCGAACGACAGTCTCTAGCCCGCCTGTCTCCACCATAGAATCGAACTTCCTTAGATTGAAGAACTTCTCACCTGCAAAGACAAAAGGGCGCCTTGGCGGTCGTTTGCACTCCAACGCTCAAGTCATTATTGGGGCAAAGAAACAGTAAGTGAATAAAGTAGTTCTAGTCTCAGAAACAGTGTACCTTGCTAGGGTTCTTACCACCCTTTATATAGGTTGTAACTAGGGTTACTTCTGTTCCGTTACCCATATATAGGGTTCTTGGGAGAACGTCCTTGCGCCGCTATTACACAATTTTAACGTAATCTGGCACATAAGACTTTCCTTTACTGGAGTGCAACGACTAACAATATGGCTGCCAAGGTACCACCTCTTGCATTAATGCTGCAGGGCCATCTGTTCTATGGGTGCCCTAAGTCTTCCCTTGGAAACCCTAACCCTAACGGGCTTTAGCGCCTCCAAGGAACACTTGCTTGTGTCGTACCCGAATGCACCATACACACCCCATCCATGATCCTCTCGTGACTTAGGTCTTTATCTGGTATCTGGGTGTTAACTTCATGTTAACTCATTACTATCAGACTACCGATGTTCGATGTCTTTCTCTCAGGCCGAGGATTAAGGTTTGGCCTATACACAAGCCCCCCAGTCTCGAGCTGTGACTTGTTTAAGTGAAAAGACTAAGTGATCGCCCATGGCGACCTACGTGGCACTTGAGTGACGGGATGTGAACAGTACACCGAAGCGACGTCAATGTGAGTGAATCTCTTTTGTACATCAGCAATGGTCTCCCCTTTCAGCATTCTGAACATCTCATACTCCTCAATTAGAGCATGTTTTCTTGCTCCCTTGACATCGATGGTTCCTTCATGTGTAACCTCAAGAATATCCCACATCTCTTTTACTGAAGCACATTGTGAGACCTTGAAAAACTCATCAGAATTTAGAGTAGATGTGATGATGTTTTTAGCAATACAATCAAATTGAGCTCTTTTGCTTTCAGTCTCAGTCCATTGGGACCAAGGTTTTTCTATGAAAACATCATCTTTTTTAAACTTTGGAATAAAAGGGCCATTTACAATGGCATCCCAGATTCCTCAGTCAATTGATTTCGCAAAGATTTTCAATTTGACCTTCCAGAACTGTTAATTCATACCACAAAATAGTGGTGACATGTTTATTGAATTTCCCTCCCCAAAGGGTAATTTTCGACCATGAAAAAGGTTTTAAGGATCGCAAACTTGAATGACTTTCAAGAACTTAACTCCTGATGCCAATTGTTAGAATTATAGGCCTTAAACAAGAGAGGATGAATTGTTTATAAAATATTTTCGCAAATACTGAAGGTGGATTGAAAGACAATGAAGAATCAATCAACTAGAAATCAATTCAACCAATTAGAAATCTGTTTTTGATTGCAGAAAATCAACTGATTGTTTTTGCGAAATAATCAGTTGTTTATATCGACAGTGTTGAAAATCAAAGCAAAAGCAAATTGAAAGAGTGTAAGGATAAAGAGATTAACACATAATGTAAATAATGGTTCACTCTTTACCAGGAGCTACATCCACTCCTCAGCAACCACTGAGAATTCACTAAGTAATCAAACCTTAATTACAAACAACACACCAAAGTGGTGATCAAGAACACACACCACCTTTGGCAAATACCACACAATTTTCACAACCTCTGAAACTACACAACACCAATTCACACAGAATTACAGTGATCAAGAAAGAAAGGAATGGAATACACCTAGATACAATCAAAGATTTAAGCACAGTGAATACTGAACAATCCTATTCCACACTTGAGAATGATCCAAAGCTCTTTGAAATCTTGAAAACTTATTTGAATGATTTCTCTTAGTTGATTAACAACTAGGAGTGTAAAATAACTTATTTAAAATGCAATCAGTTGGTCAAAACATTTAATACAAGATTCAAAATTAGTTTAAATCATTTAAAACAGATTAAAGCCACTTAACACAATTCTGTTAAGGTTTTCAAAAAATCAGTCGATTGAAAACATGAATCAACCGATTGAATTGGTTTGACAGCAAAGTCAAACAAAGTCAAGTCTTTTCAAATCCTTTTCAAAATACACTAAGTGTAAAACAACCGGTTGAATCGACATTTTAACAAGTTGAATTTTCACTTTCTTTAGAAAACACATCTTTTCCAAAAGGATTGAAATGAAACCACCTTGGATCATTCCAGAGAGTGGATTAACAAATTCAAATACATGTAGACACATACACACAATCAGTAGCAAGGATCTTCATACATTCCATTTGGATTTGGAGAAATCAAAGTACCTTGTTCAACAGGTAGTAACTCTAAGGAGGATATTTTTGGGGATATGCCTTCCTTGGAGAGTGTTCATGAATCTCCCGTTGTGCCTGCTACAATTTTTTCTCAACGTATTTCAACGAACAATGTTAAACAAACTCAATTTGATGATGCGAAACGGGTTATTTCTATGTCTATTTCTCAATATTTGATCTTGCAAAATTTTTTTGAATCTCTTTTAGATGAAAAGGATGAGAAATTTTGAGTTGATTGGGCTTATTGGGTGGATGAGAGAGAATCCTTGAGTAAGGCACATGATAAATAAGTTCAAACCACCAAGAAGTCATGACGTCCTTTAAAAGCTAGAACGAAGGTAATAAGAAGACCTCCAAAGTAGGTCAAACAAAGAAAAAGTAATGGAAATGGTTTGTTTGTTTTGGATTGTTAGAGGTGTTGTTAGTAAAAAATGAGTGGTTATGTTGGGGAGACTTCTCAATGTGCCCTTACATTTTGTTTGTTGTTAAACCAATGGTTGCTTTCTCTACTCTCATTTGGCTTCCTTTTTCCAAAAATATAATCTTTCCTTTATAGTAGAGTCTCAAATTAATCAATGATCTCCTAGGTTTTGATGTCTTGCTAACCCTAATTTGTTATCCCTAATTTGTTATGTAATTTCTCTATGCATTCACAATTTATTGTTGTTTTAGGAAATATGCAAGGAAAGGATTTTAATTTTTCTGGTATCTGTGGAGCTAATTCTTATTCTACTAGGAGAACCCTTTAGAATTATTTGAATAACCTTAAAGGTCCTTGGTGCCTACTGGGGTTTTTTAATGTTGTCGTTTATTGGATGAATGCAAAGCGGGCTCGGTCCCTAATCATGTTTCTTGCACTGAATTCTTAGATTGGATTAGAACCAATAATCTTTTAGACTTGCCTTTTTCTGGCGTTACATTCATTTGGTGTAATGGGAGAATTGGGAATAGTGGGATTTACAGAAAGCTTGACAAGGATTTTTGTAACTTGGAGTCCTTAAATGAGTAGCCTTCTTGTAAATATCAGGTTATGGTTAAGATTTGTTTTGATCATGTTGTTCTCTTAGTTAAAATATCTAATGATAATTCTTGCCATAGACTTTCCTCTTTCAGGTTTATGAAAATGTGGCTTCAATACCCTAGTTGTTTAGATGTTATTGAACAGTCCTGGGTGGTTCCTGTTAGTAGATGTCCGGTGTTGATTCTTCAGAGAAAATTGCAGGGTCTGAAGATTGCTCTTAAAAGTTGGAATAAATATGATTTTGAAAATATTCATGCGGTGGTGGCTGATAAACAAAAAAGTCTCTTTTCCATTCAACAACAATCAGACTAAGCCTCCTTACAGGATATGGATGACCTTCTTCCTTAGGAACAAAAGGCGAGAGATGAACTTAGGCATGCTTTGGATTGTCAACACAATTTTTTTGGAAAGATAAGGCTAACATGCTTTGGATTGTCAACACAATTTTTTTGAAAGATAAGGCTAACATGCTTTGGTTTAATGATGGTAACCGAAACATAGCTTTTTTCATATTATGGATAAGAAAAGAAACCATGTACGTGGTCTTCATAAGCTCATGATTAATGGTAACATATTGGAAGACTCGCAAATGATCAAGGATCATATTCTATCATTCCATAAATACCTTTATTTTGATTTATATTTTACTTCTACTATGGAAAATATGAATGTTTTTATTGCAAAATATATTCCTTCCTAGATTTCTAATGAGAAAAATTAAATGTTGATTAAATGTCCTAACTCAGGAAATTAAGTAGACAGTATTTAAACTTAATGTTAATAGTGCTCCTCACCCCGATGGTTTTGGAGGTTTTTTTGGAAAATTATGGTGTGGATATGTGTAATATACTGTTAAGCAGTTTTTTTGTGCAAGGTTGTATTTTGCTTGAGATGAACTCCAATGTGGTCTCTTTGGTTCCTAAAATTTATGAAGCTATTTCTATTAAAGATTTTAGGCCCATTGTAGTTGCTAAGTTTAGTTTTAAAATTATTTCTAAAATATTGACTGATAGGCTAGGTACCATTGCCTCTCAAATCATCTCGGCTAATCAATCGGGTTTTGTTCAGGGCAAGCACATTTAAGATTGTATATGTCTTACCTCGGAAGCTATCAATTTGCTTTCAAAAAAGTCCACAAAAGGTAATGTGGCATACAAAATTGATATTCAAAAAGCATTTGATCATCCGAGTTAGGCAGGGAGATGGCACTCTCCTTTTTTCTATTTTGCATTGTTGAAGAGGTTTTTAATAGATGTATTTTTCATCTGGTTGATAGTAAGAAGATGCTCCATATGGCCAGTTCAAAAGGGATTTCTTTCCCTACTCATGTTTTATATGTTGATGATATCTTCATGTTCTGCAGAGTTGATAATAAATCTTTGAATAGTTGGAAAATAATTTTGACTACTTATGGATATTTTTCTAGTCAACACATTACTCATGATAAAAGTATTTTTTATTCATCTGATAATTATTATAATTTTGTCATATGCGTTACAAGCATCCTTAATGGTAATCATCATAGTTATGTTCCTTTCTCTTATCTGGGTGTTCCAATTTTTGTGGGTGCCCCCAAAAAGAAATTTCTTCAACTATTAGATGACCAAGTTAATTTTAAACTAACTTTTTTGGAAAGGTAAAGTTTTGAGAATGATGGAGAGAATTCAATTGGTGAATACAATTATATCTGGTTTTTTCTCATAAGCTTTAATGTATACAATTGGCATGTTTCTTTGATGAAATATATTAACCATAGGCTAGGAATTTTATATGAATTGTTGATATTTTGAAGAAGGTCATTATCACGGTAAACTGGCATACTCTTTGTTTACCTAAGTTGGAAGGTGGGTTGCAAGTCACTAATTTTTAAATGAAAAATAATGCTTATCTTCTAAAGCTGACACATAATTTTTCTTATAGTCGCAATGTCATGGTTTCGTGTTTTGAAAGCTAGATTCCTTAGATCTAAGTATATTTATTTATTTAGATTTTGTCCTTCTTCGATTTGGTTAGGGATAAGAGACTTATATGATATTATCATTGAAATACTACTTAAAATGTGGAATCTAGGGTTGATATTAATTTCTGGAATAATATATGGTGCTCTTCTAAATGTATATCTCTTATTGTAGGGTTTCCCTTCAATGAACGAATTAAACTCTTTGCTAATGTTGCACGTGCTTGGACCGATTCTTCTTGGTTAGTCCCTTATCCTTTATTTGTATTGGCTAAAATTCAGAATTTAAAAATATGGTTATTGTTGTTGGGAGGGACGTCTCTAATTGGATGCTAGAGGATTAAGCTATTCTTAATAAAAAGTTGCTCGGTCATTTTCCTCTCATACTTGAGTTTCTTATGATTGGGGAACTTATATTTGGTCTTATACTATTTTTCCAGCCAAAACCTTGGTTCTATGGAAAATTTTACAAAATAGATTGCCCATTGATAGGGAGGTGCAATAAAGAGGTGCGAATCTTTTTTCTATGTGTTGGCTATGTAATAATCATAAGAAGTCTCTTTCTCATCTGTTTTTTGAATGTTCTGTTGCTCGACAAGTTTGGTCTTGGTTTCAGCAAGTATTTCCTACAATGGCTTTTTCTTCTCTTGAGGATTTAATCCATTCTATTAAATCTCCGGGAAGTTCATTACTTAAGCTTATTATACTTGCAGCTATTACTTTCTCAGTCTTGATGATTTGGACGATGAGATATTACCTTAGGTTTCAACAAAAAATTAGTATTCATATGGTTATTAAGATAATAAAGAACTATGTTATACTTTGTAGAAACTCCTCTTAGAAATCCATTAACAATGACATATCTAATTTTTCTATTTTGAATTTTTTTACGATTAATGTGAGGCTAACAAAAATCTTGTAGCCTATCCGGGTTGTTTGGAGTTTTCTGTAGGTTGGCTGGATTAAATCCAATACATATGGTGTTGCCAAGGATTCTCCAGGTCTTGCTGCCTATGTTAGGATTTTTAGAGGCAGTATGAAAGAGTTTGTTGGTGGGTTTTCTTCCTTCCTTGGTGTTCAATCGTCTATTTTATTGAATTCATGGGAGCTATAATTGTTATTGAACAAGCTCAACATGATGAATATTTTCGCTTATGGCTGGAGTGTGAGTGATAAAATAAATATTTTTCTATAAAAGGATTGAGTTTAAAGGTTCTCATAATTTTAGGGAGGGTATTCATTGTGCTGATAAGCTCGCCTATATAGGTTTTCTGAATCAGCTTTAGTTTGTCTGGTATTCTAGTTTTCCCTCTAGTCTTTACTTAGACTTTTTTCACAATAGGTATAAACTTTCTATGTATCGTTTTTGTCTAGGCTCTATGTGTTGGAATTATAGGCCTTAAACAAGAGGGGGGTGAATTGTTTATAAACTTTTTTCGCAAATATTGAAGGTAGAAAGAAAGCCAATGAAGAATCAAAGCTAAATGAATCAAGAGATCCAAGATACAAAACTGTTTTAGTTGATTTCCAGAAAATCAATCGATTGTTTATGCGATTCAAATGGTTATTTTTATCAGCAGTTAATAAAAACAAGTTAAAACAGATTTAACAGAGATAAGGGAAAGAGAAAATCACATAAACAGATTAATACTGATTCACTCTTACACCAAGAGCTACATTCAGTCCCCCGAAACCACTAGGTATTTCACTATGCAATCAACCACAGGTTACAAACCACACACACCAAAGAAGTGATCTTGAACCCCTCAAGAACACACACTTTCTTTGGCACTCACAACACACACAGATCAGAACACCCTATGACTCTGTGCAACAGCAGTTCTTTACAGAAATACAAATCAAAGAGAGAAAAGGAACGATCACACCTGATACAGATTGAATTCAAAAAATTACACAGCAATCCTATTCCACTCTTAGACAAGTCAAATCAAAACTTGATGTAAATCTTGGAGAAAAGCTTATTTCAAAAGATTAATCTGATATCATTACTACGAGGAGCGTAAAAAAAACTATTTAAACTCCAAAAAGGCAGTTAAAACATTTAATGAAGGAGCCAAATCAATTTTGAATCAATTAAAATAGATATACCAAACTTAACAAATTATGTTAAGAATTTAAAAAAAACAATCGGTTGAAATGTCGAAACAACCTATTGAATTGGCTTGACACCTGTTTCAAAAACACTAAGTGTAAAACAACCGATTGAAACGATAAAACAACTGGTTGGTTTTCCACTTCTTTGGTTTAAATCAACTTTGGATCCTAACTAAGAGTAGATTTAAAAATTTAAATAACCCAGAACCTACACACACAAGCAAAAACAAGCCTTCAAGCAATCCACACAGATTTGGAGACATCAAAGCTCTTGTTCAACACTGTGGAGTTGTTTTGTTTTTCATTGCGTGGGTCTGGTCTAGCCCCATGTTTGCTTGTTTTATTTTTCTATTTAATGGATTGTTTCATGTGATGAAAAGTGATTGTTGATGTTTGGGGTGTTATCCTAGCTGAGATGTCAAATTTCTATATGGAGGATGTTAAGGAATAAACAAGGTATGATAAGACATAAGTTTTAATAATAAAAAATAGTGACTTATTTTGGTGTGTTTAACCATCCACATAAGTTTGGATCAGGTATTGGACAAAGTGTAACACAATGCAAAACACTTTTAAAAGTTTAAATATAGACCTTGAAGATTGGATAAAAGTGTTAAACACATATTAAGACTAAACAAAATCAAACATGATGCCATAAAAGCTTAGACAAAGACCTTGAAGATTGAACAAAAGCAGTAAATGCATATAAGTACTAGACAAAGTCTCCAAGCAAAAGGCATACAAAAACCTTAGACAAAATCTCTTGAAGTCTTAGAGGAAGACACAAGATAAGAATCTCAAACACAAACTACAAATACTCAACACTATATGCATATTTATTAAGATAGTACGTTTAAAGGATACAATTTGACCAACAAACATTCCAATGATGATTCTAATTTAATGCATCAACCACTAGAGTTTGTATGCTAAAAATGGTGTTGTCCAAAAAGTAAAGAAGTAACAAAAAAAAAAAAGAGCAACAACAAAATCTATGTTGTATAATCATTTCAAAGGTTAATAGTTGCTAATCATTGAGTGGAGTAACTCTCGGTTAGCAAAAGTTAAATCCATTTTTTTGTTCGCTCTTTTCCCCTAGGCCGAGTTGCTCCCCTATATACCAGGTGCTCTCTTAGTTGTAAAAACATCAATTAACAGAAAGTCTCCTTTGTGAAATTTTGGGTTGTTCTCTTCTTTTGTTTTAGTTCTTATCTTGAGAAGCTTTCTCAAGTGGTGAACCTTATTGCATTTATCCTTTGATTCTTGGATTAAAGGTGGTGTGTTCTTAATCATTTTCTCCACTCAACCAATTTTTACTTTCATTTCTTTACTTGTTCTTGTTTTTCTTTGAATTCTAATAAAAAACAAATTGGTTTTCTCCATGAATGATTCTTGCTTTTGTCCTTTGTGTTGTAATTTCATGGAGTTTTCCTTCTTTAACACCTCTTGATTTGATCATAATCATAACAAACACATCAAGATTAACTTGTATTTTAATCTCCTTTGTCTCCTTAGGAGTACCTTTATTAGGTAATGATGATCCAGGAATGAGGTCTATTTCATGTTCAATTTCTCTTAAGGGTTGAAGTCCCTTAGAAGGATCTTGAAAAACTCCTCAAATTCCTCTAGGATTTTTTCCAAGCCTAAAGAAGGTGAAGGGAGAAGTTGAGAAAAAATGGAGCAAACATTAGTAGGTAAAAGAAGAAGCAAAGGTTTATGAGTTTTTTTTTTTACCTTTTTGACTTCTTTGTAAGAAGTCAGGAGTGCCTCCGTGTCTTCTTTTTCTTTGTCCTTTTATCTTGACTTTTACCTTTCCTTTGATTCCCTCATTACCATTTGATATCTTCTTACTTTTTTTGGGGTGAGAGATTTAAAGGAGTAAGTCCTTCCTTTTCTTTCAAATGTGATTTATTTGGTTTGGTCATCATGATAAACTCGCTTATCAAATTGACACCGCCCCTTCAACAACACATAATTTGCTTCTATTGGTACAAACAAAGTACCTCATATTTATACTTACCAATGGAGAAGTTGATAAGTACTTGTTTGGCCACTTTGATATCTCCATCTTCACTCAACCATTGTTGATGGAAGAAGGCCAAGCACCACTACAACTGAAAGCCCACCATCTTGTCATATTGGGCCAATCACTAGGGTCATGGCTAGAAAGCTTGAAGAGGATTGGAACACTGCTACTGATGGCAGAGAGACCTATCTCTACATGCTCAAAGATGCCAAAGTCCTAGCGTAGAATAGCTTTTAATTTCTTGTTAAAAGTAGCATAGACTATTTCTTTTGTAATTTTGTTGAACATGCAAATTGGTACCTAAAATGCTAACCTAAGTTTAATTAGAGTTCTCTAAACTCATAATTAAACTTAGGACCGACCCACATTAGCCCAAGGAGGAGCGTAAGTTCTAGATCTACTTGCACATGCTAGATTCTAGAACTTACTTCCCATGTGCTGAATTTTAAGCGCCATTCACACTTGTATAGAATTTGAATTTCCCTCTCATTTTCTACCTTGTGTAAATCGGCCTCCTAAGCTATTTAAGGAGTGCCTTGGCTCTTAGTTTTGCAAGATTAATATACTTAGTGAATTGCTGCCAAATTGTGCCAATTTCACTTCTTGCCCAAAAACCTCTTAGGTTAGGCTATTGATCTTCACAAATCCCCTTTTCCAAGTAGAGTTGGCCTCACCACTCTCAATCTCTACATCTCATGCACCTTCAAGGTCACCATCACTCTTAGGAGGACCTTGTTTCATCTTCAATCCATGATGCTTCCGCCATTCACCAACAAAACTCCAAAATCATGAAGGCACTTCTCCATCATTTGGTATCTAGAGCCATGGTCTTCAAGAGATAAGTGCCTTATTTCGTTTTAATTTTTGTGTTCATTCAAATTCGTGTTGTTCTTCATGAATCCTTGATTGTCTTTCTGTTTTTGAGTTTGATTTTGGGTTAGATGTTGTTTTGGTTCAATCCAATCGGTGCATTCATGTTCAATTTGTTCTTGAGCTTCTATTTTGCAAATTTTGTGTAGGATCCATATAGATTTGTGTTGCTGTTCTGTTTTTGGTTTATTTGAGTCTTATTTGAAATTCTAATCAATTCATATTGTGTGTTTTGAGTCACTTTGATTTTTGAATCCACTTGTGTTTTGTCTAGTCATGTTTCTCCTAAATTGTCATCAATTTCATGTAGTGCTATTTTTGATAATTTTGGTTTCTTGATTTGATTTGAGTCCAGTTTTAATCTGAGTTTGTTTGATCATTTGGTGCATTTTTATTTTTAGATTTGAGTTCATATTTGTGTGTTAGATCCATACAAATTCATATACATCAATTCCATCGTGTTCTTGAAGTTTCTTCAAACTGTTTTTAATTCTAGAATTAGGATCACTCTGTTTTCAATTCTGTGCTGGCTGAATTTTCTTATCAAATTAAAATACGTTGAAGAAAAATTATGAAACTCTGGATTTATACATATTGTTGTATTAGAAAAACAATAAAAAAAGAATCAAAATCAAAAGACAAAATAGAAAAAAAATTATAAATCAAACAAAAAAAGTGTACATCCTGGCGCCAACAGAGACGGTAATTTGACAATATATTTGAAAAATTTATCACAATTATTTGGTGCATTATTTTGGTGTGATTCCAACACCAAAAGTTTTCTAAGATCTTGAATTGTTTGTGGTTCAAATTTCAGATTCAAATTTCAAATAGCCAGCTCAACATAAATTTTATAAGTCATGCTTTTTGTGCCTAAAATTTCCAGTAGTACTGTTTTGGTTTTTTTAATCAATTCTAGTGTCATTCTCTAGGTTCAATTTGTGTGCCACCTTTTATTGAGTGCCTATTTGATTGCTTGTCAAATTTATTCAACATTCCTTCTAGTTGTATCATACAAATTAATCCATTTGCTGTTGTCGTATTCTAAATTTGAATTGTTCTTTGCTTTAATTTGTTGACCTCTAATTGTTGGTGAAAGAATTTCAAATTGGTGCTTGTTAAGTTGGAATTAACCATTGTGGTGAGTCCAACCCTACTTAGTAGGTACTGTTTTGAAGATTTTAATTGACTAACCATAAGAGGTTAAGGCAAGGAGCTGCAGCAAATAGAAATACAAACACATACACATTGTAGATCACATCAAGGAAGATCAACCGCAAGCCAAGGAGTGCATAATTTAGGAAATCTGAATTTTATTTTGTGTAATTCAATTTCTTTTGTATTTCCTTTGAGTTGTATTTACATTCAACTTTGATTAATTAGTGGAATAATTACGTATTAGACGATGAGTGTGTCTTCAATGGCTTTAAGTGTCTAGAAGCCTCACCTTAGGAATCGTCTAGTTTAAAGCTTTTTAGTTAGTACTCTTTAATTGTGCTTAGTTAATTGCTTTGCTTTAATTACTTGTTTTGTGTTGTTAATTGCTTTGCATTGTTTTCTTTGCATAAAAATTGTGTTTTCATTCCTACTTGTGATTTACGTAGTTTACTTAGAAAAAGGTTTGTGACAAGTCTTGAGGGATAGGTTTTGGCAAGAAAAGACTTGGTACTTAAGAGGTTCTAGTGACCCACCTCTCTTTCCTGGAAAGCTACGTTCACTACTATCCTTATCTTTTTTGGGGTAAAGTACTTATAACACAAGTCTTTAACCATGTCTTCTCCATCTCACAACTCTAATGAAAGTGAAGGGACAATTCTTAAAAATCTTATGGAAAAAATTGCTCAAGATGTCCAAGCACTTTCATATAGACAATTGCATCATGAGGCCCAACTTAAGGAAAGGGATGCTCAATTTGCTCTAATGCGAGATTATTTGAAAATGGTTAAAGATGAATTCACTAAATCCAAAAAAAGTTTGCATACATCTAGCTCTAGGGATAATGAATCATTTGGAGAACAAAGTCTTAGGATCAATGAATATTATCAACCACCCCCAAGAAGAGTTAGAAAAGAAAAGAAAGAAAGTCGTAGAGAGGTTAGTATAGATCTACCTCATTTCCATGGTAAAGAGAATGTAGAAACCTATCTAGATTGGGAGATGAAAGTAGAACAATTGTTCGCTTGTCACAATGTGAGTGAAGAAAACAAAGTATCCTTAGCCACTCTAAGTTTTCAAGGCAATGCTATGTATTGGTGGACGGCCCTTGAGAGAGAAAGGCGTCTTCATAAGGATCTTCCCATAGAATATTGGAATGATCTTAGGGGAGCCTTAAGACGTCGCCATATTCCCTCCTACTATAATAGGGAGTTAATGGACAAGCTCCAAAGACTCCAACAAAGGACCATGAGTGTATAGGAATATAGGCAGAAAATGGAACTATATATGATGAGAGCCTTCATTAGGGAAACCGAATCCACTACCATAGCAAGATTTCTAAGTGGGCTTAATCTTGAGATTAGAGATAGAGTTGAACTCTTACCCTACCAAGACTTGAATGATTTGGTTCAACTATGTATCAAGGTTGAACAACAAAATTTAAGGAAAACTTCAAGTCATAAGGAAGGTTCATACTCTAACTCCTATCCAAGAAGAAACTTTAAAAGGGAGGAGAGTACACCTAAAGAAAAACCAAGAGAGACTCCCAAAAGTGTAGGTAAAGATATGCTCACTCAACCCATTCGCACTAGGGATGTTAAGTGTTTTAAATGTTTTGGAAGAGGTCATGAACAAACTCAATGCCCAAATCAAAGAACTTTGTTTTTAAGGGGGGTAGATGAGTATAGTAGTTGTGATGATGCACCTAGTCGGAAAGAAGAGGAGGATAATAACGAGAGAGTATATCCTTATGAGGGGGAATTAATGATGATTAGAAGGACCCTCAGCAACCAAACTAGCGTGAACCTAGAAACACAAAGAGAGAATATCTTTTGACATTCCTTTGAGCTCTTCTTTGCGTTTTGGTGATGAACTTGCGGAAGCTTGTGGAGGAGATTAAGCAAGGCCTTCCTAGGAAGTATGGGTGCCTTGAAGGTGCATGAGAGTGGGGAATTGGGGAGGTTCGGCCAGCCCCTTTGAAGGTGATGAAGTGAAGATTAAAACCTAGATGCTAGGCAAAGAGTAGTGTATGGCACAAATTTGGCAGCATAACAATACTCTGTTCAATCTTGCAAATACATGAGCCAAGCACCTCAATTTATAGGATTGGAGGGCTGGAATTTGAAGAGCCAAATACAAATGAAATGCTAGCCAAATTACATGCAAGTGTGAGCACATGGAAGCACATGGAGCACATGGGATGGTGGCTTCCAAAATTCAGCACATGTGAGGTAGGTTCTAGAATTCTTCCATGTGCTAGGAGTTCTAGAACCTTATGCTCCACTTAGGCTAATTGTGGGCTGGACCTAAGTTTAATTAGGAGTAGGAAACTCTAATTAAACTTAGGTTAGCATTTTAGGTACCACTTTGCATGTTTCAACACATTTACAAAAATATTTAAACTATGCTACTTTGACTAGAAAAATAAGAAAAACTATGACACACTAGAGTCTATGACATGTAAAATGTGTCCTCTTGACCCCTCTTTGACTATGACTCTAGTGGTTGCCTCAAGGTAGCATTTTGGTGGCCTCTCAAAGGGTTGGTGTTGGGGCCTCCTCCATCATCCCCTCCCTCTTGAAAAGGATTTGTCCTCAAATCCATTGTTTCTTCTTCTTCATGGCTAGGGAGATGGATGTATATGGCTGGATGGTGTCCATCATCTCCTCCTTCTTGAGAAAATCTATCCTCAGATCCACAATGTTGATCTCGGATAGCAGCCTCTTGCTTCTTCAACTATGCTTGTCCTCTCGGATCAAACTTCCATCTAGGGGAATTATCAAATAAAGCAAATGAGTTAGTTGAAGTAGTTATATATAAATCAATTTTATGAAGTTGCCATTTTTGTTTTTCTTTTGCTTTTGGCAACTTTTTACAATATTTCTCTTTTGATCGTTGTATGTGTTCTCTAATCCTCATTTTAAAATTTTCAATCTTTGTTACTTTTTCCTTAGGCACAAATCCTTTAGGAAATGGTAACAACTTAAAAGGAGAAAGAGAATTAAGTCCACATAAAATTTCAAATGTAGAAATATTAGTAGTCTTGTGGACTACTCTATTGTATGCATGCTCATCTCTAGAGTTGTGTGTGCACTTCATGATTACTCTAGATATAGTAGAAAGAGCTATATTTTCAATTTCAGTTTGACCATTCTTTTGAGGATGATAAGAATTTGAAGAGTATAACTTAGTTCCAAGTTTTTCTAAAAGTATCCTAAAAAAATGCTTTTCAAAGTTTGGAGCTCTTTTCAATACTATGCTTAGAGGTAAACTATGAAGTCTCATTACTTCTCTAGAGAAGAGCTTATCCACAAAAATGTAATCAATACCTTTTATGGTCCAAGGAAGCTCTAATATAAAATCTAGTTTTATATCTTCCCATGGATCATTTGCAAAAAGTAAAGGAGTATAGAGTTCATGAGACATCGCCTTAGATGTATTTTTAAAACAAGGAATGTATCTAGGGTAATGTCTTTGAACATCTTTCCTCATGGGTGACAAGAGTTTTCCTTTTAAAAGCTCTAGAGTTTTATCAACTCTAATTTGGCCCATGAGTTCTCCTTCATGAAGAATTTTTCTCTTATGTGTAAAGGTAGTCTTGTTGTTACAACCATTGTTTATGAGAATTTGTACATTTTGCAATGGTTGTCTCAATAAGACATGACAAGTTTCTTTAGGCACTAGCTCACATAAAAATTTGTCTTTGTAGATGCCTATAGATAACTTGACCTTCACTTGGTGATATCTTAGCACATATGAGAAATAATCTACTTCATCTTTATCTATGCAAGCCTCTTTCAAGGATTCTTCTTTTGTGACTATGCTTGCAAGTGTTCCTTCACAAAAGGTAAGGCTAGGTTTTTCAACAAGAAGCATGTTTTCAAAGGTATTTTCAAATTTTCTTTCTTGTTGAAGGACCTTGTGGGAAGGAACACTCTTTTCCCACGCCTTTTGATTCTCAAGGGTTTTCTCTTGATTTTCTATTTTTAATATGCTTGTAAGGGGTATTATAAGATATTCCTCATTCTTTCTAGATTCACACCACCCCTCACTTGGCTTTTCTTTTTCTTTTTCTTTAGCTTCCCTTTCGTCTTCCTCTATTTTCTTTTGTATCTTTCTTTCCTTCTTTACTTTATGGGAAGCAAACAATTTTTCTACCCTAATTTCTCAATCTAAGCAAGCTTCTACATTTTCTTTTCCATGGAAATGGGGTAGGTCTACCCTAGCCTCTCTTGGGCCTTCTTGTTCTCTTTTATCTCTTCTATGTCTTCTAGGGGGTGCTTGATAATAATGTTTTTTTCTAAGGCTTCCCTCCCCAAAAGAATCATGATCTTTAGAGATAGATGCATGAGAAGGTAATTTTTTTGAAATGTGAGACTTCTCATCCTTTGCTTTAGTCAATTCATTAGTTTTGGTCTCATTCTCCAATTGTTTAGATGAAATTGATTTAATATCCTTGGAAAGTTGTTTTAAAAGAGATTTCAAGGATTTCACATCACTTTTAAGAGATTTAGAGGAGTGAGAAGACATGACTAAAAATTTGTGTTTAGAAATGTTTTACTTTAAGAAAGATGAGGAAAGTTAATGAAGGTAGTTTTCCAGGTAAGAGAGGGGAGTCACAGTGGACTACTTAAATACCAAGTCTTTGCCTTAGCCAAAAACTATCCCTCAAGATCTTCACACAAATCTTTCTTTAGGTAAATCACTTAAAACACAATGAGGATGTAGAAATCAAGTTTTTTATGCAACAAAAACAATGCAAGCTATCTAGCAAATTATCAAAGCTTTAAACAAGACAAAAACAAAAGCAATTAAGCGTAGCTAACTAAAGGCAATTGGCGTAATTAAAGCAATTAACAAATGCTATGCTAGAAAGTTTAAGCTAGTCGGCCCTAGGTGAGGCTTCTTGGACACTTGGAGCCCTTGAAGACACACTCACCGTCTAATTGCGTGATTAACAAGTAATTAACAAGAGTTAAATTGCAAAGAAATTAAATGACACTCCCTTGGTTGTTTTTCTAATTGCACTCCCTTTGTTGTTTCTTCTTTGTTGGGCCTTCCAAGGTGTGTGGTGTATTTAGTATGTGTTTGTTGCTGCCCCTTGCCTTTGATCCTCTTGGAATTAGGTAATTAAATTCTTCAATCCAGCACCTATTAAGCAAAGCTAGACTCCCCTCAAGTCAATTCCCACTCAACAAATACCAATTGATATTTAATCCACCACAAAGATTAGAGGTCAAAGAAATAAAGCAAGAAACAAATTAATTTGAAAAAACAGCACCATACAAATGGAATTAAATGTGACACAACTTAGAAAGAGTTCAAATGAAATTAGACAAGCAAATAAAAAGGCACTCAAAGAAATTGATGGCACACAAAAAGGAACCTAAGGAATAGCACTAGATTTGATTTAAAAACCAAAAACAACACCACTGAAACAAAATGTTGTGGTCCAGAATGCATGACTTTTACAGATTTATACTGATCTGGATCTTTGATATTTGCTTCTGAAAATTGATACTCAAACAAATCAAGATCTTAAAAAAATTTTGGCGTTGGTTTCACTCCAAACGCATGCACCAATTAATTTTAATAATTTTTTTTTAAAATCAGTGCTCAGAACCGCCAGATGTAACGTCAGGATTGCACACTTTTTTTGTAAGATTTATCTTTTTTTCAATTGATTATTTTTTTGGTCTTTTGCTAACACCTCAATCTAGTGAAATCCAGAGGCTCAGAATTTTCTTATGATGTATTTGATTTTCATAAAGAAAAACAGCCAAAACAGATTTGTGAAAACAGGGGATTCTGAAATCTGGAAACAAAAACAGAATGATATACCAACAAAAACACAATGGAATTAGTGTAATGGAATTTGTGTGGATCTAACACACAAATATGAACTCAAACTAAAAGAAAAATGCACCAAAGGATCAAAACAATATAGATTTCAGATCAAGCATTCAAACAAAAAAAAACAAGAAACAAATAAATCAAGAAGAGTACTACTAGGATTTGTTGACAAATATGGAAACACATGACTTAGAAAAAACTTATGAATTCATAAAATGAAAAGACTCAAGAACATCATATGACCCAAATGAAATTTCAAGCAAGACTCAAATACCTAAAAATAAAAACAACAACACAAAGATATCAAGAATCCTACACAAAATTGAAAATAAGTGTTCAAGCACAATTTTGAACAAAACCCACTGATTGAAATGAATAAACAAGCATTCAAATCATATTAAAACACAAAAACAGCAAGACAACTTGGAATAAAGATGAACAACTTGGAGAAAGAAGAACTCAAAAATAAAATTGCAAAGAGATACTCATCTTTGAAGAACCTTAGCTCATGATACCAAATGATGGCATTCCTTTGAGCTCTTCTTTGCGTTTTGGTGATGAACTTGCGGAAGCTTGTGGAGGAGATGAAGCAAGGCCTTCCTAGGAAGTATGGGTGGCTTGAAGGTGCATGAGAGTGGGGAATTGGGGAGGTTCGGCTAGCCCCTTTGAAGGTGATGAAGTGAAGATTAAAACCTTGATGCTAGGCAAAGAGTAGTGTATGGCACAAATTTGGCAGCATAACAATACTCTATTCAATCTTGCAAATACATGAGCCAAGCACCTCAATTTATAGGATTGGAGGGCTGGAATTTGAAGAGCCAAATTACATGCAAGTGTGAGCACATGGAAGCACATGGAGCACATGGCACATGGGAGCACATGGGATGGTGGCTTCCAAAATTCAGCACATGTGAGGTAGGTTCTGTTGGGTTTAATAGTGCCAAAGTTCAAGAGGGGGGGTGAATTGACCTTTTAAAACTTCTTCGCAGAAACAGTGTTTAATCCAGTTTTACAGAAAATAAATCGATTTATGTAAAAATGAACAGATTTATTTCAGCACTGTTTTTGTTTGAAAAGCTTTTAATTCAGCAAGATTAATCACAAGATCATGCAGTGAAAATTTTCAGCAGCACACACACAAATATCAGATTTGAAAAACAGTGAAACACAAAACTGCAAGCTTCAATTTCAAGCAAGTGATTAAGGTTCAATTGGTAGCATGCTAATTAATTGAGTGATCTTTGCAAACAAGCTGTTTCAGTGGCTTTTAACAGACTATGAATGTTCTTCTTGATGTTAAGCAATTTTCCAGAAATTAAGAACACTTAATCACAGAACAGCAAGCTTTAATTTTAAGCAATTGTTTAAGGTTCAATTAATGACGTTGACAGTTTTCTTGAGCAACCTATCACGATCAATCTGTTCTAGTGGCTTTTAGCAGATTTTATATGTTCTTATCAGATTAAAACAGCTTTTTCAGAAATCAAGAACAGTATGCACTGTGCCCAGAAAGAACAGATTTATTTTCAATTGAACAGATTTATTTCTTCGCTGTTTTATCAATTATGCAGAAACGAAATTGCAGAGAGAGAGAGAGAATGAACACAAGCAATTATACTGGTTCACTCAACTTGAGCTACATCCAGTCTTCACCAACAACAGGTGGAATTCACTAACACACAGTACAATCAAGTACACTTCCCACTGTTCTTGAAACCTACAAGAACTTAGGTACTCTTGCTGAAAAAACCTATTTCAGCACTCATACACACACATCCACTCTCCAAGAACACCTATCAAGAAGAGGATTCAACCAAACTTTTGCAAGTAATAAGAAGTGAAACGACTACACCTGATTGAGGTAACAAAGATCAGCCTTAAACCAGTAGGCAAGATTGCTAGAACAGTAGCTGCACCTCACACCAAGCTTTTGGAACCAAACCAAGAACAAACACTTTGTGATTTTTGAAATCTTTGAAGAACAAATGCTAATCCTTGAAAACACTTAACTCTCTGCTGTCAAAACTTGTTTTTTGTAAATGTATAAACTGTTTGAATCGTTATTTAACTCAGAAACAAGTTTGCATTTTATAGACAACCAGCTTATAACAGAATTTTGAAAAACAGTTAAAGCTGTTATAAAATGAACAGATTGAAACTAAAATGAACAAATTTATTTTCAAAAGCAGTTAGAGAATCTGTTAAGTGAGGAGACTTAGTCAACCATTCTGGTGCTGAGATAAAACTGAAAAACGTTTAAGCATGACATGGCACCAGAGGCAAAAAGAGTCTATTCATTTACAGATGAACAGATTTATTTTTCAAAACGAAAACAGAGGAAGTTTAACTATTTGAAACTCAGTCGTTTTGAAAAGAAGAAGACTTAGTCAAAATACCTGATGCACAAAATCCAATTTTTACAAGACTTTAGCCAAGACATCAGTGAAGAAAATGAATCTGTTTATTTGGAAAAGAACAGATTTATTTTTATGCAGTAAAACGTGTTTTTGTGTAAAACATGTGAAAAACAGTTTTAGAAAACTTATGCTTGTTCTTATCACATGGCCAGTGATTATGAGGTGAGTTACCCAGCAAAAAGCTACTCTTAGACAACCTCTAAGCACTAACTAAGACACACTTAAAGCAAAGCACAAATACATGGAAAGTACATACAAGTCTTCATCAAACACTACATATAAGTCTTCATCAAACATAATCTTGAAGGGGCAGCAACCATCTTCAACAATCTCCCCCTGTTTGATGGAGACAAATCCCCATAGCTAACCTCATAGCATTGTTGCTTTAAGCACTTGTACTGCACCAGATTTTAAACCAAAATAGCACCTGCACTGCACCAGATTTTAAACCAGAAAAAACAGCAGTATTGCATAGCATATGAATTGATTTAAAGGTGCAGAATTAACTCCCTGTTACAGCTAGCATCACCTAGCATGGTGAGCTATTTTTCTCCCCCTTTGGATTCATCAAACAGCATATAAGCATAGGGAATAAAGGGATATAAAGCAGAAACCACAATCATAATAGTTCAGAAACAAAAAACCAAATTGTTCAACATTACAGAAACTTGAAAACTGATAATGAAAGCATTAAAAACAGAAAACTACTAATCCTTGTAGTAAAGCTCTGCAAGTTGTGCCTGAACTCCTTCAATCTGATTATCAAGATGTTGGAACCTTGCATGAGTAGCCTCAAAGTGTGCCATTTGTTCTGCAGACATGACATCAAGACAGTACAACACTTGCCTCTCAAACATAGACATTGGTTCTCCACGGTATTCTGGACTTTGATAGGCAACTATGGCATTTGCAGCAACTTCCTCATGTTCAGATTGGGCAGCAGGTGAGTCATCATCCATAGGAATAGCTTCATCCTCATCTTCATGTTCTGCTGGAGTGTCCTTCTCCTTGAGGACCACCCACTTGTTTTCAATCTTGTGGAAACCCATTTTGGTGAGAGTTGAAGTATCAATCTCACTTACAGCTTTGATAGGGTCATTTCTCTCATTTGTAACATCAATACCAAAGTAATCAATTAATTTGGAAACAAGAATAGCATAGGGAAATCTGTAATCAGCCAACCTTTTTGACTTGAGCATGTGTTCGTTGACAATGAACACCCAGTTTACCTTAATCTGGTTCATGATGCAATATAGGAGAATGAGATCCTCTTCATGTAGGACAGCATGGTTTGTTCCTCTTGGAATCAGTTGCCAAGCTATGATGTATGCAACTAGACGTGGAGTGAGGTTCAAATGCCCTGCATGGAATCTGTTTATGCTTTCTGTAGGATTCCTCATGCAACTTTTGTAATATTGCAGCTTGTTGAATTCTGAAATTCCACTGGTGTTCCCTTTCCCTACTTTCAGTCCAGCATATTTTATTCCAGCCACAGAATTCCACACCTCACTTGTGATCTTCATCTTTGTCCCTTTCACATAAGAGACAACATTCTTCCCATCCAATGTGAGGTTAGTATAAAACACCTTAACCAAGTCAGGATAGACATTACCCGTTAATTCCAGCATCTTTTTCAGTTTCTGGTGCTTCAACACAGCCCTTGTTTCTACCAGTTTTTCAGATTTCAGCCAGTTGAAATCCAGCACCTTGGGTATGTTGATCTGCTTCCTGCTTGTTTCATGAATGTAGGCATTGATGCCTTCTTCATTTCCAGCGAACCATCCTTCTAACACACCTTGAGAAGTGGTTTGCTTTCCCTTGCCTTTCTGTTTTTGTCTTGAAGACGAAGCCATGGTAACCTGAATTCTTTTCTTGATTTCAAATGGTGAGAATAGAAAGAGAATGGCCAATGTGGGTAGCAAGTATTCACACAGATTTATAGCAGAATAAATGGATTGATATGGAGAAGATATGCATGAAGATTTTATGCTTCTGAATTTTGTGCAGAGTATCTTTGAAAATAAGCACCAAATCTTTAGGGTCACGATGCATACACTCAAATTCTTATTGAGCACCCAAACCATCAAATCGGTTACATAACCATGACCAAAACCGTCAAAGGTACAGAGGTTAATGCCCACTAAGTCAGTAAAGCAGTCAAAGATCAGAATTTCTCTCTCCTAGTCATCAATGCGTATCAGTGCAGAAAATAAACACATTTAATTGCGAATAAACAGATTTAATTTTTCACTGCTAGGTACAATTGACATTTAAAATACCCAATTCATTAAGCAGAAAATTAAACCTATCTTTGGCTAATGGTTTTGTGAACAAATCAGCAAGTTGTAAATCAGTACCAATGAACTTAATATCACATGTTCCATTAGATATGTGTTCTCTTAGAAAATGATGTCTTATTTCAATGTGTTTGGTTCTTGAATGCATGACAGGATTTTTGGTTAAGTTGATTGCACTTGTATTATCACACAGCAGAGGTATATGGTTAAGTAAGATACCAAAATCATTCAATTGTTGTCTTAGCCATATAGTTTGAGCACAGCAACTCCCTGCTGCAATGTATTCTGCTTCAGCAGTGGAAAGAGCTACACAAGCCTGTTTTTTGCATTGCCATGAGATCAAGCTTGATCCAAGCAAATGACAGGTTCCACTTGTGCTCTTCCTATCAATTTTGTAACCTGCAAAATCTGAATCAGAATAACCAGTTAAGCTTAATGAAATATTACCTGGATACCACAAGCCAACTTCTTTAGTTCCTTGCAAATACTTCAAAATCCTTTTGACAGCATTGTAGTGTGATTCTTTAGGAGCAGACTGAAACCTTGCACACATGCACACTGCAAACATTATATCTGGCCTGCTGGCAGTAAGATACAGCAGTGATCCTATGAGTCCTCTGTATTTGGTTTCATCAACAGAAATTCCAGCTTCATCATGATCCAAATGACAACTTGTTGAGAAGGGTGTGCTGATTGGTTTACACTTGTCCATTTCAAATTTCTTCAGCAAATCCTTGCAATACTTGGCTTGACTTAGGAAAATGCCATCCTTGAGTTGTTTGACCTGCAAGCCTAGAAAATAGTTCAACTCACCCATCATTGACATTTCAAACTCACTCTTCATGACCTTCACGAAAGCTTCACACAATTCTCCATTGTTTGAACCAAAAATGATGTCATCCACATATACTTGGACTAGAATTGAGTCATCTCCTTTCTTCTTAATGAACAGGGTCTTATCTGATGTGCCCCTGTCATAGCCTTGAGAGGTGAGAAAATCACTTAGCCTCTCATACCATTGCCTAGGAGCTTGCTTGAGTCCATAGAGAGCCTTTTGGAGTTTGAACACATATTCTGGATGTTGATGGTCTTCAAAACCTGGTGGTTGTGAGACAAATACCTCTTCATTTATATAACCATTTAGAAAGGCACTCTTCACGTCCATTTGAAATAACTTGAACCCTTTGATGCAAGAAAAGGCAAGCAGCAGTCTAACAGCTTCTAACCGAGCCACTGGTGCATATGTCTCATCATAGTCTATTCCTTCTTCTTGATTGTACCCTTTAGCTACAAGCCTAGCCTTGTTTCTGGTGATCACTCCATGCTCATCCATTTTGTTTCTAAATACCCATTTTGTTCCAATAACATTCATCTCAGGTATTCTAGGAACAAGAGTCCAGACCTCATTGAGAGCAAACTGATTCAGTTCCTCTTGCAGAGCTAAAATCCAGTTACTGTCCTTGAGAGCTTCCTTCAAATTCTTGGGTTCAACTTGAGATACAAAAGCCATTGCTTCACAGAAATTGTTCAAGGATTTTCTAGTTGACACTCCTTTCTCAATGTTCCCAATGACATTATCAAGGGTTAAGTCTCTTGGGGTTTTCCACTCTTTTGGCAAACTTGCAGCTGCAGTAGATTCTTGTACAGTATGTGTATCAGCAGTATCAAAATGAATCGATTCATTTTGATTTAAAACAGATTTAAATTCATTACTGTCAGGTTCATCAGCAGTTTTAGATAGGCTATGATCAGTTTCATCAAAAACAACATGCATTGATTCTTCTACTATAAGCAGCCTTTTATTGAAGACTCTATATGCATGACCATTCAAAGCATAACCAATCTTCAATAAGCAGCCTTTTATTGAAGACTCTATATGCAAGGAGAGACTCAAGGTTTTCAGCAAATATTCCACTTGTTTTTCCAATCTTTTGCAGTTCTCACAGTTTTTAATAGAGGCATGCAAGCAAGTCAGTTCAAGGCTTACCAAATCTGTTTTGGCCTTATGCAATTCTTCCTCAAGTGTTTTTACTTTAGGTGCAAGCACATTATTTACCTTTTGCAGCTTATTGCATATTACAGCTAGCCTATTGGCTTCCTCATGTGTTTCCTTGAAGGCAGCAAGCAAATCATCATAGTTATCAGAATCAGCAGAAAAATTACTTACTGATTCATAGCTTGACTCCTCATCCTTCATCATGAAGCACAAATTATTCTCCTCATCTTCTGTTGAAGAGCTGCTAGTTGAGGATACTTCATTTTCCTCCCATGAGATGTAGGCTCTTCTTCCTTTGTCCCTTGTTTGATTGTCTGGACAATCTGTTTTGATATGCCCTGTTTTGCCACATCCAAAGCAAGTATATTTAGAGGAATTTAAATCATTGGGTTTAGGATACCTTCTTTTCTGCTGGTTCCTATTCTTGCTTTTCTTCCTCAGGAATTTGCTGAATCTTTTTGTAAGAAGGTTGATTGTATCATCATCTTCAGCATCTTCCTTTTCTTCCTTGATCTCATCCAATTCAGTTGCTTTTAGTGCAAGACCTTTGGGTTTTCTCTCTGTTGTTTCCTGCTCTTTAAGTCTTTTAAGCTCTAGCTCATGCTCCATCAGCTTTCCAAACAGTGCAGCAGTTCCCACTTTTGACAGATCACGGCTTTCAGAGATAGCTGTCACCTTTGGTTGCCAGCTTCTGCCGAGGCACTTCAATATCTTTATGTTGAGCTCCTCTCTATCAAATTCTTTTCCCAAGCCAGTGAGGTGATTCACAATGTGGGTGAATCTTTTCTGCACATCAGCAATGCTCTCTTCGGGTTGCATTCTGAACAGCTCATATTCTTGGATGAGTGCATGTTTCCTTGACCTTTTCACATCTTCAGTACCTTCATGAGTCACTTCTAAGACTTCCCACATCTCCTTAGCTGACTTACATTGAGATATCCTGAAGAACTCATCCATTGTCAATGCAGAGGTTATGATGTTCTTGGCCACAAGATCATGTTGAGCCTTCCTCCTTTCGGTCTCATTCCATTCTGATCTTGGCTTTTCCACTTGTTCATCCTTGACAACCTGCATTGGAACATAAGGTCCATTGACCACAGCTTCCCAAATTAATGCATCAATGGATTCCATAAAAATTCTCATTCTAACTTTCCAAAATGCATAATTCATTCCATTAAACATAGGTGGTCTATTAACAGCAGAACCTTCAGCAAAAAGCACATTGAACTCAGACATTATTACAAACAAACTTGATTAAAATACAAGTCCTAGCTCTTGATACCAATTGTTGGGTTTAATAGTGCCAAAGTTCAAGAGGGGGGGTGAATTGACCTTTTAAAACTTTCTCGCAGAAACAGTGTTTAACCCAGTTTTACAGAAAATAAATCGATTTATGTTAAAATGAACAGATTTATTTCAGTGAAACACAAAGCAGCAAGCTTCAATTTCAAGCAAGTGATTAAGGTTCAATTGATAGTATGCTAATTAATTGAGTGACCTTTGCAAACAAGTTGTTCCTGTGACTTTTAACAGACTATGAGTGTTCTTCTTGATGTCAAGAAATTTTCCAGAAATTAAGAACAATGAATCACAACACAGCAAGCTTCAACTTTAAGCAATTTGTTTAAGGTTCAATTAATAGCATTGACAGTTTCTTGAACAGCCTATCACAGTCAATCTATTCCAATGGTTTTAGCAGATTACGTATGTTCTTATCAGATTCAAATACCTTTTTCAGAAATCAAGAACAGTATGCACAGTGCCCAGAAAGAACAGATTTATTTTCAATTGAACAGATTTATTTCTTTGTTGTTTTATCAATTATGCAGAAACGAAATTGCAGAGAGAGAGAGAGAATGAACACAAGCAATTATACTGGTTCACTCAACCTGAGCTACATCCAGTCTTCACCAACAACAGGTGGAATTCACTAACACACAGTACAATCAAGTACACTTCCCACTGTTCTTGAAACCTACAAGAACTTAGGTACTCTTGCTGAAAAAAACCTATTTCAGCACTCACACACACACATCCACTCTCCAAGAACACCTATCAAGAAGAGGATTCAACCAAACTATTACAAGTAATAAGAAGTGAAACGACTACACCTGATTGAGGTAACAAAGATCAGCCTTAAACCAGTAGGCAAGATTGCTAGAACAGTAGCTGCACCTCACACCAAGCTTTTGGAACCAAACCAAGAACAAGCACTTTGTGATTTTTGAAATCTTTGAAGAACAAATGCTAATCCTTGAAAACACTTAACTCTCTGCTGTCAAAACTTGTTTTTGCAAATGTATGAACTGTTTGATTCGTTGATAAACTCAGAAAACAAGTTTGCACTTTATAGAAAGCCAGCTTATAACAGAATTTTGAAAAACAGTTAAAGCTGTTATAAAATGAACAGATTGAAAATAAAATAAACTGATTTATTTTCAAAAGCAGTTAGAGAATCTGTTAAGTGAGGAGACTTAGTCAACCATTCTGGTGCTGAGATAAAATTGAAAAACGTTTAAGCATGACATGGCACCAGAGGCAAAAAGAATCTATTCATTTACAGATGAACAGATTTATTTTTCAAAACGAAAACAGAGAAAGTTTAACTATTTGAAACTCAGTCGTTTTGAAAAGAAGAAGACTTAGTCAAAATACCTGATGCACAAAATCAAATTTTTACAAGACTTTAGCCAAGGCATCAGTGAAGAAAATGAATCTGTTTATTTAGAAAAGAACAGATTTATTTTTATGCAGTAAAACGTGTTTTTGTGTAAAACATGTGAAAAACAGTTTTAGAAAACTTATGCTTGTTCTTATCACATGGCAGTGGTTATGAGGTGAGTTACTCAGCAAAAAGCTACTCTTAGACAACCTCTAAGCACTAACTAAGACAACTTAAAGCAAAGCACAAATACATGGAAAGTACATAAATGTCTTCATCAAACACTACATACAAGTCTTCATCAAACACAATCTTGAAGGGGCAGCAACCATCTTCAACATAGGAAACTCTAATTAAACTTAGTTTAGCATTTTAGGTACCACTTTGCATGTTTCAACACATTTACAAAAATATTTAAACTATGCTACTTTGACTAGAAAAATAAGAAAACTATGACATACTAAAGTCTATGACATGTAAAATGTGTCCTCTTGACCCCTCTTTGACTATGACTCTAGTGGTTGCCTCAAGGTAGCATTTTGGTGGCCTCTCAAAGGGCTGGTGTTGGGGCCTCTTCCATCAATATCTTTCACACAAGATGCAAAGTTTTTGAAAACATATGTTCTCTCATTGTGGATAGTGACTCTTTCTGCAATTGTTGTAGCGTTAGGATGGTTGAAAAGCTAAATCTACAAGTAGTCCCTCATCCAAAACCTTACAAATTTCAATGGATCAATGAAGATGGGGAACTAACTGTAGACAAGCAAGTGAAAGTCGAGTTTTCTGTGGGTAGCTACAAAGATAATGTTTTATGTAATGTACTTCCCATGGAAGCTTGCCACATCTTATTGGGTAGACCTTGGCAATTTGACAAGAAAACCATGCATAATGGTCTAACCAATGAAATTACCTTCACCCATAATGAAAAGAAGTTTATACTCAATCCTTTACCACATTCACAAGTGGTAAGAGATCAAGTACAAATGAAACAAAAGAGGGATGAAGAGAAAAAAAAAAAGCAAATTAGAAAAAGAGCGAACCCTTAAGGAGCAAAAGGCGTGGGAGAAGAGTGTTCCTTCTCACAAGGTCATTCAACAAGACCATTCATCTAAAAATACCTTTGAAAATATGTTTCTTGTTGAAAAAACTCAAAGCCTTATCTTTTGTAAAGGAACACTTACATGCACTGCCACTAATCTTGAGACTTTGACTCTATCTCCTCAAGTAAAAGAGCTTTTACAAGAATTTGATGATATATTGTCTAAGGAAGGCCCCATAGGACTTCCTCCTTTTAGAGGTATAGAACATCAAATTGATTTAGTTCCGGGGGCTAGTCTACCTAATAGACCAGCCTATAGAACTAATCCTGAGGAAACTAAGGAGATAGAATCTCAAGTACAAGATTTGTTGGAGAAGGGTTGGGTTCAAAAGAGCTTAAGCCCTTGTGTTGTACCTGTCTTGTTGGTGCCAAAAAAAGATGGCAAATGGAGAATGTGCTATGATTGTAGAGCCATCAACGATATCACCATCAAGTATAGGCATCCAATCCCAAGACTGGACGATATGTTTGATGAATTACATGGGTCCATCATATTTTCCAAAATTGATCTTAAAAGTGGATATCACCAAATTAGAATCAAAGAGGGTGATGAATGGAAAACCGCTTTTAAAACCAAATTTGGACTATATGAGTGGTTGGTGATGCCTTTTGGTCTCACTAATGCACCTAGTACTCTCATGAGGCTCATGAATCATGTCTTAAGGGATTGCATAGGTAAATATGTAGTAGTTCACTTTGATGATATCCTAGTTGTTAGAATGTATGGCTTTAAACTAGAGGGGGGTGAATGGTTTAAAGAGGGTTTTTGAAAATTTTAAGCCTTGAATGAAATTACTTCGAGAATATCTTGATTAAGAAACCAGTTTTTCAAAACACAAAGCAAAAAGCACAGCACCAGAAAAACAATCGGTTGTTTCGAAGAAACAATCGGTTGTTTATACCAGTTTACAAATATAAAAACTGAATTTAAAGAGTTAAGGGATAGAGAAAATGCACACAGAGATTTATATTGGTTCCCTCTAAACCCAGAGCTACATCCAGTCTTCTCAGAAACCACTGAGGAATTCCACTAAGCAATCAAACCTAGATGAATTACACCACATCCAAAGAAGTGACCTTGATCCCCTCAAGACACACACTTCTCTTGGTCAACACACCAACACTAAGAATGTTGATCTTGATCCCCTCAAGAACACACAACACTTCTCAGCAAAAACACAAGGTTTCTTTCAACAGATTCAAGGATTACACTTGTTACAGAACGAATCTGAAATCAATACAAGAGAAAATCCTATTTCACACTCTTTGATCAATCTCAATCTCTAAGCAATCTCAACTTTTCAAAATCTCAAAATCAGTGAAAAACTCAAATATGTTTTTCTGTATATATCAAAGTTTTTTTTTGTTATCAAATCTTAACAAACTATTAATTGCATTTAAAGATTTGTCAAAGCATTAAAAACTGGAGCGTAAACAGTTAGAAAATCATTTAATGCTCAGTCAAAGCACAAACCATTTTTCTGTTATGGTACCAAAACAAACAATCGGTTGTTTCCTCAAATCAATCGATTGTTTTGGTGTTGACAGCTCAACCATTTCAAAAATAGCTTTCAACATTTTCTAAAAACACCTAAGTATAAAACAATTGGTTGTTTCGACAAAACAACAGGTTGTTTTTCACTTAGCTTGAAAAACACTTTTCTTTTAAAAGGATTGAGAGTGCTTATGCTTTGGATTCAATCAAGAGTGGATTACATATTAAATCTACCCCAGATCCTATCTAAGACAGCTCAGCAACAACAAGCACAACCAGCCTTCATCATCCTTCAAAGGGTTTGGATTCTTCAAAGCTTGAACACCACTTGGTTCAACAATCTCCCCCTATTTGATGAAGACAAATCCCTGGTGCTTGTGTTTGATATGATTGAATCTGAAGCAGTACCTGCAAAAATAACATATATACAGTCCAATGCTTCTTATAGCAGCAGGTTAGATTTTCACACATTGAAAGCATATTTCCTGATAAACAATCGGTTGTTTACTCGGAACAATCGGTTGTTTCTATCAGCAGCAACAAAAAATAGTTTTATATCAGAGATTTTAACAGATTTAACCAGTTTGAGATAAGGATACACAAGAACCAATTAATTCTCCCCCTATTTGTCTTCACAAATAGACTTTAACATGTATCAAAACAATTTTAAAAGAGATTATTAAGATCAAGGATACCTAACTCATTTCTTAGAAAGAAGAACCTCTCTTTTGGTAGTGGTTTAGTGAAGATATCAGCTAACTGCAGTTTGGTCTCCACAAACTTCACTTCACAATTCCCATTGTTTACATGATCCCTAATGAAATGATGCCTTATCTCAATATGTTTGGTCCTTGAGTGCTGAATCTGATTTTTGGTAAGATTGATGGCACTTGTGTTATCACACATCAAAGGGACTTTGCTGATTTTTAATCCAAAGTTTGCTAGTTGTTGTTTTAGCCACAAAATTTGTGCACAATAGCTCCCAGCAGCTATGTACTCAGCCTCAGCAGTAGAGAGAGCAACACATGCTTGCTTCTTGCTATGCCATGAGATTAGGCTTGAGTCAAGAAGGTGGCAAGTGCCACTTGTGCTCTTCCTATCTAGCTTGCAACCTGCAAAATCAGAATCTGAATAACCAATTAAATGAATTGGAGAGTGAGAAGGATACCATAACCCAACAGTTGATGTTCCTTTGAGATATTTCAGAATTCTTTTTGTAGCTTTGAAGTGTGACTCTTTAGGATTTGCTTGATATCTTGCACAAAGACACACCGCAAACATGATGTCCGACCTACTAGCTGTTAGATATAGCAAAGAGTCAATCAATCCTCTATATTTGGTTTGATCTACACCCTTTCCAGCAACATCAACATCCATGTAGCAGCTTGATGGCATTGGAGTGCTTGCTTCTTTGCAATTCTCCATTTCAAATTTCTTGAGAATCTCCTTGCAATACTTTGATTGACATAGAAAGATCCCATCCTTTGTTTGCTTAACCTGCAATCCAAGAAAGAAAGACAGTTCTTCCATCATAGACATTTCAAACTCACATTTCATTGCAGCCACAAATTTTTCACACAAACTATCTTGTGTAGCACCAAAGATGATGTCATCAACATAGATTTGCACAAGAATTATTTCTGAATTTGACTTTTTGATGAAGAGAGTCTTGTCTACCATTCCCTTTTCATAACCATGAGATAGCAGAAAGTTGCTAAGTCTCTCATACCACTGCCTTGGAGCTTGCTTCAGTCCATACAAAGCTTTCTTCAACTTGAAGACATGGTTGAGATGTTGATGATCTTCAAAGCCCGGTGGTTAATCCACATACACTTCCTTATTGATGTAGCCATTCAAGAAGGCACTCTTGACATCCATTTGGAAGAGTTTGAAACCACTCATACAAGCAAAAGCTAGTAGCAGCCTCACAACCTCCAACCTTGCAACAAGGGCAAAGGTTTCACCATAATATATGCCCTCCTCTTGATTGTAGCCTTTGGCAACTAGCCTTGTTTTGTTCCTTGTGATCACACCATCTTCATCCAACTTATTTTTGAATACCCACTTCGAACCTATAATGTTCATCTCAGCTGTTCCAGGGACAAGAAACCATACCTCATTCCTTGCAAACTGATTCAACTCTTCATGCATAGCTTCAACCCACTTTTCATCCTTGAGAGCTTCATCAATTGACTTTGGTTCAATTTGTGAGACGAAAGTTGTGTGCCTGCAGAGGTTTGAGATGGAGCTACGTGTGGAAACACATTCCTTTATCTGCCCTATGATGTTTTCCACTGACAGATCTCTAGGAATCATCCACTCTTTGGGCAGCTCACTCTATTGCAGAATTTCAATCGGTTGTTTCTGCGAATCAACCGGTTGTTTTTCTACACAGATTTCTAGCTTCTCCAAACTAATGCTTTGTTCATCTTCTTCAGCACTGGTCTTCGGGATTTGGATGTTTCTGCGATCTACCTCATCAAAGACAACGTGAACTGACTCTTCTACAGTCATCAACCTCTTGCTGTAGATTCTGTATGCATGACTTGTGAGAGAATACCCTATGAAGATGCCAAGATCAGCTTTCTCATCAAACTTCCCTAAGATTTCCTTTCCATTGTTGAGAACGAAACAATTGCAACCAAAGACTCTGAGATGATTGATGTTAGGCTTCCTTCCATTGAAGAGTTCATAAGGAGTCTTCTTCATAATAGGCCTAATAAGCACTCTATTCACCACATAACAAGAAGTGCTCACTACATCAGCCCAAAAGTACTTAGGAAGAGATGATTCACTAAGCATTGTCCTTGCTAGTTCTTTAAGAGACCTGTTCTTCCTCTCTACCACACCATTCTGTTGTGGAGTTCTTGGAGCAGAGAAATTGTGCAAAATCCCCATCTTTTCACAGAACTTGCTGAACTTCTCATTTTGGAATTCTCCTCCATGATCACTTCTAATAGAGCCTATGTCGCTGTTCTTTGTATTTTGTAACCTTCTTGCTAGCTTCTTGAATGCAGAAAAGGCATCACTCTTTGATTCCAAGAAAAGAGTCCAAGTGAACCTAGAAAAGTCATCAACAATAACAAGAGCATAGTAATTTCCACCAAGACTCATAGTTCTTGAGGGTCCAAAGAGATCCATGTGAAGTAGCACAAGAGGTTTTAAAGAAGAAACAACATTTTTTATTTTAAAAGAACTTTTCACTTGTTTCCCTTTTTGGCAAGCTTCACAGATGTGATCCCTCTCAAACTTGAGCTTTGGTAGCCCAATCACAAGATCCCTTGAAATTAACTTGTTCAAGTGATTCATGTGAATATGAGCAATTCTTCTATGCCAAACCCAAGATTCATCTTGCTTGGATAGAAGACAACCAATTGAGCATGGTGAAGAGATATCTATAAGATAAACATTATTGATTCTCTTACCTACCAACATTACCTCTTTGGTGTTGGGTAGACAGATTTCACATGTGTTTGTCTTGAACATCACTTGATATCCCTTGTCACACAGTTGGCTGATGCTTAGCAGATTGTGCTTTAGCCCTTTTACATAGAGCACATCATGGATGACCAAGATGTCTTTGTCTCCTATGGATCCTCTCCCAAGAATCCTTCCCTTGTTGTTGTCCCCATAGGTGACATGCCCTTCTTGCTTAAAGGAGATACTCAGGAACTTTGATTTTTCCCCTGTCATATGCTTGGAGCATCCACTCTCCAAGTACCATTGTTGCTTGCTCTCCTCTAAGTTTTCCTACAAAGAAGATTTTCAAGTACAAAGATTTGTCCCCTTATGAATGTGGGTCCATTTGGTTTACATTCATCAATTGAATCTTTACTGCACTTAGGAATCCACTTCATAAAGCCCCTAGGAATAGCATATTTTCTGATTTTACCGAACCTCACAGAATGACCTCTTTTCATGCAATAGAAGCATGTAACAATCGGTAGTTTCGATGGTCCAATCGGTTGTTTTTCTGGTATTTTCGAAAATGACTTTGAAAATCTATCTTGTTTGTTTTGTGGGTTAAAACCCAATCCAGCTTTTCCAAAAACACAGTTTTGAGATGCCAAGACATTCTCAAAGTTGGATTGACCTTTAGAAAGCTTATCCACAGTTTTAACAAGATAGTGGACTTTCTTTTCAAGATTTTCTCAATTTTCACAAACAAGATTATCACACTTGCAAGAGGAGTTTTTGTAAACAATTTCAAGGTTTTCAAAATCTGTTTTTGATTTTTCTAATTCCTCTTCCAGTGATTTGACTCTGTTTTCAAGCCAGCTATTCATTCCCTTTAACCAATTTTTCAAGAGAGCTAATCGGTTGGCTTCTTCATGCGTTTCTTAAAAGGCTTGAAGCAATTGACCATAATTTTCAGAGTTTGAGGAGTTAGATGAACTTACACTACTTGAGTCATCTTTCTTTATGGCCATGAAGCAGAGGTTGAGGCTTTTCTTGTTTTGCCTTCTTTTCCTTCTTGCTTGACTCTTTGACCTTGCCTCCTTCGGTTCATTGTTTCCATGAGCAGCCTTGAGTGTGTCCCACATCTCTTTAGCAGTTTTGTATTTTGATACCCTGAAAAACTCATTAGTATCTAGTGCAGAAGCTATTATGTTTTGAGCAGTATAATCAAACTTGGCCATTTTACATTCTTCATTGGTCCATTGGGACTAAGGTTTGCAATCAAAGAACCATTTTTTTTAAACTTTGGAATGAAAGGACCATTCTCAATTGAATCCCAAATTCCCTGATCAATAGATTCTATAAAGATTTTCCTTCTGGCCTCTCAATACTTGTAATTCAATCCACAGAATAAAGGTGGTTTGTAGATTGAAGCACCTTCCTCAAAAGATTGTTTTCCAGCCATAGAAAAAAGATTTTTGGATCAACTTGAATAACTTTCAAGAACCAAGCTCTTAATGCCAATTGTTAGAATGTATGCCTTTAAACTTGGGGGGGGGGGGGGGGGTGAATGGTTTAAAGAGGGTTTTCGAAAACTTTTAAGCCTTGAATGAAATTACTTCGAGAATATCTTGATTAAGAAACCATTTTTTCAAAACACAAAGCAAAAAGCACAGCACCAGAAAAACAATCGGTTGTTTCGAAGAAACAATCGGTTGTTTCGAAGAAACAATCGGTTGTTTATACCAGTTTACAAATATAAAATTTGAATTTAAAGAGTTAAGGGATAGAGAAAATGAACACATAGATTTATACTGGTTCACTCTAAACCCAGAGCTACATCCAGTCTTCTCAGAAACCACTGAGGAATTCCACTAGGCAATCAAACCTAGATCACTTACACCACAACCAAAGAAGTGACCTTGATTCCCTCAAGACACACACTTCTCTTGGTCAACACACCAACACTAAGAATGTTGATCTTGATCCCCTCAAGAACACACATCACTTCTCAGCAAACACACAAGGTTTCTTTCAACAGATACAAGGATTACACTTGTTACAGAACGAATTTGAAATCAATACAAGAGAAAATCCTATTTCACACTCTTTGATCAATCTCAATCTCTAAGCAATCTCAACTTTTCAAAAACTCAAAATCAATGAAAAACTCAAATTTGTTTTTCTGTATATATAAAAGTTGTTGTTTGTTATCAAATCTTAACAAACTATTAATTGCATTTAAAGTTTAGTCAAAGCATTAAAAATTGGAGCATAAACAGTTAAAAAATCATTTAATGCTCAGTCAAAGCACAAACCATTTTTCTGTTATGGTACCAAAACAAACAATCGGTTGTTTTCTCAAATCAATCGGTTGTTTTGGTTTTGACAGCTCAACCATTTGAAAAACAGTTTTCAACCTTTTCTAAAAACACCTAAGTATAAAACAATCGGTTGTTTCGACAAAACAACAGGTTGCTTTTCACTTAGCTTGAAAAACACTTTTCTTTTAAAAGGATTGAGAGTGCTTGTGCTTTGGATTCAATCAATAGTGGATTAAATATTAAATCTACCCCAGATCCTATCTAAGACAGCTCAGCAACAACAAGCACAACCTGCCTTCATCATCCTTCAAAGGGTTTGGATTATTCAAAGCTTGAACACCACTTGGTTCAACACTAGTCTATAGTCAAAGCCTAGATGACCACCTAAGACACCTTAGGGAAGTTCTCTTAGTGGTTAGAATTAATAGTTTGTTTGCTAATAGTGATAAGTGTACCTTTTGTGTTGATAGTGTAGTGTTTTTAGGTTTTGTAGTTAACAAAAATGGGGTGCATGTTGACCTCGAGAAAATCAAAGCCATCCAAGAATGGCCAACCCCACAAAATGTAGGAGATGTTAGGAGTTTTCATGGCTTGGCTAGCTTTTATAGACGTTTTGTGCCTAACTTCTTAAGTCTAGCTTCACCACTCAATGAGTTAGTGAAGAAAGACACTCCATTTTGTTGGACCAAGACGCATGAACAAGCCTTCAAGAGGCTAAAAGCTCAACTCATTAATGCACCAATTCTAGCTTTACCTAATTTTGCCAAAACTTTTGAGCTAGAGTGTGATGCATCGGGAGTTGGTATAGAGTGCGAAGCTTAACCCCTAATTTATGAATTTAAATATTTTTATATATTTCTTTATTATAATATGAATAAGAACGATTTATTCTCAAATTTGTGTTAATTTCAAGATTATAGTGGAAAATGGAGATGAAAGGATAATATACAAGATAAAAAGGGAAAGTTGTAATGCTCATACACTCACCAAAACTCGTCTAAGCCAGAATCCTTTCAGAGGAACTTGCCCAAGCGAGCTCAATCTCTCCCAGGCTAGATCACTCCAAAGAAGTTGGGCTTTTTCTCGTCCAACTCGCCTAGGCGAGAAGTCACTTAGCCCAAGCCCAACTAGGTTAAATATGAGGCGTGAAGCACAACCGTAAACATCATTTGGAGAATAGAAGGTGATAAAAAACCCTAGAGGAGGCAATTGTCAAAGAGAAACATCCTGAATCTTCTTTTCTTGTTTTCCATGCTTGTACTGGCCAACATGAGTGGCTAATTCTACCCTTTGGGATTGAGAGTAATTTGTTCAAACTCTTATGTATTGAGGTGTTATTTAAATATAATATTATGTTCTTGATTGATGATTGGTATTGTCATTTTATTCGTAAAGCTTGTTTACCATGATTTTGATCCTTAGATTTGACTGAAAAGTACTTCTAAGTTTCAAACCTAAAAGATAATTATTAACATATTTGCATGCTAGGAATAAATTTGAAATGTTAATTTCTATCAACATCTAATTGTAAGGATGAGAAGTTTTTATAAATATGCGAGGAATTAATATTTATGAGATTATCTTAATAGTTTTATATGGGCATCAATATCAATCAAAGAATAAAATATTATTATGCTTTTCAAAATACAAAAGAGTAATAGAATGATGAACCCCAATCCCAATTTTCCAAATTGAATCAACACATCTTTACTTTGCTTTATTTACATTCTTGCAATCATACACAACAAACATCCTACAAAGTTTTATTTATTGTTTTCTATTTAGTGAATCTTATACTTGATAATTCAACTGTTCTTTGTGGGTTCGATATTCATCCTTACGGACAAATTATTATTTATGACATGGTACACTTGTCGTAAAATAGTCATCAATGCCTGTGTGCGCACACACACAACACACACATATACAATACACACCACACACACGACTAAAGCCATGTTTGCAAGGACATGAAGTCTAATTGAGTTTACTTTCCACCAATTTAAACATCAAACCAAAATGACTTGATGTGAGATTTGAGATCTTCTTTCATATTAGTAAATGAAGTAATTAACAAAATCCAACTTGTTTTTAGGATCAAGCACAACAACAATCAGTAATAACATATTAATTTCATCAACATTTCCCTAATAATTGTTATATTTATCTTTTATATTTACTATCATTAACTTTATCTTTTCATCATTACTCTCAAATAATGTTGGGTTTTTCCCCAATGCCAAATACCTCTTTCATATACATATGACTAGCAACATATAGGAAGAACAAAAAAATATGCATGGTACTATACATCTTTAAAAATGGTATAATTGATATGGTGTGCTTAATCTTCTTCTATCAGCACACTACACTACAAGAAAAAAAGGTTTTAACAGAGGTTATTTAGCGGAGGCTGATATAACCTTAGGAATTAATTTAATTAATGGAGGTTTTTTAACCTTCGTTAAGTTCCAAATATTATTCAAAAACCTCAGCAAAATAATGGAGGTTTTTTTAAGCTTCATTAAATTTCAAAGGTTTATTTTAAAACCTCATCAAAATAACGGAGGTTTTTTTAACATTTGTTAAATTTCAATGGTTTATTCTAAAACCTCAGCAAAATAACAGAGTTTTTTTTAACATTGGTTAAATTTCAAATGTTTATTCTAAACCTTAGCAAAATAACAGAGGTTTTTTAACCTTCGTTAAATTCCAATGGTTTTTTCTAAAACCTCAGCAAAATAACATAAGTTTTTTTAACCTTTGTTAAATTTCAAAGATTTATTGTAGAACTTCTAAAAGATTCCAAAATTTTCAAACATCAATAAATAAGTACAATTAAATCTATTTATAAATAAATAATTAAAAACTACATACTTTTAATGTATTTTTGTATATTTTATAACTAAATTCTCTAAAACTTTGAAAGTGTAACTTTACATTATAAATAAGTTTTCTAAAGTTTCAAAAATTTATTTTAAAAACTCAGCAAAATTAGTTTGGATAATAAGTATATCAACAATTAATCTTGGAGAATAAGTATTTCAACAATACTTGCATATTTTTTATGATTGATGGTAGTTGGTTTATATAATTCATACTTTTTGTTTTTGTTACGAGCTCATACTTCAAAAAACTTGACTTATTTTGTTTTAGCTTTCGATGTAAGTATATTTTATGTGCAATTTTAGTTTTAGTTATAATCATTAATATTTAATTCTCATAATTTTGAAATATTTTAAATTAAGGCCTTCATTTTAAAATGCATTTAATAATTAATTCACTGTGAAAGTGAGAAGTGATAAAGTTAATTTCTCATCGCAATATGTTCTTGCAATCTTTAGCTAAGAACACATATGACTTTGAAGTCCACATCTGATAGATAATGCAATTATTTAGGATATATAAAGCAGTGATAAACACCAGTTATTGTCGAGTTAGGTAACAATGGCTTGTGACCCAAGTTGGGGTAGTAAGGTGATGGAAGAAGCAATATTGGAGTAAGAAGAAGATAGTGCTTTATTTAGTGTTTATTCTCCTTAGATATAATAGACATAAGTGTGACTGAGTTGTGATTCCTTGTTAAGACTACCATTGGCGACCATTGAGCCTATGTTAGAGAGTAGTGTGTCTACGGTTGAAGAGAGAGAAGTCAAGAGGATCATTAGAGATGGTGAAAATGGGGTTGAAGGTTATTTCAAACGGCAAGTCATTTTACTGAAATTTTGAAACATGGTATTTTACCGAGGTTTTTAAACCCATGGTATTTTATGGATTTTTTAAACCTATGGTATTTAATGGAGGTTTTGAAATTCATGGTATTTTACGGAGGTTCTTAAACCCATGGTATTTAATAGGGGTTCTGAAAGGTTTTCCTGAGATTTACAACCCTGGATAAATGACTTAATAGAGATTTTAACTCTGAATAATGTAAAAATAAACCCGTTAAAACCATCTTTTCTCATAGTCCTACCATTGTTCATGGACAATTTAATACCAAATTTATTGTCTTACATGTCCAACAAATCAAAGGCGTCTTCAAACTACAAAGTTGCCCCTAACATTAATTAAAATGATTTCATCTAATTTCGACTTCAAGGAAAAGATTATATTTGTACACAATTTTTTCTTACTCTAGGTATGCCTTGAACTTAGTCAAACTCACTCTAGGTATGCCTTGAACTTAGTCAAACTTATAGGAGATGACTTCACATATTTTTTTCTTTAAATTCTCAAAATCAAACTATTAATATCTTTTAACCTCCCATTCACAATCAAATTCAATATATATTAATCCATTTTATACTAGTGAATTAAATTCCTCAAATATAATGTATTAATTTATATATATATATATATATATATATATATATATATTATCAAATATGTATGTAAATATGAATATGTATTGTATAAGCAAAATTTCTGAAAAATGTAAAAGTATGAATTTTTGAAGTAGATAAGACACCGTAAGATAATTGTTTGAAAAATATTTTCAAAGAAACTAATTTTTTATCATCTAATAATGAACGAATTTTATTTTTATTAATTTAAGGTATTTATGAGACAAATAATTTTGACGTAATGAATATCTTAAATTTTGTACTAACTTATAATAAAATGACTTATGTCTTAGGCTAAAATATTATTAGTATGTGTTTCACTAATATAAAAATTTGAATATTTTATTTCCGCATAAGTTACATTGTGCATGTGAAGATAACTTGTATATATATATATATATATATATATATATATATATATATATATATTTTATTTGGCAGATGGAATAGGTCTGGTGTGAAATGAGAACTATGTGAAAATAGAATTCATAAGGGAAATGTGTGGTGCTTTCTATATGGCAAAAGAAGCATGTGAAAATGTTTGGGAAAAGAGGCAACAACATAATGAGTTGGCAATAGTTGGATAATTATAGATTGAAAGAGGGGGAAGGGAAATAGGAGCTCATAATATAAAAGTCAAGGATGAAAGGCTATGACTACCAAAGCACATGAGGAAGTATAAGGTTTAGACACAAAGAATTCAAAAATGCTTTATATTTATAAGGAATCTTTCCAAAATGTTGACTTTAAGCTGTTATATGGTTGCTCTAAGGTATAAGCAAATTGAGTAGGGCAAATCCTATATTTAGATGTAACTTGTTACTTTGGTAAGTAGGTAAGGTTAATTGCTTTATAGAAAATTTCATATTATTTCTATCTTTTGCTGCTAGTACTTTAATCAACTCTTTTTTGTTAGGAAAAGTTAACTTTTATATTTTTTTACATGCATGTCAATAGTTTTATATTTTATTTTTAATAATAGAATATTTTTTATAAAATTAATTACTTATAAAAATAATTTTACACTTAAAACTTTTTAAATTTGACGAAAATGAATAATAAAAACATTCGAATATAGATACATTTAAAAAAAATAATATTAGAGAGAATTAAACCTTATTTATTTAATAAAAGAGGTAAAAACAAGAAAGTTCACAGCTTTATGTAAGAAATAATAAACCTGAAACTTTGTACACTATTTTTAGTTCATAATTTATACGATGGTTTTACATATATTTATATTTTTGTATTTTTGTGAACACCATAAATACAATAAACGTCTAATTTCTTAATCTTAGATTCATTTAAAATTCAATATGCTGCATATTTATATTTTTACTTAATAGCAGATTTATATCTTAATGTACTTCCTGAAAAAAATTGATTTGCAAAGTTAAAAAAAAAGGCACTATTTGGAAGTCGAATTTATATCTTTAAAAATTATTGTCGAGTTATTAATCAAAATTTGAGGAAATTATATCTGTAAAAATTCATTGATATTCAAATATTATGAGTTACAAAAATTATAAAATATAAAAATATAAAAATAAACAAAATAATTAAATGACTATTTTTTGTGGAACTAATTTGTATTCCGATTATTGGATATGGAGTAAAATATTTGAAATAAATAAAATTTATAATTAGTTATTAAATATTAATAATTCAATTAATTATAGTTATATATATTTAAATTATGCATTCTCATTGATTTTATTAAATTTTATATTTTATTAAAAAATTATTAAAAAAACCTATTTTTAAAGATAAAAAATTAATATTTGTTTAATAATTTTATTACAGTGATATTATTTTAACCTGATTGAGGGAAGTATAATTATTAATGTATATGTATTGTACTTTCAATAAAGAATATTTATTATTTATTAATTTCTTAGTTAAAAAGTTAGTAATGAGTAGAAGTCTAGAAAAACTGGAGTTGTTTGAGTTGTAGCAGTGAGGACTAATGAGTGAGAGGGCTGGTTTGGTCGGTGGCTTGCAGTTTCACGTGTATCCAACATACCAACCATCACTCACACTCACTCATCAGTGTCTCATAATGCAACATTTTGGTACACAACAAACTTATTTTATTTAGGTTTAATTTCTTCTTCAATATTAACAAATTTTACCTTTCAGATTCTTATATTAAAAAATAATTATTTTAATATTTGTACAGATTACAAAAGATAAAATTCATTTAGATGAAGTAAATAATTTAACTTTTTTATTTATTATTTAATAACATCATGCGTACGGACATAACAAAAAGAAATAGATTGTCCAGTACACACGTGATGATGACGGCCGAATAAGTTTTATAATATTATTAATGAGTTTTGGAATAGGAAATAAGTCCAGATCCACACTCTTACTATCTGCTTGTATTTATGTGAGAACCTATTAGTTATTGATATTTGAATATTTATCAATAAATATTATAAATATTTAAGGTAGATCATTTTTAGAATACTTTCAAAATAAAAAAATTAATTATTTTAAAGTATATTATATTATTCTAATATGATACCAATATGTTTATTCTAAATATATTAAAATAATATCATTGGGTTTAATTCATTATATACGAAATGTTGTCTTTTTAGAATTCAGAAATTTATCTTAATTTGATTTTTAAAAGGTATTTTAGAGGATTAAGGAAGAAAAATATAACTAATTTATTTTAAACAATATAAGATTATTTAACATATAAAAAAAATAAAGGTCAAGGAGATGAAGATTTACAATATTTTTATCTTTAAATATGATGTAAATGTTTTAACTTCAAATTTATTGAAATAACCTGCATTTGAGATATTATATATTTTAATGCCCAAATTTCATTATAATTCTTATCTAAGATGACTTAAAATGTTTTAAAAAAATTAAATCATTCTTGAATTCGCCTTCTAAACCATTACCGAATCATATTAAAATAAATAATAAAAATATATAGTTATAAACACAGGTAGAAGTACAGGTATCTTATGATTTGGCAATGTACACTTAAAAGATGGAGGTATTCACAAAGGTGCCAAGTTTTCAACTTGTAATGAGTTTTACATGCAGCATTGCTGCAGGTTTTTGTCATCTTTGAAAACGCGTCATTCTTTTAATTTTTTTATAAATAAAATTAAATAATTACTTCTTAGTTCTACCCTTTTTATTTATTTGTTTCATTAAAATCTGTTGTGTAGTGTTGTATTATACTAAAAAATAAAGAGAAAACGCCAAAGATCATTCATTGCTTCTAACTCAGCCTAATCAATCTCCATAATCTGCACAAAGTCACTATCGTTCCCAACAACGTCCTCTAGCTCAGTTATTTATAAATTTTATCAAAAGAAAAATCAAGCATTAGCCACTGAAATTTAGAGTGCCTACTTTCTTTTAATTATTATATTAATCTTTTAAGGAATATGTTGACATTTTAACAACTTTTTAAGGCATTAATTTTGCCAACATAATTAACATACAAATATAAAAATTTGGTTTCACACATAAGAGAAATTGGTACCTTTTTTTTCAAAAGAATACAAAACTTATCCATTAAAGTTGTATGAAAAGGCCAACAGAAAGGGACACTTGAATCCATCAAATGTGTATAGTGATTCTTGCCTATTCATGGCTCGTGCAAGGTGCAAATAAGCTAATGCGTTTGGATTTTTGTTATGAACTTTTAATAAACATATATATAATACTATTGAAAATTATAATCGGAGAAGTAGTAAACAAATACATGTATTAAATCTCAAACAAAAAACTAAGGGTTTCTCAAATAGGAAATAATTGTTGAGGGTCGAACACTCCCGGACTCAATACCAACACGTATAAAAGAATTATAATTATATCATGACTAACAAAACTCTGTAAAGTGTCAAGCAATCTATCAAGCATTAGACAATGAGTCTAAGATTTTTTTTATGTTAAAAAAACACTATAGGACATGTTATATGTATAACCAAGCCCACTCATGTACAATATATGAAAAACAATACATCAGACCATACATGAGACACAATATTACAGGAAATACAGATATAGAGAGCCTCACTAAATGATGGAGCTATAAACACAAATGTCAAATGAAATGAGTGTTTAAAAGAACACTTCAAAATCTCACATAAGACAATGATAAAGAAAGATAATGCCAAGACATCAACAAAAAGGATTACAACATCAGTTAAAGCTTTTAGACAAATAAAGTTCTTATTAGAATATAAGCTCATATTGAGAGACCAAATAATCAAAGTGATAAACAAAGTCTTCATCAACAAAGAGCGTAAATTAAATTACATATGGTTAGCAAAGACCAACAAAACGAGTCAAAGACAAAGCACTCAAAGGCAAGCGTTGAACGAGGAAAGAAGTCAGTCAAAGTTTATAAAGAAATAAACAAAGTAAAAAAAACTCAATGGACCAAGAGTCATTTACAACGTGTTAGACAAAGTCTAAACATCAAAGAGTTCGAGAAAAATACATCCGACTATGATGCTAAACACGTTATACTGCACGCAAGAAAAGAATGAGCCTTACACAAACCAAAAGATGATCAAGTGAACATAAAAGACGAAGATCATGTGTTGGACGAACTAGTGATAGGAAAGTTTTCATACTTAATCATTTCACCATTACATATGTTCTAAACATGTTTAGATTGTACCGACCAGTCCTCAGGTGTCGTTGACCGCTAGTAATGATGGGGCCACGTAAGCTGGGTCCCACGAGCGGTATGGGCCAGTGTCACGCAAGGCACGTGAGTTAAGGTGACGAAGAGTGGTCAGGCGTCGATCACTAGGATGTGCTGATGTGTCCTCGACAATATAGTGAGGGCGATGAGAGATCGGACATCGGTGACTCGAATAGCAGAGCTAAGCCACGAGAGGTGGATCCCAGACCACACACCAATTATCAGTTAGGGAGAAGCCTAGATCACGAGGGGCCTATGCGTGTGGTGTGGATGACGCGCTCAGGCGTAACACAAGAAAAGATCCACTAGAAGAGATACGACGCGTGAGGGTCACGTTCCAGAGGTGATCTGCATGCATGACACGTGAACAGCTAGGGCACTCCTAGGACAGATGGCCCAAAGATTAGGTGCACAAGTTGGTACCCAGGTGGTCATCCCGTCAGAGGCTGCACTCTAGTAAGGGAGCCTTACGCGCTAGATTGCCCTAAAAGTGGGTGATATCGGCACTAAGGCACATTCCCCGTAACCCTAATTACGGTTAGCGGAAACGGTGGAAACCCTATAGTATATAAGGGGTAGTATTAAACCTAATGAGGTATGCAATTCATACGCAACTTTTACGCTAGCACACACAAATTATACAGAGAGCTTTTTACAGCTTACCTTTGGTGTTTCCTAGCCCTATACTGACTTGAGCGTCAGAGTGGAAACGGCCTCTAGGGCGCCCTTTGTCTTTGTGATTTTCAGGTGTTTGGTCAAAGAAAAACACTAACGAAAGCAAGCATAATTGGGCGTGTGATCGTTGTAGACATACGAAGTTAATCGAGCCAACTAGCAAGAACACATATGTTCTAAACATATTTTGATTGTGTGAATTTATATAAATCATAAATCAAAATGTAGTGTTTTAATTGGAATTCAAAATGTTTTCAAACAAGCTTTAACGAATATATCTTGAGACTAAACTGTCTATGTTTTTGAAAACATTTTCTAACACACAATGAGCTTAATTGATATATCTTTGTAAAAGATATTTTTTGAAAACACAGTTATACAACAAAGGTATTACAGAGCGAGATTCATTGAATACAAATCGAAAACATTCAAGATGATGCACATAACAAGAGAAAAAATAATTTCGTAAGAGATTAAATTGAAGATATCAAATGAGAACAAGCATCAAAGACGCAAAGCATAAGCTTTCTGTATCCAAAATTTAATATGTTAAAAAGTCTATACAACGTTCGAGAAAGGCATATTAAAGAAGATATCTGAAGAACAAATACATGACTAAATTAAAAGTGTAATTTACGCTATGGACAACATGATTCAATGAGCATCAAAATAATCAAAATCAATGTTTTAAGAAGAGAAAGATTTTGAAAGAATTACATTCAAGTCTTCATTGTATTAGTGTGCTGAGAGAATAGTTCACATATTTTATTTAGAGCATTCATAGTTTAGAGAGTGAGCCATATATTGTAAATCCTTCACTTTGTGAAGTTTACCCTGTGAGCTTTCATTGTTTGCTCTCTTATCGAGAATTTTTATATAATTAAGGTAATCCTTCGCATGTAAAACCTAGGCGGTTAGTGAAGGGTAATTATGGACATGGGGGTGCGCTTAATGCGTATGGGGTCTAAGTTAAGTAAGTGTTTTCTTTTAAACCTAAGCCCATGTGTGTTAGGGCACCTAGAGGTTAAGTTGCATGTATAATGAAAAGTAGCGTAGCACCACAGAGAGGGTGGCTACGTAAACAAACTGGACCCATGATGTTGGTACGTGAGTTGGTACCTTGGTGGTTATTCTATTATTATTTTATGCACTCCCTAGAGGAAAGATTTAGTTTTGTTGCAGCACTGTGAGAGTGTGCCCTTGAACATAATATTTTTCTGTTGAGTATGCTTTTAGTAGAGATTAGATTCTCGTGATGGAAAGTTGTTACAAGAGGTAAGTCATAAAAGGGGCTTGAGACCCCAGGTTAAGGTACGCTGTTTCTAATACTGAAACTTACTACTTCTTAAATTCTTATAAGCCCTGTACTGACTTGATCATCATAGTGCAATCAACAGGTAGGGCTCCCTCTGTTTCAACGAAGCTACGTTCTATAGCAGCAAGAGATAAGACAGGTTCGTGAAGAAACAGACGGAACTAGAGCTTGTCATCAGAGTCAACCGGCGAGCAAGTCAATCAGCAAGAACAACCACCTTTTTCACTAAAGTCTTATTGCGTCTTCCCATGTCGATCTTTGAAAAATAATTGTTAACCAAGCTAAATGTGGCTTCCGCCTAGCTGGATCCGAACAACTGGGCATTCATCCGAGGTTTCATTATTTTGTTTTCCCATCTCGACATTTCGTTGATTGTGGAAATTTTCTTTCACTTTTTGAGCTTAAACATTTTGGTCATCGATTATGGACCTCCTTAAATGGTGCTCCCGGGAGGGATCTGCTTACCCTTTTTCAGTCTTCAAACAAAAACTTCAAAGCCCTTTACTAGATGACTTTCCTTTGTATTGGTCGCCCAACCCTGATTCCAGAGTGCTCGGCGTCTGGAAGACCTGTCCCCAAGGGAAGGAGGTATTTGTGAATTTCTGGAAAACTTCAAGGTCGTCTTCGACACGCCAAAAATTTTGCCCAAAAAATACCTTCCTGGTGCTCTCAAGGCCTACATTGGTATATCTCCCCTTTTTTTTAGCCTTACCCTTGAAAATAATCCTTAGTTCATGAATTCTAAAACTGCGTTGTTTGTTTTTGCAGATAACATGGTTTAGAACATTAGCAAAGCCAAGCTGACCGAGCACGCCAAGAAGATGAGGGTAGCTGCAAACAATGACCATTTGTTGCAGAAGAAGAAAGTCTCAGCTGGTGTCGTTCATGTGCAATCGGAACAAGGCAAGCACACAACCTCGGGTCCTATGTTTAAGAGGAAAAGATTGGAAGCGGCTCCCCCCTCTGAGCATTCACATTCAGATGGTCGAGCTCTTGATCAACATGTCTTAACCATTCAAGAATGTGAAGTCGTGGAAAGCTCGAAAGGGAAATGCTTATGGGATCCAAACTTTGACATCTCAGCACATGGTGAGTCATGCTTCTTGTTGGATAAGGATAGGGCGAGACTGATGGCTCATGATGAAGACCATCTCTTCTTAGATTCCTAAAATTTTTTCGGTCAGGCGTACGCTTATGAGAAGTCCTTTAGGGAAGGAAGTAAAACCTACCTTCTAGAATGTAAGTGATGGTGTGGCATTGACCAAGGTGAATACCCTAGCCGCACCATATGTCTCTTTCTCCCATCATACCCTCATTCATATTCTCCAAGGCTCCTCCACTTATAAATAGGAGGTCTCCCCTTTGTATTTCTCATGTTGAAATTAATAGAAGAAAAGTTACTTTGCACAAATTGTGTGAGGAGTTAGTGAGGTTTGATTCATTTTACCATTTAGGTCTTATCTTGTGAGTGATTGAGAGCTCTCAAGTGGCAACTAGCAACACTTATCTTGGAGGCCAATCACACTCCAAGTGGTGTGTTCCAATTCTCAAATCTATCACATAAGCTTTCTCCTTTCTACATCTCTTCTTCCATTTTTCATTCCGCTTTTATTCCTGTGTTATGTTCTTGCTTTGTTTCATTCTTCCATTTTAGCAATTCTCATTTGCCTTTCCTTTTCATGTTTTTTAATTTCGCACCTATTGGCATCATATTCACCTTGTAATTGTATTTTCCTTTTTGCTCTTGTGAAGTGAACCTTCACACTTACTTAACCACTTGGTTAAGTTCGTGTCTAATGGGGATCTTTTTAGAGTGCTCACCATATACTTGCTTAAAATCTCAACCTAAGTAAAGTATCACACCATAAAACGAACAATCCTAAAATCAACTCACATCATGTGGTAATCAGAGCTTAGGTTCTTGAGCTTATTTTGCTTAGAGTTTATTTGGCACTTTTCTTTCTTGCATCTTTAATTTCTTGGCTTTAAATTCTAGTACCTTTAAATTCTTGTCTTTACATTCTTGCAATTTAATTTTCAGCTTTTTATTTTCTTGCAACTTCATTCGAACATTTTTACTTTTTCATTGCTTTATTTCGCTTATGGATTATTATTATGTCTTATTGTGTTCTTGCCTTTTGCTTTGAGTCATATGTTCATTAGTGTTCTAGGAGTCCTTACTTTGATTCTATTTACTTTGCTTTTAATTTTGAAAGTTTAAGAAGTAATTAGAAACTTGGTTTAGTAGAAGTAGATTTTAGTTCCAAACAAAAGATTTCAAGTGTTTAATTATATTGAATCCCAAAGTTTTTGTGAAAATTGAAGTTATTGGAAAATATGCATGATCAAATGGACATTTCATTTCCATAATTCAAAAACTAGTATACAAAAAAGTGAAAACGCAAATTTGTGGTGTCAATTCTTAAAGAAAAACATTTTCAAAATTTTGGATTCATCTTGATTGACAAATTGATTTCAACCTTTGTGGAATTTTTATCCTTTTGCTTTAGCAATTTCTAAAGAAAAAGTTTCATTGTTAAAAGTTTAATAAGTATCTTTTGAGTCCTTTTTGTGTGCCTTTTTCTTGATTGTCTTTCATCAAATTTTGTCATAATCTCTTTCTCAAATTTGGTTTAGATTTTCTTGCTTAAGCTTTTCTTGTTTGTCTTTTATTCCTTTTCCTTAAATTTTGTGGTGGTTTCCTTTAAGATCAAGTGTTCAAGGCTTTGACCTTTTTTTCATTTGAGAGTTCTCAACCTCAAGAAAGACCTTTGTGAAGTGGAGGAAAATTTTCTTTGAGTGCTTTGAGTTATCTCTCTATAAGGGTGCAAACTTGAGAGTGTTTTTTCTTACTAACTTCTATTTCACTAATTGTTTGTCACTTGTGAATTATGGCTCTTCAAGAGAATCTTCTAAACCCCAATCTCCCCAAAAAGCTTTCCTTATGGGTGAGTTGGCGGTGGCCAAAGATCCTTAGCACAAAAGGATAAAGAAATGAGACAAATGGAGGAGAGGCTCTAAAGACTTGAATCGGCCCATGATAGACCCCAAGTGGAAGAAGATGGAATCAAAGACGTGACTCAAGGAGTTATCACCAATATGGCAGCCAAGAAGAAAAGGAAAAATGGAGATTGAACAATTTTGAAGAACGGCGCCAACATGTTTCTAAATTGTCTTTGCCTTATGTAAAACTTCCTAATTTTAGTGGGGAAGGTGATCCCAATATCTATCTAGGATGAGAGGCTAAATTTGAACAAATTTTTAATGTACATGAGGTCCAAGAAGACCAAAAAGTCAAGTTAGCCTCATTAGAATTTTTAGACTATGCCAGGCATTGGTGGCATAAAACTGTAATGGACATTGGACTTAACAAGAGGCCAGCCGTGGTCTCTTTGGAGGATTTAAAGTTATGCATGCGCGCTAGATTTATTCCTCCACACTATAGGAAAGAGCTCTTGTTGAAGCTCCAACGGCTTCAACAAGGAACACAAAGTGTGGATGATTATTTTAAAGAACTTGAAACAACTTTAACTAAAGTTGACATGCATAAAAGTGAGAGTCGAAAATAGCTAGGTTTGTAAGTGGCTTGAGAAGGGAAATCCAAGATGTGGTAGAACTATATGAGTACTCATCCTTAGAAAAATTGGTTCACCTTGCCATCAAGGTTGAATCACAACTTTCAAAGAAAACCTCTTCCAAAAATTCTCATGAAGATGGCTACTACTAATCATCTTGGAAAAATAAAAACAAGTTTTCTTCTAAAACTTTTTCCTTCAATTTTTTAAAGTATTCACTTACAACTCTAGGGATTCTAAACCCTCCACTATAACACCTAAGTATCCACTTACATCCTTAGAAAGTGTTTTAAATGTTTAGGTTTTCGTCACATTGCATCTAATTGTCCTTCCTAACGCAACATGATGGTAAAAGAGGGAGTTGTCATGAGTGACCATAGCTCCCAAAGGTCTAGCTCTCCAAACCATTCTAGATCTCTAAGGGCTTGTTTGCTTTTGGGGGTGGCACTGTAGGCGCAGACGGATGTTGGGTGCCACCCCCGTTTGGATCTGTAGATGGGTGAGGGTGAGGGTGAGGGTGAGTGGACAGGAGAGTGGTTTTTGGTTCATCTGTGATATAAAGAGATAGGAGGGTGAGAAGGGTGGAAAGCCATGTAGGATTCCTTCATTTACCATGCTGCCCCTTATTCACGTACGCACAATAACTCTTTCTGCATTGGTGAGAGAGTAGGTGCATGATGAACCATTATATAAGTGCCTTCGAAGACCACCATATCTACACCACTTCGAAGACCACCATATCTACACCACATATACTTCTGGCTAGCCTTGACAGAGAAAGAGTTGCATTGATATAGTGCTTGGAGAGGGTCTTCAGTGAAAATAGAGGTAGAAGAGTGAGTTTGGTGGTTCATGTGTGCCCTGGGTTACGTTTTTTTTATTTCAGTTTGAACCTAATCGATTATTTCAGCTTCATGTTTGCTCACATAATCGATTATCTGGAAATTTTTGGCAACCATAATCGATTATGGGTCATGTGTTATTTTGACCATAATCGATTATGAAACCAACATAATCGATTATGTTAGTTTTTGCACTACAAGCATAATCGATTATGGGTCATGTGTTATTTTGACCATAATCGATTGTGAAACTAACATAATTGATTATGTTAGTTTTTGCACTACAAGCATAATCGATTATGTCTGTGGATAATCGATTATGTGGCTTTTTGAAGGGAACTGATAATCGATTATGTTCATAGTTTTCAGATTTATGTTTAAATTTTCTTTGGAATTGAATTTGTTTAAATTATTTGAAAGTAATTATTGATGTTAATTACTTTGTAATTTTAGATCTAAATATTTAGGAGAAATTTATTAATTATATTAGTAAATTAATTATTGTGATAAGTTGTTTGTGTAATTGTATATTGGAAGGAAAGATTATATTGAAATATGAATATTTATTTTGTTACAGATGAATTCAAATTATAAATATGAATATGTATTTTTAAAATAGTAATAATAATAATGTTTAGTGTTTCTTTTGTTAGGTTATACATAAATTATTAATTTTATAATTATAAAATTATAAAAAAAGTTGTAGTAATTAAAAACACAGTCAAGGTTTAGAGAAGAAAATGATAAAATTATATTTAATTATTTCTTTTGAATTTTACATTTATTTTATTTTATTTATAAATAAAACTTTAAATTATTTTAATTAATTAAAATATGCACAAAATTAATAATTATTGTAGATAGTTATTAGTGTTTAAAAATTAAATTGTTTATAAGAAATAGTTTTTTATTTGTAAATAATATTTTTAGAGTTTAGGGTTAGTTAATATTTTTTTAAATTGGACATAAATTTATATTTCATTTCTATATTCTATTTTTTTTAATTCATTTCAATTTTATATTATTTTTTAAGTTATAATTGAAACCTACAATTATTTTAATTATGAAAATTATGTACAAAAGTAATAATAATTTTATTTTTTTTTACACATGGACCAAAAAGTATACTTTATTATTATATATAATGTAATAGAAATTAAATAATATAATACTAATTATTTTAATTAACTTAAATATCCTTTAAACTAATTAATATTTCATTTTTCTATTTATTTATATACAAGGGTAAATTTGTAATCTTACAATTTACACTATTCAAAATATATTAAAATACTTTCACAACTATCACATCATTCACACTTTTCAATAAACTTTCTTCACACATCCACTCTAACATCTCCCAATCCAAACACCCTCAACTTTCTCCACACTTTCTTCACACTTCCACTCACTCACACCCTCAACTTTCCACTCACCCACAACCTCTAATCCAAACAACCTCTAAGTGAGGAAGATAGTGAGAGTCCATGTGAAGGCGACTTATTGGTAGTGAGGCGCATTGATGAGAATCAAAAAGATGCTATTAATAGGAGGAATGGACAAAAGCCAAAATATCTTAAGTTCTTCTTATTAGTCTTTTCAAAAGATGAGGCCCAAGCCCAGGAAGCCCAAGCCTAACCCATGAGGAGCAAGGCCAAACATTAATAAATGAGCATCAATGAATGTCTCTTTTGTAATTAATTTTGTGTAGTTTTTAGTAGAACTTTAAAAGAAAGGTGTAGATATTAAATAAGGGGTGCTAATGTACAAAACAAAGTCACACCTTCCATGTGACATAAAGAGTAGGTGTAGATGTAGTTTTAGGAGGTGTCAAAGTAGGAAAACAAGTCACACTTCTCATGTGACTTGTTTTGGCTCCAATTTTGAATAGTCTAGTTTTTGAATTGTGCCTTTTCATTTTCAGCCCTCTTCTACTATAAATAGAGAGACCATGCTCTTCTAAATTCAGAATTTAGAAATTGAAGAAAGGAAACTCTACTAAAATTGAGAGAGAATTGTGAGAGATTTGATCTCCTCCACTAAGTCTTATCTTGTGAGCTTTGGAGGGCTTCAAGTGGCGGCAACAAGCACTCATCTTGGATCATCATCTCCAAGTGGCGTGTCCATCTCCTTCTAGTCTTCATCCAAATAAGTTCTTTTTCATTCCATCTCCATTTCCATTTAGAATAATGTTTTAGCAATTTCAATCGGTTGTTTTTGTTCCTTTGTGTTGTTCTTCAATTTCCACCGATTATTTTTGTTTCTCTTGTGTTTCCTTTTATTTTCAACACTTAATTCTCCTTTCAATCGGTTCATATGTGTTAGTTGCTATTTTTAATCGGTTTAATTGTCCTATATTGTGTTTCTACTTGTGTTCATGTGTTGATCTAGCTTTCCTTTCCATTTCTGCCCTATATTTGTGTATAAGGATATGGCACTCATGATTCTTATGAGTTTGGCTCTTCATTTGGAAGGCAATGTCCTCCATTCAACTTTCAATAAGCCTCCTTATTGTGTTGTACCTTGTCTTGTGCCAATTCAACTTACATCACACATGCTAGGACAAGTTTTGAAACCTTTTGATGCAAGTCAAAGAAAAAATATTTTCCACATTAGGTGTCTCATTAATGATAAGTTATGTTCCTTAATTGTGGATGGGGAGAGTTGTTCAAATGTGGCAAGCACAATAGTAGTAGATAAACTTGGATTGCCTACTACCTCTCATGTCAAGCCCTATAAACATCAATGGTTAAGTGAGGATGGGGAGATCATATTTAATAATCAAGTCCTCATAGCCTTTTCTATTGGCAAATACAAGGATGAGGTCTTATGTGATGTTGTCCCTATGGAAGCTACTCATACTATTTTAGGTAGGCCATGGCAATATGATATGAAAACTCTTCATGATGGCCTTACCAAAAAAAAAATCTCTTTCACCTTCCATGGGCATAAGGTCACACTAAAATCTCTCTCACCAAAAGAAGTTCATGAGGACCAACTTAAAATGAAAGAAAAGAGAGAAAAAGAAAAGGATAAAAAGAATTCTAAAAGAAGCCTTCTCATCTCACCGAAAGGGGTCAAAAAGGTAATGTTTTCCCAAAAGTCTATCTACATAGCTTTTCCTAGGACTTTTAAGAGTGAGTTGGCAATAAATAGTCCTACATGTTTGGAAAATTTGGTAAAGGAATTTGAATATGTGTTTCAAGATCCCCCTAAAGGATTACCTCCTTTAAGGGGAATTGAGCACCAAATAGACTTCATTCCCGAGGCTTCTTTACCAAATAGGCCTGCATATAGGACCAATCCAACCGAGGCCAAAGAAATTCAACAACAAGTACAGGGTTTAATAGCTAAGGGGTGGGTGCAAGATAGCATCAATCCTTGTGCTATGCCTATGATTCTCGTCCCTAAAAATGATGGGAGTTGGAGGATGTGTACGGATTGTCATGCCATAAACAACATAACCATTAAGTATAAACATTTCATTCCTAGATTAAATGACTTGTTAGATGAGTTACATGGGTCTAAAATATTTACCAAAATTGATCTTAAGAGTGGTTATAACCAAATCCGGACTAAACCGGGAGATGAATGGAAAACCGCCTTTAAGACCAAGTTTGGTTTATATGAGTGGTTAGTCATGCCCTTTGGCTTAACCAATGCTCCAAGCACCTTCATGCGACTTATGCACCATGTCCTAAGGCCTTTCATTGGCAAGCATGTTAGGCAAGTGTTGGAAACCCTTAGGAAGGAAAAGTTTTATGCTAATCCGGAAAAGTGCGTGTTTGCAATAGATCACATGGACTTCCTAGGGTTTGTTGTGAGTTATAAAGAGGTGCATGTGGATGATGAAAAGGTTGCAGCAATTAGACATTGGCCCACACCCACCAATGTTAGTGAGATACGAAGCTTTCATGACCTTACTAGTTTCTATAGGAGGTTTGTGAAAGACTTTAGTACCCTTGCCGCACCTCTTAATGCCATAGTAAAGAAGGATGTGGTGTTTAAATGGGGTCAAGAACAAGAGAAAGCTTTTGAAACTTTGAAAGATAAATTGACTAAAGCATCCATTTTAGCGCTCCTTAACTTTACTAAGACATTTGAAATTGAATGTGATGCCTCCAACATAGGCATTGGGGCTATCCTTCTTAAAAGGGTCACCCCATAGCTTATTTTAGTTAGAAACTCAAGGGGAGTCATCTCAATTACTCTACCTATCACAAGGAGCTTTATGCTCTAGTGAGAGCCTTGTAAAATTGGCAACATTACCTTTTTCCAAAGGAATTTGTGATCCATAGTGATCATGAGTCCCTTAAGTATTTGAAAGGCCAAAGCAAGCTCAACAAGAAACATGCCAAATGGGTAGAGTTCATTGAGAAATTTCCTTATGTTATCAAACATAAGCAAGGTAAAACGAATGTGGTTGTCGATGCTCTTTCAAGAAGACACACCTTGCTAAATGTTTTGGATACTAAATTTTTAGGATTTGATCACATAAAGGAAATCTATAAGGATAACCTAAATTTCTCTCACATCTATCATGAGTGCTCAAAGGGAGGACATAAAGACTTTTTCATGCATGATGGTTTTTCTCTTTAAAGGGAAAAGACTTTGTATTCCCCAAGGGTCTTTGAGGCAATCTCTTGTTAGAGAGTCACATGAGTGGGGGTCTTATGGGACACTTTGGGGTAGCTAAGCCTTTAGACACATTGCATGAGCATTTTTTTTGGCCCCACATGCGCAAATCCGTACATAGCTTCTATGATAAGTGTATAGCATGTAGGAAGACTAAGTCTAAAGTGCAACCCCATGGTTTATATACCCCTCTCCCCATCTCGGACATGCCTTGGGTAGACATCTCCATGGATTTTATTCTAGGTCTTCCCAAGACATCAAAGGGTATGGACTCTATCTTTGTGGTAGTGGACCAGTTTTATAAAATGGCTCATTTTATTCCATGCCACAAAGTAGATGTTGCTTGTTTTATTGCAAATCTCTTCTTCAAGGAAGTAGTTAGATTGCATGGGCTTCCTAGAAGTATTGTATCAAACAGAGATTCTAAGTTCTTAAGTCACTTCTAGAGGACCTTGTGGGGAAAACTTAGAACTAAACTCTTGTTTTCTACTACTTGCCATCCCCAAACTAATGGTGAGACATAAGTGGTTAATAGGACTTTGGGTCAAATGTTAAGGTGCCTTATTTCCGGGAACCCAAGGGTGTGGGAAAATTTGCTACCTCATATTGAGTTTGCTTATAATTGAGTAGTAAATTCTATTACCTCCTACACCCCTTTTGAGGTTGTGTATGGGTTCAATCCCCTCACACCCCTTCACCTCCTTCCTCTTCCCCTACTTGATGAGGTGTTGTGCAAAGATGGTTTTGAAAAAGCTTCCTTTATTAAAGACTTGCAACACCACATCAAGCTTCAAATTGAAAGGAAAGTGGGCAAGTATGTCGAGCATGACAATAAGGGGCGCAATGCATTGATCTTTAAACCCGGGGATTGGGTTTTGCTTCACTTGAAGAATGATAGATTCCCTACTCAAAGAAAGCACAAACTTATGCCACGAGGGGATGGTCCTTTTCAGGTCCTCAAGCGGATCAATGACAATGCCTATGAGTTGGATCTGCCTGATACTTACTTAGGTAGTTATTCTTTCAATATAAGTGATTTCACTCCTTTCACATGCTAAACACAACCGATTGAAATTGCTAAAACATTATTTAAATGGAAATGGAGATGGAATGAAGAAGGAACTTATTTGGATGACGACTTGAAGGAGATGGACACGCCACTTGGAGATGATGATCCAAGATGAGTGCTAGTTGCCGCCACTTGAAGCCCTCCAAAGCTCACAAGATAAGACTTAGTGAAGGAGATCAAATCTGATGTGAAATCACTAGCAAGATATGAATGATTCTTGACATTCTTAGGAATCAACTTGAGTTGGACAATAGTTAGGCACTTTTTCTTAGAATTGGATCAATGTTCTAAGTCAAGAACTCACCAAAACTAGCACCAAATCCAAACTCATATGGAAGTTCCACATATTGTCAAATTGAACCAACAAAATGAGAGGAAAAGCAAAAGCACCGAATAGAAATGAACCGATTAAAATGAATTAAAAGGCAAGAAAACTGAAAAGGAGTACTGGAAATATAAAAGCACTGAACCAAAACATGGAAAAGAAGAAGAACAGCTGCTGGAAAATGAAATAGCCGAACCAAAACACAAGAACACAAGCTTAAAACATGAATATCAAAAGAGAAGGAAGGACGGAGAGGAGAAAGCTCATGAAGATGGATGTATGGTTGGATGATCACGCCACTAGAAGGATGGAGACTCATAGATGGGTGTGCAAGCCGCCACTTGAGGTAACCATGGAACCATCAAGATAAGACTAGTGAAGAAGGCACAAAGCTCTCCAATGCTCTCTCAAAAATTGAGTATAGTTTCTTTAGTCTAAATTCAAATTTGAATTGTAGAAGTTAAGCACCTTTATTTATAGCCTAGAGGTGCTGAAAAATAGGTGGGAAATTTCAAATAAAACTCATTTGAAATTCCCACAAAAAACAAGTCACATGGGAGGTGTGACCTTTTTCTACTATGGCACCTCCTAAAAACTACACCTACACCACTCTCCTAAGTCACATGGACAATGTGACTTTATTTTACATTTTCACACTCCTTTATTTAATAACCACACCTCCTAAAACTATACAAGAGTATTTCAAAGCTTGGCCTTGCCCCTCATGGGATGGACTTGGGCTCTTTGGGCTTTGGCCTTCTTGGTCTTGAGCTTGGGCTTTGGGCTTGGGCCTCATCTTTATTTTATGTCTTCTTTTAATTTTGAGAAGACTAGAAGGAAGAACTTCAAATATGAGGGTGGATGTCCTCTTCCTCCATTAATAAAAGCCTCCTTTATTTGATTCTCATCATACTCCTCGAGTTGGAGAGAATTCGTCCACGAATTCTGAATCCCTGCATATAACAAAGTCAGTTTAGTTTTACAATTAAAAGTGGAAGAAAAATGTAAACATGACTTAGCATTTGTAAACAATGGGATTTCAGAAAAGGAGGTTTTATAAATCGACCAAGTTGGGAAAATTTGTTTGGAAATGATGTAATGTTTTGGAAAAAGACCTCTTAAATGGTGACAACCATTAGGAGGTATGAACAAATCATCCCTAACATTTTTTAACCAAGATGGTGGTGAAATAGGAACCTTGGGTAAGGAAAAAGATAAGGAAGGAAAACACCTTGGATGTGAAAGGATAAGACCCATGTCAACTTGTCCTTCTTTGTCTTTTTCCCTTTTACTTGTGGTAGGTGGGTGAGTTAAGTCTTGTTTGACCTTGTTTATCTTTAAGATTTGCTTTTGTGGACAATGAAGAGCTATGTGCCCAAAACCTAAACATTTAAAACATTTGATATTTGAAGTTTTGGTAGGTGACTTAGGAGTAGAAAGATTTGTAGTAGAAACTTTGTTTGGAAAAATTGGAAGGAGAATTTTGATTAAAATTTTTGTTGGCATCCTTCCTAGAAGAGTTGTAGAAATCATCATCATGAGTATTTTTGAAAGTTGTTTTCAAAAGATAGGATTACACCTTGATGGCTTGGCGAAACACTTTCTTTAAAGAAGAGTACTCATTTAATTCTACAATTTCTCTAATATCTCTTCTCAAACCACGTACAAACCATTTAATCTTTGACTCTTCATTAGCATATGCATATTCATTTTAGTCAAAGTTGTTTCAAAATCTTTAAAGTATTCATCTACCATCCTATGTCCTTGAGGAAGCCTTTGGAACTTCAACAAGTGTTCCTTCCTAGAAGGAGGAACAAACCTCGCGCGCATACACTCTTTCAAAGCATTCCAAGAAATCACGGGAGGTTTCTTGCGATATATAATGTCCATTACAATTTTATGCCACCATTCTTTGACATAGCCCAAAAAGGATAAAGAAACTAACCTAAGTTTATCGTCATCTTGGACCTTATACACATGAAAATAATGGTCAACCTTAGTCTCCCAATCTAAATACACATTAGGATCACTATCACCATTAAAACTAGGGACTTTTTTACAAGCAATGTTGAACACTTGATGATATCTTTGGTCATGGTTATAGCTCTCTTCATGAGAATGATGGTGATGCCTCCTACTTCTATGGTCCTCTTCACGGCCTAAGGCATTGGAAGAACCTCTTGTTGAAGGTCTATGTGAATGATGCCCATTATGGATAGAGTGAGATGGCCTAGCTTGTTGCACCTCCATCTTTTGCAATTTCTCTTCCAAACGCCTAATGGTGCGTTGGGCTTCATGCAATTCACCAAGGACCGAAACTTTGGAAGGAGAGTGCTGTTTGTAAGATGCACCACTTGAATAGCCAGCCATTTGCAAATGAAAACAACAAACACACAAAAACAGCAAACAAGTTAAGAAACAAAGTTAGCTAAAAAAAATAATTTGGTAACCAACTACCGAAGTGAATTTGGCTTGAAAAGAAGTCACTCTCAAAGAAATAATGTCTCTGCACCAATCTGATCTTGAGGTCTTGGAATCCTCAAATGAAAGATGTCAAAGCAAGGCACACCAATCTCAAAGCCAACCACAACAAAACCAATGAAGCAATAAAGACAAACAAGAAAAGGTATAAGCATTGAAAGGCTATAACAAAAGGAATACTAGATGTATGACAAACTCAAAGATTACTGAATAAAAGACAAGCAAGAAAATAAGGAACTCAATGAAAAAGTAGGCACACAAAAGAATACCTAAAGAAAAGCACTAGAGCAGATGAAGAAAACAAAAAAATTTAGCTACTGGAAATTTTTTTTTATGCAAACTGTGCTTAATTTTCACTGATTTAACTGGAAGGATATAGAGCGAACTGGATTATGAAATTTTAACCACAGAAACTTCAAGATCTTAGCTCAATAATGGCACTGAAATTACTTAAAAACAGTAAGCCAATTAATTGAGATAAATTTTTCAAAATCGCTGCCAGATTACCGTATTTTTTTCGGCAGAATTGTACACTTTTTGTATTTTATTTATCATTTTTTGTGTACTTCGAATTTTTGAGTACTTCTTTTTTCTAGGCTTTTATAACACTTTGAAGAACACAAATCCAGAATTTCAGAATTTTCCAGTGAGTAAATCAATTGCAATAAGAAAAAAAAAACAGTAAGCACGTTTTCAGAAAACAGAGGAATCCTAATAGGAATGAAAAACAGAATTATGAACTAGCAAAGACATAATGGAAAATATTGTATAGGAACTTGTATAGGTCTAGAATACAAGCATGAACTCAAACTAAAACATAAAATGCACAAAGGATCAAATATCAAACTCAGGAAATTATATGACACTAAAACAAGAAACAACAAATTCAATAAAAGTACTACAAGAAGAGATGACAATTATGGAAAAACAAGACTAAGACAAAAAACTTTATGGATTCAAAAAGGAAAATACTCAAACACATGATAGGCAACATAAAGAAAACAGCAAGAAAACTCAAATAAGCTTAAAACAGAAACTTAAATTGCAAGAAATTAAAGAGCTCTTGAAATTAAAGTGCAACACAACTCAAAATTTAAACAAGAACACACCTAAACTCTAGATACCACATGATGTGAAATCACTAGCAAGATATGAATGATTCTTGACATTCTTAGGAATCAACTTGAGTTGGACAATAGTTAGGGACTTTTTCTTAGAATTGGATCAATGTTCTAAGTCAAGAACTCACCAAAACTAGCACCAAATCCAAACTCATATGGAAGTTCCACATATTGTCAAATTGAACCAACAAAATGAGAGGAAAAGCAAAAGCACCGAATAGAAATGAACCGATTAAAATGAATTAAAAGGCAAGAAAACTGAAAAGGAGTGCTGGAAATATAAAAGCACTGAACCAAAACATGGAAAAGAAGAAGAACAGCTGCTGGAAAATGAAATAGCTGAACCAAAACACAAGAACACAAGCTTAAAACATGAATATCAAAAGAGAAGGAAGGACGGAGAGGAGAAAGCTCATGAAGATGGATGTATGGTTGGATGATCACGCCACTAGAAGGATGGAGACTCATAGATGGGTGTGCAAGCCGCCACTTGAGGTAACCATGGAACCATCAAGATAAGACTAGTGAAGAAGGCACAAAGCTCTCCAATGCTCTATCAAAAATTGAGTATAGTTTCTTTAGTCTAAATTCAAATCTGAATTGTAGAAGTTAAGCACCTTTATTTATAGCCTAGAGATGCTGAAAAATAGGTGGGAAATTTCAAATAAAACTCATTTGAAATTCCCACAAAAAACAAGTCACATGGGAGGTGTGACCTTTTTCTACTAAGACACCTCCTAAAAACTACACCTACACCACTCTCCTAAGTCACATGGACAATGTGACTTTATTTTACATTTTCACACTCCTTTATTTAATAACCACACCTCCTAAAACTATACAAGAGTATTTCAAAGCTTGGCCTTGCCCCTCATGGGATGGACTTGGGCTCTTTGGGCTTTGGCCTTCTTGGTCTTGGGCTTGGGCTTTGGGCTTGGGCCTCATCTTTATTTTATGTCTTCTTTTAATTTTGAGAAGACTAGAAGGAAGAACTTCAAATATGAGGGTGGATGTCCTCTTCCTCCATTAATAAAAGCCTCCTTTATTTGATTCTCATCAAAATCTCTCACAATTCTCTCTCAATTTGAGTAGAGTTTCCTTTCTTCAATTTCTAAATTCTGAATTTACAAGAGCATGACCTCTTTATTTGGTAAGGCCATCATGGAGGGTTTTCCTATCATATTGCCATGGCATACCTAAAAGAATATGAGTAGCTTCCATAGGGACAACATCACACGTGACGTCATCCCTATATTTACCAATAGAAAAGGCTATGAGGACTTGCTTATTTACTATGATCCGCCCCTCTTCACTTAACCATTGAAGTTTGTAGGACTTTGCATGAGGGATGGTAGGTAACCCAAGTTTGTCTACCACTCTTGTGCTTGCCACATTTGCACAACTCCCCTCATCCACAATTAAGGAGCATAACTTATTATTAATGAGGCACCTAGTGTGGAAAATGTTTTCCCTTTGACTTTCATCAAAAGGTTTTAAAACTTGGCCTAGCATGCGCCTCACTACCAATAAGTCTCCTTCACATGGAATCTCACTTTCTTCCTCACTTGGAGATCTAGAAGGGGTAGGGGACCTAGACCTTTGTGAGTTATGATCACTCATGACAACCCTTTCCTTAACCATCATGTTTCTTTTTGAAGGACAATTAGATGCAATGTGCCCAAAACCTAGACATTTAAAACACTTTTTACTTGAGGTTTTGGTGGGTGACTTAGGTGTAGAAGTTGAGGGTTTAGAATTTCTAGATTTCTAAGTGGAATCTTTCACAAAATTTGAAGGAAAATTTTTGGAAGAAGATTTGTTTTTGTTTTTCCAAGATGATTGGTAGTAGCCATCATTATGAGAGTTTTTGAAATGAGTTTTCTTTGAAAGTTGGGTTTCAACCTTGATGGCAAGGTGAACCAATTTTTCTAATGAGGAATACTCATAAAGTTCTACCACATCTTGGATTTCCCTTCTCAAACCACTTACAAATCTAGCAATTATGGACTCCTCACTTTCATGCATGTTAATTTTAGTTAAAATTGTTTCAAGCTCTTTAAAATAATCATCTACACTACTAGGTCGTTGTTGAAGGCGTTGGAGCTTCAAGAGTCCTTCCTATAGTAGGGAGGAACAAACCTCGCGCGCATGCAATCTTTCAAATCATACCAAGAGACCACGGCTAGCCTTTTGTTTAGCCCAATGTCCATTACAATCTTATGCCACCATTGCATGGCATAGTGTAAGAATTCTAAGAAGGCTAATTTTACCTTTTGGTCCTCTTGGACCTCATGTACATTAAAATTTGTTCTACCTTAGCCTCTCATCCTAGGTAAATGTTGGGGTCACTTTCCCCACTAAAACTAGGAAATTCTACATATGGAAAATAAATTTTAGGAGCATGGTGTTGATGTTGGCGCCTTTCATCAAATTGGTTCAATCTCCACTCTTCTTATTCCTCATGGCTACTATATTGAGTAAAACTCCTTGTAACTCTCCTATGCTCCCACCTCCTTGGTTGTCTTACTTGAGCGGTTTCAAGCCTTTAGAGCCTCTCCTTCATTTGCATCATCTCTTACTCCTTTTGTGTTAAGGATCTTCTGGTCGCCGCCAACTCACCCATAAGGAATGCCTTTTAGGGAGATTGGGGTTTTGAAGATTCCCTTGAAGAAAGATGAGCCATAAAATACAAAGAATGAACAAACAATTACAGAAGAAAAGTTAGATCACTCTCCCTCAGACTCACGTCACTTTTGTATAAAAACAAAGAGGAGAACACTCAAAGAACTCAAAGAGAAATTTGTTCTCTCAACAAAGGTCTATCATGATGTTGAAAACTCTCAAATGAAAAAGACCAAAGCCCTAATCACTTGATCTTAATGGAACCACAACAAAACTTAAAGAAATTTCAAAAGACAAACAAGAAAAGCTCAAAGCAAGAAACCTAAACCAAAATTGAGAAAAGATGTATGGCAAAAAAATTTTAAGAAAGACAATCAACAAAAAAGGCAGACAAAAAGACTCTAAGATACTTACTAAATTTTTAACAATGAATCTTTCTTTAGAAATTGTTAAAGCAAAAGGATAAAAAAATTTCACAATGCTGAAATCAATTTGCCAATGAAAATGAATCCAAAATTTGAAATGTTGCTCTTTGAAAAGATTAAGACACAAGACTTTGTGTTTGTGCAAATTCCTTTCCTCTTCTATTTTTTTTTATTTTATACTTGCTCTTGGATTATGGAAATAGTTTTGATCATGCATATTTTCATATAACTCCAAATATCACAAAAAGTTTAGGATTCAAATTAATTGTTCACTTGAAATCTTTTGTTTGCAACTTAAATCTACTTCTACTAAAACAAATTTCTAAATACTTTTAAACTTTCACAATTAAAAGCAAAGCAAGTAGAATCAAAGTATAAGGACTCCTATAACACTAAAGAAGATAAGACTCAAGGCAAAAGAGGCAAGAACAATAAAAAACATGAAGGAACATTCAAAAAGCGAACAAAACTAATGAATAACAATAATGTTGAATTGAAAAGCAAGAAAGTAAAGAGCTGAATTTAAAAGTGCTTGAAGTAAATACAAGAAATTAAATGTGCTTGAATGTAAAGACAAGGAATTAAAGGTGCAAGAAAAGTAAAGTGTCAAATCAACTCAAAGAAAAATAAGCTCAATAACCTAAGCTCTGATAACCACATGATGTGGATTGATTTTAGATTTAGCCAATTTTAGATATGACACTTTACTTAAGATTGATATTTTAGCAATTAATGGCGAATACCTGAGAAAGATTCCTACTGGACACGAACTTAACAAAATGGTTAAGTAAGTGTGAAGATTCACTTCACAAAGGCAAAGATGGAAAAACAATATATGTTGAATATGAAATGCAATTGCGGAAATGAAATGGGAACATGGTAAGCATCAATGGTGGTCATTGCCAAACCAAATGATGATCCATACTTAATAAATGAGCCAAAACCCAAGAACACAATTCAAGGAAGCATATGAAAATTAAGAGCATAAATGGAATGGAAAAATGGAAAGGAACATGGAAGAAGAAACTTAGGGAAGGGATGGTGAGGATGATCACGCCATTTGGGGTGTGGAGTCCACCAAGATGAGTAGAAGGGCTGCCACTTGAGAGCCTCATACTCTTCAAGATAAGACCATGTAAAGAGGAAACAAGCTTCACTATAAGCTTACACAAAATGTGAAGCTTTACTTCTCAAAATTCAACTTAAAAATACAATGAGGGAGGCCTCCTATTTATAAGTGAAGGAGCCTTGGAAAATAAGGAAGAGGGGTATGATGGGAAAAGGAGAAATATAGTGCGACTAAGCTATTGACCTTGGTCAATGCCGCACCATCATCCTACATTCTAGAAGGTAGGTTAAAACAAGCCCAAAGTGATAGCTCATCCCCCTCCTTTAATGCTAAATGACACTTATTCTACCGAAATTAAAAATAAGGAAACCCACTGATGCTCAACACCCAAAGCCTGTGCTCAGCTCCTCGTGATCCTCTGGGGCAAACTAGGTGTTAAGGTAGTGGTTGGAGAATCTTGACCTGACTCTATGTCTTGAGGCATGCTCATAGTCTTACTCCTCATAGGTTGGGCCTGGTCAGTAGGTGCATTCTCTCCTAGGTCCTCATCACCAATAGATGCGCTTAAATACCAAGTCCTTCCTTGCTAGAACTTTCCTAGACATGTACTTTTACACTACTACTCTTTATATCCAGTAGAAGAATAATTTCTCTCATGTGAGAGATCATGATGAAGCGACATCTCAGTTTATACTGAAACAACAATTGTGGACCGGGAACTAGTACACCAGGTAAGTACCCAGGAAAGAGAGGTGGGTCACCAATGAACGCGCTTAAATACCAAGTTTTTCCTTGCCAGAACTTTCCTAAACATATACTTTTACACTACTATGCTCTATATCTAGTAACAAGAATAATTTCTCTCATGTGAGAGATCATGATAATGATGATAAAAATATCACAACTGATTTAAATGATAATAAACATTTGTGTTATCTTTAGAATAATATGATAACAAGTTTAAATATATATGTGATTTTCATAATAACAGTAGATTTAAATGATAATAATTATTTATGTTATATTCAGAATAATATGACAACAAATTTAAATGACAATTAATCATTTATGTTATCTTTAGAATAACATGATAACAAATTTACATATATTTGTTATTTTCATAATGATATATAACAGATTTAAATAATAACAATTATATCTTTCATCTTCAGAATAATATCATAACAGACTTAAAAGATAATAATCATTTATGTTATCTTCAAAATAACATGATAACAGATTTACATATATCTATGATTTTCACAATAATATGATAACAGATTTAAAAAATAACAATTATATCTTTTATCTTTAAACTTAAAGATAATAATTAATCATTTATGTTATCTTTAGAATAACATGATAACAGATTTCCAAAGATATGTGGTTTTCATAATAATATACTAACAGATTTAAAACATCACAACAAATTTAAATGATAATAATCATTTAAGTTATATTCAGAATAATATGATGACAAATTTAAATATATGTAATTTTCATAATAACTTTATAACAAATTTATATATCATGGCAAAGTTAATGATAATAATTATTTATGTTGTGTACAGTTCGGCATGTTCGGCCCATAATCTAAACATGTGGGTCGTTGGCCCATTAGTTAGATCGGTACATGTTGATGGGAGTTAATTAAGAGATGAAACATAATATGACACTTTCAAGAATTGGATCAAGATTTTACAAGCAATTCAAGAACACAAATCAAGAAACCCATTATAAACCCATGGGAAACCCATTTTAAGAACATGAACCAAATAGAACATCAACAAGTAATTCCAACCGATTAAAACAAGAACCAATGACAAACTATTGATTAGAAACATTCAAAAAAAACATTTGACCGATTAAAAATCAAGAACAGGAAACAAAACATGTTTTAGAGTTTTTGATATAGAATGGGTATGGAAGAAGAAGATGAAGAGTTGAAGAAACTTATGTGGTTGAAGACAATGGGAGTGATCACGCCACTTGGATGATAGAAGGCCCCAAGATGGGTGAGAGTGCCGCCACTTGAGGATTCCCAAGACCCACAAGATAAGACAAAGAGAAGGAGAGCAAATCTCACAAAGAAACCACTCAAATTCTAGAAAGTAACTTCACTTTCAATTTCAATATTTAACTTATGTTTACAAAAGCAAGGCTCCTCTTTATATAGGTGTTCCCGCCGGTTGACCTAAGGTGCCTTGTGCGTCTACGACAGTTGTGCGTTCGAGAATCCCTCCTCTTCAACAGCGCTTTCCTTCTTGTGAATCACCTAAAAAGAAAGAGACAACGGATGCCCTCGCGGTCGTTTGCACTCCGACGCTCAAGTCAAACACCGGGCAAAGAAACACCAAAAACTCTAACTTCTAAGAGTTCTGTGTGTGTATTATCTCTGTGTTACTTGTATTAGAAATGTGTACCTTGTTACGCTAGTTGTTTCCCTTTATATACCTTTCAGTGTCTCTGCCCCTCTTGCTAACTATGACTTAAGCATATTGTAGGTGCGTCTTAGCGACACTGTCACCCAGTCTTAGGGCCATCTAGTGTGTAAGACTACCCTGTCGAAGTGCAACTGGCGCGGGATGACCACTTGGGTACCAACTCATGCACCTAATCTCTAGGTTATCCGCCCTGGGAGTTCCCTGTCTTATTCACGTGCCATGCATGGAGATCACCCTTGGGACGTGACCCTTACAAGTCATGTTTTTTCCAGTGGCTCTTTGATGGTGGTGCGTACTACCGCGTTCCCTACACTCCATGCACGGACCCCTCGTGATCTAGGTTTCCCCTTATTGGTAACTGGAGTGTGGCCTGGAAACCACCTTTTTCGGTCCATCTTTACTGTTGGGTTGCCGAGCTCTGAGGCCTCCACGCTTGGCCTCGATGTCGCCCCCTCCTTGGCTCCCCTTATCCGTGAGCCTAGCGAAACTCTGTCCTAATTTGCCAACCTCTCAGTGGATCCAGCCTTCGGGACCCCATCATGACTTTGGTCAACGCCCGAGTCCGAGGACTGGTCGGTACACAAGCCCCCCAGTCTCAAGCTATCAACTTGTTCAGCAAAGAGACTATGGCCTAGCACTGCCGACCTACGTGGCTTCATGTGACAAGATGTGTACAGTGCACCAAAGTGATGTTTTCTTGTTCCTGCCTTAATCAGCGCATACGTGTCTCTGATCAAACGGCTGTGACTTAACGTCACTTGCGTTTCCATGTTTTCGTTAGAATGTTTCAAAAAACACGCACTTCATGCACTGTTTCATCACTCAAAACTTCCCTTGCACTCCCCATCTTCTTCTTCGAGCGCTCTCGTATCCTTTGTCGCAAAAATCACAACTTTCGCTCAACAGCAACCAAAGGTATGATTTTTCTCCATTGATTGCTCTTTATTTCTGATTTTGCGTATTGATAACTGCCTGAGACTGTTTAAACTTCCGCATTTTAAGTTTTCTTCTGCATTCTCTTCGCTCCTCTGTTTTTTGGGTTTTCCTGCGAGGGTAGGGTTTTTCTGTGTTTCTTTAGTTTCACACCATAGCCCCCCTTTCTGAACCTTTGCTCTCTTCTTTTTCTTACTGTTTCTAGCTTCTTTCATCATGGCACGAACGAAAGTCACCGCTAACCCTCCCCCACCTAGCGTCAACCACAAGCCCTTATACCCATGGACCTCCGACGAGCTCCTTGCTGAAACCTCCACCCTCACCTCTATTGCAGACTGGAGGGCACATCTAGATAGTGAACCTGAGTTCAGGGGTAGGGTGTTCGGGAGAGAGTGCGGTGCCTACATCTCGGTTCGTCCCTGCGTAGAGGACGAACCCGTGTGCGTGGACAGTCGCACCAACGAAGGTGAACCCTTCTTCTTCTTCTACCAAATTATCTTCAAGCACATTAGGCAGCGCCTTCCCTTCAGCAGCTTTGAAAGGGAGTTGCTAACAAAAATAAATGTTGCCCCTGCCCAGCTACACCCCAACAGTTGGGCCTTCATAAGGGCTTTCTCCATACTCTGCAATCACTTTGGACATGCCCCCTCCATCGACGTCTTCCTTCATTTCTTCGAAGCCAAGAAACCCGGGAAGAACTTATGGGTGAGCTTTAGCAGTGTGGCGGGAAGAGTCTTCCTTACCTTGTTTCAGTCGTCATACAAAGGTTTCAAAGGCAAGAATAGTTGAGGTTCTAGCCCTTCGTGATGACATCGCTGCTGGTGCGGGCGCCTCAGCACCCGCTGCTCCACCTACCACCCAAACCATTCCTGCCCCTGCTTCCTCAGCCCCTATTGCCACAATTCCCCTTGTCGGGGCCTCTCCAACTCCAGCCCCCCTTAAGAAGGGCAAGAGGGTGGTAAACATCGCTTCTGATGATGAGGAGGACACCTTGGATGGCCCTGTCTTCAAGAGGCGGAGGGCGGCTGTGGCGGCTCCCTCGCATTCCACATTAGTCAGTCGTCCTACCTCGTTCAGGGAGCACCCTCCGAGCGCCTCATCCCCCCAAAGCCTTTTCGCGCTCGAGGGTGAGGGTGAAAACGCCCCTGAGCCTCCCCCTGCTCCAGCCCTTGAGCTTCCACTGGTCCTTCAACAAATCCTTAAAGGTTACTAGAAAGGGGCCATAGGAAGCTCCACCAACGAGGCTGTGCGGGAGAATTTGGCTCCTTGGTGAATTCCTTGCCCAAGCTGACACCTTCTCCCATGAGGCAGAGTCGAAGGCCAAAGAGCAACTACTTTGGGCTGAAGAATTGGCCCTGGTGAAGGATTAACTTGCGAAACAGGCTCAGGTTTTCTTCAACCGTGAGACTGCACTAAACCAGGAGCTAAGTGCCCTCCGACAGGCCGAGTTAGAAGCTAACAAGAAGCTCCGTGACAAAGGCCAAGAGTACACCACCCTGCTAGGCAAAGTTGTGCCACTACGTACCCAAGTGGTGGAACTCCAAGAAGAAGTTGCGGCCAACAAGGCTAAAATGGTCAATCTTGAAGAGCTATTCGCTGACCGGGAGGTGCAACTGGGCAAGGTGGAGGCTGAGCTCACCTTAAAGATTGAAGCCCTTGAGAAGGCCAAGGCGGAGCTCACCTTACAAGCTAAAGTCTTTGAGAAAGCCAAGACGGAGCTCATCGTTGATGGGCAGATTGTGCCTAGGCGCCCTCAATAGGAGCTTGGCTTGTGTAATTTAATCTTCGAAACAATGCCCCTTTGTAAACTTGTATTTAATATGACCTTGCACCTTTCCTTACTCGTCTTTACTGCATTTGCTCTACTTGTCTTATTCATCTTCGCTTGCCAATCACTACGTCTTTTATTGTCGATCTTACTTAATAGCGCTTCAATACTAACCATTTTAGCACACGACCTTCTTGGCAAACTTAAGACTTTGAACCTTAGGTAGCACGCTTACTACCTTCACTACCTTCACTACCTGGTAACTTGAGATGGAGGCGAGGCATGCGTGAACCTTTAACTGGCCTTGCCCTGATTCTGTCAGGACAATGGAAATTCCTTTTCTGATCCTTACCCCTGCTTTGTGGTTGGGGAAGATGTAGTAACTGGCCCCATCTTTACCCCTAAGACGATAGAGGACTTAACTGGGACTCCTTTCGCTTAGCCGTGGCGTCCGTACCTGAGAGGAGGTGTCCTACGCGGGAGCTGCCACTCTTCCTCAAGGTTTCTAGTCTCTAGGCGTTCCCCTAGCCTCGTCTTTGCTCACAAGCAAAGGAGGACTTAGCTTGGTCGAACCTTGTTGTTCTTACTTGGCGCCCACGCTCGAAGGGGAGGCGTCCTAAAGGAAGCTGTATTTCCTTCTCGAGGTGTCTAAACACCAAGGCGACAAGTTCGCCACTGACTAAACTTTGTTGTTTGTACTTGGCGCCCACGCTCGAGGGGAAGGCGTTCTAAAGGAAGTTGCCACTCCCTCTCGAGGTGTCTAAACACCAAGACGACAAGTTCGTCACTAACTGAACCTTGTTGTTCGTACTAGGCGCCCACGCTCGAGGGGAAGGCGTCCTAAAGGAAGTTGCCACTCCCTCTTGAGGTGTCTAAACACCAAGACGAAACGTTTGTTCCTAGTTGAACCTTGTTGTTCGTACTTGGCGCCCACGCTCGAGGGAGAGGCGTCCTAAAGGAAGTTGTCACTCCCTCTCGAGGTGTCTAAACACCAAGACGACAAGTTTATCCCTGCATTGCACAAAAATTTGAGAATACGTATACTTCAATCGCAATTTTTATTGAGTGACCTCATTAAAAAACCCTTGTAAGGGAAAAAGAGTGTCCCCTTGAAACTGTGTACAACGCTAGAGTTCAACTGAAATAAAACTTTAGATTGGTCGCATTCCATGTACGAGGAATTGCGCCTCCTTCTAAAGTTTCAAGTTTGTACGCCCCGTTGCCGAGGACCTCCGTCACCCTAAAAGGACCAGTCCACTTGGGGACAACTTGTTCTCCAACTGGTATGGGTGAGCCTTTCGCATTACCAGGTCAGCGACCTAGAACTGTCTAGGCCTTAACTTGGAGTTGTGCTTGTGCTCCACCCTTCTCTTATTGATCCTCGCCTCCTCCCTGACCTCATCCAGCAGATCCAAATTCACCTTCCTCTCATCATTAGACTCCTCAGCCACGAAATTTTGAAAACGTGGCGAGCTCTCCTGAATCTCTACCGGAATCATCGCGTCTGACCCATACACCAAGCTAAAGGGTGTCTCTCGGGTGGTGGACTGAGGCGTGGTGTGGTAAGCCCACACTATCCTAGGAACCTCCTCCGCCCAAGATCCCTTAGCCTTCTCAAGTCTTCTTTTCAGACCCCTGAGTAGGACTCTGTTGGCAGACTCAACCTGCCCATTTTTCTGGGGATGCTCAACCATGTGAACACCTGCTTTATTCCGACCTCCGTGCACAGCTTGCCCAGCTGCTGACTCGCAAACTGTGTGCCATTGTCGGAAACTAGATGCCTCGGCACACCAAAACGGCACACTATATTCTTCCACACAAAGTGTTGTATCTTGTGAGTTGTGATTTGCGCTACTGGCTCAGCCTCTATCCATTTCGTGAAGTATTTAATGGCCACTACGAGATACTTCAATTGTCTTACCGCCAAAGGAAAAGGCCTCAGAATGTCGATTCCCCATGTGTGAAATGGCCACGGGTTGTAAATCGACCTCATCTCTTCTGGCGGCGCCTTGTGCCAGTCGGCGTGCTGTTGACACTGCTTACACCGTCCTCTGCTTTCCCCCCTTGCTCGAACTGGCGAGCTTGGCCAACAAAGTCAGCTCGGGTATTCTGCTCTCGGGATGTGCACCAGCTCAAACACCGCGAACGAACTCTTCAAGACTTGGACGTACCCTAGGTACGCGGCCATCTATGGGTCCTTAGCTTGATATTCCCCAGTCTCCTGACTTGTGACTAGAAGGGAGTCGCTCTTTGCCAATAAGCTTTGCGCTCCCATCTCCTTGGCTAAGAGCATGCCGGCGATGAGAGATTCATACTCTGCTTGATTATTGCTGGCCTTGAAAACGAACCTTAAGGCCTGCTCAATCAATAGCCCGTGCGGTCCTTACAAGATTACGCCAGCTCCGCTGCCTTGCTGGTTGGATGATCCATCCAATAAAAGCACCCATCTGAAGCTGGCCTCCTCCCCTTGCCGTGCATCTGACGGGGAGAGCTCTATTATAAAATCTGCATACACTTGGCCCTTGATGGGGCCTCAGGGTTCGTACTGAACATCAAACTCTGAGAACTCCATTGCCCAGCGCACCATCCTTCCTGCCACGTCCGGTTTCTGTAGAACCTTTCGGATAGGTAAGTCCGTCATCACCACCACTGTGAAACTTTGGAAGTAGTGACGAAGCCTTTCTAGCCGAGAACACCACGGCTAAGGCCGCCTTCTTCAGGGCCTGGTATCTTACCTCCGGTCCTTGCAATACTTTACTCCAAAGTATATTGGTTTCTGCACCCGATCCTACTCTTGGACGAGGACCGAGCTAATCGCCCACTCCGTTACAGCAAAGTACAATCGGAGCGGAGTGCCCAACTGCGGCTTGCACAACACGGGAGGGGTAGCTAGATACTCCTTTAACTTAGGGAACGCCTCCTTGCACTCTTCAGTCCACACGAACCGATTGTTCCTTCTCAAACACTGAAAATAAGGGTGTCCTTTTTCCCCACCAGTTGACACAAATCTGGACGGGGCGGCCATCCTCCCGGTCAACTGTTGCACCTCCTTGACCGAGGCTGGGCTTCTCATTGCAAGGATTTACACACATTTCTCTAGGTTCGCCTCTATCCCATGCTCGGTGAGTAGGAAACCCAAGAACTTACCCGCCCCGACCCCGAACACGCACTTCTCAGGGTTTAGCTTCAACCGATACTTTGCTATCGTCGCAAATAGCTCTTCCAGATCAGACACATGTTGATCCCTCTCCTGTGAGGTCACCACCATGTCATCCACGTAGGCCTGCACATTCCTGCCTATCATGGGTGCAAGGACCCTATCCATCAGCCTCTGGTAGGTGGCGCCTGCATTCTTCAGCCCGAAGGGCATCACCGTGTAGTTGTAACAAGACGTTTCGATCATAAACGCTGTCTTGCACTCGTCTCTGAGGTGCATATCCAACAAATTATGCCTAATTACTTTTCATATATTTTAAAACATTTTTTTGTTAGTTTTTTCTTTTTAACATGGTATTCTTATTTAATGAATATGTGTAAATTTCTATTTTAGGTATAAGATCAATGTTCGTGTAATTGATCAAACAAATTCAACCACTTTTGTAATTTTTGACAAGGATACAATCACACTTCTAAAAAAAATTATGACCAACGATTTAGGAAATAAAATTTAAATGATAATTCATACTATTATTTTTGTATTTTATTATTAATTTTTTTTTATATAAAACTCATGTTAGATTGACATCCCAAACTTCAACAATTATGTACAAAGAAGCAAATTATTCAACTCTAAAGAAGCAAGTTGGTACCCTCTCTAAAAATATGAGAAACTTTAAACTCAATATTTTTACCCAAAGAAAAACATATATTTCATCTACTGTGGATAGATCGTGCAACGAGATGCCTGAAAAAAAAAAACAAAAAAAAACGATCACTCTCCACACTTGTAACTAACCTCTTTAGCATGCTTAATTACCTGGCATTCTAATATGAATCAATAACAAATTGAGTTTTATTCTAATGCTGAAACCTGAAATAATTCTCCCCTTCCAAATCATCAAAACCAAAAACGAAATAGCCATAAGTCTAATTAGTTTAACAAAGACTCTCGGAACTTAATAATAAAATCTAAAATCTAAAAAAAAGAAAATTATCCCAGATTATTATTATTATTTAAATTCAAATGTAAAATATAATATTATTGGTTTTATATAATATAGAAACTATTTTTATTAATAATCACTAAATTACATTAACGAATAAAAGTACGATAGAAAGCATAGTTTTATATAATTGTTTTAAACAATTGGTGGAGGTATAAAATATAAGTTCCACATTTTTATAAAAGCCAGATAGAATTAAACAATCAGTATCTAGTTGCAATAAAAGTTGGTAGTGAAAATACAATAATAATAATTATCTGTATCTTAAATTTGAATAGTGAAAAAATACTGTTAAGAAAAAGGCAGTGCAGTGGGGGAGAGACGAGATTACAGAAGTATTAATGATTAGTCCTTGGCCAAATAAAAGAAGGTGACGAAGATTATAAAGAAGAGAAGGAAATGAAAAAGAAAACTGATGAGAATATTTCACAGACCTTTTATGGTTGATTAAATTTAAAAATAAGAATAAAATTATAATATTTGAAAATGGTTATAAACTGTGGTACGTGTAGTTGAAGAGAAGAGTGTTATTTGTTAATAAAATGTTGGGGATAAAATGGCTGGTTTTGTGGGGCCATCCGATCCTGTATGGTTTGTCTGTATTCCTTTTCTTTTTCTTCGATAACGTGCAGACAGATTTGGTATGCACCATTCCACCCATGCCCTTGGCTGGCTTTCACTATAAACCAAACCCATTCCTTCTTTTCCTTTATCCTTTTCCTTTTTCAATCTCTCCCCAAACTTTCATTCCACTACATGCACATACATCCTATTCACCTGCCTCTCCATGCCTCCAACAAAACCCATCCATCCATTAATACCATCTCCTTCCATAAATTAATTAACATCCATCCATCCATCCATCCTCACAAACACAACCCAACCTAATCCATTTTCATTTTTCACACACTCTCTAGTCTCTCTTCCTTGCAAACACTCTTCCTATACAGTACACTGTCATATCATAAAATTAAATAAATTAAATATTAAAAATACAAAGACCTGGGATTGGAATTGTCTTACCGAAAATGGCTGACGGAACAACTGTTAGCAACCTGCCGGAGGAGATCCTGTCGAACGTCTTCTCCGCCGTCTCCGACACGCGCACGCGAAACTCGCTGTCCCTGGTGTGTCGAAGCTTCTTCCGCTTGGAGCGCAAGACGCGCATCTCGCTCACGCTGCGAGGGAACGCGCGTGACCTGCACCTCATCCCGACCTCCTTCACGCACGTCACACACCTCGACATCTCCTTCCTTTCGCCGTGGGGCCACGCGCTTTTCTGCTCCTCCGCCACCAACACCTTCGACCCACGCCTCCTAGCGCTCCGCCTCCGCGACGCCTTCCCGCACGTCACCTCGCTCGCCGTCTACGCGCGCGACCCCGCTACTCTCCACCTCCTCCTCCTCTCCCCCTGGCCGGAGCTCTCCAGCGTCAAGCTCGTGCGCTGGCACCAGCGCCCGCCGACGTCGCCTGCGGGATCCGACTTCGCCGTGCTGTTCTCGCAGTGCCGATCGCTCGCCTCGCTCGACCTCTCCTCGTTCTACCACTGGCCAGAGGACCTTCCGCCTGTGCTGGCCGCCAACCCTGACACTGCTGCCTCGCTCCGCCGCCTCAACCTCTTGACAACTTCCTTCACGGAGGGTTTCAAGTCTCATCAAATCGAATCCATCACCGCGTCGTGTCCTAACCTGGAGCACTTTCTCGTGGCCTGCAACTTCGATCCGAGATATATAGGGTTTGTTGGGGACGACACGCTGGTTGCTATTCCCTCAAATTGCCCCAAGCTCTCGCTGCTTCACTTGGCCGATACGTCGTCGTTTTCAAATCGCCGAGAGAACGAGGGTTTCGGGGGAGAAGAAGGTAGGGTTACCCGTGCTACTCTTGTGACTTTGTTCTCCGGACTTCCTCTTTTGGAAGAGTTGGTGTTAGATGTCTGTAAAAATGTGAGAGATAGTAGTTTGGCGTTGGAAGTGTTGGGTTCGAAGTGCCCTAATTTGAGGGTTCTGAAGTTGGGCCAGTTTCAAGGGATTTGCTTAGCCCTTGGGTCAAAGCTTGACGGAGTTGCCCTCTGCCATGGACTTCAATCTTTGTCAGTTGGTAACTGCGCGGACCTTGATGACATGGGGTTGATTGAGATTGCTAGAGGGTGTTCCAGACTTGTTAGGTTCGAGCTTCAGGGTTGCATGCTTGTGACTGAGCAGGGGCTTAGGACCATGGCTTGTTTCCTTAGCAGGACTATGATTGATGTCAAGGTTTCTGGCTGCGTCAACCTCGACACCGCCGCTACTCTCAGAGCTTTGGAGCCCATTCGGGACCGGATTGAGCGGCTCCATGTGGATTGTGTGTGGAATGGTTTGAAGGAAAGTGATGGATTGGGGCATGGGTTTCTCAATTTTGATCTGAAGGGTTTAGATGAACTGGATGGTGGTGGTGAGTTAATGGACTACTTTGGGGGTGGAGAATGTGAGAATACAAGCAAAAGGAAGAGGCAGAGATGCAAGTACGAAATGGGGGTTCAAGATTCCTTTTTGGAAAGCAATGACAATGGTTTCTATGGCAAGTGCTGGGACAAGCTGCGGTATCTTTCTCTTTGGATAAAAGTTGGTGATCTGTTGACTCCATTGCCAGTGGCAGGGTTGGAGGATTGTCCCAGTTTGGAAGAGATTCTAATAAAGGTTGAAGGAGATAGCAGGGGGCAACAGAAACCAGCAGAGCGGGAGTTTGGTCTGAGCATTCTGGCTTGTTATCCTCAGCTATTGAAGATGCAGCTGGACTGTGGTGATACTAAAGGTTATGCCCTCACAGCACCATCAGGGCAAATGGATTTGAGCCTGTGGGAGAGGTTCTTTCTGAATGGGATTGGCAGTTTGAGTCTGAATGAGCTTCATTACTGGCCACCACAAGATGAGGATGTGAACCAGAGGAGTGTGTCACTTCCAGCAGCTGGTTTGCTTCAAGAATGTTACACTTTGAGGAAGCTCTTCATTCACGGAACAGCTCATGAGCATTTCATGAACTTTTTCCTCAAGACACCAAACCTAAGGGATGTACAGCTGAGGGAGGATTATTACCCAGCTCCTGAGAATGACATGAGCACAGAGATGAGAGTGGCCTCGTGCAGCCGCTTTGAAGATGCACTGAACAGGCGTCAAATCTGTGATTGACTTGTAATGTTACAGTTCATGACAATGGAAATTGCTTGCATGTAGAAAGTTTACGTTTCGGAGTTTTTCTCCATTATTAACATCTTGCTCATCTTTTTGTTTAGTTACTATTTTTCTATTTCCTTCTCGCTTTTTATACTGTAACAACCAGACTCGTGTCCAATATTTTTAGTCAAAGAATAAATTATTCTATAACAGATTATAAATATATTGCTTTTCTGTTATCGCACAGAAGATAAGTGATGGATAATGGATTAACTTTCATTGCCCCCACATGAGACTTTAGTTAGAAACGCACCGATGCATGTTTCATTATGCTTTAGATAAAGAACAAAAATTCATAGAAGTTTACATCAGCCGAAAACACTAAAGTAACAACTCTACCCGAAATTCACTATGTACAAAACGATAAACACTGCATCAAAACAGAGAGTACTGGATGTCCACCAAGCGAGAGAGGATCTCCTCACAACTTGGCCGTTCATGTGGTTCCGCCCAACACTCTGCATAGAGAAATCGAGTAACCAAATAAACTAGATGGAATCTGAATAAAATAATAGCATCGATGGAAAAAAGGCATCGAATAATTCGACAGTTGCAGACCTGAAATCAGCCTGCCTAGCGGGCCTTCAGGAATATCCAATCGAGAACCCTCGTTAGCAACGGTATAAACCACCTAATCAGCAGACTAAAGTGTTAACATAAATAAAACATCACATTTTGAAGAACCAAAATTTTCAATAAAAACATAAAGGAAATGCAAACTCTTTATGGAAGATTAACAAAATCGTCCATCAAACATACCCTCTCCGGAGGCACGCCTTCCCATGGCCTATTCAAGGTGCAGAGCTCCCACATTATGACCCCCAGGCTGAATATATCACATTTTTCAGTGAATGGTTCATTTCGAACAAGTTCAGGAGCCATCCATTCCGGGGTTCCAGCTGACAAGGAATCTCTCATGGGAGAATCTTCTATTATTCTTGAAAGTCCAAAATCACATATTTTCACCGTCCAATGCTTGTCCACAAGACAATTTGCACTTTTCACATCACGGTGAATAATCTTCATACGATGTATGTGCATTAGGCCCCTAATCGCCACCATGGAACTCTTGTGAATGTTTTAACAGATCAAATGCCATTTTAAAAGCGAATACGTTTTTCTTACTGAAATAAGTGTTCAACTTCTGAAAGTTGTACATAACCAGGATGTTTCACAAATAACTTACCGGCAAATGTCCCGCAACATCTTTAGTCTTCTCCGCCAACTAAGCTTCTTCTTTTGACCACTCACATGAATCAAGTAAAACAAAGAGCCCATCTCCATGTATTCAGTTACCATTGACAAGCGTGGGGGCTTTGTGCATGCACCAAGAAATAAGATAACTGCATAAAAATCAGTCGCTTGATATATATCAGATGGTCCCAAAAAAGTCATGCACCAAGAGATATTCTTATTTACAAAGATATATGCACAATATCATTCTTAGTATTTCGAGCAAGGAGGAATTGAGTAATAATTCCAAACTTTCAGTTGTCAAAAACATCCAGAAAACAGAATGTCCAAGATCAATTACTGAAAAGACCCATATAATAACTAGTTAGGATATTGGGGAGTACCATTAGGATGTCGGAGCCGGCTGGAGGAATAAAGAGACGGAACAAACAAACTGCGAGTCAGCAAATGTTTGATGAAACAAAATTGCTGGAAAATAGCAAATCAGCGTGTAATACCTGAGAATGGATATCTCATTGCAGAAATCTTCCATGTTTTCAGCAGTTAAATCTTGCTCTAGGAAAACTTTGATTGCGACATCTGTGCCATTCCATATGCCACGGAAAACTTCTCCAAAGAACCCTGGAAAAGAACAGGACAATCACGTGTCATAAGTTTATATGAAGCTAGTTTTTCTCCCGACGGTTCAAAATCATGAATTTAAAATCATCAATTGTATCATAGTTTTAGTAACAAATTAAAAAAATTAACTAATAAACTGAGCATACACAATTTCAATAATAATAGCATGGTATATAACTTTATTTTTTCCCTAAATACTGAGACTTCAATTCAGATATCTTCATAAATTCCAAAAGTTCGTTTTTCCCTTGTCATGTTTGATTGATTTTGGGTTCCTGAATTGCTAATTCTAGGCTAGATTTCTTTACTAATTAATAATAAATTGATTACTCAGTTTCTTTCCACCTTCACTTGGCAGTATTTCTTTAGCTGAACATACATATAGTTCTTCAACATTTTTTTTCTTTTTCCTTGTTCTTGTTCTTTCTCTAAAGGAGATCACACTCACCAACCCAAAACCTTGAAATTGTTGAAACCCAAATAGAGGGTATAAAAGGAATCATCCATTAATTTTTCAAGTGGGAGAAGTAAAAATCATTGAATATTTTAAAGGCATCATCTTAAATTTAAAATCAGACAATGAAAAAACTAGGAAAACTCTGGTTGCCTCAACAGATCGGACCAGATCTGTCTAGGTCTGTCACAATCAATAAGAAATATGCAGGGAAATCCAACCTCAAGAAATATTTAGAGTCTAGTGATTCATCCAGAAACTAATTTGCAGTCATTTCAGAAACTCAGCCATGCTTAAATCACAAGTGATACTGAGTCCAACAGCAAAATCAAAACTCGTGATTTTGATAACTACAAGGGGAAAGCTGTGAAACGTACCAATCCCAACGCGAGTTCCAACAGTCAATTCTGTGAAATCGATATTCCATTCTTCATATGGCAACAGAGGTCTATCATTGAACATTGGTGATTCAAGGACTTTATTCCAAGTAGACTCCAGTTCATCATTCATTGGATATCCTGACACTTCACTTCTCTCAGACGCTTGTCCTCTATAATCGTGCGGGGAAGAGGGTAATGACATTGCCTTTTGAGACGTTACAGGGTCACAGTGGGGCGAATACAAAGGGGACCTCTCTTGATGCCCATCAAGATGGAAACTTGACTTCTGTTATATCACATAACAGGAATCAGATGAGGCAAACTACATGCCTTATAACGGAAGTTAATCCAGAAAACCTTGTAAATATAGTTTACTTGTTACTGCAATCATCAATAATAAACACATTATAGAACTGTGAATATATTCCAAATTAGTATAAATTAAATTATACTGAAGCCATCACCAAATTTAGTAGTTGACATGTCTTCTTTTATCATACTTATGAACTATGAGAGCACATTGCTTTCTACTAGACTGAGTTATGTAATCAAACCATAATTATGATGCATAGGATATACTGAAAGAAGCAACAGGCAGAGTATCAAGGCTTAAATAAAGCATATTGTATTGTTACAAAAATAATGCAGACACACTTTTTTCTGAAGATCCATACTGCCGGCTCTATCATTTGGCAAATGGAACAATGAACTGTCAACTACCCCTTGCTCACTCAAAAGACGATTTTGCTTTAGTGTTTCATTCATTGCCCGTACCGCCCTGCAGACATTAGATCGTGAGTTATAGCATTAATGAAACAGCTTACAAATCAACAACAGCACATATGCTACATTCATATTTCATTGAAATAACATGATTATGCATTACGAAAATTGTAAATCAATGATCATTAGTTCACTTGATTAAAGTACAAGTATAATCGTATGCACTCTATGCAGTAGCTATTTATCACAAAGGAGGAACCATTTGTTGGAGTTGCTGTTTCTGGCAAGTGTGCCTAGATGTATCTGATGAATCCAACCCTTGATGCATTTGAAAAGAAAATTGAAGACTTAGATGTGCTTAGTGTGTGTCTCTATATTTTTTATTTGTACGTAAGTTTCTCTCTCTGAGTTGTTTGATCCTTATTTACTTAAAAGAAAGCTTTTTCAAAAGTGTTTTTAACTTATCTTGATGTCAAGATAATTTTAACTGAATAAAAGATATTTTAGTCCATTGATATTCTCATCTGAGGTCTAAAATGGCAGCAGTGAATATTTTAATAAATAGCTTTATCGAATCAATCTGTTAAAATCACTTAAAACCTTGAGTAGTTCTGAAGATCTGTTTCAATCTGTTAAAACGAGCTTTTAACATATTAAAACTATCTTGGGCTTTCAGAAGAATGTAATCAGTCTATTCTAACATGTTGAGAGTATCATTTAATTCATTTTTTTCACTAGTAAGTGAAATCAACATATTAAAACATAGTTTTAATCCATTAAAACTCACAGAGTATATTCTATATAACTCTCATCTTCATCTCATTTGGTACAATTTTGAAATTTGAGTTTCAAATCTTTCTCCATGCTGAGAGAGTTTGCACTGACCCAAAGCCATTTTCTTGGAGCTTTCTTTTGGTGTTTTAAAGATCATTCTTCTCAGATGAAAGAGAAATTTGTGTTTATCTGAAATTCTCTTCTCATTGTACTTGTCATGATTTAGGTGATGTCGTTTCAATTGTATTCTTCATTTCTTTTATAAGGTTGTTGTTTATAGATAGTGTTTCCAGACTCAGCTCAGTAACAGAATGTTACTGGTGTAGGGTTTAAGAGAGGTGTTCTTGGTGTGTCTTTGTATTGTTTTGTTACTGTAAACGATTTTGTTTTAGTGAGAGATTGACTGGTGTAGTCGAGCTATTGAATTTAACTTTTGTATAAGAGTGAACCAGTATAAAACTGTTGAGCATCTCTTTTTTCCTCTCTCTTGTTATTTTTTGTATTTTTAATTTGTTCTTTGGTTCTTGTCTTGCATTTGAACACATTAAAAGAAAGATAACCAAATTCTAAAATTGATCAACCCTTTAAAGATTCATTCTAAAAGTTTTTTAAAAATCTTGATAGTTCAATTCACTCACCCCCACTCCCTTTCTTGAACTCGACCTTTTCTTATAACACCATTTACAGCAGTCAAGCCTCTAGCAATCTACAAATGAATCTATCAGATAAGTTGAGTAATCACCAAGAATTCAATACACTAAGGGTACCTGGTACCAAGGCAAGTACATATTAGCTTATCTTTTCTACAAAAAAAAAAAAACTAAAACAGAATAAATACTTATCTACACCAAGGACATCATGTTAAGGATATACAGATCCATAAACATAAGAGAGCAGCAATCAACCTTGCAATATCATCACCAATCTCGGGTGTAATGCTGATACTTCTTCTTCGTATTCTACGAACTTCTGATGAGGAGGCACCATCTGACTTATAACTGGATCTGAAAAATGAACTAATTCATCTGTTTAAAAAAATTTGATGAAGAAAATAATTTCTTAAGCTACTGTAGAAACAAATGATAGATCGTCACATGATGGAATCCTTGTGTGTCACAAGCACAACACAAGAAACATATATAATACATGTAGAATGTGCATACATTACGCAGAGATGGACCTAAGCCCATATAGTAAAATACATCTAAGAAGGTGGTGCGTATAAATCATATACATTAAGCATAGAAGTGGATCTTTTATTATTAGGAGAGCCTACCCAATCTGCATAGAATATTCCACAACCCGAGCTTAATTATTGTTGTGTCCATATGAGAAACCTTTTCCAAAGGCTCCTTTAATATACTTTAGAATGCAAACCCCATTCCAATGTCCTGCAACTAACCCACAATGACTACAAAGAAGATGTCAAGACAGGTGACTCTAAGGTTGTTCAGTTTTCCAACCAGTCATCTTGTACCTCTCAGGATCTAAAAGGAGTTCCCCCTGACTTGGTAGAAGTTTAGTATTGGGATCCATATGTATGTCAAGGGACATGGAATTCATTAGCCCAATCTCTTATAAAATATTTGTTGCATAGTTCTCGAAAAAATTGCAACTCTATTGTTGGATTGAGCTACCTCAATTCCAAGAACTATCAATGTTTGCCAAGGTCTTTTGTCTGAAAATGATGACAAATATGTTGTTTTATCCATAAAATGTCATGGTCATCATTACTCGTAAGAACGATGTTATCAACATAAATTACCAAGTAGATACACCTAATTCCTAAATGATGATAAAACATATAATGATTAACCTCGCTCTGAGTCATACCAAATTGTTAGACTACTGCACTAAAATCTACCAACCACGCCCTTGGAGTCTATTTAAGACCATATAAAGATTTGTAGAGACAACATACCAACTTAGAAGACTACTCCTCACAACAAAACTAGGAGTTTGTGTTGTTTCACTAAGGTGTTTATCTTTACGCTTTGCCACACCATTTTGTTGAGGGGTAAATGCACAAGTTGTTTGATGAAAAAGACTATAGGAAGACATGAAAGTGTAAAAAATGGAAAAGATATTCACAAGCATTATCACTTCGGAAAATATGAATAGAAGCATAAAATTAGTTTATAACTTCATTATAAAAATATTGAAATACAAAACACAACCCAGAAAGATTTTTCATTAAGAACAATCAAGTACATCAAGAATAGTCACTAACAGAAGTTACAAAATAATGAAATCCTAAAGTAAACTAACACAACTTGGTCTCCAAATATCTAAATGAACTAAAGCAAAAGGAGACAAAGGTTGTTTAGTGGCACTCCTAAGACAAGAACTACAAATATGTTTTCCTTATTGACATGACTCATACTACCAAGTAGACAACTTAGACGCTACAAGGCATTGAAACTTTGGTAAGGTTAGGATGACCCCATTGTACATGGATGAGAGGAGGGGAGTTCACGATCGAGCCAACATGAGCAGAGATCCATAGTTAATAAAGGCCATGGGACTCACATCCAATGTCAATCATGTATCCCAAACTTTGATCCTTTAAATACAATAAAATTTTTAGTACAAGAAAATAGAGCAGATGAAAGGACTGAGAGATAATAAATTAAATGGAGATTTAGGACATAAAGGACACTGGCAATGGAGAGAGAACAAAGAAGATTTATGAAAAGGGGCTCCAAAGCCATTAGACATAGTGACAGAAGGTAAAATAACAGAAACGGAGAGAGATTTGAAAAGAGACTTATTACCATATGTATGATCAATGGCACCAGAGTCGAGGACTCAAGGGCCAAAAGAGGTGGAGCAAATGATACCAACAAATGAAGTACATATGTGCACAACGAAAACAATGGTACTTGTGGTCTAACATTCCTTATACCATTTGAGAAAGTCGTGGCAGAGTTGTGTTGGGATGTTCTATGTCGCCTGCCTTAATTCTTAGAGTGCAACTTCACATAAATGTGAATTGGTTTAAAGATGAAGTCTGACATGGTATCGGAATCTGTTGCATAATCAGGAGAATTATGTTATAATTAAGTGCAGATTCTATTTTATATTTATTAGGACAGATTTGTTAGTGATTTGATTTGATTTGTACAGCTTTAAACACTCATTATTTCTGGCTTTCATTGCCTATTATTTCTTTCTTTAATTAGGTTGTAAAACAGTCTATAAATAGAGACTGTAATCACATTTGTAAAATATCTCAGAAATATATTTCACTTATTTCTTTCCACTTGGTATCAGAGCTCCTGATCTAGGAGACTCTGCTTCCGCAAATTTTTTTTTAGCCTTCATTGCTGTAATCATTTTCCTTGACAGCCTTCATTGCTGCAATTATTTGTTGGACAGCCTTCATTGCTGCAACTTTCTATTTTCCTTATCCTTTCTCCATTGACCACCACCACCACCTTGCACCATTGACCACCACCGACCACCACTGCCGTCGCTCGCCGGAAACTGCACCGCTCGCCGGAACTGCCACTGCTCGCCGGAAACCGCCGCTGGCCGCCTGAAACCGCCACCGGAAAATTTTTCCGGCAGATTTTTTTTCCTGTGTGTGTGAACAGGATCAAATTTTGCCAATCTGAAAAACTCAGTTGGTTTTTGAACTCTCATGGACTCCCTTAGTAAGCCATCTAGCTATTGTTCCTTTACTATGAGTGGTAAGAGTTCTAGTTTTTTATCCTTTAATGCTTCTAGTACTGAAAATATCTGGATTATAGACTCTGGTGCTACTGATCATATGACACCTCATTCCTCTTCTTTTTCATCCTACACTACTTTATCCGGTAAGCCATATATTACTATTGCTAATGGTTCCACTACCCCCATTAATGGTCGTGGTAACATTCACCTTCAACCTTCATTTCCTTTAAAAAATGTGCTTCATGTTCCCAAACTATCCAATAACCTCTTGTCTATTCAAAAGATTACCCAAGATTTAAATTGTACAGTGGTATTTTTCCCTTCCCATTGTGTTTTTCAGGATCTTGTCACGGGGAAGACTATTGGAATTGCTAAAGAGCAGGGCGGGTTATATTATTTACAGCATGAAGAAAGTAAAAAGGGTGCTAGACTACAGGCACACACTTCTAATCTTCAGCAAGGTCGTGAATCTTGGTCATCCTCTCAGATATGGCTTCAACACAGACGTCTTGGTCATCCTCCATTTAGTACCCTAAAGTCCTTATTTCCTGTTTTATTTACAAAAGTGTCTGCTGAGTCATTTCATTGTGATGTTTGTCAGTTTGCTAAACACCATCGGACAACTTTTCCTCCCAATGGTAATAAAAGTTCTAAACCTTTTGATCTTATTCATTCAGATGTATGGGGACCTTCACCTATTCCTAATATCTCGGGTACAAAATGGTTTGTTTCATTTATTGATGATTGTACTCGGGTTACTTGGTTATTTCTCATGAAAGATAAGTCTGAAGTTTTTCACTTGTTTGTAAAGTTTTACAGAATGATTCAAACACAATTTGAAAGTTCAATTAAGAGATTGCGTTCTGATAATGGAAGAGAATATGTGAACCAAAACCTTTCCAAGTTCCTTGAGGAAAATGGAGTTGTTCATGAATTAACCTGTGTGGACACTCCTCAACAAAATGGGGTTGCTGAAAGGAAAAATCGTCATCTCCTTGAGGTTACTCGAGCTTTACTTTTCCAAACATCTGTTCCTAGATCTTACTGGGGGGAAGCAGTCCTGACTGCCACTTATTTGATTAATAGATTACCCTCTCGGGTTCTAGAGGGTGTTACTCCTATTCAGGTTATGACCACATTCTATCCTTCTATTCCCATGTTGAATAGTCTTCAGAATCGTGTCTTTGGTTGTCCTGCTTTTGTCCATGTTCATAGTCCTAATCGGGGTAAGTTAGATCCTCGTGCCATCAAATGTGTCTTCATCGGTTATGCCCCCTACAAAAAGGGGTACAAATGTTATCATCCTCAAAGTCGTAAAGTTTATATTTCCAAAGATGTCACCTTCCATGAAACAGAGTCTTTCTTTCCTAGTTCTCAGCTTCAGGGGGAGAGTATTCAAGAAGCTGAGGACCTTGAGTTGCCACCTTTTCCTTTGTTACAGGATTTCGTTCTTAGGAAGGATGACAAAGACCCTGCACCAACATCATTACCAGAGAAGAATAATGAAGACAAATATTTTGGAAAACAATATCAGCGAAGGCAACAAGAACCCGTCCTGGTCGAACAGCAACTTCAATTGTCTGAACCGGAGGTAAGAACTCATACCAGTGAGACTCTTGAGGACACCTTAAATACTGCTTTTGAACCTAACCTAAATGATTTACCTATTGCCTTGAGAAAAGAAAAAAGATCTTGTGCCAAATATCCTATATCCCAATTTGTGTCTACAGAAAAACTTTCTATGCAGCACCAGAGTTTTCTTTCAGCTATTGATTCTATCAAAATCCCTACATCGGTACAAGAAGCCTTAAAAGATGATAACTGGATTCGAGCCATGAATGAAGAAATGAGCGCGTTAGAAAGGAATGAGACTTGGGAGATTGTAGAGAGACCAAAAGATAAGAAAGCAGTGGGTTGTAGGTGGATATACACAGTTAAGTATAAGTCTGATGGCACACTGGATCGGTATAAAGCAAGGTTGGTTGCAAAAGGGTACACTCAAACCTATGGGATCGATTATGAGGAGACTTTTGCTCCAGTGGCAAAAATGAATACCGTCAGGATTATTCTCTCCCTGGCGGCACACTTTGGTTGGGCAATGCATCAATTTGATGTTAAAAATGCCTTCTTGCATGGAAGCTTGGAGGAAGAAGTATACATGGAGATTCCACCTGGGTATGGTATTGTTAATGAAGGGAATAAGGCGTGCAGACTTAAGAAGGCCCTATATGGTCTTAAACAATCACCTCGTGCTTGGTTTGGAAGGTTTACTCAAGCTATGGTATCTTTGGGGTACCGACAAAGCCAAGGTGACCATACTCTGTTTATAAAACATTCTCAGAATGGTAAACTCACTCTACTTTTGGTCTATGTAGATGATATGATTATTACAGGTGATGATGAGATTGAAAAACAAAATTTGAGGGAGAGACTAGCTGCTCAATTTGAAATGAAGGATCTTGGGAAGCTGAAGTACTTCCTTGGGATAGAGGTTGCTTACTCGAGACAGGGCATCTTTATTTCTCAAAGGAAATACATCCTTGATCTTCTCAAAGAGATTGGTAAGTTGGGTTGTAAGCCCACTGGAGTGCCAATAGAGCAAAATCATAGGATTGGGAATGATGAGGAAAACCCAAAAGTGGAGAAGACACAATATCAAAGACTTGTGGGAAAACTCATTTATCTTTCACACACTAGGCCAGATATAGCCTATGCAGTTAGTGTGGTTAGTCAATTTATGCATGATCCAAGAGAAAGACACTTGCAAGCAGTAGATAAAATTATTCAGTACTTAAAAGCCTCTCCAGGAAAAGGATTGCTATTCAAAAAGGGGGAAAACTTATCCATGAAAGTATATACTGATGCTGACTATGCAGGATCGATTGTTGATAGGAGATCCACCACAGGCTACTGCATGTTCTTGGGTGGAAATCTGGTGACATGGAGGAGCAAGAAGCAAAATGTAGTTGCAAGATCAAGTGCAGAGGCAGAATTTAGAGCCATGGCTCAAGGGGTGTGTGAACTCTTATGGATGAAGATCATACTTGATGACCTAAAAATAAAATATGAAGCTCCTATGAGTTTGGCATGTGATAATAAGTCCGCTATCAGTATTGCACACAATCCGGTTCAACATGATCGAACAAAGCACGTAGAGATAGACCGACACTTTATTAAAGAAAAGTTGGATGATGGTCTTATAGCCACTGAGTACATCCCTTCAAGACTCCAATTGGCAGATATGTTTACTAAGGGACTTCCCGCAAAACAATTCGAAGATCTTACTTGCAAGTTGGGAATGATAGATATACATTCACCAACTTGAGGGGGAGTGTTGCATAATCAGGAGAATTATGTTATAATTAAGTGCAGATTCTATTTTATATTTATTAGGACAGATTTGTTAGTGATTTGATTTGATTTGTACAGCTTTAAACACTCATTATTTCTGGCTTTCATTGCCTATTATTTCTTTCTTTAATTAGGTTGTAAAACAGTCTATAAATAGAGACTGTAATCACATTTGTAAAATATCTCAGAAATATATTTCACTTATTTCTTTCCACTGAATCTATAACTCATCTTGGTAGTTGCCTATTTTGCTAGGCTTGCCTGGTTTGGCAAACAATTGTGAGGGATGGGGTGTTGGGTAGTTACACTTTGCATGCCTCAATTCTTGGAGTGTAACTTACATATTTGTGGACAATTTCACTTAAAGGCCAATTAGTTTAAGATGAAATCTGACAAGTCGGAGGTCTAGAACTATTAAAAGGAATGGCACCAAAATCATAAGGAATATGGAAAGCAACTTGAGCAATAGTAGCACGAAGCAGAGCAACCATCCAAAGCATGACACTAATCAATTGTGACCGAGTTTGTGGCAATGATCACACCTAGAACAACCTCTGTCAGGTTTGCAAGAACGATCACAATCATCACACTAAAATACCAATGTGTAGGAATCACAAGGGGAAAAAACAAGATATGTTAGGTGATAACTTGCATGGCACATGAACAGGACAGACCAAGCAGAGTTCAATATAAGCACAACAAAGACCCTAATATCGAATCATGAATTGATGAATATCAGGAAGCCCATACAAACACCACCAACATAAATAAGGTTTGACATTGCTTAATTCATGGGCAAGAGTGGCAGTAGAAGGCAATAGTTCATTGAAGTCACATAGAAAACAATGAAATTTGCCCAAGTATTCAACCGTGGATATCAAGGCGTCTAGTGACAATGATACTCAATAGATTTTGGCAAACACCATATAGATATTAAATATCATTAGTGCCCAACAACAAGGCTTGTACCAAACCCCAACACATGTGTCATGGGTGTTGAAGAGATGCTTCAAGGAAAGGTAGATAAACAGTGGACTTATGATCACTATAGACTTAGGCATCAACTTTTGACCATCGAGGGCGGCCTTTTTTATCAATAGAGGTCATTGTCTAAATAAGATGATCAACATAATCTTGACCTTTAAGTCAAAGCTTGATATCAGAGGCCAAGTGCCAATCATATAACTTGTTAATGGAGTGTGGGACATTGACATAATTAGTAAAGATCAAGGATTCAAACCTAGCACCAGTAGAAGAAGCCATGGGCGCAAGGAAGAGAGAGAGAAAATAATGGCAAGGGAGAAAAGAAATGTTCCCAAAAAACGAGTCCCAATCTTGAAGACAGAATCGGAGGAGAGGACACCAGGGTGAGTCAGACACGCTAAGATCAACTGCAACAATGGCCAGACGAACAGCCACAAGTGGCTGTCAGAAATGGACAAAAAGAGGAGCGTGTTTGCTTCTAAGCGCGCATGAGGGCACATGGTTGCACGGATAGCCATGAGTCTGCTTGAGCAAAGCGACTCTAATGGTGGGGTCACCAGTTTGAAAGGTTACAGTGGAGGACAGTGGCAGAAATGGTGTAAAACAACTACAAAAAGGGACAGGAAGATGAGAGAATGGTGAAAATAAGAAAGAAACATAATTTCCAAAAAATTGGCACTTATGGACAATGGGTCCACCAGGAGGGTTAGGATTCAACTATGCTCTATCATATAGAAATAAATCATAGATACTCAATGATGGAATCCTTGTCTATCACAAAAACATATTACATATAGAATATACATACATTACATAGAGATGGGCGTAGGCCCATATAGTAAAATACATCTAATAGTTACATAATGATATACAATAATCATAATGAGAATATGCCCATGCCATCAATGTTAAAAGGTAACCAGATTTAACAAAAAGAAATATAAGGGTTAATGAGCAATTGGCTTATATTTAATCAGTACCGGTCCCGTGTAAAATATAAGTGAAAAATAAAGTAGCCAGCACCCAACCACTGTAAGAGCAAATATTAAGGGACCATAGAGGCATAAACCTTGGAGTAGACTGGTCATCAGCAAAATCTCTAAAAGCAGTTCTGTCACCACTAAGCTTAGACAGTCCATGTGCTGGCAACGATGGATGTTCTGGACTGCAAACCCAGAAATATTTGAAGCAAAATAAAGAGCATCATTTTCTAATATTCTATAAGTTACTTTACCATTTAGAATTCAGAGATCATTTAGAAACTAATGCTGCTAATTGAAAATTTGATAACACAAACCAAATAGAAAGATAAAAATTGGCTCTCCTTATCATAAACAGATAAGTCATCTTTCAAGAACCGAAAGCATGCCAAAAATAATACAATAGCATATATATAGATAATAGATTATTACATACATATATATACACACACACACATGTATATATATGTTCGTCTAACTGGAAGATTTGAAATTTGATAGTTTAACCATGAATAATTTCAAGACAAATGTAGTTTTCTCTAATACAACCATTAGAATATCAGAGATTATTTTGAAGTTTAGATAAATTCATCATTAATAAATAAATTTAAATAGTATAAATTTGAAGACAATGTGATCTTAAATTTATGAGTAAGTTACACCCACCTCTCATGTCCTTTTTTTGGATTTCCCTCATATATCCCTCTATTTTAAAAACCTACAGAAAACTCCTTAATTGTTTACACAACATTACACTAAAACCCCTTATAAATTAAACTAACACTCCTCAATTGTTTGAAAAATATTATGTGTACAAACAAGGGTGGATGTTTTCCAGACATAAAAAAATAGGGTATTATGTGCAATCTAAAAAGATCTTAGGAGGTGTTAGGGTAATTTACCTAAAATTTGTATCTGGAATCAGTTTATTCCAAATAATTAATTTAAGATCCACTAGTCAGCAGATAACAAAAGGCCCTCTAATATCAGTCACCAAAGCTTCAGATAGTAAGAGGAGCAAAGCAACAAGCAAAATACTCCATCCAAAAATGGCATATTCTCCGCCTTGGAAATTAAAAACAAATCGAATCAGCATTTTGCTGTGTCATCTAAAGTCAGATGATAAGTATCATAATCATAAAATCCATGCACTACTTTCAAAAGCCCGAATAGTAGTCTGCAATCTATCAAGACTATGAAGACCTAACACCTTATTAAGCCAAGAATATCTCTAAAGAGAAATAGAAGTCTTCCCACCAAATTGGCAATAGTAATGATGTGAACCTTTATCAGAAATAACCATTAGCTATTTATCACCATGTTCTCCTTTTATCATTCTCTGTCTAGGACCAGGCCAAGTATTCTTCAAGTAAAGAATCATTGTGCAAACATAAGTAGTTCGAGGAAAGGTAAAGATAAAAAAAATTCACTGAGCAATAATAAATTTAACCAATACAGAACATAAACCATTATTTTCAAAATATGAAGCAAATACAGAGATGACTAAATTAATGGAAAGTGCTGGCCTATATCAACTATCAAGGTGATAGCAGGTCCTAGTTTTCTGAAATACAAAGGTGGTGCAAAAAGCAAGAAAAGGTACAAGCCTAGGCAACTAGAGTGCCCAGCCTATCCCACGAGTCCCACCAACTAATTCCAGACTACCCCCTTTTCTCACTTCTACCCCTTAATACCTCCTTACACACGCAACATACTCCTGAGCCTACACTCCAGCTCCGCAGAGACCCAATCTGCCCTTATTTTCATTCTCTCTCTTGGCTTTCATTTCCTACAGCACATCTTTTCTTTCTTCTTCCATGGACTAGTAATTATAGGGGCTCTAATCAGAGATAATTTCGGAGAGATAATTTCGGAGTAAATTTCTTCATGCTGCAACAGTAAATTTTTTCTTGTCAACAACTTTAATTCTTTCATAAACACTCTAAGCTTTCCACCCTCTAGTTAGTGTTGAAATCAGTTTGATATAGCTTTTGTTATCAGTGTTTTTATCAGCTGTTCTCTTTTACAGCTTTCTTTTTTTCCATTCTCTATATAAATAGAATCCTTGTTTCCTTTGTACTTTTTTATCAATACAAAAATGAGAACTTTGTAAGTACCATTAACAATAAAATACCAAAGCAAGATCATGAACAATATCAATAGTTTATTCTGAACGCAACATGCATGCTTATCATCAATCCAAAACCACAAGGAAATTATGAATAACCTTGAACTAGCAGTCCTCTGTTCAGCAATGACCTTTCTCCGACTCCGCCGACCAAATGCAGTTGCAATGTTGGGTTCACTATGTGAAAAACTGGGAGAATTGACAAAACATCAACAGGAAAAAGTTGGTAGTTTACATCTCAAGAGAGTGGTGAGAAGAAGGATCAAAATAAAAAAGATGGGAAAAAAGAGAGGAGAAAAGCTTTTATTGAAAGAAAACAATGTGAAAAGGCCAATCTGTGTCATTTCAAAATAAGCAAAGGAAGTATTACCTCAAATTTCTTTCCAGACTGGTATTTGATCGTAACATCATATTTCGCAGGGGAAGGCCTGATACATTTGAAGATACTTCAAATCTTCTGTGGAATTGGAGGCTTTCCTCCTTTTCAACACTGATAGGGGCACCAAGAGAAAAATTGGTCAATTGATAAATCTCATAGCTACCAAAACATATGGCCTCAAGGCAATAGGGCAATGCATAGTCAGAATTATCGATGACAAGTGAAAATGCTAATTGCAGTCCAACTTTGGACCACAACCCCCCTCCCCACCCTAATAAAACCACCCTACAGTTTGATGCTAATATGGCACCGTTTTTACTGATCTAGGCAACGCCATCTTGCAAAAATTTGAAGATGAGGCAGTATTCTATTGACTTTGCTACCTGGATACACAGCAACATGCCACAAAAAAACAAAGTGCCATAACATCATCAATCTGACAAGGATTGAATTGCATGATTTAGAAAACTGTGAGGACATGACATATGTTGCAATCATAATTAGATGAAATTAGGTTTAATAGAGAAACAAAGATAGTAAAAAAGTAATTAGGGTAAACAATAAATAACCATTTTCCAAACCGCTTAGAATCTAACCTCTCTGAAACCCCATATAAAGGACTATTTGGTTCTAATGGGGAATCACAGGAATCATTTTCTGCAGAATCACTCTCTCCAGCTGCAGAAACGTGTGTCATAAGAATTGATTTTGTTGATCGTGGCAATAGTTGGCCAGGAAAACGCATAAGATCAACCAGCAATTCCACAGAATTTAACACAACTATCACTGACATATGCTTGTAGGAGTCCACACATTCAGCAGCCCCGTCATTGGGAAAACCCTGATAAAGAGAATGGCAAAACAAGATATCATAATAAATAACATTCTATATTTATAATTGATTCTTTTGCTAAAAATATTTCATTAGAGTATTTGGATTGAAACTCGTAAAGTAGTTAAGTTAATGGCAGAGAATAACTGCAATCTGAAACAACCAAAGAAATCAGAGCTCACCATCATAAGCCTACTTTCCAGACCTACAGTATCTGCTAATACTTTAAATAAGATAGCTCGAGGACGGCATGAACCATGCCTTATTTGCCCCAGCATCTGGACACCATGATTCTCAAACATGTGGGAGTGGGAGGATTCCTCAACTGCAGCTTTTGCTGGACTTTCTACATTTGGTCGCTTATAAAAGTCAGAAACCTGTGCAGAATTTAAGGTCAAAATAATGCTGAGCACCTTTGTATTTTGCTTAAAAATAAATACATGCATACATAGAAACATCTAATAGATAATTGAAAATAATACCTATCAATAAACTTGTAGTTGATGATTAAGAAGAAATCATTCATTAAAAAATGCAATAACTAAAATCAGAGAGTAAAAAAAAATGAACAGCTCAGCCAAGAAAAGGAAAAATTATCTTGAAAAATTAATAGTGGGACTAGTTTGGAAAGTACTTCACCTTAGAAAATACATTTTGTACAAGGAAGAAAATCTCCCCAGACCAATGGAGAAACAATAATACATAATCCATGCACACTAAAAGATACAAAAATAAGATGCAAAAATAGTACATACTAATCCAGCTATCTTCTTAATCATTGCAGGTGGATTTGAATTTAATCCTTTAACCAATGCCACAATTAGTTGCTTCAACATAGATAACCTTCTATCTTTCTCTGAATCCACAACAATGACATCAGCCCTGAAACCCTCTCCACCCAAAGCTTGAAGCTCATCCAAAGTAGGAATACTATCAAAAAATTTCTTGAGTCTTTTCTCCTGCACATTTAAGTTATATTTTAGTTACACATGAAAGAACAGGGGTACCACATACAAACTACAAAATACAAGCCATAAATGAGCAGAAAATAATTACAAAATATTCTAAAACTGTCACTCAGTAAATTGTTAGAACATATAATTAACCATAAGAATTTAACAAAATACATATAGAATGTATGAAACAAAATGGGCTGAAATATGATCATTTTCAATAGGGAAACTTCAACAAAATATGCAAGACTAAATGATCCTTTCTTTAACAATTGGTTATACCTCTGATGAGAGTTTGATACTATAAACACTAACTACTTAGTAGTTGCATTTCACATGCTAAAAACATGCCTTACTCTAGCGTGCCCCAGGCAATGTATGTGACGTTAAGCTATTCCAGTTCCATTAATTGCTTCAAGCACAACATGCTACATCAAGCACACAACATACTACTTCAAGCACAGTACATGCTACGCCACTCATACCAAGTAGCTGCAAATGATCTTCCAGAAATTTATATAACAGTAATATTCAATGTTTGTAGTTCATATAACCCTACTTTTCCATAAAATTGCAGCTACAAATGGGTCTTCTTTACCATTTTTTATTAAAATATAATTAGTGAGAGAATGAGAAAAATAGTAAGAATTTAAAAATAAAAATAAATAAATAAAATAAAAACTCACTGGAATAACTGAATAAAAACCATTGGGTATTGGTTCTGAAAGCATTCCAGTGCGCCAGAGAATTTGTGACGCCTTTTGAGGTGACATAACATCTTGGTTAGCATGTCCTGATAATTCTTTATTATTTAAGGTTTGATCTTGAGAGCTCAAGGAAACGGATTCAAAATTTTCAACAAAGTCTGAAGGCCACCATGACATGTTTAATGGCCTTCGCTCTGCTGGCCCTGCATCTTCTCGTGTCTCTTCCATGTTTTCATAAAAATGGAATTTAAAACCATTTCGCCACACTTCTTAACCCATAAGAGACATATCACAGCTGAAGATAGCTCTAAAATCACAAATCATCGAAAAACATACTTTTGCAGCTCCAACTCCTTCAACCTGGAGACCACATAGCCTGCACAAACAAAAGAACAAGGCACATAAAGTAAGAAGATGCAAGAATGAACCATTTTACCATACTATCAAACACGCTAGCATAAACATTGAATACGGTCATGAGTACCAATGATCAGTAATTACAGTACTTGTTAACTTGTCCATTAAACCTTGGCCCAAACCTAATGTCTCCAAAAGTACATTTATTTATACTAATTCCATTTATTGGGTAAACCAAACATTCTCTCTTCCACTCTCTATTCCCAAGCTTCTTTTTTTGATTTTTTTTCTATATTTAATCTCCACCCAAACCAATTATCCCCACTCGGTCTCCTTGCCTACTCTCTTCTCTTTACCCACTCAACTTCAAACTAAGCAGGCGCATATGGAAATAGAGTTTCAAATTTCAATTTAACTCATCTTTTTACAATTCATTCATTAAAATTAATGCATTTCAATAATTAAAACAAATACTTCTAACACTAACAACTAAACCGCCACATATCACCTTTGCACAATCATAAAAGGATCTAACACAGAAAAAAAAAAAAACACATCAAAAGAGAACAACAACAAAAACAACCAAAACAAATCTACATTGTGCCAGACTCAGTTCCATTCGATCCAAATTTTAAATCAGCAACAAGCGAAAAGCAAAAGGTGAACAACAGAGATTAAATTGCAAGAAGGAAAGCAGGAGCAGTGAAGAAACATCCAACAATGCAAAGCAAGAGCCAGAAAGAGGAACAGTAACAGAATTGAAATTGGCGCGAATGTGAATACTAGAATGAAAGGACGCGTTGACGAAGAAGAAATGGGAGAGAGAAACCGTTAGTACCTACCGGCGAGAGATCGAAGCATTAGAGCGGAGAAACAGCGAGTGGCGGATTAGCATTTGAATCTCAACGACTCTGCGAAGGTTTTATAGCGAAGCGCAGAGCCATAAAACACAGAAGTGACAACAATAAAGGTGGGGGAAAGGACAAAAAGGAAGCGCGATGGTGATGATGGAAACAAGGAAGTTGAAAGAGAGAGGGATTTGATCGTTTTGGGTTTAGGATTGACGGAGGGAGAAAGCGATGGGCATGGTTGGTTAGTTAGAGATTTGGGTTTGGGAGAGATTTAAGAGTGAGTGAGAGCTCACGTGAGAGGTTATATTTTACAATACAAGTTAGAAGAATCTGGGGACCTTGCAACCTCACTCTCTCCGCCAGCTAACTAAGTTCATAGACTTTCCTCTCTCGTCTTTATTCTTAGTCTAAATTCTTCCCTCTTTCACCTCTATTTTTTTTACTTCTTCTCTTTCTTTCTTTTTTTTACTTTTTATAGCAATTAATATATTTATAAATGAATTTAACAGTTATATACCATACCGTAAAGTCATTTCTTAATGTTAACTAATTCAAATATTTATTATAAAACTTCACCAACTTATCATTTTTTATTGAACAATAATTTATTTTTTATTTTTCATAAAAGGTAATATCACAAAAGAGTGACACCATAAATTAGTGGGAGGAAGTTTTTTTTGTTAATGGGACAAAATATTTCATTAGCTTGATGATTAATCGTTATAAAAACATTGATAATTATTTTTTTACTTAAACGAATCAAATGAATACCTTATTTAAGAAATATAAAGTTAGCATTTTCGTACAATGTTAATAATGTGAAAAGGGTTTTAGACTGTAAATAAATTAATAACTTAGTACAAAAAAGAGTTAAAGTGTTTAATTTTTTTATATTTTTATGTTTTTTTAACTTAGACTTACCAATGATAATAATGATAGGAAAATATAATTTGGTTCAATTAAAAAGAAATACTGCGTCTGGACACTTAGTCAATTATTTTTTTAACGAAAAATAACGTTTTTAATATAATTTTAAATTTTTTTATAAATTTTAATTACCATTTATTAAAAAATATAATTTTGTCCGTGTTTTTTTTTAATAAAAAATCATTTCTAACAAGTAGTTGAAATAGCCTTTAAGTATAATCAAACTTATGAATTTTCTTCAACTTACAAATATTTTGAAAAGTTGTAGCAATGCATAAAAAAAAACTAAACATAGTTTTTTTTACATAATTGAGTATTTAGTAAAATAAAACTCAAAAAAAAATATAATGGTAAAATTATAAATTATATTTGTATTGGCTAGAGTGTTCGGACCTCGCTCCAAGCAAGATCAGGGTAGTTTCTTAAAAATCCTAAAATGTACTTTAAATGTATTTATTTTTTTACATTCTAAATTATGGAATCCGAACAAAATCTGGATTGACACTTTCAGTAAAATTTTGGATCCACCAATCCGTAATTGAAAATATGCATTTCACATTCAAAAATCCATCATTGAAAAAAAACATTCCGGATCCATCAATCCATAACAGAAATATACAATGCAGATTCAGAAATCCATAATTCAAAAAAAAATACATTCTGGATCCACAAATCTGTAACAGAATTAAGCTTCTAGATTCAGCAATCCGGAAATCAATAATTTATGCAAAATTTGCTTCCGGAACACTCCCTCATCCGAAAAAAAAATGATTCAGTTTTGGATTGATGAATTTGTAACACAGTCCCAGGTCCCGATTTCCACTAACCACGGTGTCACTTTTCAAATAAAAAATCAAGGTCAGTTTTGAGATTTATAAAATTGTGGGGGTGTAGGAAAAAAACATAGGGGTACAGGAAGAATAAGCCTTAGATCAGCTTGATTTTTGGGCCAATATAGGCCCAAGGGGTGGGCCATGAGCTTGGCCCAGATGGTGCTAGACAACTCGAAAAAGATAATTAAAATAGAAGAAATATTCTAATTGTTTATAATACATATGTTAAATTAAATATCAATAAAAGTTGTTGGAAATAAAGTAGTTAGCATCCAAGAATAAATGTGCATGTGAACATAATGTTTTATTGTTGTTAGCACCCAAGAATAAAGGTGCACGTAAGCAGTATGTTTTTATGTTATGATTATATTTTTCCTGTTGAAAATCTTGCTCTGTTGAGATTGGAGAAAACCGTTGAAGGGATATCTATAAAAGGGGTTTGAGACCCAACGCTGTTTTTGAATACTTAAGACTGGAACTGATTTGATATCTTAAATGCTCTCACTGATTTGACCGTTGAAGTGTGATCAACAGGTAGAGCCCCCTTTGCCCCAGCAAAGCGGTATCCCGGAGCAACAATTGGAGACAAAGCAGAAGAGGGGCTTGCCCATTCAGACAGTCTGAGGCCAACGAGAACATTTGGCGCATACCGTGGGGCACGATAAAACTTGATCTCATCCACATTTTCGACTAAGCCTTCTGACGTGATGAGAAATACAAGGCAAGGTCTGCTGGGATCCGAATGAAGCGATGCAACTCATTGAGGCCATGAGAGTCGTTCGAGAGGCAAACGAAGAATGTTGAAGAGAGCAAGAGCGAGTCCAAGAGGAAGCCAAGGCAAAGCAAGAGCGACTACAAGCAGAAGCCTGAGCTGAGCAAGAGCTCTTGTAAGATCGTCTGATGGCAAAAATCGAGGCCTCCTCGATAGTTATGGAGGAGTTGTACAATATTTTCAACGTCAGGCAAAGGGGGGGAGAGGCACTGAAAGACTATTTGAGTATGTTCTGTGCAGTCATAATGAACATTCAAACACACGATGAAGAGATGATGGTCGTCGCCTTCGTACAAGGGATAACAGCAGGATTGCTCAGTGATTCGTTAATTAGGAATCTAGCAGAGACATTCTCCGAGGTATGTGAACGAGTTGTCGCTCACATTGAAGCGGAAGAGATCGTGCTCAGGAAGAATGGCAGCTCACGCTCAAAGCAACCTAGGCCCAAGGAGTTCAACCGAGATTGGTCCCTGGGGGTTAATGAAACCTCCATCAAGAAGAGAACAGACTCAAGGTACGTCCCATATGTAGCCAAGAGAGATGAGCCCAAGACGAAAGTCAGGGAAGGGTCAGCAACCAGGCCCAAATTCCGAGTATCTTATAAAGAGCTCTTGAGCATGCTAAGGGTAACGGATAAGCTAAAATTTCCCCAAAAGATAGATCGGTTCTTGGGATCACGAAAGATACTTGGTGTGATTTCCACCGAGCATTTGGGCACAACGTTAACTGATGCATAGCCTTAGGTTTCCAACTAGCTATCCTGGTCAATGAGGGATTCTTGAAGGAGTACCTCAATGCTAACCAGGAAGAACCAAAGGGAGATGTTGCTATCAGGGACCAAACACATGAGACATCAGTCCATGGAGACTTGAACACCATTGCGTGAAGATTTTCTAAAGGAGGAAACTCAGCCTCCAAGCGTAAGCGATACGTGCATCCTCCAGAGCACACTCTCTGCTTCACGAGTTCTGATTTGGAAGATGTGTTTCCTCACGAGGATGATCCGGTGGTGATATCCGTTGCTACCGCAGGGCGAAAGGTACACAGAGTTGTGGTCGACTAGGGGAGCTCGACTGATGTGATGTTCTGGGGAACGTTCACCAACTTGCAGTTATCCCCTGATCAATTGAGGTCATACGATGGATGTTTGGTAAAGAAGGCCAACGGGAAGTGGAAGATGTGTGTCAACTTCACTTATTTGAACAAGGCTTGTTCCATTCTTACCCACTCCCGAGCATAGACTCCTTGGTTGACAACGCCTCAGGTTGTCGATTGTTAAGTTTCCTAGAGGCGTTCTCGGGGTATAATCAGATTCGTATGCACCCGAAGGACGAGAATAAATAACCTTTATGGCTGAGGTTGCCAGTTACTGCTACAAGGTCATTCCCTTTGGCCTGAAAAATGTTGGCACAACTTATCAATTCCCGAGCAGACCTGTTGCCTAAGCTAGGAGCTCAGGGAAGGGAGGTCAGCAGAGGTCTATGATCCAAGAGACATTGAAGTCACCCAGGACAACTGTAGAAGGGTTGTCCGAAGTCGACCACTTAGAGGTCTTAGGGATAAGCTCAGGAAATGGGAGAAGGCATCGATCAATGATTCAAGAAACCCTGAAAGTCCCAAGAATAACCATTCATGGGTTATTGGGGGATGAGTTTCTTAAAGTTTTGTAGGTTGACAATGCAGTGACTTAGATAACCCCCTACAAGCGTTACCTTGTTGATGGGTTACTTCTCGTCGAGCCTACCGAGGCCAAGATTGTTAAGAGGAATGTAGGGCGGTATACCCAAATAGATGGAAACCTTTTTCGTCATGGTTATACCCACCCGATACTCACATGTGTAAGTAGAGATCAGTGCGCCCGCATAATGGTTGAACTTCATGAATGTATTTGCGGTAGCCACATAGGAGGGCGAGCTCTCTCGTTGAAAGTCGTCCGAGTTGGGTATTTTGGCTGACGATGAAGGAGGATTTTGTGAGATATGTCCAACACTTTGAGCAATGCTAGAAGCACGTTGATTGGTGTCATGCATCGGTCGAGGAGCTGCAATTGATTTATAGCCCATGGCCCTTCCATACATGGGGAATAGAAATTTTAGGCTCTGAGCATTGAGGCATACATTTGTAGACGTAAAAAAGTCTACAAATGCTAAAACAAGCATGCATAAATTGTTTAAAGGGTCATAATGTCAAGTAAGTGAGGCAAGCCAATAGATATTACAGTCCATAGCTATTATAAAAGTTAAGTTAGTCCTCTTTCAATTGGTCGTCGACCACGGTTTTGCCTGGGTCTAGTGCAGAAAGGTCCATGATAGGATGTACTACTACTACTTGCTCCAAGGCAGTTTCGAAGCCGCTAAGAATGATCGAGTAGCGTCATCTTTGAGAGACTCAATCATCTTGTTGGAGTCTTATTCTTTATAGACATCTCTTTCTTTAGGTTCTCTATCTCGCCTAGAAGCTTGTCCTTCTCTTCAGATAAGGCCAGTGCCTCTTAGGTCTTCTCGGTATAGAGATGCTCAAATTTTTGGTGTAGGTTGATCTCCACCTGAAGGCGGTCCATTCCTTGGCGGAGATCCAAGATCTCCTTATTTTTGTGGTCTTCAGACACTTTGCGATCTTGTGCTTTCTCATCGGCCAGGCAAGCCAAGGCAAATGCTTGGCTAGATAAATTCAAGGAGTCACGACAAAGGGAGTCTTTGTCATGGACTGCTAACCTGTTTGTCTTCGTGGGGCAGGAAGAAGGCCTTACAATGAGGAAAGACGTCGAAGTCAGCATCCCATAAGCTTTTTCTGCGTGAACTTTCGGCCTCACACTCTTTGATGGTAACAACCTACTAGTGTGGAGCTCGGCCATCCGAGATGGAGTGTTCGGGGAGGGGAGTTGCCTGTCACCTTTTTCTCTTGAAAACAAGGCCCGAGTTGGTTTTCTCGTCCTAGTCAAATTGGACTGGAATGACCTCAACAAAGGCCTTCCTTTTTGGTGCCAACAAATCCTTTCTCATGCTAGTAGCTGCTCTCATCTTTCTAACGCGCTCATTCATCTCTGCTTTTCCAATGTTGGATAACATCCTTTCTGCAAAAAATAAGACAAGTAAGTGGTTAATAATAGTGGTATAGGTACCTTTACAAGGGAAGGAAATGGGGAGTACCAATATAGGCCTTCAAGGCGCCAGGGAGATACTCTTTAGTTGGTAGATAAGAGGTGTCATAGACAACCTTCAAGCTTGTCAACAATTCACATATACCCTGGTCTTTTGGAGACAAATCTTCCAAGCGTCGAGCACTCTGAAATTTAGGCTCAGTGGTCCAATACAGGGGAAATCCATCCAAAAGGTTTGGATCTCTTGTTGAAGCTCAGACTTTAACAAATTGACCTTTACAATTTTTGTATGAAGACGAGAAGAGGGTGAGCAAAGCTCTTCCAGGGGCACCGTTCAGGGACACTCACAATTTACTGCTCGTGTGTTTAGCTTCGAAGAAATAAAGAAAAACTTCCACAGTTGGCGAGATGCCAAGCTATGAACACAAAATAATGAAAGCTCGGATGAATGCCCAACTATTTTGATGTAGTTGGGCAGGAGCTACAATAGCTCGGTTAATACCTCCTTTTCAAAAATGGATAGGGAAAGACAAAGGAGAACCTTCTTAAAAAAGGTGGCGTAAAAATAGCAAAATGAACCATTGGGGTCTGACGACTCATCACAACAAATAGGCTAACCCAGGCTATCCCTCCCTACACTCCACAGTTTTAACACACCTCTCGTATTTTTTACTCATGGTTCACCCGTTTTCTCTCAACTCCCTGAGGCGTAAATGGGTTATGTAATAAGAAACCTCTTTTAAAAGCTTTTTTTTGGTCCAGGGATACATTAAACCATAATCCATTGCAGATATAGCTAGAACACAAACATAAACACAAACAAAATACAAGCACAATTCATGTCAGGCAGAGAGAGCGAATCAAAATAAAATTACAATTCAGGCAATGCAATTGGTATGATGAACAAGTAATTGACAATAGAGATTAGTGGAGATAAATACCTGGTGCGATGGAAGTGGGTGATAGCTCAACGATAAGAAGAAGTACAAAGAAAGTTTTTCTTTTAAGAGAGAGTTCTGATAGTAGAAGTTTGTGTAACAGGTAAGGGAGGAGAAAATGGGTTTTTAATTATTTGAAAGAAGGAGATGAAGCGACAACGCTTCCTCGTTGTTGATACACGTGCCAAGTGGATGCTCCATATTTAGTGTGGTGGGATGTCTCATCAGAAAATGCTTTGGTAATCGTGCCTCACCTACCCTCTGCGAAAGCGTCACGTCAGTTGCCAATGCTGGAAAGACTCTTCGCCTAGCCAAGCTCAACTCGAGCCTAAGGGACTTGTGAATGTGCTAGGAGTGCTCGGACCTTGGTCCAAGCGATTAGGTCAACTTGATTTTTGGGCCAGTATGGGCCCAAAGGGTGGGCCATGAGCTCGACCCAGATGCTGGTAGATAGCTTGAAAAAGATAATTAAAATTGAAGGAATATTCTGATTGTTTATAATACATACGCTAAATTAAATATCAATAAAAGTTGTTGATAATAAAGTAGTTAGCACCCAAAAATAAAGGTGCAAGTAAGCAATATGTTTTTCTATTACGATTATATTCTCCCTGTTGAAAATCTTGCTCTGTTGAGATTGGAAAAAATTATTGAAGGAATATCTATAAAAGGGGTTTGAGACCCCGGGTAAAGATACACTGTTTCTGAATACTTAAGATTGAAATTGATTTGATATCTTGAATGTTCTCACTGACTTGATCGTCGGAGTGTGATCAACAGGTAGATCTTCCTTTGTCCCAACAAAGCGACATCCCAGAGCAACAATTGGAGACAAAGTAGAAGAGGAGCTTGTCCATTCAATCTGTTCGAGGTCAACCGATGAAAACTTATAGCATAAAAAAATCATAAGTGATTTTCTAAATATTTCATTATTAAAAATTTAGTGAAACGTGTATAATATTACATCAATCATATGTTAAAAAAGAATGTAGTGAAAGATAAAATTACTTTTGTAATTTTTAATAAATAACTTTATTACAAGTTTCTCATTGAAACTTATACTTTACAGAAAATTATATTTCGTGACATATATTCAAGTTACCCTTTTGTATATTCTAATATGTGCTAAACATTAATTATTTGTTTAGTGTTGTAATAATACAATGTAATTTACTGAAATAATTGATATTTTTTATTTTCATAAATTATATATTCATCAATATTTAATAATAAATAAGATGATAAATTATTACTAAAAATCTCATTGTTTATACTTAGAGATAACTATTGTTTGTGTTCTTTTAATAACTCTTAGTGGAATCTATTTTTTGATTAAATTAATTACTCTTATAAACATATGAATGATATTCTTTTTTAAATGTTGTTGTAAATCTAAACTTCACTCTAGAAGTGATATGAGAAAAATATGTTGCCAATATTTCTTAGATATATTAATATCATTGAAGAACGGGTGATAAAAATATATATCACGGGGATTAAACTTCTATCCAAACAATGTATTGACAACTTGTCAATTGTCATGAACAAATTCTTGTGAATTATTCTTTGAAATGCAAACATTCATTCATAAGGCCATGAAAAAGCTTTATAATAAAACACATTTTCAGTGCGTCTATTTTCAGTAAAAAATACGAAAAAAAATATTCAAATAAAAATTAATAAAAAAATTGTCATGGTTAACCATCAAGGAGAGGAAGAAAGAGCTTGTAAAAACATACACGAAGAGGATGATGCTTTTGAAAATAATTTTTTTTGAGAAATTAGACCTATACTTATACGAAGTCAATCATGAAATTAAGTTTTTCCTCTTTCACCTATTTTATATTTTACTTCTTTATTTATTATAATTAATATTATTATCTTTTTACATTTTCTATCTGAATTATATTTGTTTTCTTTATATCTAAGTATATGATTCCGAAAAAATATAAGAGTCATACAAGAAAATTATTAAATAAAAATAAATTTTAAAATAAAAAATAATTAGTTATTAAATAAAATATTATTTTAAATATTAAAATTATTAATATTTAAAATAATTTTTATTATTAATAAGTAGTTTTTAAATTAGTAACTTAAAATTTTGATAGTTAATTTATATATAAATTTAAAAATTATTTATTAATAATAGAAATTTTTTATATGACAATTTTTTTAAAATAATATTTAATTTTAAGATTAATTATTATTTTTCTCTAAAATTAATTTTTAATTAATAATTTTTTATCCTATTATAATAAAGTCTGTTTTTATAAACAATAAATCGTAATTATTGTATTTGCCTAGAAATAATGGAGGGTTGAATGCGAATTCAATTGCGGTGTATGAAGTAGAAAAATTGTGATGAATTCCACAATCATCACAAAATTTTTGAAAGCGTTCATTTACGAACTCACATTTTGAACTTTTTTACATAATTTATAAAAAGGCTTAAAAAAAATTTATATGTAACATTTCTACTTTATTATTGTACCGACCAGTTCTCGATCATCGATCTCAGAGAAGATCTCAGACATCGGATATCGGTGTCAGACAGTAAAGATTGATCACGTAAGGTGGGCCCTAGAAATTATATCAGTTATCATATGAAACACTCAGATATAAGAAAGCCTAAGTCACGAGGGATCCATGCATGTGGGGTGTATGGCGCATTCGGGCGCGACACAGGTAAAGAACCCTTGGAGGCGCTAAGGCCCATTAGGGTTAGGATTTCCAAGGGTAGCTTGCATGCATGACACGTGAATACTTAGGGCACCCATAGAACAGATGGTCCTTCAACATTGGTGCATGAGTTGGTACCTTGACGACCATTCAGTTAGTCGTTGTACTCCAGTAAAGGGAAGTTCCATGTGTCAGATTATGTTAAGATTGCGTAATAGCGGCGCAGAGACATTCTCCAAGGAACCCTAGACACGGATAACAGAACAGAGGTAAACCCTAGTTTCAAACCTATATAAAGGGCACTAAGAACCCTAGCAAGATACACCGTTTCTAAGACTGAAACTACTTTATACACTCATTGTTTCTTTGCCCTAATATTGACTTGAGCATCGGGGTAGTCCTTAAAGAAGTCGCTTTTCACTAGCTCGTCCAATTGGTATCCTAGTGACAAGCAAATGTGTATGGGTGGCCATATGCTTGGTTCAATCGTTAAAATCCTCCCTTGACTTCATACAACAAGGATGATGTCAGTTATTAAAATCCTCCCTGGACTTCATACAACAAGGATGAAGTCAGTTATTATAATCCTCCCTGGACTTCATATAGCAAGGATGAGGTCAGTTATTAAAATCCTCCCTCGACTTCAAACAACAAGGATGAGGTCAGTTATTAAAATCCTCCCTCGACTTCATACAGCAAGGATGAGGTCAGTTATTAAAATCCTCCCTTGACTTCATACAGCAAGGATGAGGTCGGTTATTAAAATCCTCCCTTGACTTTATACATTGAGGACGAGGTCAGTTAAAGTTAAATCCTCCCTTGCCCTAAGGGACGAGAACGACGTCAGTTAGGAACCGTTCACTTGGGTTAGAAATCTCAAGATTGGGATAAGATGGTTTACAGAGAACGCCTCCCTCTTGAGTAAGAACATCAAGGTTGAACAGTATGGTTCAACAGTTAAATCCCCTCTTGCCCTCATGGAGCAAGGTCGAGGTCAGAAAGAAAACCCCTCCCTTGTTTGTAAGTCAAGGTAGATGACAACATGGTTCACCAGTATCACTGGTAAGACATCTCCTTTGTCCTTAAAGGCAAGGGTGAAATCGCTTTCCTTTATCTTGCAAGACGAAGGTCAGAAGCAGCAAGTGAAGGTGTTCCTTATCTTTGTACAACGAAGGTAAGACCAACCAAGAGTTGCGCGCACATCACCAATACCTTAAGACAGTGAAGGTCGTAAGAAGGTAAAGCAGGTGGGAAGAAGCGTGCTACTTAAGGCATAAATATGCGTCAAAGGCATTGTTAGCAAAGTTAGTGCAAGACTCAGTAGAACAACGAACAAGACAAGAAAACAGATTAAAGAAAGACAAATTTCATAAGATAAATGTATACAAGTTATCCAAGCGTTCGTCAAGCAATTAGATTATAGAAAAGAGGAGATTATTCCTTGGCAACGAGCTGCCCATCAACGACCCACTTGGTCACTTCAAATGGGGAGAGATCCATCTCAGGATGCAGGCAGGCAACCTGAGCCATGACATCTTCAAACCCGGCACCATAAGCATCAACGACATCGTTGGTGAGCTTCTCCTCCGTCTGCTTGAAGAGCTCGACCTTCTGAGCTAACTGCCCCTCTAGTTGGCCAACTTGGACTACTCAAGCCCTTTCCTCCAGCTTGGCCATCTTGGCATGCATCTCCTCACTCTTCTCCTTCAGCTCGATCACTTCAGTGCGGAGAGGCAGAATCTTCGATTCAGATTGGAGGACCTCCTGAGATTTCTCAAAGAGAAGCCTCTTGATCTCCTTCTCGGTTTGTCGAAGGTTCGCCTGCTCCTAATACAAAGCAATTTCGCGATGGGAGGATTTCTTGGCCTAAAGAGTTGATTCCTCCTTTAACTTCAACACCTCAACCCTCAGTTCTTGTGTTTGAATGAAGGCATGGCTGGATGCAAGAAGAAACTCCCTAAGGCCTTGCGCTGCACGACCTTGCAAGGGGTCTTCGCCCGGGATCTCCACCACCTCCTTGTTCTGAAAACACTTGAGGGCTTGCTGGACGAAAGCTGGAAGGTCAACAACTAGGGGCTTGTATTGATCACCCCCAGGGGTACTCTCCCCCCGCCTTCGAGCATTATGAGGTCGTAGGGAGAGGAGGCGCTCGTAGGGTTGTCCCTAAGGGAAGGACCATGCCCACCGAGGCCGAGTGTAAAGCGGCCACGTCAGCCGCCCTTTTCCTCTTAAAGACGAGGCTCATGTAGGTGCCCTTGTCTTCGGAGGCAGTGGCCTCCACCACCCCCTTCTGCCTATTATCAATGGGGGCTGGTCTAGGAGAGTTTGGAGTGGAGGCAGCAGCGGGAGGAGGGCCTGCGGGAGCGGAGGTGCCGGTATCGGCAAGGGCAGCCTTGCATCGGGAAACCAACTCGCCTAACTTCCTCCTCTTCTCTTCATCAAGTGCCATGTCTGCATAGGAACAATAAAGGGTAAGAAACTAAACCACACAGTATGCATTAGCAGCAAATGTGAAGCAGAAATAAGAAAGGTACCAATATAGCTCTTAAGAGCTTTGACGTAGAACTTGAGCTTGATCAGCTTAGTGGTGTTGAACACCACTCCTAAGCCCGAAAGGAGTTGGCACATCTCACGATCGGGCGGGGTCAAGTCCTCGAGACTCCTAGGTTTTATGATTCCAGGCTTCTCCACCCAGTAGAGCGGGAACCCATCCAATAAAGTGGGGCTGTGAATGTTGCATCATATCTTCAAGAACTTCTTCTTGAAGCCTTTGTATGACTGCTGGAAAAGGGTTAGGAGGACTCTCCCTACCACCCCGTTGAAGCTCATCCACAACTTCTTTCCCGGACTCTTAGCCTTAAAGAAATAGAGGAACACGTCTACAAAAGGTGGGTGCCCAAGGTGGTTGCAAAGGATTGTGAAGACTCGTACGAATGCCCAGCTGTTAGGATGCAACTGGGCCGAGGCCACTTTGACCTCTGTAAGAAGAGCACGCTCGAACCCCGTGAAGGGAATGCAGAGTTTGAGCCGCTTGAAGACAGTGGTATACATAAAGAAGAAGGGCTCGTCAAGGTCCGCACGATCATCAGCGCAAACGGGAACGCCTTCCTTGCAAGGCATAACCTTGAGATATGCGTCAAGTTCCTTCTCGAAGACATGAAACTTATCTTGGGACTCGCTTTCTTTGTATTTCTCTATGTCTTTAAAGGACTTCATCTGGGAGGTCTCAGCTAAGAGCTCATCAGGAGCCCAGTCGTATAGGGTTTTGTAGTTGACAGAAGGAGGATGGTTCGACGTGGTTTTTGTTCTGGCCATCTTGATAAGAAAGGTAAAGAGGGAAAGGAGAAAGGAAGAAAACGAGGGTTTAGAAGAAGATGATGGCTCGACTCAACAAAACCAGAAGAACAGAGACTCGAAACGAAGAACAAAGAAATGAAAAATGCAGAAAACATAAACAGTCCCAGAACAATTATGACATGTTATGAGCATCGGAAACATAAAACAAGAGTAATCCTGGAGTAAGAATCACACCTTTGAATAAATTAGGTTTTGAGAATGGAGGTTTTGAAAGAAGAGAGCGTTTTGAGAACGAGAAGTGTCTGGGAAATGCTTAAGTGAAGTAATGAAACAGTGAAGGGAGTGTAAGGATTTAAGGGTTTAAACGTATACGAAGAAGCGCAAACGGCAACAAGCGCTAGGCGTTAATTTTGCCACGTGTACGCTGATAAAAAAGTGTGGTGAGATGTCACTTCGGTGCACTGTTCACGTCCTATCACCCAGAGCCACGTAGGTCACCTAGGGCGATCACTTAGTCTCTTCACTGAAACAAGTTACAGCTCGAGACTGGGGGCTTGTGTACCGACCAGTCCTCGGTCATCGACCCCAGAGAAGACCTCAGACATCGGACATTGGTCAGACAGTAAAGATGGGCCACGTAAGGTGGGTCCTAGAAATCATATCAGTTATCATATGAAACACTCAGATATAAGAAAGTCTAAGTCACGAGGGATCCATGCATGTGGGGTGTATGACACATTTAGGCGCGACACAAGTAAAGAACCCTTGGAGGCGCCAATGCCCATTAGGGTTAGGATTTCCAAGGGTAGCCTGCATACATGACACGTGAATACTTAGGGCACCCATAGAACATATGGCCCCACAACATTGGTGCATGAGTTGGTACCTTGGCGGCCATTCTGTTAATCGTTGTACTCCAGTAAAGGGAAGTTCCATGTGCCAGATTACGTTAAGATTGCGTAATAGTGGCGCAGGGACATTCTCCAAGGAAACCTAGACATGGGTAACAGAACAAAGGTAAACCCTAGTTTCAAACCTATATAAAGGGCACTAAGAACCCTAACAAGGTACAACGTTTCTAAGACTGAAACTACTTTATACACTTACTATTTCTCTGCCCTAATACTGACTTGAGCGTCAGAGTGCAAACGGCCGCCAAGACGCCCTTTGTCTTTGTAGGTGAGAGATTCTTCAATCGAGGAAGTTCGATTCTCAGGCAGGCCAAAGACAACCGTTCGAGTCAACCGGTAAGAACAATTATATATAAGAAAGATAATGAAATAACAATATCTATATATATATATAACTCTTTTATACACTGGAACTCTATCACTTATATTATCATCTGTTCCCGTGTAAATACACGATCATCACAGATTAAAAAAAAAAAAAAACAAAATGCAAACAACATGGTAAACTAACTATTTTTAAAACTTCTAATGTAAATATAACTTTAAATATCAACATAAAGTCATCAATTCTCATACATTTTCACAAAACCATCAAGCATCTATCATAATTCATCTTTCTCATGTCCGAATTCTACTGACTCACGACACATAGACCCTTGACTCTACTTTTGGAAGACTCGTGTACTGAAATTAGCATCCAGGGACATGCACCTGTCATAATACTCAATGTGAATCCACACAGTCATGCGCATAATCATCTCATATAACAACGTAAATTCATATGACCTAAAAGACCAAATTATATTTCAAATAGCAGACAAAGTCATATGAACCTCTTTCAACTTCCACCAAGTAAAGAACTTCATCTATTTGATTCCATTATATCAGTAGAGTTAGGATCGTCTCATTCACAGGATACTCACAAATCAATACCCTAATGAAAATCTCGACACGATACTTCCTTTCCTGAAAATACTATGTCTTGATCACACTTTAATTTATTCCATATTTCATGTAACACATTAATACACCATCAAATCATATCACATATGAACTTTCTAAAATAATCCAATTATATCGCCAAAATTCACTTAAATCAATAAGTAATTACTTTTAATCATATTTTTAGATAAAATTTAAAATTTGTACTTAAAAAAAATAATAAACTAGGCTCTCAAAAGCAAAAATAAATAAAAAATGAAGTTTTTTTACTGATTTGAGCAAGAATTTGCTTACTTGAACGATAATCGGTCTTGATTGAGCAAAAATCCCCTCGCTTGAGCGAAAATCAATGTGAGAGCACCTAAAAAATCACCCCATTTTCTCTTGAGCGAGATTCCGTCTCGCTTGAGGCAAAATGGGTTTGAAAGTCACTAACTCAGGCTAGCTTGAGTGAGAGTTGCAGATTAAAACTGCATAAATCTGCCAAATTTCATATTTTCAACCCAAATTTCATATAAAACCCAAATTCACAATTCCCTACTTAGATTTGGATAGTTACTCTATCAATCCATAATATCATATATATATATATATATACACATACACCAAAGCCATTGAGAATAAAAAATCAATACTTAAAATTTCTTAACTTTAACTATATCATAAAATACAATTCAACTCATTTATATTATCATTCAAACACTTTCAATAACTTATTCACTTCAAAATCAACCAATCAACCATTTGAATCTATATACTACTTTACTCTAAAAGAGCCAATCCTGCAAGAAAAATTGGAATTGGTAACCACGTCACCCCCACATCTAGATATTCTAACCTAGGATTCTATTGAAAAGAATAAGACTAGCTTGCCTTACCTGAGCTTTTGAGTAGGTACTCACAAAAAACTTCAAGTCTTATAGATCTAACCTTCACCAATTTTATTTTATAAAAAATCTAACTACATCACTAGAACTCTAAGCAACCTCACATGGAATGTCTATATTGAAACTAAGATTAACAATTTCAAAAATAACTCAAAGAAAAATGGCAAAACTGAACTTAACTCTATCTAAGATTTCGATCAGGCAGATTTGTAGAAATCACTGCTAGAAGTCCAATGGCGGACTCTGATCGTCAAACTGATAAACAATGTTATAGTTTTAGAGAGAAGGCAGAGAAAGGGAAAATGAAACTTCTAGAGAGATGGTGGTTCTTTTAAAACCTCGATTTGTTTTTCACATCTAATTAATCTTGTAAGAATGAAAGAGGCCTTATCGTCAACCTAAAAGTCTTCTTCATTTGAGGGGTCATTTACAAGTTACTCCACTTTGAAAGCCATGGTTTTCCTTAAGCCTTAAGGACTAAGGGCTTCTTGATACAAATCACCTTAGCAAGCAAATGACTAAGGACACAACAAACACTTCACAATTAGGTCAGTCATCTCAACATACAAGACTAAGCCCTACCAAACCTCAAAAGAGCCTCGACAAAAGAAGAACCCTAAACCCTAAACCAGAATATTAGATGTTCTTCCTTCTAGTCTTTTCACAAGACAAGTTTATGTAAATACATTGAGCTCACTTTGGGGGTCTAAATATAAGCATAAGCAAGAGTAGGGTTCACTTAGCATAAATTGGGGTGTACTTAGTAGAAACTGGGCTTGTGCCAATCCCACCTTTCATGACAAGTGCACCTAGATTTAGGAATTTTTGACCTACCTTTTAGAAGGTTTCTCACAAATGACACCCCTACCTCTCCCACTCTTGCTCCCCTAGTCATTCTCTCCTATATAAAGGGTGTCTTGCCTCATGTAATTGACACATTGAATTTTGAATAGAAAAGAAACTCTGTCAGAGTGTTGAGTGAGTCTTGAGTGCTCTCTTTTTGTGGGTCTTATCTTGGGTGTTTGTGCACTTCAAGCGATGGCTTTTCACCACTTATCTTGGAGTCTCCCACCACTCCAAGTGGCGTGACCACCATCATTATGCATAAGCTTCCTCTATCTTTTCATCTCTTCCTTCCTTGCGCCATATCCATTCCTCTTATATTCTTATGTTCTTCTTTTACTTTTTGGTTTTTCCATCTTGTTGCTTTCCATTATATGCTTTAATTTCGCACCTCATCATCGTCATCACCTTATATTGTGTTTTTTCTCTTCGCTCTCTTGAAAAGAACCTTCACACTTAACCACTTGGTTAGGTTCGTGTCTAGTGACAATCTTCATTGAGTCTCACCTTATCCTGCTTAAAACTAAAAACTTATAAACAAGTGAAACTCCTAAAATGTGCAATCTTAATTGATAAAATAACCATAATATAACCTTTAATTTATGAATTTAAATATTTTTACATATTTTGTGATTATAATTTGAATAGGAACAATTTATTCCCAAATTTGTGTTAATTTCAGGATTCTAGGAGAATAATAGAGATGAAAGGACAAAAGGAGAATATACAAAGCTAAAAAGAGAAAGCTGGAACGCACCGACACTCACCCAAGCTTGCTCAAACTTGCCCAAGTCAGAAGCTCCCAGAGGATCTCGCCCAAGCAAGCTCAATCTCACCCAGGCAAGATCACTTCAATGACGTTGGGCCCATTTTTGTCCAACTTGTCTAGGCGAGTCCAATAATGCCCATGTGAGAAATCACTTAGCCCAAGCCCAACTATGTTAAACATGAGGCGTGAGGCACAACCGTAGATCACCATCGAATGGATTGGAAATTCAATAATAGAAGGTGTTAGAAACCCTAAAGAAGGCATCTGTTAAGAAGAAACATCCTGGATCTTCTTTTCTTGCTTTTCATGCTTGTAATAGCCAACATGAGTGACTAATTCTACCCCTTGGGATTTGGAGTAATCTGTCCAAACTCTTATATATTGAGATGATATTTAAATATAATATTATGTTCTTGGTTGATGATTGGCATTGTCATTTTATTTGTAATGATTGTTTACCATGATTAAGATCCTTAGATTTGACTGGAAAGTACTTATAAGTTTCTAATCCAAATGATAATGCTTAACATATTAGAATGTTAGGAATAAATTTGAAATGTTAATTGCTATTAACGTCTAATCGTAATGATAAGAAGATTTTATAAATATACGAGGAATCAATATTTAAGAGACTCTCTTAATAATTTTATATGCGAGGAATCAATATAAATGAATTTTATATGGGCATCAATATCAATCAAGGATAGAATATTACCATGCAAATAAAAATACAAAAGAATAAGAAGGATGAACCCCAATCCCAATTTTACCAACAAACTCTTTGACTTATTTTCCTTTTAATTATTGCAATCACAACAAACTCCTAACAAACTTTATTATCTTGTTTGCTATTTAGTGAATCTTATCCTTGATTATTCAACTGTTCCTTGTGGGTTTGATATTTGTCCTTAGGGACAAATTATTACTTTTAACAACACGACGCACTTCCGTAAAGTAGTAATCAATATGATATGGAATCTGTTGAGCATATTTTAGATGCTATTGTTTGCTTCCATATGAACAACTTGTATTGTAAAGTAAGCAAGTTGAGTTTTTTTTTTTACTTAGGTGGAGCCATATATCCCATAAGAGTGTCTAACACATCAAAGAGTTGCGGGCCTTGGATTTGAGTAGGAACCTTTGCTTTTTATTCATTCTCTGTTCATAGGATCTTAGGTAAAGGCTAATTGTCTTCATCTACTAATATGTACTTACTATTTTCTACCACATTGATCATGTTAATGTGGTAGAACTTGAAGAAAACAATCATACACTACACCTAGTAATTGAAATTTTCTCGTCTGAACAAATGAGGTTTATTCATAAATTCTCCCTCATTTTCCAAGGTAGAAAGGATAAAGGCTGAATAAAGTTTTAAAAGTTTTCATAAGCTTAGTCAATTAAATGGTGATGGGGTTGTCCAAAGGTTTTGAAACCTATTAACAAACTTTTCGGAAAAGTATTTTAAAAGGACAACCAAAGAGTAGACAACATAAGAGGAGCGAACACTTGGTTTATACTGACTAAGCCCAATTTAGGTTATGTCCAAATTTTATTTTCAATGTGCAAAATGTTCCATCAATCACAACAAATTACACATATTGTTCCCTTGCCACTTTTAACTTACTTAGTACACAAAGTCATTTTTAACTATCAATTAGTCTCCTCCTAAAATTAAATACCAAGTACATAAAGTCTTTTCAGACTAAGTACATGAAACCTTTTTAGACTATATAATAATTCAGTTTTTTTAATAAGGAAAAACTCTCACTTGAGAGAATATTACAAATAAATCTCACAAAACAACGCATCTTAGATTGGTTCTATTGAAACTGAATGTAGTTTAAGGAAAATCAAATTCATATAAAATATCTTATCTTCTTATTGCTTTCTTTCATCTCTTTTATAGTTCTCTTTTCTTGGTAGTTAAAAAACTATCAAAATTGCTTCTAAATATTATTGTTAAATGATCCTTTTTTTTAAATCTTCGAACCAATTCACCTCTTTTCTTAATATTGTTCAACTTCTTTATTCTTACCTCATATTAAACCAACAAACAATTTTAATTTGATTTAAAAAGAAAATAAAAATAAAAATATTTCTAAATTTAAAAGTATTTATTTTTAATTTTTTTCATATAAATAAAATTAATTTCAATTTTAAGATATAGTGATTTCATATATAAGTTTTAATATATATATATATATATACTAATAAAACTAGCTTATTGATAATTATTAGGTTATTGTTATTTTTTAAATGATAGTTATACTTTTAATAATGGGTCAACTCATAAACTAGTTTATTGATCCACCCTAAATTCATTTGGAGATTGTTTCTTCCTACATCTCTCTAAGTTCTTGTGTCACTTATGTAAGTTTTTGTATTTTAAAAATATCATTCTTTAATATTCTAGAATACATAATCCAAAAGTTTTTTTTTAGATTAGCTTATAGATTATGTAATCCGAAAGCTTTTTCTGGATATGAGATTAGCTTCCAAATTATGTAATCCAAAAGTTTTTTTTTTTAAATGCATGATTAGCTTTTGGATTACATAATCTGAAAGTCTTTTCTACCTATGAGATTAACTTTCAGATTATGTAATCTGGAAATAGGTTTCTCTCAAATTCAGAAAAGACTTACTCTCAAATTCAGAAAAGACTTACATATTTTATAAATATAAAAAACACTTCTGGATTCGAAAACATCTTCAGGATTATGTATGGGGTGATATAAGAAAGATAAAAAAGTAATTTTAGATTTAGTATGGAGGTGCCAAAAGAAAAGAAGGTATGGACGTGCAGAAGAAACCGTCTCATTTGGATCACAAACCAATCAGACTTTTAGAGCCTAACCTAGCCTATTTTATAGACTATTTTAACAGGTTCATTGAACCAAACAATTTTAACAACTCCAAATATAATATAATATAATATGTAATCCATGCTAATTGATTTTAAATTATAAGTTCCTAATATAGCCATTGTTGAAGTAAATCCAATTTTCAGAATCATTGGCACAATGATAACTGTACTACGCGGAATCGACATAGCACAGCACAGCAGCAACGCAGTAAAAGAGAAGACCTACTCAGGCCGAGTAATAACAAATCACATATATCACTCTCTATTGCATTTGATGACTACTTGACGAATCAATCGTTAAAATAGATTACCACCACAGTTGAAGAAAATTGAAGAGCAGGACCACCATAATCATCAATACAAATTTATTCTTTGTACTATCTTCTGAAGAAACAACAATCTTAGGCAACAAGTCTTTTGCCCTGATACAGGAGCGGACCACCTTAAAGATTTTCAGTGATAAACTTTAGTTGAAACAAGTTTATACATTTACAAGACAAAAATGGAAACTGTGATTTACACTTTTGAGTAGTAGTATACCAACTCATCTCATGTATATATATAAAAAAGAAAATGGAAGATCAATCTCTAGAATGATCCTAGCAACAATTAATTACATTAAGAAAACCCTGCACATTTCAGCAAGCAAATCAAATTACCAAAGACCTGATCTTCTGCAAATTCATGCTTCAGGAATGGGTGGCAGAAGTTCCTGTACAAGATTGAGGAATATAGAAAGCATGAAGATACCACATTATATTTATGCAAAATGATTGACACAATTTAGTAAATTACCTCAGCAAACTGAAGATGCCCATGATTAGCTTTAGAAGATTTAACAATTCTTTCCCACTTAGGATCCAGTAATGCTGTGCTGGGAGTTTGAGTTGGAGCATGTAAGTGGGTAGCAAGATTAGACCGTAAAAATATGTTCTTGGAGGAAACTGTAGGCAAAGTGCGCTTAAGCCAAGACTCTGAAGGAGCTTTTGGTGAAGGAAGGGCAAGAGGATGCTTCATAGAGCTTGCATTTAAAGTCTTTCCGTGGCCCAACTTCATATACAATTGACTTTCTAAGTCAATCTTTGTCTCACCTACCACCTTTGAGCAAGTCAAAGTACTAGGATCCTCACTACATCTAAGAGTGCATTCTTGATCAAACATTTTGGTAGCTGACTGGCCCTTTGAATCAAATTTCAAATCACTAGTAAACTTCTTGTTTCTCCATGAAACAGGACCATTAGAACCTTCCTTAATGCTAAAAAATTTGCTTTCAGACTCTATTTTCTTGGATTCAACCATTGCTGGACTTGAAAATGCATCCAAAGCATGATCTAAATTATTCCCTTGGTAATTAGGCTTTGTCAATTCTTGCTCTTCCGGGCATATTTTGTTTGGATGATTTTTCAGTTCCATTTGCAAATCATCATTTGAATTATCAGCATAAACCAGGAGAGATGAATCAAGAGAAGCTGAACTTTTAGGTTGTAATACAGCTTTTTCATCCAAAACACCCAAGTGTTTGCTTTCCTCAATTGAATAATCTATACGAAGATTTTTATCAATACCAGTGTCTTTCCTTGAAGTATCTAAATCATCCCCTCTGTGATTGGTGTCCGAAGAACATGCACTTAACGATTTGACCTTATGTACAGAATCTACATATAGAGTTTTCTCAACAACAGGGCTTTCACAGCTAGACTCAAGTTGAGAGCTCTCAGATTTGCTGCAACCTCGGCGAGGTGGATCAATACTTTGCTTAGAATTTTCTGCGGTACCGAAATCTTTCTTCTCTTTTGTAAAGCCGGATTGAGAGTTTAGAGACATTTTCCCATTATTAGCAGTTCTACCATGCTGCAGAAGAAAAAACAAACAAAATAATAATAAAGTCTAAAGTGAAATAATAACTGGAATGAAATAAATGTGCAGGTAATAGGTGGGTCTAATTTATACCTCTTTTGCAGTTCTTCTGTGAGAAGCAGTTGATTTATTTTGCACTCCGGAACTTGGAATCCTACCTTCCATTCTTAATCCTGGAACTGGATTTATAAGGCAGAACCGAGGAAATAGTCCACAAACTTTGGGTGCATAGTTTTCACATTCATCATTATCATCACTTTCATCTTCACTTTCTTCCCTACCAATATCTTGAGCATAGTGTGGCAAAACCTTTTGCCATTTCTCATTTAGGGGGCGAGAATTCGGTCCAGTTACTACTTCCCTTCCCAGTTTTGGTTGTTGTAGTGTAACAAGTGGCTTCCTTGAGTGGTGTTGAAGTGAAGGTGTTTCTGAAGCCATTGCCTTTGCTGCGGGCAAAAACCTATCAATCATGAAATCACGCGCCTGTTGATCTGTTGAAAAACTTCCAGATGGTTGGACGTCCTGATCATCCCATTCACTCAAACCACTCACACTACAACTCATGAAGAATGATTCAGTTCTGGAAAGTGTATCAAGAGCATCTAGATAGGTCTCATCCTCATTGTCTGAACCAGAATTTTCCTTCTCAATTACTTCTTTGGGGCTTTCATCTTTTGTCACTTTATTATCCAAAGATGCAGCATGCTGAGAATCTGAAACACTGCACTCTGTCCTGGATTGAGAAACTGATGTAAGTTTAGGAACTTTATCAGAATCTTGCTGATCAGCTTTCAAAACCCTCCCAGGTGGAAGCTTTGGAGCAATAGAAGGCCGTCCAACAGCCTGTGTTTGTATTCTGCTTTCAGTCTTAGGCCTTCCGGGAGTCTTCTCCCACACAAAAGGAACAGTTCCAGGGTTACTCACTGGACCTGATTTTAAATCTGATTTGTAAAACGGAAGAGGAGGTCTTTTGGGTATTGCCTTATCAGGTTTCCTTTTATTTTCATTTTCAGAGGCCACTGTTGATGAGATTCTCCTTACTGATAAAAGAGGCTGATCAAAATCTAACTGCTTTTCTTCCATTAGAGTCTTTAGAATCATCTAATTTGTTTCTGCAAAACCCCAGACTCAAATCAAATTGAAACTCAAACGTGACATTTTCATGTGCATGATATCTTTACTAATTACAATTTACAAGTGAAATATGAAGTTGATTTAGCATAAAGAAAACGATCTCAAGACAATGTGAAATCATATACTGTACAGAACAACAGTATCCAAAATCATCTCTACAGTTTCACGATTTCTATTTGACTATGGAAGACACAACAGTGATTGAACATTGACTGAAAGATGAATCAACAAGAAATTTGAGGCAATGTATAAATAATGGCACGGCTTTGGAGGCTTTTCTTATCTTCAGATTCAATCTACTACCCAGTAAATCATAATTGGCATATTGGATACTATCCTATTAGCTTTCTACAATATGGAATCAACTTTTAGCCTTAAGATTCTCAAAATAGCCATTCCAACCAAGTTTCTATTGAAGCATTCCATCTCTCTCTCTATATATATATATATGAATTCCGATATAAACAGAATTCCTCCTATTCGTCTCATTCCGAAAGAGGGAAGAAATAAAATCAAGCAAATTGCATTCCATAAAGCTGAAATTTGAAAGAAGACTGACTATTCATCAGAGGTCAAACAAACAATTCAAAGCAAAATAATTGACAAATAAGACAAAACTTCATCCTTATCTTATGCAATAAAAAAACATGTTAATAAACACTTCAAATTGCACAACTAAAAAAGTCTTCAACAAAAGGAAGAACACAAAGATATAACTCTTAGATTTGAAAAGCACAGCATCCTACCCAATACTGAAATCACAATCAAACCAAACCTGAGCACTTTCAAGAACACACACACAATAATCAGAGAAAGGCAGATTTTGATTAGTTAAGACCGGTTTTTTAAAATGTTTTATTTTTATCATAAAGCTACTTTATTAATTAAACAAGAAAAAAGACAACGAAGTATAGTTTTGAATTTTATGAAAGGCACGTAAAGATACGTTTTTTACACGTTTTCCGATCAAACAGACAAACCCCACTGTACCATTCATCATCAGCTACCAAACCCAAGAAACACCGACAGAGAGAGAGAGAGAAGAGTGAAAAGGAACCTTGGTAAAATGACCAGACCCAGAAATCAAATCACTTTCTTGCTATGGATAGTTGTTGAAAGAGACGTTTGAAGAATCAAAGCCAGACTGAAAAGGGAAGAAAAAGAAGAAGAAGAAGAAGAAGAAGAAGATAGAAACAGAGGAACTTTGGTAGCTTAAAGAAGAAGAAGAAAGAGAAAGTGAGAAACTAGTAATTGTCTGAGAATAAACTCGTTTTGTTGGGTTGTGTTTATTGCTGTTTGGTTGGCTGCAAAGTGAAACTGAACTTACCAACTGATGCAAATGTTCAATAATAATTAACATTTTCTTACAAAATAAGTAAGTATTTATATAGAATTATAATTAATATTTTAAATATATTACGATTAAAATTTATAATAAAAAAGTATTTAAAAACATATAGTCTTTCACGAGAAACCCGTTTTCTTCGGGGAAAGAAATGAAAAAAAGTAGTCGTTAGTTATGAGTATTTTAATGCTGATGCAGGGCTTGGAATTTGGAACATTTATTTAAGGGGCCACTTGGTTTGGGATCATGTGAAGGAGGAGGTAGAGAAAGCCAAGCCAGGTTGCAATGCCCAAAAAAGGTGCCATAAAAAGATGCAAAATCTCTATCTATGGATGAAAAAAATATCTTTCAAAGAAGAAAAATCTCCCCAACTTTAATTTACGTGTTTAATTATTAAGGGTATGAACATAGCTCACATATGGGTCCACTTCATTTTTTGCATTCATGCAATGACGGTGCCTCCTTATGTTTAGGTTAGTCAGATCTTTAATTTTTTTTTATCTTTAGATTTAAGAATTGGTTTGTGAGATTGGAAGCTATGAATTAGGTGTTGAAAGCGTAAAAATGAGAAAGTTTTTTAGATTTTAAATTGGTGACAATGTTATTCTTTCCGATCTGACATAATGATTGATATAACTATTTAAAACATAATTTATTAAAATAATGTTGCACGTATTTGCCTCGTGTGACTCTAGAAAACGTGTCAGATAGTTAAATTTTTACCACGAATTAAAAAAATCCAAAAACAAAAAGTAAAAAGGATATTAAACCATAAATTTCAATGCAAAACTCTTTTTTTTTTTAATTAAACCAGTTATATATAACATACCATAAAAAGTTAAGCATCTTATGTTAAACTTCCTTACACTCAAGTACGAAACAATTAATTTATTTTAGTTTAATCTGTACGCGTTGGGAATAGGAAAAAATTGAGAATATAACAAAATAGCAGGTAAGTTCTGCGATCGTGTCACATGTACATGTAGGGATGGTGAGTAAGACCAACTTGTATAATAATAATAATAGTAAAGTGAATAATGTTAATAATAATAGTAAAGTGAATAATGTTAATAATAATAGTAAAGTGAATAATGAGAAGATATAGTATGAAATAAAGTTGGTAGAAATAAATAATCGAAAAAGTAATAATCATGAGCACTATAACAATGATATGGACCGCGTAAGGAAGAGAATAATAATAATAATGATTATGTGAGTGTTTGAAGACTAATAGGTTCCTATGTTTTCGAATCAATGCTATGTTTTATAGTCCAAATATGTCATCTCATACCCGAGTGATAATTCCATGGAATGATTGAATCACTAGTCAAAGCAATTAAATTCCGTTATTTGATAATACTAGTTTTGAGTAAAAAAGTAAAATATTTTACTTGTTTACAACCTTATAGGTGTCTGTTTATTTCTTTGATAGGTTTTCATTGGATTATGTGGAGCAAAATTTGTGGAGAGTGTTTTCGAAAAGGGAAAAATGTGAGAACTATTTAACTCGGAAAGGATGATAAACAGGAGAATGCAAATGCCTAATTGGTGGTAGAGTTTAGCATCAATTTCGTTAATAGGCCTCATGAATTATTTCTCTTTAAATAAGGGTGGTAAAATATGCTAGCGAAACCTTTTTTTCACTCAATTAGTAGTCGCCTTGTAAAAACATTTTTATAAGAAAACTAATATTAATTATTTTGTCTTTTTTAACTTTTAACTGTTTTTTTTATAGGTTTAGTCTTCGATTTGTCTTTTTTTTATTTTAGTATTTATTAACTTTTATTTTACATTATGTCTCTTAAACTAGATTTAGAATGAGTGTATTGCTTGTATATACTATTTGCTTTGATCTAAGTAAGGAAAATAAAATATAAGAAATATTCATTGTCATATCTTTTACCTTCCTTTTTCTCTTTTGTTTATCTATGTTCTATTTTATTAATATGGTATTAGAGTTCTAATTGCTACATTTACTCATGGGTGAAGTTGTTGATCACTCACAAAATTTTTTGTTCTCCTTACCATGTTAGTTCAAAGACAAAAGTGCAGTATCAACAAATTGGTTTTACTCCTGAGCAATATCAAACATTCTTAGCTCTTTTACAACAGTCCATGTCCAATGACAATATTTCTAATCAAGTCTCTATTATTCCTCCAACATGACAACACAATCTGATAATAAATTTCTTTCTTCCTTCAGTTCTTGGATTCTTGATAGTGGTGCTACTGACCACATTTATTCATCCTTAACTCATTTCACTTCATATCATCAAATTAATCCTATTTATGTCAAATTACCAAATGGATTTGCAAGTATTCTGGAACTGTTTTTTCTTAATCAAAATCATGTCATAAACAATGTTCTGTATATTCCTTATTTCAATTTTAATTTTCTTTCAGTAGCAAAATTGATCGATAATTTATCTTGTGTTCTTACCTTTGACTCTAATGGTTGTCACATTCAGAACAAGAACTCCTTGAAAATAATTAGTTCAGCTAAGATGCAAGATAAACTTTATATACTCAGGATTTCATCCTATCAAAAACTTCAAATCAAACCCATCAAATATGAACATACTATTAATACTATTAATGTCAGTGCTAGTGATCTAGAAACCCTTTGGCATTTTCGATTAGGACATGTATCTAGCCAATATATTGATGTTATAATGACTAAATTTCCTTTTGTTAAATATAACAAATCAATTGTTTGTGATGTTTGTCATTTTGTAAAATAGAAAAAACTTTCATTTCCTATTAGTACATCTAAATCTAAAAAATGTTTTGAATTGGGGACCATACCCAATACCATCTGATCCTGCCTGTTGACCGGAGCGCTGGAGAATGCCTCGTCAAAGGATCGACGTGCGCGCCGCTTATCACTTCCGTTCCTCCTCTGGATCTGTCTCAAGAACCTGCAAAGAAACGATACGGCGCCGCTGCGGCCGATCGCACTCCGACGCTCAAGTCAGTGACGGTATCACCAAATACTAAGAACTGGAACCGTGCAAATCTCTCTCACAAACAGCTCTGTCACTCGCAAGCGTAAAGTGTATGAACTGAACGTGCGTACCTTAGAAAATCTGTTAGGAACTCTTATATACCTGGTGGTTTTCTCTCTCCTGGCAGTTACAGGCTTGGACACGTGGCCTGCATCCAACTGTACACGTGCCATCATCTGGAGGCTCACTGACTTGGCGCTGCTTCTACTCTTATTTTGGCTAAGTTACCTATGCATGGTACTGCCCAGTGTATAGCTAACTCAGGAGTGCGATCTCTACTGAAACTGGCGAGGTAGGGCCTTCATACACCTTCCCTGTGGTCTCGCCGGCCGCCTTCATAATCTGCTTCTCCTTTAACTTCGGCGATGTGCTTGTTCTGGCGATCTCCGACTGCCTGGTCGCCTGAGTCCACATCTGGCGACTTCATCCCCAATCTGGCGATCGCCTATTCTGGTACGCTGGAGATCGGAACACGCCAACTTAACTATCAGCGACTACACGTGCCTCCCGACTTCCTTCCCAACTGTCAACCTGGCGCCTTGTCAACACGCCTATACTGTAGCAGGATGCCACGTCATCACACCCGACCACCAGGGCGGTACACAAGCCCCCCAGTCTTAAGCGAAGACTTTGTCTAGCGAAAAGACTGAAGAAGCCTTTGTTAACACCGGTCTACGTGGCATGGGGCGCGGAATTCCAAGCGATAGTACTTCCTGCTGCTCTGACGCTCCACCAAACCCTTCGCGCATCGTTTGACACGTGGCTCTCATCAACGGCTATTTTCATCTGCCGTTAGCGCTTCCCCAAACCGTTTCGAAAACCCTTAAACCCCTTACGCTCCTACTGTTCCACCACTTTCTTCACACTTGCGTACGCTCTTATTTCTCTCTGCGAAAGCTCTCGACGTTCCTCGACGCTCTAGATCACCACCTCCCTTCAACATTCTCCCGATCATCGAAAGGTAACTACTTTCCCTCATCTGCTGTGTTTTCTCGCATTTTCACCGATTTGCATCATCCTGTAACTGTCTGGTGCATACGCTGTGGGCTGTTTTCCATTTCTCCTTCTGCGTAACTTAGGGCTCTGTCGATCGTCGCAACGAACTCACATTCGTTCGTCTTTCACCTTCCCTCCCTGATCGAGTCAGCCTTTGTAACCCTCCTGATCATTTTTCCTTTCTTCTTCGTTTGCAGTTTGCTACCATGACTCGCACGAAGATCACCCCGAACCCCCCTCCGTCAGCGCGAAACCCTCCTTCTCAGGCACACGACTCTACGCAAGTTCGTGGTGCCCCCTCTTCGCAGGCTGTGAGGCCCGCGTCTTTTCAAACCACTCTGGCCCAGGCGACTCCACCAAACGCTGGAGGAGCCCCCACCCCACTGCCAGACTTCAAGACGTTATACTCATGGGCTAACTCAACCCTCTTAAAGGAAACGTCGTCGGTGAACACCGCGGGAGCGGTTCTGCGATTGACCAATGGGGACGAGGCCCACCAATCATTCCACAAGGAGCACGATGAGAGAATGATGGTGCTGCCTTGCCCAGCTACTCTGCCAGTGTGCGTCGATGATAAAGTGAGCGCCGACGGGCCCTTCTGCTTCGTCTACACCACTCTCTTCAAAAAGGTTAAACTCAGGTTCCCTCTTACTCGATTTGAGAGGGAACTCTTAACCGAGCTCAACATCGCTGCCGCCCAGCTTCACCCCAACAGCTGGGCGTTTGTCCGAGCTTTTGAGGTAACGTGCGCCCACCTGGGGCTGCCTGCGTCAGTGGACGTATTTTTATTTCTGTTTGAGGCCAAACACCCAGGCGATCGCCTGTGGGTCAGTCTGAACGCCATTGCTGGGAGATCCATCTTCACCATCTTCCAGCAGTTGTACAAGGATTGGAAGGGGAAATTCATCCAGGTTCGCGCAAACGACAAAGACCCTTCCCTTCTCGACGGCTTCCCCTTGTACTGGGTGGACAAGGGGAAAAAGGAGTCCAAGAGCTGCTTCAGGAGGCCCAGAAGTCCTGATAGCATGGGAGCTTTGGACAGAGACCTTTGTCTCTTCTGGAAGAGGGTGGCAGATGCCCACATAACATTCTTGACCCCCACCCTGATTTCCTTCGAGTTCTTTGAGGACCAGTTGGAATTCCAAATAGGTTAGGACGCTATACCCTTGTCTTCACATTGCTTCTGATATTGTTTCTGGGCGTCTTGTGCGACACACACAAGACTTTGGTTTTATCTTTTCTGCATATGCCTGCTTTTGCTGTTTCATTGCCTTGTACACTTACTCCATTCTCCTTTAAGCTAACTTATGCACTTTCATTTTACGCAGATACCATGTTGGGTAAGAATATGCTCGCCGATCTAAAGGCGCTCGCCCGCAACCACGGGTTGGCGACCGGCTCCCAGACGGTTCCCAACTCGGCGGTCGAGAAGGCCATCATCTAGGGGCGATCACCACCTAAGGCGCCCACCCAACGAAAGAAACTGGTCCTTAAGAGGCCAAAGCGGAAAGCCCCCCAAGTTGTCCAAGAGGATGAGGAAGAGGACGACGAGGTCACAGAGGATGGCCTTGTCACGAAAAGGAAGAGGGTGGCACCATCTTCCCCACCTGCCCCGCCCCCTCTTCCAGCCTCAACACCACCATCAACACCCGCTCCTCCTCCTTCACCACCAGCACCACAAGCCCCTTCACCACCAGTCCAAGCAGTCCCATTGGCCACTGCGCCACCTGCAACTGAGGCCCAAGAGCCAAACTTCTTAGAGGACCCCCCGAGCGCCTCTACACCGCATATATCAGCAGGGGGGGGCCCTCCTTCCAACACCTCAGCTGTAGGAATCGTTCCAATCGGGGATGAGGTCGCTCACACCTCTCCAATCCTAATCACCGAGTCCCCGATTGCGTCGCCGCGCCAAGAAGCAAACACCGAAAATATTGCTAAGGAAGGCGACGACGAGAATCCTCAACAAGCCCCGCTGGCGCCTCTCCAAGCTGCAAATCTTTCCCTCGAGGTCACGAGGATGTGGGAACCTCTGACTGCTAAACTCAAAACCATTGCAGAGGATATCCCATCAATCATAACGAGAGCTGTGGAGAGCTCCACCAGGCGGCTACAGGATGACATCTACAACCTCAAGACCGAGAACAGCACAATGAAGGTCGAGGTGGAGAAGGTGTCATTTAGCCTGACGCTCGCGGAAATGGAACATTCTCGAGTGGAGGATGCCCTAAACACCGAGCTTAGGCTTGCGCGCAAGGAAGCTGTTGACCTTCACCGCAAAGTCCATGAACTTGCCCAAGAAAAAGTCGAACTTGAAAGCAGAATCGTGCCTCTACGCACCAAGGCGAGCAACCTGGAGGCTCAAATTCAAGCCAATGCCGATAAGGTACAGAAGCTGGAGCAAAGGTCGATCGACCGCGAGAAGCTACTTGGGCAAGTAGAGAAAGCAAGAGACGACGCCATGGCTGATCTCTCCGAGGCAAACAAAGAGAAGGTGAAGATGGTTGCCGAGCTGGCCCAGGCTCAAACAGAATCTAAGAAGGTGGCTGACGACCTTCTTCAAGCTCAAGAGACCAACAAACAACTCCAAAAACAGGTCGAAGAGCTGGAGCAGCAGAACAAGGAGCTTAAGCAGCAGGTTGAAGGATTTCAACAGCAAATCGAAGAACTTCAAAAGCAGATTGAAGAACTTAAGCTAAGCTCTGCTCAGATTCTGGTTGCCGGGTTTGATGCCGCTCGAGAACAGTTTGCATGCCTCTTCCCTGATCTTGACCTTAGCATGGTGTCGTTAGACAACGAAGTAGTAGATGGGAAGGTCGTTCCCGCCGAAGGCTCAACCAATTCTACCCCATCTGCTTCTTTATGAATTCACTTGTATTTACCTTATAAAAACTCTTGCACATGTATTTTGAACAGCTACTTATTTCAATAGCGAAATTTGGATACGTCTTCTGACTTCTCTTGAGCGCTTTACTTTCTTTGTATGCCTAACTCTGCTACGTTTAACTTAGCGATTTTGCAAACATGACCTTTGGCGTAACTTCTTCGAGCTGATTCAAACTTAAGCAATAATCACCTTAAACAACTTGTACTCTTGAGGCACTAACCTTATCATAAGAATACCTTCCAAGCAACGAACTGTAACTCAATCATTGGTTCAAACAACGTCCCGCTCGACCTGCTTTACCAAACAAGTCTTTCAATCTTTTCCCGATCGCCAAGACCTCTTGGCAACACCAACTTTTCCCAGCTTCATGCTTTGGCAATCGTTTCTTTATCTGGGGTAGAAACGCCCTTTGGGATCTTCCTTTGCCCCCTTGAACTTCAGAGCAAAAGACCGGCTGACTAGGCATTCTCTTCGAACCTACCTTAGCCACCTTTCAAGCTTCTTCCACCCTCTTCGCCATACCTGAACTCGTTCAAGACGAGAAGGATTTTATCTTGCCTGCGCTCGTATGTAAGCGAGAAGGTCTTTAACTCGCCTGAACTCGCTCATCGGCGAGAAGGTCTTTAAATGGCCTTAACTCGCTCAACGGCGAGAAGGACTTTATCTGGTGCCTCAACTTGCCCAGGGTGTACATCTCCTCCCCCCTGGATGCACTGAGGACCTTTCTTTCTCTCGCCTGCACTCGCTCGACGGCGAGGAGGTCTTTTAACTTGCCTCAACATTGCCCCAGGAGTTACATCTTCTCGCTCCCAGAAACACGGAGGACTTTTCCTCTTTCTCACCTGCACTCGCTCAACGGCGAGGAGGTCTTTTAACTTGCCTCAACATTGCCCCAGGAGTTACATCTTCTCGCTCCCAGAAACACGGAGGACTTTTTCTCTTTCTCGCCTGCACTCGCTCAACGGCGAGGAGGTCTTTTAACTTGCCTCAAGACGCGCGAGGGCGTTGAGGTCTTCCATCTGGTGCCTCCGATCACCGAAAGACGACGAGGACTTAAAACTTAACCGGTGCCTCCAATCGCCGAAAGACGATGAGGACTTAAAAGCTTAACTGGTGCCTCCAATCGCCGAAAAACGATGAGGACTTAAAAACTTAACTGGTGCCTCCAATCGCCGAAAAACGATGAGGACTTTTAAAAACTTAACTGGTGCCTCCAATCGCCGAAAAACGATGAGGACTTTAAAACTTTAGAAAACACGCGACATATCTTTTCGTGCCTTAAATCATGTACGAATGACAAGGTCTTTCTTCGAAACTTTTGGGGATAACACATATGCAATCTGAAAACACCTTATACTTCGAAAACTCTTCTTTTATTGGGTGGCCTCATTAAAAACCCTCCTTAGGGAAAAAAGAGTGCCCCCTTGAAACTGTTTTAACAGAAACATTGCAATATAACACGTGTGTTTGTCTTTACTTACAAAGCTCTTAGCTATAGTACAACTTCAGGTGTGTGGCGTTCCAGGTACGAGGGATCGCCCCCCCTTCCAGCGTCTCCAAGCGATAGGCTCCGTTCCCGAGTGCCTCGGTTATTCTGAACGGTCCAGTCCACTTGGGTGATAGCTTATTCTTCATCTCGTACTGGTGGGCCTTCCTCATCACCAGATTGCCTTCTCTGAACTGCCTTGGCATCACCTTCGAGTTGTACCTTCGCTCGACCCTTCTCTTCACCGCCTCAGCCTTCAGCCTTGCCTCCTCCCTGACTTCGTCCAGCAGATCCAGGTTCAGCCTTCTCTCTTCATTCGAGTCTTCCTCTACAAAGTTCTGGAATCTCGGCGAGCTCTCCTGAATCTCGACTGGAATCATGGCATCACACCCATAGACCAAGCTAAACGGGGTCTCATGGGTTCCTGACTGCTCGGTGGTGTGGTACGCCCAAACTATACGGGGTACCTCCTCAGCCCAACTTCCCTTGGCTTTCTCGAGCCTTCTCTTCAAACCTCTCAGCAACACCCGATTGGCTGATTCCACCTGGCCATTCGTCTGAGGGTGCTCGACGGATGCAAACACTTGCTGAATTCCAACCCCTTCACAAAGCTTCTTCAACAGGTGGCTCGCAAACTGAGTCCCATTATCTGATACCAGGCGCTTAGGCACTCCAAACCGGCACACAATATTCTTCCATACAAAGCCTTCGATCTTGTGCGCGGTGATCTGGGCCACTGGTTCTGCTTCAATCCACTTGGTGAAATACTCAATCGCCACCACCAAGTACTTCATCTGCCTGATCGCCAGTGGAAAAGGTCCCAGGATGTCGATTCCCCAAGTATGAAACGGCCAGGGGCTATAGATCGACTTCAACTCCTCGGGAGGCGCCTTGTGCCAATCGGCGTGCTGCTGGCATTGCTTGCAGCACTGGGCATACTTCTTGCAATCTTCTCTCATGGATGGCCAATAGTAGCCTGCACGGAGAGCCCTGGCGGCCAGAGCTCGACCCCCGACGTGACTTCCACATATTCCTTCGTGGAGCTCTGCCATAATTCTCGTGCACTTCTCGCCGTGTATACATTCCAGGAGTGGGTGAGTGAACCCAAACCTGTACAGATCGCCATCAATCAGTGTATACTTGCTGGAATTCTTCTTTACCTTCCTAGCTTCTGTTGGATCTAACGGGAGGAGGCCATCCGCCAGGCATCGCTTGTACTGTGTTATCCATGTGTCTGGCTCATGGGTGGCGCAGACCTGCATCACGTCCACCTTCTCTCCTCGACAAGCTCTGACCCTCGGCGATCTCAGAGTTTCTTGCGTCAAAGACTTATGGCTTCTCGCTGCCTTCTCCGTCGACTTGCTTATCTGAAGGACCAGGTGATCTGCTACGAATGCCCTCGGCGTCTTCAGTGTTTCTTGGATCACTGTCCTCTGCCTACCCCCCTTGCCTGAGCTGGCGAGCTTAGCAAGCAAGTCAGCTCGGGCATTCTGTTCTCGGGGCACATGCACCACTTCAAAAGAGGCAAAGGAACTCTTCAATTCCTGCACATACGCCAAGTAAGCCGCCATTTGGGGATCTTTAGCCTGGAACTCGCCTGTTACTTGCCCTGTGACTAGCAGCGAGTCACTCTTAGCCATCAGCACTCTGGCTCCCATTTCCTTAGCCAGCAGAATCCCGGCGATCAGCGCCTCATACTCTGCTTGATTGTTGCTGGCTTTGAAGGCGAATCTCAACGATTGTTCGATCAGCACGCCGTTGGGTCCTTCCAATATGACTCCAGCACCGCTACCCTGCTGGTTTGACGATCCATCCACCGAGAGTACCCAACGGAAATCGTCTCCTTCAACCCGCGTCGCCTCTGAAGAGAGCTCAACTATGAAATCAGCGAAGACTTGTCCCTTGATCGGGCCTCGGGGCTCATATTTAATGTCAAATTCTGACAATTCGACTGCCCACTTCACCATTCTTCCTGCGACGTCAGGTTTCTTCAAGACCTTCTGGATGGGCAGGTCAGTCATCACCAGTATTGTGAAACTGTGGAAGTAGTGGCGCAACCTCCTCGCCGAAAACACCACAGCCAATGCAGCCTTCTCCAGGGCCTGATATCTCGTTTCCGGGCCCTGCAACACTTTACTCACGAAATAAATAGGCTTCTAAGCCTGATCCTGGTCCTGGGCGAGCACCGCACTCACCGCCCTCTCAGTCACAGCGAAATACAACCTGAGAGGGATTCCCGCCAGTGGTTTACACAGAACCGGCGGGCTCGCCAAATATTTCTTCAGCTCGACGAAAGCTTCCTCGCACTCTTTCGTCCAAACGAACTTGTTGTTGCGCCGCAGACACTGGAAATAGGGATGTCCCTTTTCTCCGCTCGCTGACACGAAGCGGGATAGGGCCGCCATCCGACCCGTTAGCTGCTGGACTTCTTTCACTGTAGTCGGGCTTCTCATCGCCAAGATGGCGGCACACTTGTCCGGGTTGGCCTCTATTCCTCTTTCAGTTAAAAGAAAACCCAAGAATTTTCCAGCCTCCACGCCGAAAATGCATTTCTCCGGGTTGAGCTTCAACTTGAACTTGGCGATCGTCGTGAACAACTCTTCCAAGTCTGCTACGTGCCTGCTCCTCTCCTGCGAGGTCACGACCATGTCATCAACGTAGGCTTGCACGTTCCTTCCCAGCATCGGTGCAAGTACTCGATCCATCAGCCTCTGGTACGTGGCCCCCGCGTTCTTCAACCCGAACGGCATCACCTTATAGCAGTAGCACGACCTCTCCGTCATGAAGGCTGTCTTTTCTTCATCCAGGGGATGCATCTTGATCTGATTGTAGCCCGAGAAGGCATCCAGGAAACTCAGCAACTTGCACCCTGCAGCACTATCAACCAGGGCATCAATGCTTGGTAAAGGATATGAATCCTTTGGGCAAGCCTTATTCAGATCGGTGAAATCGACGCACATGCGCCATTTCCCGTTGCTCTTCTTCACCAGCACGACATTTGCCAACCACTCAGGGTACTGGACTTCCCTGATGTGGCCTGCAGCGAGGAGTTTCTGGGTCTCATCCTTGATCGCCTGCCTCCTTTCTTCATTAAATTTCCTCCTTCTTTGCCGCACCGGTCTCACCATGTTATCCATCGCCAGATGATGGCACAAGAAGTCGGGATCGATCCCGGGCATGTCCGAAGCGGACCAGGCAAACGCGTCCAGGTGCCGTTCAATCACCTTGGCGATCTGGTCCTGGAGATCGACCTCCAGAGATCTTCCGAGCTTGAAAACCTTCCCCCGATCTCCTTCTCGAGCCACTGCTCGACGGGTTTGGGCCTGGATTCTCTGGCGGCCACCGCCTTGGCGATTCCCAGCTCCCTTGCTTCCTCCGGGCGATTCCGCGCCTCTTCTTCCTCCAGGCCAGCATTCCTCTCCCCCAGCTCAGCATCTACCATCTCTACGTCCCTTCCAGCGGCCTCCTCCATCACCGGCGGTCTGGGCTTCACACCGGGAGGTGGGGTGGTTGTAACATAGCTAACTGATCTTTTATTTTTCAGGCTATTCTCATAGCACTTTTTCGCTTCCTTCTGATCAGATTTTATCGTGATTACCACCCCTTCCATGGACGGCAGCTTCACCTTCATGTGCCGGGTCGATGGAATTGCGCCTATCCTGTTAAGGGTGGGCCTTCCCAGCAGGATGTTATATGCTGAAGGGGCGTTTACGATGAGGTACTTGATTTTCTCCGTCCTCGACCCAGCCTCATCGGTAAACGTGGTTCTCAGCTCAATGTACCCCCTGACCTCCACCTGGTCGCCAGCAAACCCATACAAGCACCCTCCATAGGGCCTTAGCTGGTCAAGGGGCAATTCCAACTGCGTGAAAGTCGGCCAGAACATCACGTCTGCCGAACTTCCTTGGTCCACCAGAACTCGGTGGACCTTCCTCCCCGCCGTGATCAACGAAATAACAATGGGATCGTTGTCGTGAGGCACAACGTCCCGAAGATCCTGCTTGGTGAACGTAATGTCCACTTCGGGCGAGTGATCTTCAAACATGTCCACCGACATCACCGATCGCGCGTATTTTTTCCTCTGCGATGCGGTGCATCCACCACCTGAGAAACCCCCTGCAATTGTGTGGATCTCCCCATGGATAGGCATCTCGTGCTGCTGAGCTTCTCCCCCTGCCGGTTGGGAACTCGACGCTCCTCCGGTCCTTCTGTCCAGCAGATAGTCGTTTAGGAACCCGCTCTTAACCAGATCGTCGAGCTGGTACCCTAAAGACAAACACGAGTCCAGGTTGTGGCCAAAGCACTGGTGGAACTCGCACCAGGCGTCCGGCTTCGACCCTAACACCTTGTCGCCCACCTTCTCGGGCGCCTTCAACCTAGCAGATATGTTAGGGATAGCAATCAGGTCCGCTAGTCCCATGACGAATTTGTGCTTAGGCGGGCGATTGTATTCCCGGCGTGCTGGTTGTTGGCGTGCTGGCGGTTGGCGCGCTTGGCTTCTTCCCTTGTTTCTCCTGTCGTAAGGATAGCGAGTCCTTTGATCCTTTCTGGCCGCCGCTGCCGTTTCCAGCACCCTCTGTGGCTGGATCCTGGTCTGGGCGCGTGGCCTTACGGGAGCCACACTGCCTCTCTTCTCGGCGACCTCACTCTCGTCGGCGATGTGATCCACCGCAAGTCGCCTGACTTCAGCAAACGTCGCTGGATGAGCCCTGATCAAGGCTTCGCAGAATGGCCCTGGCTGCACGCCCTTCTTGAAGGCATAAACTAGCATTTCTTCATCCTTGGCCGGTGATCTGACCATCTGCGCTCCGAAGCGATTGAGGTAGTCTCTGAGGGACTCCCCATGGTACTGCCTTATATCAAACAGGTCATAGGACACCCTGGGCGGTGCCTTGTTCACAATATACTGCTCGACAAAGATTTTCGAGAATTGCTGAAAATTAGTTATGTGGCCATTAGGCAGGCTCACAAACCACTCCATCGTCGTTCCCTGGAGCGTGCTCACGAACATCTTACAATAGACAGCATCCGACCCTCCTGACAGCATCATCTGTGTGTGGAACGTGGTCAGATGAGCCTCTGGATCTTCCACGCCAGTAAAAACAGCCTTAACCGGGACCACGCTCGTGGGAATTGGCGTGTCGGTAATCGCCTGAATGAAAGGCATTGGGAAAACACGAGGCGGCGTCGACGGTGCCACCTCTTCAGCAGAAGAACGAACCTGCTGCTCCTGAAGAGCTCGACGTAGCTCCTCAGCTACCTTGCTGAGCTCCTCGTTCCTGGCGCGAGAGGCGACCAGGTCTTCATGTATCCTCGCCTGCTCGACGCGCGAGGCTTCTACAGTGGCCTGCAATGAGCGCATCATTTCTGCCATCTGCGCCATGGTCATGGCGGCGTCGCCTTCAGCTGCGACGGGAGCCACGGGACTTGAACGATTGCTTTTCATCTTTCTCATTAACTTCAGCGAACCACAGAAGTACAACAAATAACACTTCAACCACGAACGAATCAGCGACCGAACGGAGAAGATTCAAGAAACTGCGCAAGAACTTCAAGAACACCGCGAACCTTCGAAGAAAATCGCAGCTTCACCAAAAACCACCGTTTCCCCGCGAACCAAGCAACCACTCGAAAGAACTCGAATCCACCGATCGAAAAAACCAAACGGACGGTTTAAAACACAAACTTCACCGAACGAAACTCAAAGAAACCAAGAACGACGGTTGCACCAGCACACAACCGCGCAGAAAACCTCGAAAACCTCCACGAACTCACGCTGTGGATGGGAGCACGTTTTACACGGCCCCACGGTGGGCGCCTGATGATCCTGCCTGTTGACCGGAGCGCTGGAGAATGCCTCGTCAAAGGATCGACGTGCGCGCCGCTTATCACTTCCGTTCCTCCTCTGGATCTGTCTCAAGAACCTGCAAAGAAACGATACGGCGCCGCTGCGGCCGATCGCACTCCGACGCTCAAGTCAGTGACGGTATCACCAAATACTAAGAACTGGAACCGTGCAAATCTCTCTCACAAACAGCTCTGTCACTCGCAAGCGTAAAGTGTATGAACTGAACGTGCGTACCTTAGAAAATCTGTTAGGAATTCTTATATACCTGGTGGTTTTCTCTCTCCTGGCAGTTACAGGCTTGGACACGTGGCCTGCATCCAACTGTACACGTGCCATCATCTGGAGGCTCACTGACTTGGCGCTGCTTCTACTCTTATTTTGGCTAAGTTACCTATGCATGGTACTGCCCAGTGTATAGCCAACTCAGGAGTGCGATCTCTACTGAAACTGGCGAGGTAGGGCCTTCATACACCTTCCCTGTGGTCTCGCCGGCCGCCTTCATAATCTGCTTCTCCTTTAACTTCGGCGATGTGCTTGTTCTGGCGATCTCCGACTGCCTGGTCGCCTGAGTCCACATCTGGCGACTTCATCCCCAATCTGGCGATCGCCTATTCTGGTACGCTGGAGATCGGAACACGCCAACTTAACTATCGGCGACTACACGTGCCTCCCGACTTCCTTCCCAACTGTCAACCTGGCGCCTTGTCAACACGCCTATACTGTAGCAGGATGCCACGTCATCACACCCGACCACCAGGGCGGTACACACAGTAATCAAGGAAGAAGGAATAAAATTACACCTGGGTATTACAAAGCTTAAAGTTCAGAATTACAACCCATCCTATTCCACACACTTAAGAATGATCCAAAGCTCTTTCAAATATTGGAAAACTTTTTTTTTCAAACTCTTTCTCTTACTTCAAGATTAGGAGCGTAAAACTACCTTTATATGGACCAACCAAGTGGTTAAAAACATTTAATAAAGGGAGTCAAGTTAGTTAAGATCATTTAAAACATTTAAAACCATTAACAGAATTCTATTAAGGTTTTCATAAAACAATCGATTGTTTTGTTGAAACAATCGGTTGATTTGACTTGATCGCAAGGTCAAGCTTTTTAAAACTTTTCAAAAACTACTAAGATAAAACAACCTGTTGTTTCAAAAAACAACTTGTTGAAATTTCAACAGCTTTTTAGAAAACTCATCTTTTCAAAAGGTCTATTTAAATGAACTTAGATCATCTTAAGGAGTGAATTAACAAGTTTCAAACAACTAGACAACAGACACACACCCAACAACAAGGTCTTCAAGCTTTCCTCTTGGATTTGGAGACATCGAAGCATCTTGTTCAACAATCCCCCTAATTGATGAAGACAAATCCCTGGTTTGTTTGTGTTGTTGTTTTTGAACTTGAAAGGTTCTGCAAAACAAAATTTTTGCATATAAAAAGCAAGTATACCACCAGGATACCAAGGCACGCACAGATACAATTTTTTGCATGATCCATTTGCAAAGAAAACTAGAAAACCAGTGCCAAACATAGTATTGTGTGCAGCAGAACTATGGTGAATAAGAGCATGGCAGCAACAGAATTTAAACCTTGATAAAACCAGATAACACCAGAGTGTAGCAACAATAAACACATAAAACCACTCCATTCTCCCCTATTTGCCGTCACAAATAGAATGGAAGAAGGATAAAACATAATAACTTATTTGCAATCAGTGTTTCCAGCATTGAAACAGCATATAACAACAGCATAATTAACCAGAAAACCAGTGTGTGTAGTAGCACCATTGCAGCAACAAATCTTTGATACCATATCAAATTTCATAAACAATCTATGGTGTATCAGAGCTATGACAACAGCAAAATCAAAGTACCATAGACCCTAGAAATTTCAGCAAGGAGACCACAATTTCTCCCCTATCTTTTCTTCATTCAACATTTCAAGTTGGTCAAATGATTGCTCAAGAGGTGGATTTGGTAGAAATACTCTTTCTTCTGTTAAGAGCAAACCTTCTAGACGTTCCAAAGATACATTCACAAATATTCATCAACCCCATGACCACCAATGTGGTTGCCATTCATAAAAAGCTTTGAATTTCAAGGAAAACAAAGAATATATCTCTTTATGATCTAATTCAGAGGCACAAAGAATGCATATTTGACTCATTATGGGTTATGAAAGAAAAGAAACATTTGTAATCATGCATAAGAAATCATAACTTATTTATTCAAATGTGCCAGAGGTAAAAGAATCGGTTGTTTCGTGAAAACAATTAGTTGTTTTTCTAAGACAACAAGAAAATGTTATTTTTCAAAGCAAATAATCTTTCATAGAATGAACATATACAAGTTACTAAGCCTCTAATACCACTGCCTTGGAGCTTGTTTAAGCCCATACAAGGCCTTTTTTAGCTTGTATACATGGTTAGAATGTTGATGATCTTCAAAGCCCGGTGGTTGTTCAACATAGACTTCCTCATTGATGATTCCATTGAGGAAAGGACTCTTAACATCCATTTGAAACAATTTGAATGCACTCATACAAGCAAAGACCAGTG